>NW_024504455.1:2762520-3362520 GCF_017590055.1 Onychostruthus taczanowskii
CTGCGCGCAGCGGGGCGGCCCCGCGGCCGCGCCGGAGGAGGGGGCGAGCGAGCGCTCCGCGGGCGGCAGGGGAGCGGCGGCACCAAAAAACTGCAGCCGGCAGCGCGGCACGCAAATCAGGAGGGAGCAGCGAACATCACACCAGAGCCGCCTGGTTTCTGATTGCTCCGCGGCAGAGGGGGAGAGACAGAGACTGACTGAGAGGGGCGAGCGGCAGAGCCGGGCACGGCGGCGGAGGGTCGGGGATGCCGCCCCGCAAGTTTCCTTGATGCATTCGGGAGCGTGAGGAGGAGTCGCCGACCCTTCTCGCCCTCGCTGCGCTCCACCTGGGGAACCTGAAGCCCCTCGGCGCTGCCTCCGGCCGGGGATGCGGGGCATCGTGCGGCGCGGCCGGGGGAGGAGGCTGCTGCCGCGCAGGAGGCTGCTGAGGCTGCCAGGAGCGCTCCTGCGGGGCTGAAGGTGCCACCGGACCGAGCCGGCGGAGGGAGCGGGGCGCGACCCCCCCCCCCCCCCCCCCCCCCCCCCCCCGCCGCCGCCACCGCCTGGAAGTTGCCGGAGCTCTCCCCGTGCCCAGCGCCGCCGCCCCTCGCGGCAGGGCGGCAGCGGGGGTCCCGGCGCCCCCGCCCGCCCTCGCCCTCCGTGCTGCCGCCGTGCCCCGGGAGCCCGGCGGTGGATGAGCCCGGCCCGCCCCGCCGGCCTGAGGGGGCACGGGCAGCCTCGGCGGGCCGAGGTCGCGGGGCGCTCGGCGGGCACCAGCCATGGGGTGTAGTGAGGTGAGGGCACTGCTCTGGAGAGTCGGCCTCCTCCTCCCCCTGCTGACAGCGCGCCCCGCCGCCGCCGGGCACGTCGCCAGCAACCACGGTGAGTGAGGGCGGCCGCGGGCGCGCTGCGGGGCCGGTCGCCCGCAACTTTCCGGCGGGCGAGGGCTGTGAGGGGATGGATGGAGGGAGGGGTCCGCACCTGCGGCCGCCAGCTCGGCCTCTCCCGGCCGGGGACCGTGCGCCTCCCGGCGGTCACCCCTTCCTGCCGCCCCCAAAAGTTGGGGGTTTGCGGCCGGGGGAGCAGCGGGGCTCCGCTGCCGTCCCCGCCGGGGGTAACTCCGCGGCTGCCGGGAGCTGTCCGCTGTCGCCCCGGGCACCCTCGGCCGCCGCGGTGTGGGAGTGAGGGCAGGGAAGCGAAAGTTGCCTCCCGGCGAGGTGGAGCGGCAGCATCGTTTTGTTTGAAGTGTGGGTTTAAGGTTTGCTTCGGTCCTGCCGAACGCAGATCCCACAGAATGGGTTTGAGAGGGCTCATCGCGCCTTATGGGGAATTGCTGCTGGTGAGCGAGCTGTTCAAAGGTGCCTGGCTGCCCTTAACACCTCATTTCTGCATGCTCCGGGCTGGTTGTCTGAAAAACACCCATTTAAAATCTTTGTAACAGGTGCATGCTCATCAGGTCGCACTGAAGACGGGGTTTTAATTCTTCGGGTTGTAAGGTGTGCGTTTTAGAAAATTACCTCTGGATTAAGAAGGGAATCGTCCTGTTCATAGGAATAAAAAATGCACAGCACGCCCAGAGGATACAATATTTTGTTAGGAGGAACTAAAAAAAAGAGCCCGGACCCGATTATGAAACATCATGTTACATGTTACCAAGCATCTGGATAGAGCAGAGAATTTCCTGAACTGCTTGTTTTATGTACATCTGTCTATTTAAGTTGCAGAGGATGCATCTATTCCCACAGTATGAGAGGCTTCTGTACCTTTAACATTATTTTTGTACAATTTGACTTTTTTTTTTTTTTTTAGGTTTTAGTGTGATATGACTGAAAATACAGGAATTGAAGGGTAGCTCTAAATGTTGCTGCTGACAGAAATTGCTTTACCTGCTATGTTGAAAAAAGCGCTGAAATTGACAATGGTGGGAAGTAACGGTGAAAGAAAACAAACTGGGTTTAGTCGAGGAGTACTCTCAAGTATATAGTTCATGTATTTTCACAGTTTTGTTCTGCAGTCCATTTTCAGTGCTCTTTGTATCGACCTCAGTAACAGTAAAATCAGAGAATAAGATCTCTAGAAAAACAGGGAAGAACTATAGTAGGGCCACAAAGCCCCTGTGCCATCAGGATGAGTCTTGGCAAGGACATTCCCAGTTTCTATGATTCCTTTACCTCTCCTATGCTAAGTGTGATGAATAATTCCACTTTGTCATTGTAGAGCCTACAATCACATCAAGGCTGATTTTTGCCATTTCTTCTGTCTTGGAAGACATCAGACTCTCACAGTGGCACAACCCAGTTTTCCTTTGATGTCACAGGCATTAGTGCATGCTAATGTCTGCTGCATTATCACAAGGCCTAGCGCCACACATGAATATGATTTTAAAAAGTATATATTCTTGCTGTTGTAGGATAGCTAAGGCAGCATAACAGCATCAAAGGCAAAGAATTTTTATCAATTAATGCAACTCAGTTTAGGTTTCTAAACTAGTATTTGATATTTTGGGATTAGATTAGTAGTGTTTAAATAGTGTTTTAAAAGTGGTTTAACAGTGTTTTTGAAGGATGGGGAAGACAGTTGCCAAAAGTCTGTCAGGGATGAAGTGGTTTCTTGATGTTGATGTAACTTTTCCTAACAAGTCCAGGTGTTGTGGTGTTGGCTGCAGAGAGTACTGGTGAATTTCCTAACTCCTGAGTAACTTTTCTGCACGTTGCTTCCAAAGTTCAGTAACATGAGTAGCCTCTTAGCCTTGGTACTGCCATATCACCACAAAAATCAAATAATAAATATAACTTAACAAAACCCAAGAGAACTGAAAATGGACTGAATTAATACAGGTGCTTTCATACACACCCCCCCCCATCCTGTTAATAAAATTCTTGCAAAAAGAGCCTGCTTTTAATGATAGCTCTATTTAAATTCAGGAATTGAAGGAAAGGAAATTACTACAATAAAAAAGTTGCCCATTGTGTAAACACTTAAATGTGGAAGGTTAAAATGGCAATTTCTAATACTTGGAATCCCAGCGGCAAAGAATTTTTTAAGATCTTGTGAGGAAACAAAACTTTAAATTTTCCTGAAGTGATATTCTCAGCATGCACGTCTAGAAAACATCTTTGCAAGAACTGCTGTTGGATCTTCACTAATAATTATTATAATGATATGTTAGCTTTGCATTTTGTATATTTAGTCTTCTATTTTGTGTGTAGAAACATACCAGCATTAATAGTAAATTGCAAAGGAATGTCTTGTTTCATCTCTTGATGGTTTGGGTGAAAAGGATGGAAGGGGAATAGGTTTATTAATCTGACTTGGTAAACAGACAGCCCTTCCACTTCATTCTTGATGGTTTGTTTCCTATTATTAAAGAGGGATTTTCAGAAAAATAATATACTCTGGTCTTATAAATTGTTATTATAACCATGTTGGGATTAATCTTTTTTGGTCTTGTCAAACAGAAAGAAATAAATATATATATTTTTTATATAGCTATAAGGCTCTTAGGTTGTCATTCTTCACCCAGTAAATCAATGTGTGGTGTCTTAGAGAATTTCTAGCAAGGCAAGCACAAACAATACTATTGGCAGGGAAGTGAACTTACTCATTCATCTTCACTGAGTGGTCATTCAAAAACATATTATGGCCATGCCAAGGGCTAATTTTTACTGCTCAGAAAGACCCTGTAGGGTTTGGAATTGCATAGGAGGAGTAACCACTGCAGTGTGTGGCAGAACTGCTTGGAACAGGGGGCTCAATTAATGGTGGAGGTTGAATGCTTGCATGTTCATACAAATTTTCAGTGGTTGTCCCTCACACCCAGTATGAACAGGCTGCTGTGCAAGGCTTCTGCATGCTGTGGTGCAGCTTTGTTCTTTGCTTGCCAGAACACCATGAGTTGGGCAATTGCTGTCAGAGCTAAAATTACAGATAATGGCACCTGACCTGTGCAGCTCCTTGTGCAAAACTTGTGGGAGCTTTCAAGATAAAGGTCACACCAGGTAATGGCTCAACAGTTTCCTGTGCTAAGCATGCACACATAGATGTTTCTACATATATAAAAATCAGAAACCATATTTGTTTCTACGTGAATGCCAACCAGAGAGAGTTTCTGTACCCTGGCTCCTTTCAGGTTGTATCTGCCATTGTTTATCATCAGACAATTAATTCCTGAAGCCAACAGTAGAACTTGCAGGGTTTATCATGAGTCATGTCTACCACTAAGGTGTAAAAAAGTTGTTGCTTTTTCAGTTTCCAGGTATCATTACTTCTTGTCAGGTTATGCAAGCATGGTCTTTTTGTTCATACCTCTAAAAGGCACCTACATTCATTTTTTCTCCTCTTACAAAAAAGAAGTTGACGTAAGAAATATTGTGAAATGTCAGTTCTGCAATTCATGCAGCCTTTATTTTTACAATGATTACACTTGATGTAAATTGGATGGCTCAAAGTAGATAATAAAGCTTTTTGATTCTGCTAGTAAAATATCAGGTAGATTACTAATGACCTCGAGGTATTCATCAGTTAAAAGAAGTTGGCTCATTTTCATTCACATATTTATTTTTACAGAAGTGCAATCTAGGCACTCTTTCTGAATACAGAATTCAGGTTTTTTTTTTTTTCTGTAGCAATAAGGAGACCAAAGACTGAGTGTGGGCAGATGGAAATTCTCTGAATGAAGCTGATGGTTTACTGCTAGGACATATCTCTTACTTTGAGGACTTAAAGTACTGTGCTGCTGCCTGTGTTGTGCTAGTCCTGGGGAATTCTGATGTTCAGTTGTCCAGCTCATGCTTGAGCATGGACATCATTACAGAATGATGAGCATTTACATCATTACAGAAACATGAGAAAGTTAAATGAACAAAGCCATTGCAGTAAATGTGTGTCATTCCCTTTTCAGCATGTAGATAAAATCATGAGCAAAATCATATTTTCGTTTCAAGTTCTTAACAAACTTTTAACAACATTTTTAGCCATGTGTAAAATCCCACACCCATATGGACTTGTGTGCTAATGAAGGCCTGGGAACCTCTGCAGTTGCAGATATGCATGAAATGACTTGTTATCCAAGAGCCTCGATTTGTATGCCATGAAATGAACAGATTTGCAATTAATGGTTCAGGATACATTCCTTGTGTTGTATTTGGCAGTACTGAGAGCTGGATATTTTGTTAATTTTTTTTTTTTTTGGACAAATGAGAATGATTGGTATGGAAATACTAAGTATTAAGAAATGCATAGCTTAAGCAGATACAGTTTAAAACCTAATCAGTACAGTAGTTTTCATGCAATTTGCAGGAGTGAAAACACCACAGAGGAGCTGAAGTGTTGCCTGAAGTTAACCAATTTAACTCTCTGGTCAGATTAATTTCTTATGAGAGGTCAAAAAGCTTACTGAGGAAAGAGAGAAAAGGAAAAAGCATATAGGACGTTGAGTTTTTCTTCTTAAAATCTCCTCTGTCTTTCCAGACAGATACTTTTAGATCTTAACTCTGCTTGAGTGTTTGTTTAGGGTATCTGATGTTAAAATTTTCACTTGAGAATTTTAGAAAAGTCAAAAAGTTCAGCAAGTTGTTTGCAAGTTGCACAATAAGTCAATATCCATTTTGTTGACTATTTTTTTTTGTCATGAAAAGTCTAATGTTTAAAAACCTCATTTAACTGAACTGAGATATTCAGAAAATTTTGCACGTGTACAGTATGGGAAGGATTTGATTGTTCTTAGATCCCAATATGGCATAGCTGGGATAGGATCTATTCCTATTTCAGCTGTGTGTGTTGGCTGGAATGTTTCATTAGGATCCTTGGATTTGCCCAACGTGACATTGACACAAAGATGAGGCTGGCCTTGTGTTTGATATGCCCCTTAACATGCTGAACTCTGTGACAGAGAGAATGATCAAAGGGATGAATCATTTATCCATAATCTATCCTGACCTCCAGAAGCCGTGTTATAATGCAGGGGAGGTCAACAAAAAACTATTTGCCTTCAGAAGCTAGTTTTTAACTTGTAAATGATATGTCAGTCTTTATGATATGGTGTTAGAACTGAGAATTACTGCTTAAAAGATGTCTCTCCCATGATAAAAACACAATTTTTTTTTTCAGGATTTCTTACTGAACCATACAAAAATTATTAAAATTAAACAGTGATTAGCTTGTTAGTTTCTCATAATCCTCTCAGTCTTCCAAAGACTTATTCCATCTATCCTTATTTTAGTTCCAAGGATGCTTTCATTATCAATATTGCAACACCTTTTGTGTAGGTCAGGTATTGATCATTCCCACATCTACGAACCAGTCTGTTCAAAATAATCATTAAGGAGTCACTTCAGTTAATCCAGCAGTCATTTGTGACCTCAGTACTAATTTTAATGTGGTGCAGAGCAAAGCTTAGAGCCCAGTCTTGTCTTTAAATAAACTATGCATGTTCTATATTTGAAACTGGCTAATCCATTGTATTAAAAACCGCAAAAAGCCAAGCCAAAACAAAACACAAAATTGTCTCAACAAAACCCAAAACAAAACCTCGTAAAGGTTTTTCTAGTCAGTAGTTCTGCTGGTTTGTCTCACCCATACAGCATAATACTTCTTGAAGTCAGCATTTCTCTCACTTATTGATACTTGTGTTTGGATGAAATTCTGTCATCCTGTTAAGAAAAAAAAAAAACAACCCTTGATAATTAATAGTTAGAGATTTGTTAATTTTAATAAATGAAGGTATTTTAATGAGGCTGTAGATAATTTTAAAGATAATAAAAAACCTTTGCCCAAACAATGCCATGGGTATTTCTCCCCTTCTGGTTTATGATACTGTACAGTTTTCTGCCCTTTAAACAATGGTTTTACAGTAGGTCATAGTACTCCTCCACCTTCAAACCAGCAGCTACTATTACTTTCTTTTATGGATCTATTCTGTTTCTACATATATAAAGCATCAATAGTTACTCTGTATTTTTAAAGACAGTTATAGGGGTATTTTGATCTTTAAATTAAGACTAGATTAAAAATACGCTGTAATATTATTGACAGTCAAGTAGGGTCAGGTCTTTAAAATTCAAAAGCACTTATTTCATGGAGAGATTATCTTGAAAATAAAAGTTCCTCTCTGTAGAACAGTTTGATGACTTAAAATGTATTTTGTCTCTAAGTAGAAATTCCTGGTTTGTGTTTAGGTAGATTTCTGAGAAGATGACAGGTTTCTTTTTCCTCCTGAGAGATGGTTTTGTTTGCTGTCAGTCAGTTGAGTCCCAGACGCTCTTTGAAGTGTCTGGTGTTTGCTGACAGATTCTCCGAGAGGAGCAGTACCCCGTTCATGAGGGGAGGTGGGACAGCACAAGCAATGCTTAGGTGAGAGGCAGTGACATGAACACAGCAATCCAGAGGGGACATTTTAATCTCTGGGTGTGTTAACTGCACTGAGAGCACCGCTTTCCTTGATGCCAACACGTTTTTGACATTGCACAGGGTTTAGAGTGAAACAGTGCTGTGTCACTTCAGTGCAGAAGGAAAGGTGGGCAGCAGGCACAACAACCCCCTGTGGAGGTGCACACACACAATGAGAACACAGTTTAAAGGTGAATTTGCTGGGAGCTCCACTGCCTCAATCCACTTAATGGCTTCTGCACCTAGAACAAAAGGGGAAAAGTCACATACAGCAAACAGAATCATTGATGCATGTAATGAGTGATTTGTTTTGGCTGGGGACCCTTGGTTAAGAGTGCCCTTGCTGCTGTAATTAATTTGTATTCTCTGACTGCTGGTTGCTTCTTGCTTAAAATAAAGGAATAAAAGAAAAAATTAGAAAGCATTCCATAAGATAATGTGCTAGCATTTTAATCTGGGTAAAAGTGACATTCTTTCTGAATGTCCCCAGGCTAATTTTTTTCTCAGTGGGTTTCACTTGCTAGTTTAAAATAAAATTTTATAGGAAAAAAATTGCTAAAATTTAGAATAGTTCAAATATATTTAGGACATATAAAAAATAATCAAAGGGGACCTAGTCATTTTCTTCTGTAGTGCTTCCAGTATTTGTGGCTGAAAATTGATTGCCTGGAAAACATTTGGATGAAGGATTCATATTTCAAAATGTTGTTTGAATTCAGCACTTTCTGCTGAACAAAGTGGGACCATACAAAATTGCACAGTCTTTTACTCTCAGTTGTGTGGCTGCTGAAGACCTTTGAAAAGGAGAGCAAGGGAAATGTAAAACCTTTGTCTCTGGTAGATTGCTTTTGTTTGTATTGCAGAAGTTGCTAAACACTTCTATGCCACAATGATACAGTACAAACACTCAGAGGGTTATTTTAGATTTAATAATTTAGTTTAGTGGACTTTATTTTTAAGAGGGCCATTTAATTTAGGTAAATTTGAATACTGTTAGCATCTAGGATGGAGAAATGTGATGAGAGCTGTGGCACACAAGAGCTTCTCAGCCAAAGTCTCTCTCAGCCTCCATCAGATGCGAGGGCAACCCAAACTCTGCTGCTGTTGAGACAGCTGTAGCAATGCTTACCCTGTGATTTTGGTACGTGGTAAAAACATCATGAAGTTACAGATTTCCAGATACAGAATTTCAGAGAGTTAAGCAAATTCTCTTAAGAAATATGGATACACATCTCAAGGTAAGGGTGAGAATTTGCCTTTTTAAGATGGTGTTCTCAAAGAAAGAGGAGTGATTGGGTGCACTACGCAGAGGAAAAATGGTCCACTGGAGACAGGTATCATATAAAAGCTGCATCTGAAGAAATCTGGGATTACAAAAGACAACCAGGAAATCAGATGGTATTCCATGTCACTTTAGTGGTTCCTCTTGATGAAGATGAATATTAATGGGATTACATACTCAAGGTTTTCTACTGATTATCTAAAGGGCATCTCATCTAGTGTAGAAAGATGAATGCTGGTGGTTGGAAGGAATCCAGCATTTTTTGCCACTGTTGTTTAATCCAAGGCAAACTTTAGGCTGATGCAGAGCTCCTTTTTCAGTGTTGGATCTCTTCAAAATCACTATTCTTTTGAGTAAGCCTTTATGTCTGCATAGCACTGATCTGAGAAAAGTTAAAGGCCAAATCTTTTAGTTCAGGGGACCAGTCTGTGACACCCAGTGCAAATCCCAAAGAATTAGTTTTTTGATGTGCGCAGGTCTAGGTGGCAGAGGTAGATACAGCACCTTGGCTTTCAGTGTGGTCTTCAGTGAAACTTGTTATTTTTCTTTGTGTCCATAACTAAGTTGTTCTCTGCTAGGAACGCTGTCTTCCTGTTTTAAAAATCTGTGATATATTAAAATTCAGTTTCTCAAAATGCTGATTGCAGATGAAGTAGATTTGTACCACACAAATTAAAGACCTGAAACCTTCTTGCCATTTTGTGTACCTGGTCTTTTAAAGCCTTCCTGAGGGCAGGGTTTGAACATCCCAACAGGATCCTTGGCCAGCTGGCCCTGGGAGCTGTTTTACTCCCATTATGGGAACCAGTTGTCCTTGATGGAAACTCTGAGACACAGGGGCTACTTCAGCTCTGGCTTCTCTGACTTTTGGGTGTGGGAGTTGATACCCATTAGTGTTAAAATGTAGGTAATACACACTTTCCTACTGGAAATTCTATATTTTGAAAGGTTCATTTTTTTTCTCTCCCTCTTCACATAGGGTGCTTTATTTAGACTGACAGTGCAATCCTCTACTAAATCACCTGAATTTCTTAAGGCAAGAGAGCCTTCCAGGGTGTCAGCATTAGATGATAATGAAAGCCTTCACCTTACATGTAGTTTACATTAAGCAGCAAAGGAATTTTGAAACTTGTTTAAACTCCATGTTTAGAAGGCAAAAAACTCAGCTGGAAGTTCAAAGAGTTCATTAACAAGAGACAAAACCATAGAGGAGGCCAATGGAGGTCACGCTTGTAGGGAGTTTGCTGCTCTGTTACTTTCTCATGGCACCCCTTCAGCATCACTAAGTACATTAAAAGTTCCAGTAATGCTCATCCTATTCACTTTACCACTAATAATTTTCCTTACAAATTTTATAACAAGTAGTTTGGATTGTAAGTAGTACCTTGAGGCCTTATCATTAGTAGGTTTCCATTGATTTAAAGCAAATTAGGAAATTATTTTCAATAGCTCTCATCTGACAGATGCATTTTATACTTGAGAGATGTGCCTGAAGAAATAAAAGCTGATGGAAATTTGTGCCATAGATGAATATTTTGAAAACAAAAAAGACGATCAATAATAGATTAGGCTTGATTAGATGTTGACATTTAGAACTGCACATAGATTATGTTAAATGCAGTGACAACAGACAGTGTTCTTCTTGATTTGCATTTGTCCCTCCATTTGTGGTTCAGGTGGATCATGGGACACACACTGTAAAGGTTAATGGATAAATTACCATGTAGCTCATCTGATTTTTCAGGCTTCAGCCTGGAGGGTTGGATGGTTTATAATCAAGTTTGTTTTATGTAAAATAGAAATTGTTTCATTATTTTTCTATGAAATTCTGAATTGCTTAAGTGTTTAGATGAGTCCACCCCTACAGCCTCCGAATTTTGGTAAAATCACTAAATCATGGTGTGGTTGCATTGACAGAGATCTTGGTCTGGTCTTGTTTCCTCTCCCGAGCTGTGAGTATTGTTTCCGTGTTATTTGAGTAAATGTGAAATGTGGCCTTTTGATAAAAATGTCATTCTTAGAACCCTGTGAAGATATTTGGCTTAAGTATCTTCTTCACTTGTACAGATACCTCAGAAGAGGAGTTTTCAATGCGCTCTGTTAGCAGATAATCTATATTAGTGTTCCCTACAGCTTTCCTTACCAGCCCTCAGTGTGGTTAGTAACTACATGTGTCAGTGTTGGTGGAATCAAATGACTTCATTTTTGTAAGGGACTCCCCCTTTAAATTGGTTCCAGTAATTCACCTGAAATTCCAGAAATAGGAATAAATGAATGAATGAATTAATGAAAAAATCCCCTAATAGCTGTTTTCCCTGCACAAAGATAATTTACTGTATGTCCATTTGCAAACAAGGATGGCTGAAGTGAATCATCTGGAACTGCACTCAGCTGTGTAAATAAAATCAAGGGTACACTGTAATTCAAAGGAGCAGTGTTTGGTTTATATAAAACAATACCCTTCAGTTAAGCATTGCTTAGGTAAGGGTCTTCTTTTCTATAGTGTCTGTAGGAAAGAATAAAGTTAATGGGTTGATGTTCAGTCTGTGGAAAGAGGAATTGAAGAACTGCTCAGTCTTTTGCAGCAATTTATTTTGCCTTTAACTGTGATTTTGTGTTCTTGAGTCTCTCTCTGGCCCAAGTGATTCTTTTTCTGATATCTGGTGTTCTTATCTCCAGATGGAATGTGATTGCACCAAATTCAGTGAATGCATCATCCAAATTGCCTGATTATTTGAGCTGCCAGGTAGTAGCTCAGGTTGACTTCACAGTTACTCAACATGGACAAAAAAAATTACTTGGAATATTTGGGTTTTGGGGCCTTTATTGCCTGGGACATATGTTAGAAGTTTTTTGATCTGGTTTAAACTAAGAGAAAACTATGAAAAGAAATTAAGAAATAATCTTGCCTTGACATGCTTTATGAATAAAGGAAAATTATTTTTGGTGAGCTTCACAGAGGTAGTGTTCTTTGAGCAGAACATTTATGCAGTTGTGAGGCACATCAGTTCGATTTTCATTACACTAAAGTAATGAATTTTTATGACTAAAGCTAAAATAGCAGTGAGCCATCCTTTATTCAGATGGTGAGATGGAACAGTACGTTTCTGATAAGGGAGAGGAGGGGAAGAAAATAGGAAGAAGGAAGAGAAGATAAAAAATAATGTAATTTTCTTGACTTTCATACATGAATATTGTAATTTACAAAATTTTGAGTCCAGCCTGGTTGTAAAAAAAAAAGTTTATATAACAATATGTCATCTATAGCTGTAAGCGTAGAGATTTGTAGACTCCAAACAGGTTCTAGTGCTTTTAAAAGTGTACATAATTTTAAAAATATAAAAATTAAATTAATTCCAATGTAGGGTAGGAAAGAAATGTTATCAACTTGAGTCCATTGATTCTATTTTTGTTGCTGAAAACTGCTACAGTTCATAAAATGCAGTTTTACAGGCTATTAGTCCATAATGTGGATTATGCCCTTTGGACACTTATGTTGAAGATAAATGCAGTAGTTTGGAGAGATCTGTGTTGAAATTCTGTGAAGAGTGTTCAGTTCTTAAGTTCTTTTTACTGTGAGCCAAAAGCAAATGGGTTGAAGGGAGAGGTGACCCTTGGCTCCCAACAGGAAATGAAATTAGCAGTGGAAGGGTCAGTTTGTCATTCAGGAAGGGCCTTCATTTCTATGTAGGTGAGGAAAATAGGTCACTGTAACGTTACTGGCATTGGAAGCATTTTTTAATTGTTCTTGAGAGAAAGAATTGTATTTGCATTATAGTCGTACCTGCCAAGATTATTTACACTGCACTGGGGGGCTCTCTAAGGCAGGATTGGGAAAGAGCTTTGTTACCACAATCAAATGCCTCCAGTGATGCTGTATAAAATTATTAATTTTCATCTTCAATCTAGTTAAGCCATGTTCCCTCCTTTCTCCTGTTCTGAACTTCAGTGCTGTGAAATTCAACTACATTTTGGGCTGCATTTATTAGTGAGTGGTGCTTATTCATTTATGCTTGTGCTGGCTTTGTCTCAAAATTCAAGAACACCTTTCCATTCTCATTTTTTATCCCACTCACTATTGTAGAATCTCTTCTTTTGGGTTTTGGTGTGTGGTTTTCCTCTTTCACTCAAGAGATTTCTGATCTCTGTGACAGTTCCAGTTGCCTTTGCTTATTCTTCATCCTGTTTAATTCACTATTTCTCTAAAAAAAAAGAGGTGGCCAGAACCACATACAGCTTTGCTGGTGGGATTTTACTGGTACTTTGTGCAATAGTAGTATTTTCATCATTCTGAATATTGCACAGTTTCAGTAATTTTTGTCTCTTTTATTCCCATGTTGTTGGATTGGTCCTTCATTGGCTTGTCAGCAAGTAATATGCAGATGTCTTATTTTCTCTGGCTGCTGCTAGGCTCCCATTTATTTCATTTATTTCCAATCCTGGAAAAGGAAATTACTTAATTAGCAAATAATATCAGTCTCATGACTTATTTTTGAGGAATTGCACCACAAATTGCACAGGTAAATCTATTTGTATCAAAACCATGTATTTTATGAACTTGCTCACATCTTTAGCTCTGTATTTAAAGCAGCTAAAAACTTTTCTACAACTTGTTTTAGTTTCCTAACCCAGACTTATTTCTGACATTTATACAATGAAATGTACATGATAAGCTAAAATGTTCACAACCAGTATGGTGTTGTCACACAAGCAGTAACTTTATAACATCTTAAAACAAAACATAAATAATTTTTATAGATTCAAAACACTTTTTGGTTCGTATAATTCTGAATTAATGCTGAAAGAAGTACTGCTGAAAGTACATTGAATGAAATTATCCTCAAATTCAGCTGTAATTTTACCTTAATGCATTATAATTCAGATGTCAGCTTTTTCTTCTGTAATTTGATTCTGCTTGGCTATTAGGACTGCTCAGTGCTTACTCTGTTTTATTGCTCTTAGATGAAATAAATTAAGCTGTGTAGCAATATAAAAGATAATATTCATTGTTGTAAATTTGGTATTTACACAAATGAAACATCTTAAATTCCCCCTTCATCTGTTTTAAATTAAGTATGAGATTTAAATCACTTGATCTGATTGAGAGCAAGTGCTGGAAATGAAGGGACTGTGGGCAATCAAAAAAGCACTCTGAGATTCTGATCAAGGCATTCATTATTGGTGGTGGGAAACAGCACTAAACAATAATTGATTGCATTATGGAGAGTGTAGAGAAACCTGCCATGACAAAATATTCTATTCACAGGCTGAGAATGATTTTGAACAGGTGGAAAGGGAGAGCAATAAGTATTTCCAATTGCTCAGGTATGGTGGATGTAAAAGAGGAGCCTTTGGATCAGTCTGGATTTATGAACTTTGTGTGATAAATTTGTATTCAATTTTAAATGCTATCCCCCTTTATAGTTGCTCTTTTAACTAGGGATGTAATCATATACTTAATTTTAACCATAAAACATTTCCTTTTAACTCTGATTTTCTCCATCTGACTCCTTATAATCCTCAGTAATTCTTTTTGTAGGCAAAAAAAAATCAACCCCATATATGAGGTAAAAAAATGCTTGGTCTGAAACTATTCATAGATCCAAGAGTCTCAATTAAATCTATGCTAACTCTCTCAAGGATGTTGTTCACTCCAGAACAGCTCTATCATTATTGAAAATGATACCTTGCTTCTTGCAGACAGCCTTCTGCCATGCAGTCTGAAATGAGAAGTGAAGACAGCTTCAGTTGTCTTAGTTTTAGTGTGTCTGGCAAATTGCCGCATTTTGAAAGACGGTGATTTAGATTTTTACACAGATCAGTTACTTACAGCGATTTAGAATTTTACACTAATCAGTTGCTGATGATATATTTTGGATTCTAACTGCAATTGTGGTGACAGGTTGTTTTAATGGAAGCAAATCTGTGCAAAACCTGTTAGCTGCATCCATTCTCCAGCTCCTGCTTCATTCCTGATGTGCAAAGAATAATAATGTTTCTTTTGAAGAGTCAGTGTTCATTGTCTTCCTGTACAACCTCTAAATATGATACCACTTCTCAGTACCCATCCTGACTGTGTAGCATTCTCCAATCCCTGTTTTCCTTCATCTCCAGTTCTGCCTTCTGTTGTGAAGTTTTTTGGCTTTTCAGCATACCATCTCTCTTCCTTTCTGGTTTAAATTGAAAGAGGGTAGATTTAGATTGGATATAAAGAAGAGATTCCTTACTGTGAGGGTGGTGAAAGACTGGCACAGATTACCCAGAAGAGCTGTGTCTGCCCCATCCATGGAAGTGTCCATGGCCAGGTTGGATGGGGTTTGTAGCAACCTGGGATAGTGGAAGGTGTCTCTGTCAGTGCAGCTGGACTGGATAATCTGTAGAGGACCCCTCTTACCTGAACTATTCTTTAATTCTGTATTTCTGTGGTATGCTGCATAGCCTTCCGAGACAAACTGAGCATTTTCATTATATTGTAGTCTTCAGAGAGGAGAAAAGATTTTTTTTTAAATTATTGCCTGTTTTTTTCCCCTTAATGGAGTAACTCATCTCCACAGTCGTGGTGCTGTTTCTGGCCTTCTCATGTTTTCTGTGCTCAGACATTTCAGGCAGAATGGCAAAAGAAGGGGAAAAAAAGTTTCGAAGGAAAATGTCATGAAGTACTTTTTAATTCAAACATTTCCTTTGTGGTAATCATTGAAATATAAAGGTTCCTGTTTTCTTCACTGGCAGTGTGCATGTATTATTGTATAGTCTATATTTGGCACTGCCTGCAGAGTCCCTGGGCAGTGCTCCAGCCATCCTCAGTGACATTGCTCTTGCATCACTGGGTTGTGTAACAGGCACTTAAGTCTCAAGTAGCCCTTTGAAGCGGTGCTTTGAGCTAAGTCCCAGAGAGCTGCTGCCTTTCCAGCACTTGACTACTGATGCAATGCTGTACCTGTCTAAATTACCTCTTGCACTACAGAAAATCTGGAAAAGAACGCTTAAAAAAATGATAAGCAGTCTTTTTACTTTCACTTCTTGATGTGAAATCAGAAAAATTAGTTTATCCAATTAGATTATTTCATGTACAAAAGGAAAAAGGAGGGTAATGCACTGTGGAATAGGAACCCAGTTACTCAACAGTTTACTACATTAGTGATGACATTCTCAGATGTATTTAATGCTCTTCAGTTATCTTTGAAATTTAAATTTCCCTGAATGTGTATTAAAAGCATATCATTCAAAGCTGAAAGTCTCTGCATAGTAGAGGTGGGTACTCCATGCTGTCCAATATTTTAAAGTAATTTGATCGTTGGTTAGATAGTCAGACTTATTTGCTGTCAAGTAAGTGACAAGATGCTGTTTATTTATTTGTTTATAATGTTAAAAGTATTGCAAACATGATTAATTGATAAAAACAGTTGAGCATTCATGTTCATGTTCCACTGTATGTAAATGACTAAGATTTTTTAAAACCACTGATTACTGTATGTACTTTACAGCCTGACCTAGCACCTGTAAAATGTTCACGCTGTGAAAAGTTGGTGCTTGACACCATAAATTATAAATGAAGAGCTAGTGGAAGAAGGCACAGATTGAAAAAGTGGAACAGAGAATGAGAAAGCTCAAAAACATTCAACTGACTGGCTGTGTAGATATTTAATCAAAGGAGATAAGAAATGTTTTAACATCATGAACACGAAACTAGGCGATATCTCTGGGAATATTTGTCATGAGAATAACAAAACTCCTTTCTAAGAGTTGCATTTATTTTGGTATATTTTTGAGGTTCTGCATTAAAATAAAAGAAAACATGTAATATAGCCAAATGTTAACTTCATTTTCTGAGTTGCCTTTATGTTCCATCCTGGAAGGGTTTTTTTTCTTATAATTTCTGCTAAACTCCTTTGTATGCGATGATCTCTTTCTGACTACAGTAGTAAGGCCAAATGTATTAAATATTTCCCTTGTCAGGCAGATAACCTATCAAACTAGTGAGATACCACTTCGGGAAGCAAAGGAGAGAAACTGATCCATTTGCTTGAGAGCATTTTACACACTTGAAAGGCATGGCTGCTTCTGCTTTGATATGTCCACAGTTTGTGGCTCTCCTGATGACTTTCCTGACAGCTAAAGTCATTACTGACCACGTTAACCAGCAGAAATAAAAGCCCAAATGTAGCTTTAAGAATTCTCCTCTATCCTTTGTATGTCACTTGCTTTCTTGGGTGTCATTGCTGGTACATTGCAAGTACAAGGCAGCCACTCACTCAATCCCTCGGGTGGGATGGGGGAAAAAAAAATAAAATCCTTGTTGCTTGAGTTAAGAACAGTTTAATAACTGAAACAAAGTAAAATGTAATATAACAATGATAATAGTAATAATGGTGATGAAGAAGAAGAACAACAACAGTTGGAAGTAAAAAGAGACATAATGCCTAGGAAAAGTGAGTGATGCACAACCCACTTGCTCATCTCTCATTGTCCAATGCCCAGCCCTTTCCCAAGCACTGATCAGCTCCTCACTGCCAACACCCTTCAGGTAGCACACTGAGCATGATGTTCTGGGGTATGGAATATCCCTTTGGCCAGTTTGGATCACTTGTCCTGGCCATGCTCTCTCCCAGCTGTTTGTGCACTGGCAGAGCGTGAGACACTGAAAAGTCCCGGACTTGGGCTGAGCAACCCAAACATTGCTGTGTTACCTTTATTATTCTCATACTAAATCCAAAACACAGCACTGCACCAGCTGCTAAGAAGAAAATTACCTCTATCCCAGCCCAAACCAAGGCACTGGGTCAATAGGGAGATCAGGGAGCATGTCTTATTGTTACAGTAGGAAATACCAACTTCATCCTGTTTGTGTGGCAATGCCATAGGTCTGGAGCAGATAATAATAAATGTCCTGTCGCTTCTGGAGGGCCATTTGTATGTCTTGTGGATAAATTCTGAATGGCATTTTAGAGTACAGCTCTGCAAGAGATGGGGATTGAAAACAGCTGTGCTTTCCCACCCTCTGCACGACCTCATACAGACAAGTTGAACTTTGCTGTTGGCTGGGAGAAGCAGGCAAGTCAGGATCTGACATTTCTGGGCTGGATGTTTGCTTTGCTTTCTAAGCATTGTAGCTTTTCTGCCTGCAAAATAAGGATGACCCCACTTCATTTTTTATGATGTTGAAATAGGAGCTGGATGTAGGTAAACTCAGATTTAGTTGCTGGAGTTAAAAAGTTAAGCTGAACTACAGAAATAGTAGACGATGGAGAGAGAATGGTAAAGAGTCTTTGGCTTCAGTGGGTGGGTCTGTGCAGTGCAGAAGAGCCCTCATTTGTGTTTCATGTCTGAAACTTCCCTGGCTGTTGTTCCCATGTCTGATTTGCCTATGTGAAGGTGCCAGACTCCCAGTTCTTGCCCTCAGCCTTTCTGAAGCAGCTCTGCAGCTCTGAACACACCACCCTCAAGGGCTCTGCCAAAAATCCTGTACTGATCCCTTGTCCTTGAGCCAGAGATTCTCAAACAGCTCTTCATGGGGCTGTGCTGCCAGTTAAGCACAAACTTCAGTTCCTTCAGCCTTTGTTCCTCTCCCAGGATTTGTCTGTTCTGTTCCTCTGAGTCACCAAACTGCTAATTTTTCATTATGGTTATTAAGTGACTACTTGAGTAAGCAGTGGCCATCTGTCCTCCCAGCCCCTATTTGTGACATTATCAGATGTTCTCTTTAAAACTTCTTTCTTTCAAGGCACTGCTGTGGAACACTCCACACTTCTGGCTCCACTTAAAAAGAGACAAATTATGAGGATGAAAAGGTATCAACCTTTCCAGGTCCCAAACCTTTGCAATGCCACTTCATTCTTTACTATTAGAGAGACTGTGTCTTTGGATCAGAGCAGGGCAAGGAAGAATGGGTGCCTAAGATGGGTTTGATTATGCCCATGAATTCCAGAGGGAAGTTTCTACTCCCCTTGAAGAGGAATTCCCAAAAAGTATGGAGTATAGGAGCAATAGCCATGCAGTTATTAACTTCATAATTAGTTTGGCTGACAGTTATGTATAGGTGTTGTTATAATTTTCCAAAAGCTTTTGTATGTTGAGTTTGGTTTTTTTCACTTATGAATGTCGTGACATAAAATTTCTGTTCATTTTATCACCACCCACTACAGGTATTAAAGACATAAAAGAAGCTGCTTGTTAGAATGCAGAGTGAAGAATATTAAGTTTAGCATTAGTCCCAAGCTAAGAGAATTGGCTTCAGCACAGAAGTCATCTACCAGTGCAAGGATAAATATGTTTGTCTGAATTTCAGTTGTTTCTAATTTCCCTAATGAAGATATACTTAGGTTAATAAACAGGGCTGACAAAACTGTCAGGTATTCGTGTTCATTTAGGAAATGCTGCCCAATAATCTACTGTTGACACGAACATGATGGTGAATTGAATATCAATTAGTATTTTCAAGGCAGAATGAAAATTATGAAATAGGGCAGCTGGGCTCCTATCACCATTTCGTGACGCCTCTTTTTATCACAAAAAAGAGGGTTAGCTCTTGATCTTTTTCTATTACACATGTTGAAACCAAAACCAGGAAAGTAATACAGGTCTGGTGGTGTTTTCTGGAGCTGTGAACAGCATTAATTTATCTCACTTCATTTTAACAGCAATCTCTGCTGTAAAGGAGTATCTTAAAGCTGAGTCAATGGTAAGAACAGATTGTTTCCCTGGTACCTGAACTCCTTTTCCCCCATTTCATTCTTTGTGAAGAGCACGTTAAAGTAGAGCAATCTGCCTCCGCCTGCCAGGACTTCCTCGGTTCTGTGCTCACTCCCTGCCTGTCCTGCAGGGCTGACATTGCAGAGCTCTGGTGCATTACTAAGGTAGGAGTTCTCCCTCCTGGCTGAGCTGTGTATTTCACAACCTTCTCCTGCCTTGCTTTCCTGTTGAAAGTGCACTGATCAACAAAATCACTTTGAAATCACTTTGACGCTGCTCTTGGGGAAAAAGCTCTGTTACAGGCCAGGAGAGGTAGGACATTACCTACTCATTTTCCATTCCACAATTACCTGAGAAAAAGTTGGGGCCTCATCTTTTTCTGAGGTAAGCCCATTTATTTCGGATGTGAGAATGCTTTCTTTTTACCTCAGTAGTTTTGTTTTTTCTTGTGCTGATGAGTAAGACTCACATGGGAGAAGCAAGTGCCTATGTGAGACCTCAAAACAGGAAATGTTTACAGCTGTCCTAGAGCAAAATAACCTGCTGGGTGGCAGAATAAGTAGTTAAGATCTAGCCATATACAATTTGGACTTGTGACTGTTATCCTAGAAAGATTTCAGTGCAGAAATTGTCACGTGTTTCTGCACTGACAGATTTTCTCTCTGCATTTGGTGCCACTGAAATGTATCAAGTGGATTTCCCAGGCTTCCTTTGGAATTCGTGAAATAAAACTTGGAATCCACCTTACTGGGGAAGACTGAATCTTTTATGGACTGTTATTACATGCTTTTAACTGATAAATTTTTGAATTTCTCTCCCCACTTTGATATCTTTTCCAGAGTTATAGACAGGGAATAAAATAATGGACATAATAAGAAAGCAAAATTTTACTGTTATTTCTTTTGGGTACAAAAGGATTCGTGTTTGAAAATAACTCTGTCTTAGGTATTTATAAATTGTAAGTTACAGTAATTGATTATCAGATATTTTGATAGGTGTTTAAAGTATTGCAGTTGCTTATTTTACAGTGATGTGGTAAGGGAGGAAAAATGTTCTTGTTAAAATATGTTTGTGGTTGGAAACTTTAAACCCTGAAGTAAACTTAGAGCTTGCCAATTTTTAAAGAAATCTGCTTTTAAATCCTACTTTAAAGACAGGTGTAACTGATGTAACTGAGGGGTCTGCAACGACTGGCAATGCTAATAATGATACAACATGAGAATGAAGGGGTTCATGTTGATTTTTCATGGGAAAATGGAAGAAAGTATGAAAAAATGATGTAGTAAAACTGAAACATTGGATATGAACATGCTGGTTTCCATTACAGAGAGAGATGGAGCAGTAGGGTTACAGCAGCCTTCTGCTTCTCCTCTGTGCAGAACATGCATCTTTGCATATGGAAAGGATTATTTTATTGGCTCTGTAATATGATAAATTTTAATTTCATTAAAAAAATGATCTTGCTAAGAAATAGGTAAGAATGTGTTCTAGGAAAAAAGATGAGTGGTAGCTTTTTATTTTTTTTTCCCCCAAAAGAGCCATTGTTTGTTTGAATCTTGTTTTCTCAGAGCCACAGGATCTCAAATTATATCTATCCAGGAAGTTGTAGGAAACAGTAAGACTGAAATGCATAACTGAATCAAATGAAAGAAGAGGGGGAAATCATTCCTTAAGCATCTGTATGTAATGTATGGAAAGAAAAATGGTGCTGTGGGGGAATTGGGTTGTGAAGATTCTCACTGGAGACCTCGTGTAATGGAGTAGAACAGTACTAAGATAAAGACAGGCATTTATCCAATATAACCCCATGTAACAACATTGAAAATTTCTTAGCTCTGACAAGATGAATGTATCATGAATGGGATGTTGGGTTTAGCACATGAAAAATTATCCTGGCCAGTTCTCATTCATCAAAAGAAAATTTTAAGTGTTTGTGTGAGTGTGAAAATATGAGAAAAAGAAAAGTGAAAGGGGAAATTCCTTTTAAAAGTTCTTGATTAGAAAATTACTGATCAGTAACAAAAGGCCAGTTTTGGATAACAGCTCAGCCTACATTGGAGGCAATATGAAAGCAGAAACTAGAAATATAAACATTTATCATCATTAATAGAAAAGAGAGGATACATGTGGAAATCAGCACATGTTAGAAAATATGTAGTGTAGAAAACTGAAAATAGAAAGTGTGTTAGGTAAATGCCCAAGTCTCACAACACTCAGGACAATGGGAATTTCTCTATTGCATTATGAATAAAAATGTTTGTGTGAATGGTATTGAACTATTTTTAGAAAGAGGCAGAAAATAATGTGTTTGAAACTGGGAAAATCAGAAATTAGTGATTTATTCATATAATATGATGACTATGAAGTACTCCCCATCTGGTGTAAATAGTTCTCTTCCAAGAGTCCTGAAAGAATTGGCTGAGGACATCTCTGGGCTATTGATGGTAAATTTAATGAGTTCGGGGACTCGGGGAATTCAGGAATACTGGGAAAGCGTAGGTGTTCGAGTTGTGGTTTGAAAAGAAAAGGGAAGCACCATTAACCAGGTAACTAGATTTTTATAAAACTCACATTTGGAGAAGTCATTTATCTCCTCTGCTCTGCCCCAAGGCAACAGCAGATTATGCAGAAACCAGGCCTGACAGTGTTCAAGGTGTCTTAAAAGCCTCCTGGAGTGGAGATTCCCCAGCTTCCCAATTAGTCACAGCTCTCCCTCTTCTTTACAACTGTAGGGTAGCAAGGATTTTCTTGGAGTCTGACATAAAACTCTTGGAAATGTTGAGGAGAATGGAAGGATTACTCTCTCTATTTTGCTGGCTCTAATCCTGCTTATCTCAGGCACACAGCATTGTCAATACTTTGTTTACTCTCTGATTTGCTGGGACTCCTGTACACTTCCCTGGCAGAATTGCTATCTAGACAGGTGCTCCTCATACTTTATTACTGCATCTCATTAATCTTGCCTAAACCAGATAGCTGTTGAATGCAAAATAATGAAAATTATGGAAAAGGATTCAATTGATACGTGTATAATGAATACATGTATATTTGGTTTATGGAAAGCAGGCCTGGTCGTAAAACCAAGCATTTAAATAATTTTTCCCAGTTGATTGCATGTTAATTACCAAGGTAACTTGGATATTGCATATCCCCTTTTTCTTTCTGTCTTCCTCAGGCAGACAAGCCACAGCACTAATATGTTTTTATACAATATTTTAATATTATAACAGAATGTGATAGAGTCAAAAGACTCTATCATATAAGTAAAAAGCTTAATTTTTAATTTTTTTTTTTGCTAAATGGGTTTAAAAAAAAACCTTGATGTCTAAGAAGCCTTAAAGTAGTTTTAGTGACTGTTAAATCACAGAATTTGAGATATTTGTTATACACCATTCAATAGTCTAACGTTTTTCATTAGTAACATGAAAATAAATATAAACTCAATACCTGACAAAAGAGCAGTAAGTAAAGAAAGGAGGAGGATGTGCAGACAGGGAGGAGCTTTTATCACTTAGTAAAGGTCAGCTCTTGCAAATGAAATTTGTTTTAGCATAAACCAATGGATCTTTGTACATTCAAGAGCAAAAATTTAACCGAAACTGAAAAAAAATAATGATGAAAAGGAGTGAATCTGTACAGGACAGTGATCTTGTAGAGTAGTAACAGCCTTTGAGTGCAATGCTGCAGCAAAAAATATAGGCTAATGTGACCCTGGATATATAAATAGGATATAAAAATAGCCAGGACTCTTAATACATATTTTTAAAAGGAATGATTTTAGAATACTGCATGTGATCCTCTTTTTAAAAATAAAAAAAAAAACCCCAACCATAAAACCTGAAAGAAAATACAGACACTTCAGAAGACAGCCACAACTCTCTTGAGGGCTGGAAGTGAGAGACTTCAAATGCTCTCTGTGTTTGCCTTATAAATATAAACTTTGCAGTCAATAATAAAGTTCTCAGGGACAAAAAAACCTGCCAGTTTTGCCCATTTCTGGGGGTCATCTGTAATGGCTCCCTACCTTGCTGGAAGAAACTGAAACTTCTATGCAGTACATAGAAGATATTCCTGAGTTGTCAGTGCTGTCTTCAGAAATGAATGTCTGTTTATTGCTCTGGTTTACTTGCAAATCTTAGGCTTACCCACTCTAGAAGTAACAGTGAAATGTTTAAAATGAGCAGATCAAACTGGGTGATCCAATACCAGACTGTGATTCCATGAAGTTGGCCAAAATCTTCTATTAACTGTGTTAATTCACACATACCCTGTCTGGAGATGTGTAAACAAAAGAAGAAAAGAAACTAGTAAAATTAATGTTTGAAAGGCTTTTTTCCTTGGTTGTACAGATATGATTGCAGAGTTCATCTTTAGTAAGAGTATTTTGGAGTGAAAATTAAAATTCCATCCTGTCAGTCCTTGGAGCTCTGCTCATCGTAATTTTAGGTAAAACAGTTTCCTTGGGACCACGTAAAACCTGTGAAAAGATTCATTTCAGTTGTAAAGTCTAATAATAGCAGTGTAAGATAGTGTCCAGAAAAAAGGAAACTGAAGCTCAATATGACATAATGAGTAATAATAATATATATTAAAGTTTGTGCTGGAAAAAAGGCTGAACACTTCTAAGAAAGAAATGTGTAGGTAACTAAGCAATAGGCTTGCAGATAAATGTTCAGGTCTGTATATTATTATGCAAGTGTTAGTATCCCCAGTTCAGTTATTTAAGAAATTACATTCAAGTGCTAAATCTGAGTTCTTTTTATCCAAAGAGTTATTTTAATAGGATCTTTGAGTTAATTTTGAATCATGACATGACTTTGTACTGGCAGACCTAAACTCCTGTGCAAGTTTTAGAGCCATCACCTCCGAAAAGTGCCTGCTAAAAGTGGAGGTTGGATGTCACAAATGTCAATAACATTGCTTAGTCTCAACCAGTGTACTCTGAGCTTTTCCCGTAAAATAATCACTGCAGCAGCTCCAGACACGCTTCTGTTTATGCTGGCAGCTAATGGCTTGTCCATAATGGACACTTTTCATTTTTTTTAAGAAGGATGGAGCTTTTTATGGCTTACAAAGGAGCATAAATAAGTAAATGTAGGGACAAGGGTCAATAAATATGATTTTGTGATCCCATTAGCTTTTTATGGAATTTTCTCATTATAGGCATCATAGGAACAGTGCCCACCATCTTTTTTTAGTCTCTTTGCATATGAATTTCCAGTTCTTCTGAAACTTTCCCTGTCCTGCAGGTAGAGGGGAAGCCTCCACTCCTGTGTGTAATTCAGATGTTCACATGGTGGCATTCCTCTTAGCCTGGAGCTCTTTGGCAGAGGGATTTTCTGCCATAAGAGCTGTGAGTTGGAAGTGCCTTGGCAGTACAGATTTGTCTGCCATCAGGGCTGTGCTGCTGGGGATAGGCTGGCTCTTAATCACCTCATTTAAAGACAGCTTGGGTGTGTCTGTCCCACACTGAAGTCTAGCATGGAGATATCTCCAAACCTCTGAAGTGCTTGAGGCTTTTATTGCTTTATCTGTGTCTTCATTTGTATAGCAGACTCAGCTGAATCCACAGCTTCACTGGAGTTTGTGTTTCTTTGGCACAAACATAAGGTTTACGTGATATTTCAGTATTTGCACATTTTTGATTGATAATTACTTTATGTCATGTAATACATGTGCTGTTGGAAAGACAGTCTTTTCATTTTTATGATTTTTATTTCTGATCCTGAAGGTGATACCGTTCTAGTTCTGGTTGGTAGTTATGTGATGGTTTGAATCCTCCATCTGGAAAATTCTCCAGTTGGTTTGAATTTTCCAGTTCTTACAGATTTAGTAGCTACAGGTGAGAATATGTGAGCATTCAAGAGCCTTGGAATGTGAAATGTATCAAAAATTGTATTTTAACAAAAGTCAATGACTCATTGGGGATCATTTGGTAAATGCATATGAGGAATATTATTAGATCATTGCTCAACTAAATCTAAACTTAATATACCTTCAGTGATGAATTTACTCTATTTACTCTAGTTTTTAATTTTTTTAATGTATAGCTTTGAGCCTTCAAGTAGCACTTGATTAATTCAGGCAAGGAATTAATTAATTCAGGCTCCACTGAAGAAATGAATTAGTTTTCTTTTCTGTATTTTGGGTCTTGTTCCACAGAAATATTAATTTTTGAATACCTGGATGATGTTTATTAAATTGCGGTCTTGCTACCACAAAAATTGTAAAACTGAAATGACACTTCAAACCCTAATTAATGCTGCTCATAGAAAAAATTATTTCTGCCTGCAGGTCTGTAGGAATAGCACTTGACAAAGAGCAAGATATAACTTGAAACTCAGCTGGAAAAAGAGTACATAACAAATAGTCCATGTTTTCTGGGTGGAAAGAAGATGGGGGGAGAGATGGAAAGAAGAAAACAAACTCCTAAGATGAACTGAAATATTCCCAGAAACCTGCTGAGCACTTGGTCCTCTTTATGAAAAAGATTTTTTTTTGATTCTTCACAAGAGCATGGTAGCCTGACACAAATAGAAAATACTATGACAGCTGTGAATCACATAAAAGACAGCAATAGTCTCAATGAGTGATTTTTTTTTTTACAGTAAAATAGGGATTGTAAAAAGTTATTAATGTATACTCATATTTTTGACAAAGCTTCATACAGTGAAGTGGCGAAGAAGTGGAGAGCAGAATACTCTCCTTTATTGGATATATTTTTAAAATGTCATTATTTCTTCACATAAACCATTAAGCTTTTATGTGGTTTATGTTGAGCTTTTTAGTTGCCTGTAAGTCTGTTGACAAGACATCAGTTTCAGGTTAAAAGTCACCATCCATTCAAACGTAGAGGAGCTCTAAGTGTCACTAGTACAAAAGAGAAGGGAAGATGCTGGGTCAGGTTCCCTCTAATAAGCTTCCAAGTTCAGTGGCCATGCCAAGGTGCCTTTTCCATAAGGCAGAAAACATGACCTGGCTTCTGCTGCTGCTGTACTGCTCTCTATAAACACATTAGAGATAGCTGTACATTGATTATTTGGACAGACAAGAGGTAGAAGATAGCACACAGCAATATAAACCCCACAAATGTGTGGATAGTGGGGTCATGTTTCAAGCTAATCGCTTAATTATTTTTCTCTATCATTTAACCATTCAAATAAGAACTGGAATTAGTGGGCTGTAAGGAGGAGCTCAGCAATCAAAACACACCAACTCAATAATTAAAATAAACTGCCCTGTATAATACTTAATTTTGTGTTTAAATCCTAATACAGATTTCTGAAGTCAGAGGGTCGGATGAAACAATTCCATTAGAGGGCAGTAGTACCTGTGGGTAAAATGTCTCATGTGCTGTATATATTTTGTTCAGCATCAGTGAATGGAAGTGAAAAAGGAAGTTAATATAATTTAACGTTAAAATAATGCAGAAACATTTTGTAACATACAATAATGCACATCCTCTCTTATATCAAAAAAACCAACATGAATATGACAGAAGTGATGCAAAATATATGCAGCAGATATTAACATTGTGGTGCTCCATCCAAGAGAGAGACTGAAGTTGTTTGTCTTTCTGTATTCTCAATTTGTAAATTGTATGACTTTATTTTTGGGAAGTTTATGGGTTTCATTTAAAAAATCTTACTTTTGAAACTGTGTATTTTATTAGCTTTAATGCTGCAGATTTTCCTGTTTTCCGGCAAGGGATTGCAGAATGTGCATGTTTGATCAGGCATCTTTTAGTGGTTAAATATCAGTAGCGTACTGTGATTTGGCAATGATTTCTGCAAAAGATTTAGGGTTTTTTACGAGCTTTGAGACTTTTTTAGGTAAGAAATGTAAGCCATGAAAGCCCAAATGAACCTGGCTAACATGACAAGTTTCAGTCCTTCCTGTTTTAATACTTTGCTGTGTCTAATCCAAGCAATACCACAAACACCATTTCTTTTCCATTTTCAGTTGTGTTACTTGATACTACAACTGCCCTCGGAGAACTAGGATGGAAAACATTTCCCTTAAATGGGGTAAGTCTTTCACCATTTTGATTTTTTTTGGTCTGGATTTTGGCATTCTGACACTCTGGAAGTGAATGGGTGGATATTCTTCCAGTATAGACTTGTCTGAAAGATTTTGCTCACAACAGAGGCAGCTCCACTTCTTGGGACTGGAGCTGCCTCTGTTGTGAGCAGGCATTACAGATGCAAGAATTACATAAGTGCAAATTATTATGTTCTTCTCTTGCTTTTCTGAGTACTAAGTATCTCTCTAACTTTAAATCCCATTCTAACTGTTACACATCATAAAGTTTCATATTAAAAAATTCCTGTGCTGGAGGAATGTGTTACGAATCGTTTGGGTTTTTTTGTGAAATAAAAGGAAAAATAATTTTCTGTTTTGCAAATTGGAATAACAATTTTATGGTTTAAGTAAGAACCGGTATGTACTTTAGCATCTGATAATATGGCATCAGGTTACCTAAATCAGAAAAATGAAAACATTAATAGTGTCTGTTATCCTTGGGGACAGTGAGCATGGGGTGGAGCAGCGTTTTTACTCTCTGAAGTTCAACCATGAGTGCTTTGCCAGTGGCTGCACTTTCAGAACATTTTTTTTTTTTTTTGTGCAGCTAATGCATGGCACAGAGTATCAGGGGCATTTGGAGTTTCACTTTTAAAGTAAGATGCACTATTCTGGAGCATTTAACATGTTCTGCATCAACCTGTAGTTCTGATGTCACTGTACATACTGTGTATCACTTATTTTTATACTAACTTTCATTATCTCTTGATTCTTGTATATGAGGCGTATAATTACTTGCTTCTCTGAAATGAGCTCAGAAAATACTGTTTTTCTGAGAGAAACATCTTGTTCCATTTTCAGTCATTTTATTTGCCATGTTCTGTTCCAGAAGGAAGTAGAAACTGTCTACCCTCAGCACCTTAATAATCCATTTTTATAAAATGCCTTCTGTGTCTTTGCCTTCGGGGATTTCAAGCCATATGACATTTCTTAATCTCAGCCTGTTTTCAACTTTATGGATTACTCTTTTCTTTGTATTCCTAGGCATAATTTCCATCTCTCACAGATACTTCTGTGTTTTACATTTTGCATGCAGTCTCACCCAATCTGAGTTATAATTCTGAAAGTTTTGTTTCCTTTAAAAATCCCCAACAAAGTAAATGCTGTCATACACCACAATGAGAAATTAATAAAGGAGTTTTTGGTCTAGCAAAAAGTAAGTTCTGTCATCTACCATGATGAGAAAATCCAGTGAGGAATGTTTTGCTTGAGCACTGGGATGAGCTCCACTGAAGTGCAGAGGACATTTGGAAAGCCCACAAGATATAATTGCAGTAATTGTGCAAATTCCTAAAAGCTCTAGGTACTCCAAAATAGGCACAGTATACAAACACAAAAACATGTGCATGCCAAGTTAATTTAAAACACAGCTATTATAACATGTATTTTTTGGCTCCTCATACGTACCCTAAACAACAGTTTTGCAGCCTCTTGAGGATTTTGGGTGTCTTAGGACCTCTGCTATGTATTAAGAACTGCAGCACTTACTAGAATACATAAAGGAGTTAACATTTCAGTAAGAACCGGGGATTCAATTATTAAAATATTTCCTAAAAACGTACAAAGTGGTTCGGAAAGAAAAGGAGTTAGAGTAAATATTGGGGAGAAGAGGGGTTTGTGGCATAAAATCATAGAATCATTTATATTGGAAAAGACCTTTCAGATCACTGAGTCCAACTGTTAACCCAACACCACCGTGTTCACCATGTCCCCAAATGCCACATGCACACACTTTTTGGACACTTCCAAGGATGGTGGTTTATGCCCACAGTGCTACCTAATCTGAGTTACTCTTGTATCCTGATATAATCCAGAATATGGCACAATCACTGGTGTGATTGAAACTATCACTGCAGAGGTAAGAATCTGTTTTGTCCCATGATGGGCACATTAGGATTTTCTTGTTTCCTGAAGGAGAGTGACAGATTTCGAATTGTTGGTGTTTTTTGAAAGAAATTTTTATTAAGATACTATTGAAATCTAATGTGTTACTTCAATCACACCTTTTTTAAAGTGTTTATATATGTAAAAAAAATGTCATTGACATATGATTACTGCTCTGCTGAACATTTTTGATGTTAGGAGGATGGGATGATGGGTTTTCCTGAGCCTGTGACATTAGCAGAAGTCATTAATTTACTGGCACACTCAGTCACGAGGAATATTTTCATTAAATTGAAGAGCAACTGAAATAATAATGCTTGGGATTTGGGTAATATTGAGTATACCTCAGAGATTTTAAACGAACAGGCCAGGGTGAAATGGAATAAAAAAATCAGGAGGTTCTTTTGGAACTTGCAGAACCCTAACCTTTGCCTCTCAGACTTTTTTATTTCTAGTAGATTCATGACATAACATTTGTAAACTTTCAGCAGTTTTGGTCATCATTGAGCTGCAAAGATAACTGTGTTATCTATTTCTTGGGAATATAATACGTGATTTTGTTTTTAAATTTTCTTCCCAGTTATTTGTGCATCCTTCCTGAAGCATGAGAGTGCAATAGTTTTTTCTTACAAATGTGTTTTATTTGTGTGTCAGATTTTTTTCCTTGTAATTGGAACAGGTAATAAATTTAGTGCTTAGAGCTACAAAAATGCAGCATAAAATATTAATATCTCTGAGGTCAATAGCATCAACTTTTGTTGACTGAGTTCCAGTTTAGCTTCTTAGTGATGGGGCTGTCTAAAATTTCTACCTTAATAATGGACACATCTGATACTTCCTCTGTTCTTTGGGCTATGGTTCAACATGACCGATTGATTTATGAAAAAGCACGCACTATGAAAGGAGATCTTTATTCATCAAACTGTCACTCCATAACCTTGAAAATGTAGAACAGACGTTTGGGGTTTTTTGATTGGTACAAAAACGGGAAGACACAAGTTCATGTGTTTCAGAAGAGGATGTGGATGGGAGCTAGTGGGCAGTCTCAAGTGCTCAAGTGCATGTGAAGTAAAATCCAGCAGTCTAACCAAAGTCAGTTTGCTGACCTTGGGGACACAGTTAGGAACTAGGAAATAATAAAAATATGAAACTCCAACTGAAAAGCAGTGGTCCACAACTTTCCTTTACACGTTAGCAGAAATACTAATGAAATAACATACCTTATTCAGCGGCAGTTGGTGGGATTTTTTCCTTTTCTCTTCAACGTTACTTTAAAAAATATTATTTATTTCCCATTGCATTAATCATTGCAACACAATTTTGTGAGCAAAGTTTTCTCAGAAGCTGTGGTTTGGGGACTGTTGCAGTAAAGGCGTGTCCAGCCCTGATAAATTTCTTCCATAGAGTCATAAAATCTTCTGGGTTGGAATGAAGCTCAAATATTGTCCAGTTTGAACTCCCTGCCATAGGCAGGATGCCACAGGACCACACTGCTCAAACCTCAGACCATCCAGTCCGTCCTTGAACACTTCCAGGGATGTGGCAGCCCCAGCTTTTCTGGGCAACCTGTGCCAGGGCCTCACCACCCTCACAGGAAAGAATTTCTTCCCAATACCTAAACCTCCTCTCTCTCAGTTTAGAGCCATTAACTCTCATCATATCACTCCATGCCCTTATGAAAAGTCCCTCTCCAGCTCTCTTGTGGCACTGGAAGGTGCTGTAAAGTCCCCCCACAGCCTTCTCTTCTCCAGGCTGAACAAGCCCAACATCTGCGTAGCCACTCCAAAAATCAGTTTAAAAGGAGGGCAAGGTGACTCACAGCACAAAGCTGTGAGACATTTACATGTGGAAAAGACTTATAAAAGCTATCTTGACTTGTCATAGTAAACACAATGTGTGGCCTCAGCAGTAAAGAACATACTAGAAGTCCCCTAAATTATTTGGCAACTCTGTGAGTGGTGAAACTACTTTAGTTTCCATAATTAGTTGAACAGTTTCCTTGTCAATTGGTAATTTACCTATTGATCTATCCAGGGAAATAATTCTGGTTTGAACATCTTGTTTCTATAGGGGACTTTAATTATTTTTTAATAACAGTTGCTAATATACAGTATTACTGTTATTCCTGTGTTATGAATTTTTTGAGACTAATCTTGTCAAAGTACTGATGTTTTTTCCCTACCAGACTGTTTATATTACCCTCTCTGTTAAAATAATTGTTTTACAGTAAATGCATTCATCAACAATTTATTTTTTAGCTGATTCTTAGCTAATTAGGAGAAATTTTTGTAGTTTATGGTAACAAGAGTTTTGAATGGCTTGGTATTGTTTGTCACAGATGCCACTGATGTTTTCCTGTGCCAGCCTGCGAACATTTCTTTCAATGCAGCTGCATCCATTTTTACCTTCATCTTTCAAATATCTCAGAAAGTGATGGGGGGAATATATCTTGGAACGTTCTTCTACAATACTTAACAATTTTAACTATTCATTTCCTTAAATAGACTGTCTTTGAACTGTATTTATAAACATAAGGAGGTTTATAGACTTAATACCTATTTCCTAAATAAAACAATGGTGTGTTCTCAGCACTGTTTTGGTCACCAGTATAAACACAGCACCAAAGGGCAGCTGGAAAGAAATTAACTCTGTCCCAGAGAGACACAGTAAACATAATTAGAATTCAAGTTGTGTGAAAGTTACCAGGATAAAACAGCAATACCATAAAAAGACTTCTATCTGAAAGTATTTCAGTTTTTTTCCAAACAAATAATAAAATCATTTGGGTAGGAAATTATTTGGATCACTGAGTCTGACTGCAAATTAACACTCCCAAGTCCCTCATTAGGCCACGTCCATAGGTGCCACATTGACTTGTCTTCCCAAATCTCCAGGGCTGAGGACTCAACTGCATCCCTGGACAGCCTGTTCCAATGCTTGCTAACCTTTTCCATGAAAAAAAAAATAAAATCCTACTATCCAGTCTAAACCTCCTCTGGTGCAACTTCAAGCCATTTCTGCTCATCGTGCCACTTGCTCCCTGCGAGAAAAGACTGAGCCCTGCCTGGCTGCCCCCTCCTTCCAGGTGGTTGTAGAGAGCGACAAGGTCCCTCCTGAGCCTCCTCTTCCCCAGGCTGAACTCCCTCAGTGGCTTCTCACTGCACTTCAGACCCTTCCCCAGCTCCATTCCCCTCTCTGGACACTCTCCAGCCCCTCAATGTCCTTCTTGTCCTGAGGGGCCCAAAACTGGACAGAGGATTCAAATTGTGACCTCACCAGTGCCCAGTACAGGGGGACAATCCTTGCCCTGCTCCTGCTGGCCACACTATTCTTGCTTCAGGCCAGGAGGCCATTGGCACACTCTGAGCAGAGAACTGCAGCTGTGTGGGGAGATGTTGCAGAAGTAGCAAGAAGCTTCAACGAAGAATTGAGGACATTTTTTGAGGGGAAAAAAAAAAAAAAAGCATCTGAAAGTCCCAGTTCTTTTATCCCTACAGCAGTTCAGCTGTGGTAAAGTTACATCTGTAAAAGTTCACCAACAGAATTTCAGAGGTGTTACAGAGGCTGTGGTTTTAATAAGAACTTTAATAGAAGGTAGGGATTTAGCTGTCAGAACATTTAACAGGGATGAAGGGAAGGAAGCTAATCAGATTTTCACACAATATGGGGAATTTACAGAGATGACATTAAGAAAAAATATTGGTAGTCACGTATTTGAGCTGTAATTTGGCCATAATCAGATACCATCCTCTGCAATGCCATATTTAGAATCCTTTTTGACAGTCAAGTCATTATTTGAGGAAAAAGGTTAGATCAAGGGGTAAGTTTTTTGAGATTTAATTTCCATCTGCAGAGATTAAACAATTAGGTATATCCATGATCTAGTTAAATGGCTAGGAAAGCTTTCTTAAAGGAGTTGCAGTTGCTCATATGAGACAACTTGCTTGTGAGAGTCCAGTTTCTGTGTTTCTATTAGGACCATCTCTTAGACCATAAAGCCTTTTCTTGAAAACTGAATGTCCCAGAAACTGTCAGTGTCCAGGGAGATTGGTACATGCCTAAATTTTTGAGTTTGCCTGTATTTCCTGGTAAAATGGCAAAAATCTTGATTTTCTTGGAAAACCCTGGGGCCACAGAATTAGCTGTGGCTTTGCTGGCAATTTGAGAATGTGCTGGATGGATGCACGGTCATGGCAGCATGGTCCATCTGAAATAGGTAAATTCACAAAATTTCCTAGGCACTGTGTGATGGTATTTGTCACCCTCAGGTTTTTTGTACATACAATTGAGCAGTACCCTGATTATTTTTGTGAGGAACATCTAATTGCAGATTCCACAGAGGCTTGAAAAAATACATGATCATGTTCTTATTTCAATACTGCATACACATTTTGGACCCACAGGTGCTTGCCACTTGCCAGATAGAAACCATTCCTAGCCTAAATCATGACATGTTGTAAATTACAAACAAAACAAAACAAAAAAAACCCAAAAAAACCTCAAAACCTCCAAGAAAAAAAGTCCACCGAAAAAACCACTAAGCAAACAAAAACTAAATACAAGCCTACAAACCACTCAGAGGGAAGCAGCTATAATGGAGGAGGATTATAAACAAATTTGTATGCTCCAGTACAGAACAGCCATATACTTACAGCTCATATATAATCTGTAATAGTACAGCATTAGAAGCAGTCTCTGAACTGCTCAAGCAAATGCAATTTATTGTATTTTTAGTGTTATTGTGTGGTAAATCTGAACTTGATGATAGCAATGCTGCATATATTTTTGCATTAATTTTCCATTCCTGTTTAATTTAAATAGTCTTATGTACAGACATACTCCTAGTAAAGGCAAAATTTATTGTATATATTGATTATTTTTCAATGTATATTGTATGTTATATAGCAAAGGAGGGCAAAGAGTGGCAGCAGCAGTATTTCTATTTTCTGATGTGTTTTTCATTTTAGGTGTGAGAACCATTCTAACTGGTGGAGCTCAGTAAACATTTCAGTTTTTAAGTTGTGCAGCTCCACAGAATGAATGCTAATTCTGTATATTTTTTTTTTAATAGACTGGTTGGAAATTTAAATAAATAAGAGTATTGTGCATGGGTTGCACATTGATGCACTTAGTGTACAAAAACCAGCTTTTAAGTCTGTGTAGGCTGTACATTCATCTGTTGCATTCACAAGTTTACAATATTTTGGCTTACCAATGCGGGCAGTAAGGAAGAAAAAAAAAAGTATAATTTAGTGAAAAATAACACCTTCTTTCTTTTTCTGGTTTTGGTTTTTTTGGTTGTTTTGGTTTGGTTTTTTTTTATAGAAAGAATTGTGTTTGAGAAGGAAAACAAAGTGGGTTGAAGGAAGTAGAATGGTTGATTTAATTCTTCTGTTTGGTGTCTTTTCAGCAGCGTTGCATTCCAGAATTTTATGGTTTCTGTCCTGCAAATATTTTGAAATTCAAAAAATTCACTCATATGTATATTCCAAATTAAATATAATATGTTCTGTTATAATTCTGTTATAATTCAGCATTCACTGTGCAGACACATGGAGCAAGAAAGAATGACAAACTGAGTGCTGCCCTCAGTAAAAAAATCAAAGAAAAGCCACAACAAAATAAAGTGGAAGAAAAGCAATATTTATGGAAATGCCAGGTGCATACTGAACACCTCTTTATCTGAACCATTGTATTGTCAGAGACTTCAGAACTGCTGCACTGAACTCTTGGGAAATACCCTTTGAAATGCCTGTGTGCTTAGGAAATGGTCTCATAAATGCTAAAGTAGGTGATAAATATCTAGGTATTCTGAAAAGAAATCTCTCTGAATTGTTCCAAAGCCATATTTTTTTTTTTTTAAGAGGAAAGGTAAAATTGGCAGCAACAGAAGATGCCTCACTGTCTCATGACTAGGTGCTAGTTTTTACTCAGATGCTGTGTTCAGTAATTTAGGGAATTCTAACAAAAATGCTGCTTTCTCTTGATCATTTTTAGTGCCAGGAAAAATTTATATTCTAAAAGTGATCTCCTGTGTATAATGAAAAACAAAAGAATTAATACATTCTTAAGGATTTGCAGTAGCCTGACCTTATATTGGAAGCCTTTACTTAGACTTAACAGAAAAGAAAGCTAAAAAACAAAACCCAAACCATGCCAACTTTACTTTTGAACCTTTTACAGATGTTTAAATACATGGAATGAATTTTTAAAATTACAGAGAAGTAACCCGATTATCAAGCTCGAAGCATTCTCTAAGCCTCTTTTACATACTTAGGCACACAGAGTCCCTTCTGCAAATTGCAGTAAATCGTTTATGTTCTGATGGTGCTTTAAATGATAGGGATTATAGGATGTTTGTGGGTTCCAGGAGTTTTAATCATTGCCAGGATGAAAATAAAGCATCCAAATAGTTCCTGCTCCACTGGAATTCTCACCAAGTGAGAAAAAATGCTCCAGCTGGACTGAAAGTGTGGTTGTTGAAGAAATTCTCCTCTGCTTTGCCCTCTCTGCCAGTAGATGTCCAAACCTCTGATACAGCATTTGAGCTTGAAAACCCTTCTCTGAGGAACAGTTAACTAAATAAAGTGTGCAGCAATTGCTAATCCAAAATATAGAGAATTGTAAACTTCAGATTTAAGAAGATAAACTTCAGACAGTAATTTTCATATGATTTAATATCCTGCAAAGGCATCCAGGTGGGTACAGAGGCCTTTACCACATGGATTATGTATTTATGTAAGCAATCCCAGCAGAATTGGATATTCTTCACATAATCCTACCAATCTACTGCAAAAAGTGGAAAATAGATAGTTTGTATATATGTCTATTGGCTGCTAATAAGGAAACATAATTATTTTTAATGATCATAATTCCATGGAGAACAAAATAAAAAGGAACCCATAAAATCTATATATGTAAAATAGATGTATAAAATCTATGTATTTATGAATAATAATTTGTAACTGTATTTTACATTTAAGAGGATAATCCTCTGCTATTGTATTTAATCAAAAGAATCCCATCCTAGGGGTTTAAAACATAATACATGATTTGCAGAAATAAAGTGAAAGATCACAAGTGATGTTGAGATGTAGAACAGTATTTGAAGAGCACAGGTGTTCTACCTGACCTTTTGTCTTTTAAGAAGTCCAATAAGTGTTTATTTTAGATTTCCTAGTAGTGTTAAAAGCTGAGCATATTGTAGAGGAAGTAAAAAAGAAGAGTTTAAGTTAGCAGATACAACAGCCAAATAATGTGATAATATGCTCAATATGGCCTTGTTCAGTGCTTTCTCTCCATGTTTGCTAGTACTTTTCATCAGCTTTCCATGCTCTAAGGAATATTCCCAATTTCTTAATTTTCTTAAGGAAGAACTCCAGCATTTTGTTTTCCCTCTCAGCTGATGGATACATGGATACTCTGGCATTACGGCTATGACCAATAGGTCATGAAGTAGTGAGCAGTAGAATTTTTATTCCATAAAAATTGGATAGAAATGTTGTAGCATAGGTGTTACTGCATCCTCCTGCTGATTCTTGGCATGTCAGAGGAATGCTACTAATGATTTTATATCAAAATATTTAAAGGCTTGATAGAGTTCATTATTAACAGTAGCATAACTAAGGAGATTGCTCTGGTTCCCTTTTTCATGTAGGCTACTAAGGGGATTGACTTTAGCTCCCTGATTCTTGCCATGATGATTAAGGGGATTTGTTTAAACACCCCATTTCATGTGGTATAGCTACTGTAAAAGGATTAGTTTTGGATTCCACTTCCCTGTGGGAAAGCTAAGGGGATTAGCTTTAGCTTTTCATTCCATGACAAAATAACTAAGGGCAATTGCTTTCACTGCCCATGTAGTTGCATCAAGATTTGTCTTGCTTTTACTGTTCTTGTTTCAGTTTCTTTCCCTCTGCTCTTACTGCCCAAAGGCATTTGACTTCAGACGTTCTGCCCTCCTGATGGAAGGCCCACTGCCCATACTGAGCTTTGCACCTGTTAAGGAAAACTAAAGAGATGTGATGAAATCCCATGTGTTTTGTTCTTTTCCTCATGGAAGCTCAACTGTTGGATAAAATCAACTGTAGGAATTGCCATAACGGATAACAGTGCTAGTCCATGTGAGGCAGTATTTGATTCATGGCAATGAACAGGACCATGAGCTTCACCTGTAGGTGAAGGTCTTGGGGGACTCTTTATGTTGCTCCCATTGGAGCAAAACTGTGGAAGTTTTTTGATGAAATCCAACAAAGGCACCACCTGAGCCACAAGTGGTGTAGCCAGTTCAGTGCGGCACCAAATCCACACCAACAGGCACTGTGTAAGGGCAGAACTTGTTATCCAAGGAGAAAAAAGCCCTAGACCTGAGTGCTGTCAGAAACTCTGCCTGTGTTTCTGCACAGCCTTGCTTCTGTGAATACACCAGTCCCAGGAGAAAAAGCTCTCTGAGGTCTTTGTACCTAATTGCATTGTGCAGCCAGCACAAATTAATATTTTCAAACCACTTAAAAGCAAGTAAGATGTCTACATGTAAATTCAAAACAGGTACTTCATGCGCAGCTAATAAAGTTTTGTCTGAGCTATTAAATAAACCAGGATCTGTGCCCTGGCTTTGAAGATGGGTGTCTCCACAAAGCCATTTTAAAATACTTATTTTTACCTGAGTTTCTGACTGGGCAATGAGCAGGTTTTAGTCTATAAATCCAGAAACTAATGAGGTTCTCCCTTTGGTAATATTTTTTTTATGTTGCGGTTTTTATGTTTGTTTGTTTGTTTGTTTGGGACTTTTTGTTGGGTTTATTTTGTGGGGGTTTTTGTGTCTTTTTATTGTTGTTGCTTTTTCTTTTGTTTTTTTGTTTTATTGTTATTTACTTGTGTAGTGGAAGTGCTCAAAACTTTACCTCACAAAAACACTTAAACTTGTCAATCTTTAAAGGTATAGGAATTTTTTTTAAAGTGAAGCTTAAAATTTAAAAAAAAAATTTAAAAATATTTTAATGTTTAAATTTTATAAGGAACAAACCTTGTGTATCCATCCTGTGTCAGAATAATCACAGATGTAAGCAATTAGGAAAAAAAGCAGATGTGAGCCACTGCCCAGCCCTGGCACTGCACTGGCACAGACATAGCCTTGGGAGCAGGATTCTGAGGAGAATCCTTCCAAAAACACGTGCTGTTTTTCCAGTATTTCAATCCTCCACGGTGGAATATAGCAGGACTCTTTCAGCAGCTGTAGTTATGAGCTGCCAGCTCAAAAGCTGGTTAGTTCAACAATGAGTTTTGTATATACAGCCATGACTGTACATGAACATGAGACGTGCATATAGATCCACACTCCTCTAGGATTGTGTGTGCTTAGGTCTGGCCCACTTGAGCTGTACAATTCCCTGTTCTGAGCTTACAGCACATTCTGGAATTTACTTCACTCTTTATGCTGCTCAGTAAAACCCAGTGTTTGAATTTGTCCCTTCAGTGCCCTATCTCTACTTTACATTTCCGAGGCTCTCGTGTTGTGGCGTTTTTCCCTTTGCTTCTAAAAATAAAACTCATCAAAAGCAATTGGAAAAGAAAGCTGAGCTTCTATGAAATTCTACACATTTCTTGAAGAGGAAAAAAAAAAAAAAAAGAAAAATGCAATGGGGAAGTTCTTCCAGAAGCACCCATCTGCAGAATACTGTATATCTTTAGTCATTCATGGAATAGATGTATGTTAAGACAAACATGCAGAAAACCACCTCAGTAAAAAATCTAATTCTCTGTAATGTATTTCAGGTAGCAGTGCCAAGAGAAATATGACTTTATTTCAAGTCTTGCTGATTTATCCACAGTATACAATCAGTGCTTGATGCAGATGAAAACAATCAAATTTTTTTTCCCACTTGGGTCAGTGCAGGAAATTTCCTGAGGGAAAATGTTTTGTTCTTCATAATTATTTTTGTTTTATATACTGAAGACTGTTTATAAGGTTGAAGGATTTTCTGCTTTGACTGCTGCAGAAGAGCCAGGATAACAGAGTAGGAGTTACTGCAGTGGCTTTGATCTGAATATTCCCTCCTCATGGGAATCATCCTGAATCTACAACCTGGTTGCCTGAGCTAGAGATCATTTATAATCTGTGATTATTAAATTTTATATCTCTAGATTCCCTTGGAGTACTGTCACTTCCTGCATGTATTTTCAAGTTATGAATATACAATAAAGTAAAGGAATATCAAATTAATCACAAGCAATGAGATAAATTTTGCGTAAGAGTAAAGCTTGACTCTATATTTGTAGAGTGTTGAGGCAGGTTTTTTCACTGCTGTCATATTTATGCCTTTTTGGGTAGTACTGTTGTATATAGCAGGGCTTTTTAAAATTCTCATCACGTGTCTTATGTCCACAGAGTTAAGGTTAGTCAGAAAAATGACAGAACTTCCTCAGTGAAGACAAATTTAGGCACAGGAGCACATACCAAGGGTAATGAAAGGTAGTTTTGGTCAACAAAATGACAAAAATAGAACAGAGGAAACTTAAACCCACAGTTATGGTCAAATGCATTATGTTAAAGAGAGGACAGAGGCCTAGAAAGCTTATTTGGCTTGCAGCCCCAGAAAAATGTTCACTTTTCCACTGGAAAAAAAAATGTTCTGTTTTTTTTTTCAATATCCTTATTTGTATTTTCTCTTCACAAAGTAAAGCAACTATTAGTGATGTGTTAGGAGTAAGTAAACAAACAACCTTACTTTGGTTGCCTTAGTTCACTTGCCACCAACTAATGGAAAGTTTCACAACAGAAATTTGAACTGAGAATGCACAGTTTTTTGAGAGCAGTACAAGAGTGATTTAATATTTATTAGTTAGTCCAAAATCTCCTAGAACTTTAATGTTCAGTGAACATTTCAATGAAATTTTATAAATGTGTACATCTTTTAACGTACATTCTGCTGAATGTAGGTTGTGTACCAACCTCTATACCTCTGTAAGTTGTATAGAGGTTCAAAATATTGAACCTCTAATGCTGACTAAACAGGATTTTATAATTTGGGTTCTTGTAAAATTATGGGAAAGTATGTTATTAAAATTTTATGTTTAAAATCAAGTAGGGGGATGGTTGCATTTGAAATGGCTTTTCTAATTTCCTTTTCTGGAGTTGTAATATTAAATACAACTGTTGTTGTTGCCATGTAGAACTTAAATATTTTCAAAGAAAAGTACAATAAGTGTTAAACCACATGTTAAAAAGCAAAATTCCTTGTTGAAGTCACTCTTTTCTATGATTTTAATGAAGAGGAAATAGATTAGCTTCTAAATTGCTGTTTAAGAATAAGGTCAAGGATATCAAAGAAACCACAAATATTTCTGGAGATTAGTGAAAATTGTTTCTGTGCAATTCTGTATTTTTTTACAGTTTTCAGTTACTTTGGGTAGTTTTTTTTCACTTTTCTCTGTGTTTTGATTGCTTGAAATTTCCCTTCAGTACAAAAGTTGAATATTTAATTCTCACTTTTGATTTTTACGTTTGTACTGATACATCAAAGTTGTTTAAATTTTAGGAATGATACTGGCATAGAACATGTAAAGAGTGTTGAACAGTGCTATAAAAATTCTGCATCAATTACATCCTGCCTGGATTCCTTGGAAGTGGCATTCAACAACTTTTAAATCCTGTTTGGTTCATATTGAAAGCAAAACACAGCCCTGAAAGGCTCATAGCTTTGTGTGATACAATTAATGATAACTTTCATCACCCTTGGGAATGTAGCATTAGAAGAAGAAAACTTTTCTTGAGAATCTTAGTTTGTTCAAAGTAATGCCACAACCAATGTTGACTGACAGGATATTTAAGGCAGCAACTTTCTTAATCCCGGGATTTTTAAAAATCCTTTTAAAGAGTAAAGTACATTTTGAGACCTTAAATTAAAGGGAAAATAAAGTTCTTACCATTCATGGATTCCCCAGCTCTTTTTTCACTTATTAAAAGAAAACAGGGGACTAAATTTTATCACTTTTTTTTCACTTACTGCATTTTCTCTCAGAGAGGGAAGCACACTATAACAGAGGAGCTATTCATATTAAAAAAAAATCTGTATCTTTAGTTTCAGACATGTCACTACTATAGCACTTAATTTTTACATCTGCATCCATGGATCAAACTCTCCATTCACCCTGGATGGGGGCTTCAGAAAGAATGTGGTTTCTTGTCAGAAATCTGTAGCATTTTACAACAGGAACTCAGATGTTGCTTAGAGTGCAGCTGGAAGAACAGACATTTTAAGGATAAGGGAATTCAATAAAAAGTTGTAGCTGAAAATTCATCTCCACATCCGTACAATTTTTAAATAAAATTAAATACCAAGGGTTTCCTTCCTAAGTGAGTTGATATATTAACATATATTTTAAAAGGGAAGCTCAATCTAATTTTAAGCATCCTATAGACAACTGACATAAGTTTATTTTCTTTCCTTGGAATCTGATTATAATTTGAGAATTATGAAGGGTGTCTTGTTGTCCCTTGTAGAAATACTGTGCATTTTTCTCTACTCCAAAGAGAAGGAAATCAGTCTTCAATCAATGGGACAGTATATTTCATATATCTGATATCATACCTTGTTAAAGAGTGGTTAGATTTCAGCTAACTAGGAGAAAAAATAACACTACTCCAAACTACTAAAGAAATTTTGCTGTGTGAATCCTGGAATTAGGCAAGAATAAAGGAGTGATGGACACATGCCACTTTTCTACTCTGGTTTTCTTTGTAGACAGATAATGAAATTCATCCTCCAGCAGAACATTCACAGTGTTTTAGGTAACCATGACTATGTACATCTTAATTAAAATACTTTATTAAATGCAGAGAGTGTTTGTTTAATGAGCTGGGGACTTGTTAATAGCAGTATTGGTATCTTATATAAATATCTGTAGATCATTCTCTATGATCATGCATTTTTGAGCTGTGCTGCCTTTTAGAAATAGCTATTATTTCCAAATTGTTGTAAGTCTGGCTTTTTTGTACCTGCTGTCTCACAAGTTTTCTGGCTGCATTTTCCAGTTCCTTTGGCTCCCTTCTCCTCCCTTCCAGGCTGTCTGCAGGCTTGCAGCATTTTCATCTCCTCTAGCTGCACTGCTCAGGTTCCCCTCAGTGTTCAGTCTGTTCTGCATTCACTTCGCCACGTTCTGGGCTGCATTTGGAATCGTGTCCAGAAACAGGAACTGACAGTTGGTCAGCTGGAAAATGGGACAGCCAAGAAATTGTGGTGACATCAGTTTAATGGACTTTAAACAAAACAAACCAAAAAAAGACAAACCATACCAAGCATAATTTAATAACAAAGTGCTGCATTTATTACGTAAGTATTTGGCTTGAGTTTTCTGAGTCAAAAGTGACCTTTGACTCTTTAGAAAATATTGATACCTGGTAGTTAAATAGGTAGCCTCCATCTCTAAAATTTCACCAGCATCTCTAAAATATCCTCAACTTTGGCACACCTTTAAAGTGAAATTAACCCATTTATCAAACAAACACTGACTGAAAATTTGCTCCAGTATCAAAATTAGGCTAACTGGGAGGGTTTTATATTGCCCATATATATGTGTATATATACATATGTATATGTATATATACACATATATATATAGTACAATTCTATATCACTTGAATATGTGACTTTAGGTTTCTTATTATGTTCATGTTCATAATATTCAAACCTTAAACACATATAATACATAAAGTATCTTTAAAGCATTACACAGACTTAAAAAAAAACCCTAATTCAAAACAATCCCAAGCTGGCCAGGCCCTCTGAAACATAACTTTTGGCCTTCCTCTGTGCAAGTACATATTGAAAACAAATGTGCTCTTTTCCAAATAGCAACAATTTGGAAAGAGAGATGTTTGTCTTTTTAGCACTGTATGATAGCATCTACTTTTTAAATCTGAAGTGGTTTTTTATTGTGCATTGTGTTAAGAGAATGTCAGCAAATGTATGCTAAAATGTTCCCTGGGAAATTTCTGGGGGAAAAAAAAAAGAGATGTGTTTAGATTGTTAGTTAGCAATACTTTTTGCATGAAAGCTGTGCTGGAAATTATGGTAACCACTTCAAGGAACAGGACTTAGTAACACAGTGCATCCCTTTTTAGGCCATGTTGACCAGGTAATATTGCATGTGTCTCATGCAGGAATCATTGGGAACAACTGGGTTTGGACAGATATTCAAGAATTGAGAATAAAGAACCAGAGGTGCTGACAGCTAAGCTGGCACTAGCAAATTTAAATAATGAATTTTAAAGGTGTCATCATTTGAAAAGAAAAAGAAAACTAAGAAAAAACATTCATAATGTAGAAGATTCTTGTTAACAGATAATAAAATAATTTCTTTAAAGTTATGAACAACAAAGTCATCTTGTCTTATATATATATTGCTGTTACTTTTGGTGTTATGTATGATTTTATAACTAAATAGAGTAATATGTCAGGATTCTGGGTTTTATTCGGGCTGATGGGTAAGGCATATACAACACATCAGGCCAAATGTTTATAATGTGTCTAAAGTACTTCAGAAGAGTCATGTGTATAATATAAATAAATTGCCAGAAACACAACTAAAGATGATCAGTGTAAGTAGTACAAAAGTGCATGAAAGCGACATAGGACAATTGGTACAACTGATACAGTAAAGATTTGACAGTCACAGTCAAAATAATTTGGCTTATAGTGGAATACATTGGTCTGAAAAATACACAATGATGTTTTGTTACAATATTAATTTCAATAAAGCTTAATAGCTGGGTATGTTTTCATTATAAACTTGACAGACCAGTAGCTTTTTGGGAGACAGTTTGTACCAAAAAATGGATAAAGAATGATGGTAAAGGCATAATGTAATATTGCTTCAGAGAGACCAGGTGATAGAAAGCGTGACAAATCTTTCAGATCACTGCATTGATTTTGGCACAGTGGACTTGGCTACAATTTTGGAAGCTTGGCCCATTGATAAATTTAAGAGATTATGAAATAATTAGAACAAATTTCAAAAATGAAAATGTTTGTGTCCTTTCTTGTAACACAAAAAAACCCCAATATTCCCATACTGAGGGATGAGATAAAAAAAGGCTACTAATTTTGCAAGAGACAGGCTGAGAGGCCTGCAGGTACCTTGCAGGGCAGGATCTTGGTAAACTGTCATGAAACTTTTACTGTCATGAAACATTACTTTAGACTGTTGAGACATAAAAAGTTGAACCAATGTATGGAATTGAGAATGATAATACATTTAATCTGTTAATTGACAGCACAGAAAGGAAAGAGATGAGAATGATGGCGATTTTGAAAGCAATCTGCATCTGTGAAAAGGGTGAAAAACCTTCTTAATACCTAATTTATAAAAATTTTATAAAAATTTCCCATTTCTATGGAGAGGTGGGATTGTGATCAGTTAAATTGTATAGAGTAAGTAGATCAAAAAGTGTGGAAAGAAGTAGTCTGCTTTTATGTAGAAGATATTGTTCAGGTGGAGAGTTTGCGTATGAAAAATGTGAACAGTGAAAAATCTGCTCAGATGTAAAAAAACCAAAAGTATGAAAAGTTGGTGATAAACCAACATAATTTCAACTAGAGACTCTTTGTAGGTGTGGGATCTTTCCAAGGATCTTTCCATGTTTTAGGTGTGGGATTTTGTGGTCATTTTTTAGGGCAAGCTCAAAAAAGTCATGTGATGGGTGTCTCTTTATACCCATGATTATGCCACAAGTTGAAAGCTATTTAGCCATACTTTCATTTCACATCCTTCTGTTCTCCATCTTTAAAAAAAGAGTTTTCCATATTACTGCCTGCATGAGAATTCCAAAAGATGAAAAGATCAGCCCATTCCACATCAGTTAGTTGCTGAATCTTCTCAAGATACCAAAATAGAAGGATTATTTTTAATCTATGAAACACTGTGCTCTCTATTCTGACTCATGTTTACTCATATAATTTGCTCCTCACCACTGCTGCTCTCCTCAGAAAGTCATTAGAAGGCATGAAATTACTGGGAGCATTTATCAAACCAGTCACAGTCCACTGGAAACACCAGCAAGGAACTGGAGGATAAGAGCTTTTTCCAAATTATTCTGCTGGTCTGCAAAAAAGGGAACCTACAAATTAAATATCATCTGAGACCCTTAATGTGAAAAAAAAAAAAAATCTCAACCATGCAAAAGAGAGAATAAAAAAGATGACAGCAAGCACACTAAAATATTCCCAGGTGCACTAGAAATAGTGTGAAAAAAACCAGAAAGTTCTTTTTGGATGAATGCTGATGAGCTGGGTGCTCTAGAAGAAAGACACTGTCTTCTGTTTCTTGATTAAATCCCCATCCAAAGAAACTCTCTTTGTCTTTTGAAAAGTTACTTCATCAAAGAAGTAATTAACTGCCTGTGTTACCTATTATGATTTCTACCAGGAAGCTGATTTTTGATCAGGTTACCTCGTTGGGAGAGAAAGCTGACTTCAAGAAATGTTCATCCAGATAAATATTAACATCTCAAAATTTCATGGTCAAGGAACAAAAATAATATATCTAATTAAAATACTCTTTTGGAGACATGGATACTGGAATTTCATTTTACCAAAATACCAAGTGGGACATTTGGAAGTGCTGGGCTTTTTTCAATTAAAAGAATAAGTTACATGTAAAATATGACATTTATATTGCCATTATTAACATACAAATAAGATACCAGAATGCTCAATTTCAGTTAACCTGAAGATTCTTCATCTTTGGAGGGAGATGAGACCTGACTGGACAAAACCCAGAGAAGTGTAGTTTGAATTCACTAGTTTGAGCTAGAGGTGACTTTGCAGACTCTCTTCCAGCTTGGATGATTCTATAATTAATACATCAAAAAGAAAAATATTTCTGCCTACACCAACTCATTTTAATTTGTTTAAGGACATTTCTTGTCAGTTCTTCTCTATTCTTTTGCCTCCAGACTTAAAACCAAAAAAAAAAAAAAAAAAAAAAAAAAAAAAAAAAGATGAAAATGCAGCATTTTTTATCAGCCTTTGTGTTATCACTGTAAGAGTTATTGAATTCATGTGATGTAATGACATGTAGTGCTTAAAGGTGCACAGATACCTGAATGAATACACACAGTGATTGAAACATATTTTGACCCAGTGACCCAACAGCATTTGGGAACAAACAGCTCATTCTAACAAATGACAAGTTGCTTATTTTTCCCTTCTTTGTAAAACATTTTCTAGCTAACATCATTGACCTCCTTGGGCTTTTTTTCTTCTCAAAATGACTTGATATAAAGCTTGTATTCATTATCTGTCATAAAAAGGAAGGTAAAAGATGCAAAGTTCAAGCATTGAAAATAAAAAAAAAATAAAACCTGGCACTGTAATGTTTTTCCTACACCACAGGACTGAATCTGAGGGGTAAAGCTGTAGTGTGTCTGTCTTTATCAGATTAAGATGCTTTTGCCATTTTGATTGTAAATAGCATCACAGAAGGGAATTCCTGACAAGAATGAATCCCAGATCCAGTGAATTTCTCTCTATGCTCTATAACCTCATAAGTCTGGGGTTTTTTTCCCTGCAACATAATCTCAGGGTTGAGGCTGTGACACTTATCCTGTGGGCTTTGATTCTGTATCAGAGCATCAGTTAGGGAGATTTTCTGAAGGATTATTATTACCTTTATTAATTTGCTGAGTTTCTCAGGCAGTTCTCCAGAGCAGGAAAAGAAGACCCTTGGTGCAGCTGTAGTTGTCCTGGGAGAGGCATTCCTCTCCTGGCTTCCACAGATTTCTCTTCTGTGACTCCAAAAGGGTTCAGCTTACCTGATATTTCTGTAAAGCAAACATGTTTTAACCTTTCAGGCTTACTGAGGATAGTGCCAATGATATAATGGCAAATTCTTCCCATAAAGAAGATCAAATCTTAGTTGGGAAATGCAACAAAAAAGAAGTGGTTTATCTCACTCCAAGCTACCTTAGGGTCAGCCAGTAGTGGACCCACATTTGGAATTAAGAAGCTCTTAAATCTTGGTTAAAGCTTTTTCTTTCTCTTCAGTTCTCACACTGTTGCATTGTATATAATGATCTTCCTTTCCACAAGAGCGGCAATCACTGATCCTACCCTCGGGTTTCTAATCTGACATTTCAAAACCAAGATTTGCTATAGCGAGAATTTACATGGGGACCTTTCTTTTCAGAAAAACCTCTGGAAAATGCTACAGGAAGCCTGGTTTCACTGCAAGAGGTTAGAAAATTTAATCAAAACATCTAATCTATCATAGTGGAGCCTTTTCTCTGTAGCTTAATCCCTTAGCTCAGTGGCACGTGAAAAGTTCTCTATTTCACAGGATCACAAAAGTTATTTTTTTCCCCATACTTCACCTGAAACCTACATTCAGGTACAGAGCTCTGCACACTGTTTGATGCAGCTCTCAGCAATTATTTGGTTTCATCTGAGGCCGAGGAGACTGAAGGAAAATCTGCAGATAGGTGACAAGAGTGACCACAGCAAAAATCACATCCCGTGGAGCTCAGAACTGGAGCACTGGGATGGAGACTTTTAGGAATTATGGGTCAAGAGGGAAACGTGCACAACACAACAGCTTTAAATTACAGCAGCTGCTTCCAGATTTCCTTCAGCCACAGCAAACAGCATTCACAGCTCTACTCACAAGGAAAAAGGAACTCGTTGGCAGGGAAAGGTGCTGAATTAATTTGAAGTCCTTTCTATAAAGATTTTCCCTCTTCATCTGCTTACTCGCAAGTCCAAACATCTTTAATAGATGAACATGAGTAAAATATGATTGTTTACCAGGGGGTCTTTTCAAAACAAATGTTTGCAGGAATATTTCTGACAGAAAGAAAACGTGGAAGTAATTTGGCCCACGTAGGAAAAAAGGTTTTAACTTCTTAAAAAGTATATATATTACAATTTATGAGAAATAGTGCTCCACAATGGCTATGTAACAATTTTTTTTAAGCTGGTTTAATGCTTTTTGGATAGAATAGATAGATTAGAAATGTAATGTAAGTTGCTATATTTTCATTTTATTTCCATTTTTATTTCCATTTTTTATTTCCAGATATTGTTAAGGAATGACAAATGGGATAAACATGTAAATGGGAAAAAAGAGAAGGCTTTATTAAATGCCTGCTGTTCCACAAAGAAGAGCATGCTTAAAGCTCTTCTGTTTTTTATAGATGATGACCCAAACCTTCTCAGGTTGGGCTCTGCAGTGAGTTGTGGGAAATGGAGTTCAGTAAAGGAGAAAGCTTCTTATGAAGCTGCAGGTTACTAAAGATCTGTGAAAACTTAAAGTGTGTTAAGAAGAGCTTTCCTGCTGCCTTTGATGTTGTAATTCCCGTCCCATTGAAGGAAGGGTTAACACTGGATTTGTTTTTTTACATAATGAGTGTTTTTCATATTGATAAAAACAGTAGCATTAATGTGCAATAAAAGTTGTACCAAAATCTGAATGCCCCATACTCAATGGCAGGTAAAATAATGAGCATTTTCTTTCACTGCAATTAAGGTGATAAATTAGACAGAGTTTGTAAATAGAATTACTTTAATTCATGAGACTACTTCAGTACACAATCTTCCATGCACAAAAGCTTTTCTTCTGGTCTGCTTGGGACAGACTAAAAATTTTATCTGCTTTTTCCACTTTATCAATTCTTCTAGTAAAAACTATAGCAAACACTCCACAAATCTTTAGTTTATGGAATAAAATAGTCTGTTTCAACATCTAAACTTGCAGTCATCTAAACAATAAACAGGATGCAAATTTTGAATCTTCAAATCTCAATTATAGAAAATGCTTAGCTACTAAAATATTTATCTAGAGGAATGAGTTAAGCACTGGATAATTAAGAATACATTAGGAATATTGTTTTTGACAGTATTTTTATTCAGAATTTAATAGAATCTTCCAGATTTGCATACTTTAATGGGAGTAAATAAAAATGCAAGTTTCAGTGATGTGCAATGTGAAATTAAATGCATAAAATACAAATTTATTACAAAAATCTAGATCTCTGTGGGGATTAACTAGGGCTAGTTGTAGATAATTAAGTCTTTAGCCTGAGTTCATTTAAATATATGGAGGTTTTATAGAAATAGCTACACTTAAGAGATTCCTGTATACAAATTTTCATAAATGCTTAATTGTTTGCTATATAAAGGCTTAAAATGATTATTTTTTCTAGAAAAACTGAGACATGGATTAAAAAGAATCAAGGGGTTGAAACTAATTTTTTTATGGACAGCACTTTAAATAATAAATTAGCCCAAAATTTCATTCAAATTTGTACACTCCTTCTGTTATGTTTTATTGATACTGCTCATGTCCCAGTGCAGGGCATGCTCCTTAGACCTCTCAGTGATAATAAATGGATTTTATTTATCTCACATATAGGCTGAGTAAAGTAACTGTAAAGTAAAATATGTTAAGCCATTCTGTAGATTATAAAAATTCAGGAAAATTCCACATTTCCAGTAACATTGTTCAGATGTTTTTTTTAGATACTAGTTTAGGACTTGCTTACTTAAAAATGTGACTTTTGTGGTTCATTTCTGTAAATGTGTCTCTGACCATAATGGCAAAGACTGTACCATTCCCTTTCCAGTTCCTGATAAAGTCAGCAGGAAGAGAGGAGAAAAAAAAAATTGCTCTTTCTGTGTATTTCTGAGAATGCTCTCTAGAAAGAACTCAGTACCAGGTTTTAGTTATTATGCAGGAAATTTCTGTTCAGAACAGCACAGATGAAAAGATGTACATACAAAGTAGAGAGTGTTTAGTCTCTGTGTTTCTAAAATTGATGGTTTATTAAAAAAGAAAAGCTACAGTACATAGTCAGCTTAGAACAGAGTGGGCCTGGCCATTAGTTTGGGAAAAGTTCCCATTTCCAGCCACAGCAGCATTTCTTCAGAAGTTGCTCCCAAAAGGAAAAGTGGAATTCCTGACAGCAGCTTTCTATCTAATGACTCAGTCTGGCTGGAACAACACTCCAGATTCCTGGCAGTGGAACCCCAGAGCTGGATTTGAATTTTCTTCATGCCAGTGTTACACTAAATCAGGAGAATGTGCCTTTAATGATGCTGTTTTCTTTCCCAAATAAAGATGTCTTTCTTACCTGTCCTTGGAATACTCCGTGGCACAAACAAATCACTTACTTAATGCCATTCCAGTTTACTGATAAAATGAAGCTCTGTAATCAACTCTGCTTTGGGGAAAAAATGACAGAGGCTGATGAAAACACACCAGGCTCTCAGCAGACTGTCTTGGAACCTGCTCTACTCAGCTGTGATGACAAATATCTTTTTTCACCACAATGTATTGCTAATCTCTCAAATCAGTGCATCCTATGCAGTAAAGCTTCCATCAGAAATCTAATCCTGCTCCTATTTAAGTCAGCAAGAAAAATAGAATAGGTTCGAGGCAAGTATATGCAGAGAACTATAATCTCTGTAAATAAACAGACATTGTACTTGTAATCAATCACAGGGCAAGGAGCAGCAAATATTAGTGGGAAAAATACAGATCATTTGCTTCCATTACTGTATTAAGCCAATGATTTTACTGGCTTAAGACTTTTAGTACATAATATTAGATACTACTGAAGTTGCAAGGACAGAAAATTGGTTTTTGTGTTTTGCAATGCTGCCTGTCCCTGAAGAATAGAAACCCTCCCTGGGGTTTTTGTTCAGTCCAATACCCAGCCAATAACTACCCAACTGTTTGTTTATTTGTCTGATAACTTGGAGCATGTATTCTGAGTCCTAAAACAATTGAAAATATTTTGTGTGTCTGGTGTTGACTGGGAGGCTGCAGTTGGGCATCAGATCATCTCAGTAAGAGAGTTCAGCTACCCAGTCAGAAATTTTTCTTCAGAAAAGTTGAAAGGAAATTTTTTTCAGCAATTTGCTGGCTCCCCTGTCATGTGTTTTTATGGGTTTTTAACATTAAGCATGAAAAATAAAGTGTATAAAATGTCTTGGTACCCAGTTATTTGACAGTTTCATTATTCATAGACACAGATTACCCATTTGTAAATCACAGGAAAAAAATCTAATGCAGGTATTTTATTTTTTACAAAACTAGATTCTAGAGAAATATTGACATGGCTAATGATGACTGTGCTTTCATTTCCAAAATGAGGAAAACCACGTTAATTCTGTGTACAACAATAAACTCTTATTTTTTTTAATCTTAGATGCTGAGATTTTGGACTAAACATAAAGAATAATAGTTAGAATGCAAATTCTTTCAAGTACATAATTGTGTAAAAGGGATAGCTGCATTTTGTTTTCCTGCAAATAGGGGGGGAAAAATGGTGTGTAAGAAGATATAGAGCACAGTTCACAGGATGGGTAACTCAATAATTTTCCTTCTTACTTTAAAGTCTCACTTTTTTTTCCCAATAAAGGCAAATGAGGCACTACTATTTAAATACCGTTGCAGGAGCTGAATTGAAGTCATTTCAGTGCCTCTGAAATGCTGATGTGAGGTGGCAGAGCTATCAATAAAGTTGGCTGCACACAGTTTAATGGAGCAAAGGCAGCCTTGGACAAGGAATAAAAAACATATGAAAGTACCAGGAAAAAAAAAAAAAAAAGGGCCAAGTGACAAAGCAGCACAAGTGGGAGTGGGGTGAATGCTGAGCCTTACAGATGTTTGCGTGAAATATGGAATTTCTTTCCATATATGTTCTGTGATTTGTAAAGAAGGCATAAAAGTAAATGAAGTAAAACAGCAAATGCATATTTTAACATATCAATACACAGTGGGGCTACATCTCCCTCTTTGTAGGTAAATGAATTTTTGGCTTCATCTGTAGAAATCAACATCCAATCCAGAACATCTGTACACCCCTCAGGATACAATCATTTAATGTATTCCTTAGTGCAATTTCATATTGATGATCCTTTGTATCCCAGACCAGTTGTTTTAGACTGTCCAACATCTCACAACAGTTCATCCTCAGACTGTTACACTTCTATCAATAATTGCAGAATGTAAGAGTTCAGAAAAACCAGTACTGGTTTCTTTTAAATCTCCTTCCACAAATCAAGTAGATTTCTTATACATTGAGAATTTATCTTCAAATATATACTTTATGTAAGGTTAGACAAATGGTTGTCTGTTTGCAAATGCTGTAATTAGAAATAACAATCACAACATCTTTTTTAAGCAGCAAACTACTGTTTCAGTAGTTTGCCTTATGCAAATTACCAAGAATTTCTTCTTTCACATCTTGAAGATTCCTTTCTTCTGTGACCTTAACATCTGTGACAAGTCTAATGAAATCCAAAATACAGCTTGATGGATGAGAATATTTAAGAGACTGTTTTCACTCTGTGCTGCCTCAGAGAGGGATCACCATAGAATCTTTTATAAACTACATATTATAAGTAAAAAATCAGTAAGATTGATTAGATCAATTAATTAGCCTTAGAGAACAGCTTGTTTTATAAGTTGTATTCAATATGCACAAGGACATATTTTCTGTCAAATGAATCATAGGAGCTATAGCTCCTAACTGTATTTAATTTAGCCTTACAAAAAGGGTTACTGACATTTTGTCCTTAGAATCATAATAAAACAACATCCTACAAGATAAGCAATGTAGGTGATAGACTGAACAGCATTCTAAATAAATCACAGGGCCTCCACCAAGCATTCCAAGGATGCAACAGCATTGTTTTGGAAAGTGATCAGATAAATCCTGTTGGAAAACCTGAGTGGAGAAGAGGTTGTTTCAGGAATTTTCTCATCACTGCACATAAATATTGATATTTATGTGTGTATGGTGGTAGGAAATGCCATGGTGGCAGATCACATTATGTCATGGACATAAGTTTTATGTGCCATACTTAAATAAATAATAAAAAAACCCAGCAGTTTCTGCTATTTTAGATTGACACATCTGTCAATATTTCTTGTTACTGCTGTTGTGTTGAGGCAAGTAGTACCTTCCTTTTAAAGTTAATCACTTTTTCTCCATAGATTCATGTTGAGGTTTAGATAAAATACCTTGAAAATTATTCATCTTTGCATTCAAGTTGAACAGCACAACTACAACCTTTTTAAAAAAATAATGGATGTAAACAAAAAACTAGAAGAACAGTTGCTGATTAGCAAATAATGTCCCAGATAAAAACCTAAACTGACTTGCTGTTGATGCTGCTCTGGAATGTATCTTTACAAGGATTTTATCTTCCTGCATCAATTGTATTTCACAAAAGTGCCACGTCTCTCTCTGTTAATATATGAGCCTTTTAGCTTACTGTCTTCCATACCCTCTAATAAATCTAGTGAGGAACAATCCTTCCTTTTGAAACACATTTGAGTGGAATTTATTCGAGGGATAATTCCTCTGCATACTCTAAGCAGCATTTCATCCTTTGGAGCAGCAGTTGTCCTTTTGTGAGACTGCTCAAAGGCTTGTGGGGGAATCCTTCCCATGGCCATGGCTGATCCATCTTCCCACCTCCTTCCTGACCCTGTGCTCTTCCATCTTTTCTGATGAACTGACCTCTCCATTCTGTACCAATAGATACCTTATCAAACACACTTGACGAAAACATCATATTGGGATAGGTCCCTTCACTGAGATTAGATACAGTGACAGCCAACAGCAATGCAGCTGGAATGAAAAATCCCTGAAATCCATCTTTTGTGCTGTTGACAGTAAAGCAGTTTTTCGAGGTGGCTGTTTAAAGGGATCTGTTGCTTTGGGCAAACACGCTGTTTCGTGTAAAAAAGCAAAACCTTTCCTCATATTCTTTCATGGTGAACGTGGGCAGAGTCCTCATTACAGACATTCCGGTGTTCTCCTAGACAAGCAGAAACACAGTGATAAAATACGTTTTCCACTCCCTAACCTCTGTTCTTACCCTGCCAACATTACGTGAGATATAAATAAAAAGGAAAAGTGCATTAAAGTGCTTTGCAGCATTGATTTATAGAGACTTGTACTTCTCCTTCTGTAAACCGTCATCCTGCTTGATGCTAAATGGATGCAGGCTTTTTTCTCCTCTTTTTCAAATTCTGTATCTCAGATGAAAGCTACTGGATGTATTTTTAATTCAGAAAGTGCCTTTTTGAAGTCCTGTCTGTGTTTCTCTTTAATCTCTTTTTATATTATTTTGTCTGATTTTTCTATTTCAAATCTAAGTCAAAGTGAGGCAGTGTACATATTCTGTACTTTTACATGCTTCCAGCCCCTTCCCTGCAGCTGTCTTTTCTGCTACATTGATGAAGATTTTTTTTTCCATTACCTGCCCACATTTCTGCTCTTTTTAATCCTTGGATGTGTCAGTATAACTCTTTTTTATCTTAAAAAATTTTGCTATTGCCCAAATGCTGTCATGTACAGTAGAACTCCTCTAAGTGTCCTCCCTTGGCTGGATATAGATCTTTTTCTTTTCTTATATTCTTTCTGTTCTTTAACCTGTTCTTTTTAATATTTCTATTCCAACTTGATAGCTTACTGCTTTTAACCTAAGTAATTCATCATGCGGGACTTTTAATTAAAACTTTCCTAGAAATGATATGAACTGTGTTCTGTTTACAGATGTTACATATTGTGGTGGTTACCCCTTCAGTAGCAGAGGATAAAAACTTCTGATGACTGTATCTGCCTTCATGATCTAAATTTCAAACTGGGGCTGCTGTAGTTTCCTTTTTTCCACACAGTAAATTTAGCTTTCTATTTTTTTCATACCATCTGGACAAATTTTCCTTTTGGTTTAGTAGCCATAAAATGTACAGTGCGGCATAACTTTTTAATGCTTATTAAATATGTAAAATTGAACTGCCCCAAATAAAAATAAGTTTCACTGTACAATCTTATATTTAAATCAGTAGCTTTCCTTCACTAACCTTGAACTTAGCTTGAGTAGTTACCACTGCCAGTGGGCAATGTTGTACTGCCATTATTAAATGAAAAAGTAATTTATTTAATAAGAAACGTTTCAGCACAAATGCCCCATGGGGCTGGAGCTCTGCAGTGAAAAGTTGCTCTATTGAAAATGTGATGAGCTTCTGGGCTCATCAAGGTGATAGTGCTTCCTACAGTGAGGAATTTTGCAATTCAGTTTTGTCTGAGCCCTTCTACTGAGAGGGCTACATCTACTTCTACTGAAACCAAACATTAAAGGTAAATATAGGCAAATGTCTTTTTCTTTTTTAAATTTTTTAGTAGGTAAATATAAATAGAATATTTTAATTTTTCACATCTTGTATGTAAGATTTTACAGTAATTTAATTCACTGAAAACTAGGGTCGCAACACTTATTAATATCCCAGTTGATGCTAAATTTGGTTGGTGTAGGACTAGGAAGTACAGATTGAGGATGGAAATTCATTCCAGAGAAGACAATGTGGGCAGTTTATTAAACAAAGCAGATTTGCCATCAACAGGCAAGCTTGACTCAGAGTGGAGGTTGTCTGGAAGCTGTGTTCTACCAGGAGATACTGATCCTCTGGCAAAGTACACAGCCCAGACTTACAAAGCTGGATGGAAATTAATGGTATAACAACTCTGTCAATGTTGGAATTGCAGCAGACTGATGGCCACAGTTTTATTCCTGTTAGTGAGCTATTAGCAATGAGTATATGATCAAAAGAGCAGCTGTCCAGGACAAAAACTATTCATTTGGTGCTTGCCTGGGAGAGTTCTTGGTGGGCGCATCTGAGAGATAAAAAACCAATTTATTAACTTTTATTTACAAAAAATTAACCTTCCTTCCTTGTCAAGAAATAGTAATTCAAGTTCAGGTGACTGAATCCGTTGTTTACCTTGCTTTTTATGACATTTTCAACAGATGGATAGGATAAGATTCTTCTAGGAGAGAAGCAGGAGGAAGATTTAAAGAGTAAGGAATCATAGAATCCCAGAATCATTTGGGTCAGAAGGGACTTTTAAAGGTCCTCTGGTTCAGCCCCTCTGCAGTGTGCAGGGGCATCTTCAACTCTGTTAGTTAGCTCAGAGCTCTGTTTAAGGCTGGCCTTGAAAGTTTCCAGGGATGGGACATCTACAACCTCTCTGGACAACTTTCTCCATGGTTTCAGTGCCTTCAATGCGAAAAATTTCTTCCTCAGAACAAGCCATTGCTTAAATATAAAGCAGATAACGGGGGAAAAGACCAGAAAAAGATCATCACTCCCCCATCACCCCACATCTGTTACCACACATGCACCCATCCAGGGGAATAGTGCTTGTAATGTCCAATGAAATAACTGCTTTTCTTCTGGAAAAGATTTTATATTCTGGCCAGAAATAAATTAATAAATAAATTTCTTCATTCAGCTCTAGTAAACTAAAGTTGCTTTTTACCATATTCTTTGTAAACTGTTAATTATACTTCTGTGACTGACTAAGAAAATAAGGAAGTTTCTCAGTGAAAAGCAGAAGTGAAGGCATAAAGTGGCTTAACACAAAAGATGACAATAGTGATAATGAAGATAAGAATGAATAGTCTGGCCAGTGCTTTTTCTCAAATGAAACCAGATGATTTTTGAAATCCAGCTAAGAACTGTCTAAATGAACAAATGAGTGAATGAAATGAGTATTCAAGTAAACCCAAAATCTGTTTCATTGTCCACTTCTGAGTGATGCAGATATCTGGGAGTAGCACTGTCTCCAGTATCCTGTGTTCCTTGGAGAAGAGAGCTCTGTCAGTATGATGGATTTTTTAATGCTCTCTTCTCCTGCTCCTTTCTCATTAGATTGCCCTTCAATTTAAGGGTGTTAAAATAAATGTCCCTGTTTTGCCAACAGCTTTGGCTGAACAAGTAGGGAATGCTCTGTCCATCTTCATAAACAAAGGATGCATTAGGGGTGTGCAGTACAGGCAAATTGCCAGTGTTTGGAAGTTACTGATGTTAGTTTGTGTGTGTACCCCAAATGTCCTCTTTTATTACATTAGCAGATTAACTCTGTGAAAAATTCCCAAGGATGAAGTGGTTTATTTGTGAAAATGATGTCAAATGAATTGTTTGGGCAGATACATCAGGGATCTAAAAACGTGGCCATCAGCATAATCAGTTTGGAAGAGAAGGTGCAGCAAAAATATCTTTGTTTCCTCTTCCGACATTTACCTTGTTTGACTTGCTAATTTAATCATTGGTGCTGAAGCTAGGGCTCAGATATTCGATGGAAGAGGTGAATGTTTCCCACTGATGTTGTTAGTTAAAATTTCTGCCTGATTTGAATGTAATGAATCAAAAACCAACCAACCAAACAGGTTGGGGGCACTTCATTCCCCAGTGGGGAAGGCAGTGTGCTCTACTCATCAGGGGTATGAGTGTAATTAAGAGCTGCTGCAATAAGAGCCCTTGTAACAAAGTTCTGGTTTTCACTGGCTAAAAAGGGGGTTTTACCACTACTTCATGCATGGTTTTATAATGGGCACAATTATATCAAGATAAAAATCACTAAATCACTGTGGCATCCTTCCCACTTGGCTTATGCTTGTCCATCTTTGATTTGAGTTGCAGGAGAACTGATCGGTCTTCTTTACTCTAGGAAAAAAATGCTTCTGAAGAGTGAAAAACAGGTGTTGTATGACTGTAGGCAGCAGTGTCTGAACAGAGATATCCACATTAAATATTTCCTTACTTTTTCTGCTGCCAATTCGGAGATGAAAGTCATACACCACTTGGCTGGAGTTATTTGGTAATAAACATAACAAAGCATGAAGTAATTCTGAATTCATGACGTGGACCTGCATTAATTTTTTTATTCATCAGTGTAGGAAGGACTACTGAAATCACCAGCACTCGCTGCACTTAGAAATACAATTTTTGTTGGTAAAGGGAGAGATGTAGATATTGGGAAGTGAATTACTTTCACGCAGGGAAATCATATTTTGCCTTAGACTAAGAGAATCAATAACTCACAATCCTTCTTTGATATTCAGAAAGGCAAAGCTTCCTGTTAGTCACTGAGTTATTATATCTTTAGGACTTCAGGCATTTTCTTCTCAGATATCACTTGTTAAACGTACTGGCCAGGATTTCTGATACAGGTAGATAGGCAAAGTATATTAAAATCTTAACGAGCTGCTGTAGAAAGAGAAGCCTGTTCTCTTTCAACAGTGTTCAGTCCAAGTCTTCTCAAAATTCTCTTAGGAATCTCTAAATTCTTTTTTTTTTTTTCTGAATTAAAATGTGAAAACTACAAATACTTGAAATGTTTGATAACCTACACTGACCCTGTATCTAGAACCTGTGACCTTCTATACATCCAATACAAACTTAATTACTGAGTGCTTTTTCCCAAGAATTAAGAGACATGCAGTAGAACTTACTAATGTATAATTTAGACCAGTTAGCATACAGTGTGTGTGAAATAATGAATGGACTTTTCTTATTCGTACTGTGATGATATACATTTCCCTGGTGCTCATCCTGTCACTAATTCCAAAACTTTGTGCTAGGAAATGAATTTTAATTATATAATAACTCTTAAGATGGCAGTCCTGTTATTGGTATCCTAACTTCTCTTTCTCTCTTCTCTTTCCTCTCTCTAGTAAAAAAAAAAAATAAATAAAAAAAAAGAGAGAAAATTGTATAACACAATATATTTTATCTAAAAATTTATATATTATGCTTAGACAGAACTTGTTATTTTATTTCTCTGTTTACTTATTCCATCTATTCATCTGATTAGTAAAATATTAAATAATACATCTTTGCTGACATACTTGGCTTCCTTGTTTCCCTGTTATCCCTATGGACTTTTACTTCAAATAATTATCAAAACTGTTTAACATGGGTGAATCTTGTCCTATTCCAGTAGCTAAATGGTACCCTTTGGGCAAAATATCATAGCTTCTACTAGCTTTAAAGACAAATTTAAGGTTGGTTTGCTTTCTTTGTCATCTCGGTAAAGGAACCAAGAGAAGGGGTTTCAGCCTGGAGCTGCAGCCACCAGGATATTGAATAATCCTCATGAGAGAGAGTGTCCAAGTGCTCCCATTTAACAAATGCTGTGGCCTAATGATCCATGGGTGGCCCTACAGACACAGATTTTGGGAATCACTGCTTTAAAGGCAAATTGCTGCCACAAATATTTGTTAGCTGTGTTCCCAGAACAAGCTCTGCGTTCTAGGCCTTGAGCTGTCAGGCACATTGAGATCAGGATTAGGTCCACAATTTCTCTTTGTTGCACCCAAAGTTTTGCCTTTCTGGTGCCAGTGCTAATGAAGTGTGTATTTTTTGTTCTCTCACTGCCTGTGTTTGTGCTTTCCCAGTAAGGAAGCAGGAGTTGTCTGCTGACTTGAAAATCTTTCACAAGAAGTTTCAATGTGGCCGCTTTAACCTGTTCCACTGGTTCTTACCCTCTTAACAAATTGAAACTTAATTTGGGTGTGTGTAATCTGGGTACTACTGCCTCCTGAAAATTCCTTATTTTCTAATAAAATATTGAAAATACAGAACTTTTTACTATCTCACTTTTTATGCACCGAGATGAGCTTTGCTTTCTGTCACAAATCCAATATGTACTTTTCCTGTCTGATGAGCTTGGACTCCATACCCTTGTTCATGTTTTTTCCAAACCTCATTTCTCTCCTTGTTTCGTGTTTTAGTCTCACTGTTTGGAGAGTGGCTTGTTACCATGACAGTTTATTTTGTACATTCTAATTGGATCTGTAGTGATTTGAAAATATTAATACTTCAGATATCAACAGGCACATACTTCAAGGGGAGCATTAGGTTATTACTGGAGGCAAGCTTTTCCAGAACTGTGGATTTATGAATGTACAGCATAATAGTAGTTTTCCATTTGTAGCTTGCATAATTTGGCCAACCCTGTAGCTCACGTGAGACCTGTAAGCCTCCAAAGCTTGGCTGGTGAAAGAAACTGTACTGATTTTGTCAGGATTTCAACAAATTCCATTTAGCACCATGACAATTGTACTGCCGTGAGGAGACAAACCACATAGAAAGAGAAGGGGCTCGATTCCCCTGTCAAAAGTACAACAGCCTGGTGGATCTGCACTTCCTACATGTCTCCTGAAGGCTGAGAGTGGCAGAGGAGCAATGCAGGTTTGTAGTGTCAGTGCACAGCTGCAGTGGTACCTCCCCAGGTTGTGGGTCTGATTTGCTGACGAGCTGCAGCTGGGGGACCCCATCAGGATCATTGCTTGCAGCTGGCCAGGCTGGAAAAACAGAAATGAGGGAACAAAGGGGACTGAAGATGTCTGCTGAATTCAGGGAGAAGGTTTTTTGGTTTTTTTTTGTCTAGTGAGAGGTGCCTTTAGAACATACTTTTTACATGAGGCAAAGCTGAGCTTCCATTCTTGGAGAATTTCTTCAGTCTAGGTAAGTCCAATTATTGTTGTTTATAGAATGTTTTGTTTGCAGGTATCTTTCTTGTAGCTTGTGCTCTGTGCTTTGAACTTTCTGAGTGTGTAGGTAGCTTCCCACTCTGTTTTTCAAGATGCTTCTGTGAATTTTAGTCTCAGTTTTGTTGCATGACCCACTTGTGAGTCACATGAGAATTTTGCTGGTAAGCCTGGCTGAAGGTCAGGTGCCTTCAGAATTTATGTGTTTTTATATCCTGTGAAGATATATCAGCACCTTCCTGTCCTATTTTTGTGTTTATTAAGGCGGTGGTAGTGGTTGTATACTGCAGTTTAGTACATCAGAGTCTGGATCCATCCTGAATAAATTCCTAGTAATGTTCAGTTCTTGCTTCATAGAGTTTGCAATCTAGTTCTGGCATAATTCTCCTATCCTACCTCTGTAGAGAAGATTTTTTATTTCAGTCACTTAGTGACTAGGAGCTAAAAAAGCCCTTTTTTTGATGTGAAAGGCTGAATTCCTGAAGCAGTTGCTTTGACTGGAAGACTGTGTGAAGTTCAGGTGGGAGTAGTTGATCTGTTGTGTGTGACTACAAGAAGGCATTACCTCTGTTGCAAACTTTCTGAAACGATGTGACTATCCCTGTTTAATTAGTGCATCTGATAATTTTGCCTGTGCAATTTGTTTTTACTTGCTAGATAGTTTGCCTTAGATATTGTAAAAAGGCTTTTAGCTGGAGTAGAAAATTCAGCTGTTAATTCAGTCAAACCACACTGTTCTACCTAGTTCTTCCTGTAGTTTCAAGTTTTCTTGTGCAATTTAGCAACTCCCTCCTGCCAAACCATGCTGGTAGATCTTAATTTACAGAAAAAAGCTTTGTAAAAAGCACCTCTGTACACCTCTCCTGCCTCTCAAAAAATTTCCACCAGATTCCCATTTCTCTATTATGAATGAGTACTTTCCAGCAATGCATTATTAAAATACTTTCTGTACAGGGTTGATTGAGGAAACGTGTTTGCCTGTTTTGAGAGAAAGATGGGGTACAAATGCTGGGTTTTGCATTTGGAAGACCTGAGGTGGGCACATCGTGGAGCACTCACAGGTGTAGGATTGGGTACCAGAATGAAAGATCAATTCTTATGCTTTTAATTCTTTATTTATGAAGCAAAGGGCTCATGAAGTTGTCTTCATCAGAGTGTTTCATGTAGGTTCTTTTGTTTTCTGGAAACTGTCTGAACATCAGAATACTTGCAAAATTTTGATGTGCCACAGTAGTAGGTGATTTGGTTTTTCAAATCTCATCACAAGCTGTGTTCCCACCATCCTGAAGAAGCCCAGTTGGGGAAACTGGGAGAATCCACCTTGTTTTGTGAACAGTATTTCAGCAAGATGATTCTTTGCAAAGAAGTAATGAATTTCTACAGCAGTGGGAGCTGCTGAGTGTTTTCTTTGTGATTTACTGACTAAAAAGCTGTGACAGGGGTGGAGAGAGTTATTTGTCACAGTGGCAACTGAAAAATAATGTATAGAAATTAATAGAAATTTTTTTATGAATCATTATAACACTTGGATAGCTGAAGTAAAAAGCAATATGTGGATAATTGGCAGAAATGCAGGTAATCTAAATCACACTCCAGTCCTAAAGTGTGCGAGTAGAGATAGTTGAGAATTAGAATTCAACACCAATGGGAAATTTGAATAGTTGAGCTACCTAGCATATTAAAATCCTATAGAGGATGAAAAGACTGAGCCGTGAATATTTTCCCATAATGAAAAGTTTCCAAAAAATGTAGCAGAAACCTCTTTGCATTTATTTGTTTTAAATATTTAAGTGTTTCTGCATATTAATATAATTTTCCTTAGTGGAAACAGCATTTTCAAATTAAAATTATTCATGTTCTTCTAATTTGGTTTTGTCAGAATCAACCTAAATAAACAGGTTTGAATTGAATAATATTTTCTCAAAGTGACTTTTTTGATTAAGAATTGCTTTTGTCCTCTTTCTATCCTTATTTTAACACATGCGGTGCCAGTAGCTCCTTCTGCTGATGGCCCAATAATTATGGGACGAGTTTCTGAAGGAAACTTACACCAAAAAATAAAAAAAACCCCTGAAATAAAATTCCTTACACAGTTGTAGGGAAAAATGACATCAGACATCTTTTCCTATGTCTCAACTTTTCTTACAGTTCAAGTAGGGATCTTGTGTTCTTAGAAATCTAATTTGGTTTTTATGTCCCTAGGGATGATGTCTATGTGTTATAATGACATTCAGCACAATTAATAATACTGAAATATTATTTTACATCAAAACTTTTTTATTTGAAATGTGAGTAGCCATTTATTATTCTATTCAGTCTGCATGCATAAGAGTTTGGGAAACTTTCTGAAGGTTAAAGCAAAAGCCTGAAGAAGTTGGGTGAGGCAAAAACCCTCCAAATCTCTTTAAGTTTTGAAGACCTGTAGCGTTCAAGGGGACTCTGTATTCAATACTGTGAATTATTTACCCTTTAAACAGAACACTGGGTTCTCAATAATATATTAATAGATATTCCCAGTGACTTGACTCTGGGTTGCACTGCCAGAACAACCAGAAAAGACTGGTTTTGTTGGTAAAATAGACAACAGCTTGTGAATCCCCTGAAGGATTGCTTGAAGGAATTGTCCTCCATCCACTTGCTGGTCTGGAATTTCACATTTGGTCTGTGTTTATATGAAGAGTTAATAAGTCCAATCTAAAAATCACACTTTAGGGCAAATTTTTGTGCTGTTCAAGTTATGACAAAATTTGTATTTACTCTCTTGGTGTGAGGATGTGTTATTTCATCTAGAATTTTAGGGAGCTGTGTCCTATTACAGAAATTTAACTTGTATTTCAAGTAAGCATCAACAGATGGATGTAATACCAGACTAAGAAGAAAATAACTAACTTTCTAGATATTTCTGACAGTGAAAATTGGCTCAGTGAGTTTAAAACTTTCTAGTCAGTACTTCACTTTTTTTTGCTGGCAAGCATACACTCAGTATTGGTACTATTACTCAATCCCTGTGAAGTTACAAGTGTTTAGTATTTTATTTTCTACCCAAGTGTGCTGTCCAGGATACTTCTCCACAGAGGATTTTATGCTATTTTACTACAGAATTACAATGCTACGTGTTTCTGAGTGTTAACTTATTCCATGTTTGACTTCAGTATTGTTTAGACATTCTAAATGTGAAAACTCATTTAGAACTGGACTCCAAAAGGCAGTGAGTGTTAAAATTGGCTTGTTGCATTTCTGTGTTGGCATTTGGGTGACTTGCAGGATCTAAATTTTCTCTGTCCAGCAGCTGAATAACAGAGGCCGTGTAAATATTCCTGGTATGGATTTTTATGCTCTCTTACCACCTCTAGAAAAGTTTGTGTTGTCCGCTTCTCAAATCACTTTTATCTGCTAAACCTCATCAGGTGCCCTGATAATCAGGATTTCACCTCTCCATTGGTTAATGATTGGGATGAGGATTTCTGTGGCAGCTGGTGGGCATGAGGCAGCAATTCCTGTTACCAGTTGTCACCAGTTTCAATGAGGGTTGCATGCTCTGGTGGCTGTGGCTTCCCAAAACTCCAACACTAAGTCTCACTGTGTTGGGTCACACCCCCCTCCCTTGGCCTCCACGCTGCAGTTTAATATTCAGATCCATTCCCTGCAGAACATCAGGCTGCCCCAAGACCACTGTGTCAATCCTGCTACAGCTTTCTGTTGTATTAAAAAATTTAAACATGGAATACTTGAGCTGCCGTTTATGGATGAGCCATTTAGGGCTTACTGAGCTTAAGTTATAAAGGATTCATAGCTTAATAAATTTCCATTTGCCTTACACTTTACAGTATGACATAAAGACAGACTTGATGTACTGAACTACTCAAATCAATTGGGATTAAATGTAACAGAGTGATTCATCGATTCACAATGTCAGTTTCTTACCACCTAATAAACTTTAATTTGCTTTTCTGTTGTTTTGTCTGCAAATGATCAATATTGAGAATATCAGGGCAGCTGCAGGGCTTAGAAGATAGGTATTTCCTTGAGGTATTCAAACCTTTTTGTGTTGTTTTCTTGCCATATTATTCATTAGCCATTTGATTTGGTACATCTATTTAATGCCTATAATTAGCAGTTAAATATGCATAATGACTTCTAAAGATACCTTGAGAACTGTTATGCTCCTTTGGGAGACTGCTGTTGAAAACAAGCAATAAATTAGGGAAGAGGGGCCCAAAACAATATCCAAGTATTCTTCATGTGCTAGGGACATTTATGAAATACTGGTCCAAAGGGATGCCTCTTTTAGGACTCTGTCACTGGAGTTGTCTTCAGTGGGGCTATTTGTCAAGAGATAAACTTCTTAAAAAGAAATGTTGAGATAGAAGATGATTGAGCATAAAAAAGTTGAAGGATTCGGTGTCTATTCAGGACAGCAATGTGTACTGCTTTAAATCTGCCTAAATTTCATTCTCAAAGATTTTTTTGGAGAGGAAGAAATCTGTGGTCAGTCTCTGGTGTTGTTGTGTTACCACAAATACGCTTCTTTCTTGTAAGAAATGTTTTTCTGCTCCTTTGCATTTCTATCAAACATATCTCTTTGTTTGGTCTTGGATAATATGTGGGCTGTAGCTTTCTGGTTGTCTTTAACATATGAATTAGCATTCTGTGTTGTTGTGTCCTATTATAACTTAGTTTCTCCCAAATGAGCCAACATGTACTTCAAAATTTCTTGGGTTTTTTTATTATGGGAAAGTATTTTACCAATTATGTCAATTGATGGTCGAAAGAGCTTTAAAAATCTAGTAGCAGGAAAAGAGTGGACCGTACTGTAAAAGGAGAATGATCTTGAAGCACTTCTTTTAAACACTGGCCTTTCTTGTATCTTGACTATAAACATGGATTTTAAATATTTTACTGTAAAACAATTAAAATAAATGTAGACATCTAAGACACGGCTTATTAATTATTTCTTAGATATGTTGATTCTAGATGGGCAGATATCTCAGGAAAATTAAAAATTTCTGTAGAAAGTTGAAATGGTAAGATGCAAAAGGCTGCATTAACATGTTGCTTCAGTACTAATTATACTTTAATTACTGTCGCTATTACACCTGTTTCAGGAAAGATAAATTTTAAAAATAAAACTGCAGCTTTATTGATATTCAGCAGCGTAATAACTTTACAGGAATGAAAAATCCTAGTTGAATATTTACCTCTTAAATTTGTGGCCTCTAAGGGAAGATTTTTTTACTGTTGGATACCTTAATATGAGCATTTGAACTGTGGTTCTTTGATAAAATAATGTGAAAAAGTTGCTTTGATTTTAACCTTTTTGTGGAAAAAAAAATTATAATCCAAAATCAAGTCTCAGCTAGGGAGATTTTTTCCCAAGAAATGGAAAAATTTATTTATTGCTAATAAAACGGGAAAAAGCTTCCTATTAAGGAGGAAATATTGCCACCCAGAATTTGTCTTGGATATGCTTTTAATTACACTTCATTTTTTTCCTAGTATTTGAGTTTTGAATTTTCTCATGATGGAATTTCAAAAAGGGAAGTGATCTTCCAACAGATATAACTTGTGAATAAGTATATTTTACCAGTATCTCTTGTTAATGACCTTGTCTTTGTTTATTTGCTGTGTGTCGTGTATTTACCACAGCTCTTGTATGTTTTTACTACTTCTGTAGAGGGAAAAATGTGTCTTTTCCCTGAAAACTGCTACAGAAAGGGAGATGGCAATAAGATACAGGATTTTGCTGTTCCTGTGGGATGTATTGAGAATCAACAGTCAGGCACTGCAAATCTGTTCCCTGGTGGTTATGGCAGAGGGCAAAATGGCACTGCTGGACTTTTAGTGTGATTCTCCACTCCTCCCTGGTGCAATTTAACTGGATATTGATACAGGTTGTTAGGGATCTTACACAGATGATGAGAGGAAAGGAGTGTTTTTATTCTTGGTTATCACAAAACATCAGCTATGAATGTGTATTTGATATTAACTACAGAGAGACCAGCAGGCTCTTTAGGTCCCTAAGAGGTAAAGGCAACACAGGAGATGTCAGTAGATTGAATAGGCCTGGGGATGTTTATTGGAATAACTTGCAGCTACTTTGGAGTGTCTTGACCTCTGGAAGAGGGTCACTGTGTGCACACTACATATTAAGAAGGGCCTGTGGAAAGGTTTGATTTTTAACTCTGAAAACTCTGCCTGGTAGATATCTGGAGAATTGTTCAGATCACAGAATATCCTGAGCTGGGAGGGAGCCACAAGGATCATCCAGTCCAGCTCCTGGCCCTGCACAGGACAGCCCAGGAATCACACCCTGTGCCTGAGGGCATTGTCCAAACACGGCTTGAACTCTGCCAGGCTGGTGCACAATGTGCAAGGGCCATTCCCTCACTATGCAAGCACAACAGAACATTGTCTAAGACTATTAAGGGACAATAATGGCTCCATCATATGCCAGTGCCTGGCCTTTTCCCTGGACACTTCATTTACCCATTTACTGGCTTCTTGGGGTATAGAAATTATGTATAGAAATTATGAACTGCCTTTTAAGCTGATTTGAAGAAGTTGATTGTATTTCTGATTGATCAGGGGAGAATTTGCTGTCCTGGAAAATCCATGAAGCAGGTTAGACAATTAGCAGCCCAGCTGAAAGGCACCAGGAAAAGGGGCTGAAGCAATGATGTGTAAGGACCAGCTGGGAACTGGAGTGGGGCTCGTTCAGCTCCTCTCTGCCTGGAGAGGAAAAGCCTCAGGAGACCCAGTTGCAGCAGGAAAGTGACCATGGGACTGTGACGGTGGAATTTTAATTGCACAGCAGTTTTTCCCTGTCAAACTCTAAACCGTGTGTCAGGGGGAGTTAGTTGGATGCCCATCCCCAGGGATGAGCTGAGAGAGGCTCCAGGCATCTTCTGTATTTGCTGTATATTTGCTTTTATATCTGCTGGGTAGATAAGGTGGTACTAGACACCTTCCACATGTCCCTTTTTTGTTTTCCTTTTTTTTTCCCCTCCCCTTCTCTCTGTCTCCACGTAGCCACTGCTTTTCTGCATCATGGTGAACTTCCTAAAAAGTAGAAGTGTTGCTCAGTGTATTGTTGTAGGCTGTAAAGAGGAGACAACTGTATTATATTAAAAAAGTACTGATTACTGTAATAAATAAACTGCTGGAGACTTGCTGAAGTCGTGCTGACTAAGGCCTTTTAGCCAAGCAAAAAAGGCAATTTTCATCTGTAAAACTAGATATTGATAAATATATTTCATTCTGGACTGTAGACTTGCATGCATGCAAAGCTGGATCCCAGTGTATTAAACTGAAAATTAAGGGGGAACATGTTCTGTAACCTTCTTGTTTTGCAGTACTAATTCTGGATTTTGAGTAACAAGATGATAGCAGTTCAATTTTAGAATGAGGGAAAGGTGTTTCTGTAGCTTTGACAGTGTTTTATGAGCTGTTTGCTTGTAGTTGTGGTTATTTTAGTGCAAAAAAATCAATCACAAGGCACTGCTAATTGCACCTTTTTAAAACTTCATTGCATTTATAAAGTGCAGCTTGAAATACCTTCTGTCATTAATACTGAAATAAAATTAGCTAGCTAAAATGAGATTTCTCTGAACCCCTATCAGCTGTAGATTGTACCATATGTGTTTCCTTGGGGGGAGTGTATTTACTCAAGTATTTGACCACTCAGTTCTTAAGTGTCAGAAGAACCGAAGGGATTTGTTTTGTTCTTTTTTTAAAACTTGTTTTGAGCAGATTTGCTTTTAAACCATGAGCTTCTGTCTCCTGTTTTATCTCCAACATGTTTACTTTTAAAATGTTACCAGAATAAACCATCATTTAGCCCTAAACAGTAACTCTATTCCATAACTCCTTAGCAAATAACATAAACTCCTAAAAAGCACTATGTTGTTTTTGGTGGGTTTTTTTGTTTTGGTTTTTGGTTTATTTTTGGGAAAGGATATCCAGATGATTTCAGCAGGCATGTGACATAACAAATACTTGGGTTAAAAGTGTATTTCACACATTCTTCCCTATCCCAAATTACTTGTACTATTAACTCCTATTATGGTTTGCAGTATTTTTGTTGGATATAATTCTTTCTATGCGGATAAATCACTATTGACTTGTAATGGTAATGAAAACTCTTGAAGTAGGATTTCAATAACTAAAAGGAAATGGCTCTAGATTTATTTCCTAAGGGTCTCCCTTGTGGATTTTGCTGTACTGGGGAATTAGAAATGCAAATAAAGGATTTCTGTAACTATTTTACAATTTGACTGTCATTGCTAAAGACATATTTGGGTTTTCATTACTTACAAAATCTCCATAATTGGAGGAAGTAATTCCAGAATCAGTAGCTCTCTGTTAGCAGCAGCAGCTGAAGATGATTACTGGGGAGTAGAGAGACGTGAAATGGAGCAGGGAAATTCAAACAGCCATTGAGAAATTCTATTTGTGGCTCATCTTTCCTTTTATATTCTGTTCAGGAACATTTATTTTAAATAAAGGTGCGGTACAAACATATTGTCATTCTGTGGAGCTGTGGTTGATGCCTTACTTTGTAATATAAATCCTCTGCTAAATGTACCTTGAAAGTCCTATTTGTGTTTTGCCACTGGAAAGTACCTTTTGAATGGACTAGAAATAAATAAGTGGCTGACATCTGAAGGTATTTTTGTTTAAAATGAACAGTAAGGAACAAATATACTTACTCCTGATATTGGAGACTATTTTACTTGTGGGAGGGATGCAGGAGGTAAGAGACAAGCTATGGCCAGCAATTGAAATAAAATTTATATATTTTAATAAATACATCTTTGAAGAGTAAGACACAGTTGTGAACTGCTTCTCCACAAAATATGACAAATAACTTTTTTTTAAAAAAAAAAGTTCTTATTAAGGATTGTAATCTTTGTCATGACTGTGTATGGGTCATGAATCTGGAAGCTGGGCATGAGCTGAGCACACTGCTTTTGTTAACACAGTAAAAGAACTAATAAAAGAGTAGTCTTTAGTGAAAACTTTGACTGAAGACAGAGTTGTGAGACAAGCACCACTTGATGAACACTGGAAAACTATTGCTCCATAAAAAAAATTCTGGTTTGTTTTCTGGTTTTCCACTTGAGTGGTAGAAAAATCAATGAAGCTATCTGTATTTTATCTGCTTGGATTGTTACAGTAGTCCCAAAGCTACTTTGAATATGGGTTTTCTTTTTAATTTAAAGCAAAACCTACAAATACTGAAAAATACTTTGGCCTCATATTGTCAAAGGCAGAGTTTGGTTTGCTGAGGGACTTGCAACATCTCTGCTTGAGCAAATTCTGCTCAAGTTTTGTGTTGAGCTTCACCACCCTTTGGAGATCTTCCCTTGGAACTTCTGAAAACCTCTCTGAAAGTATGAATATTATCTCAGACTAATATGAGACTTTAGAACACTGCTGTTATTGTGTTTTTGTAATTTTATGCACAAATGCATATTTTGATATGGCCTGAGGTGTAATGGCTTGTTTAAATCACGTGCTGTACATTTTCATGCTGACTGCTGTCACAGCAGTTCCCTCAGCATCCCATCAGTTTCAGAATGTACTAAACTTCATCTGCTTCTCTTGCCCAGTTATTTAGCTTATAATTAAATTCTATACATATATAAAACTGGATTATGAGAAAAAAGCTTTGGTAGTACTATCAAAGCTTAATAATAAAATTAAAGTATCTTAAATATTTGATCATCTGTGTTGCATAACTTGCTGCGTGGAGGAAGTCATTAATGCCAGGTTGTGAATGCAGATGAAACATGTAATTCTGTAAAAGGCTTTATTAATCAGTAAGGCACATTCCAAATTAATTCCATTGTTAGATCACATCATAGTTGCCAGCTCTACTAAGCAGCCTTATCTTTGTGGCTGTGAGAAATGCAGAATATTTTTCACCAAGGCTAATAAAATAGGATCCCCATTATGAGTCGGAAATTAATTAACATAAGAAAAGTCTGAATTTGGAAGGAAGTCTTATTTTCTTCAAAAAATAAAGGGAGAACAGACTTGCAGAAATAAAAGGCAAACTCAGAATGGTGTTGGCTTTGAGACTGTAGGGTGTTTTTATTTGGAGGAGGTGCATGCACACTATTACATCAAGACAAACACCCATAAGTGCAGAAGGATATGTCTATCTGTAGTGATTAAACTTAAGTACTGAATTTAGCACTTAGATTAAACTTAAGTACTGAATTTATGTTTTCTGATTCTCAGATTTGCTGTTTGTTTTTGTGATAGCTATGCTTAAGAAACATTGCAGATATCAGTAGATATAGTAGATATCGGTGAGCCTGACATGCCTAAATAGTCTAATATTTCTTTGAAAAACACCCCTAAGTATACATTTCTTCGATTTTTCTGGCTTTCCTGTTACTCTTGCATTTGTTTTCTGTCTTTTAGTGCAGTGGGTTTGAATTTCTGTTACTTGAAATCCTCACATTTGAAGACTCCATCTTTGTCTCACAGTTTTTACAAAACTTGAGCGAATTTTATTTTTTCATTAGTAATGAAAAATTTAAACTGCAAGAATGGTATAAGAACTAACATTTATTTGTATGTTTCTTGGATTTTAAAAGCTTCTTAAACCTGGTAATTATGATCTTTACAAGTTGCAGTGCAGAGAGCACCATAATTTTGAATTGGGGGGAAATGTAGGTGAAAATCCAGGTAGATTCTGTGGGTGTTGAACACTAAAGAAAATTTCTGTGAATTCACTTTTGAGAGACATATTTTTCCTTGTAGTCATAAGGAATATCTGTAGGTATACACTGACAGCCCTGTGGCCCAGGCAATTCCATTACAAATAAGAGTGGTAAATAATGATTTTTAACAGTGAGATGATTTTTTTCCTCTCAGTATGTTTTACATATGAATAAAGAATTTTTACTAAAAGACTGAACTGAAAAATATAACTTTTAAATAAAAGTATCTTTGCCTTTTTCCCAATCTGCATCAGAATACTGATGCCTCTGTTTAGTTTTATTATGCAGAATATCAATTGCAGTTTTCTTACACTGTCAGAATTTAAATTACCAGAGGTCTGCAAGATTAGTCCTGCCTGGTGTGCTGAAGTTCAGTGTGCTCTATTTAGATGGCCTGCCTTAAATTTACATTTTTATAGGCACGCTTCTATTATGGAAAGTAAGTAATGTTAATTTCTAAGGAGGGGTAGAAAAAAAATAGTAATCTTGTAATAAAATCTGTGATTGAGCTTGTGGAGCTCAGGGTGGAAGGGTGTGCAGCCACAGGGCCCACAGAACAGAGCCGCAGTGCTCTTGTCACTGACCTTCCTCCTCACCTTCACAGATGGAGCTCAGCAAGTTAAAAACCCCCCAAACTTTATTACCCGTGCCCAGCACAGTAAAGGTTGTTTTTCTTCCTCTGGCAATATTAATGACTTTCAGCTGACTGCATTTTAATTAAAAACACCGGGTAGCCTCTCTTGGCTCAGCACAGGGCAGTGCTGGCTTTCAGCATCTGCGGGCGCTGCCAGTGCAGCCAGAGGGCCCTGTGTCCTCCACTGTTTGTATTTGGTTTTTTGGGTTTTTTTTTTCCGATGGGGATCATGTCAGACACCACTGGGAAGCTCTTACAGACATAAATTCTGGAACTTTTTGAGAACTGAGGGTAGAAAACGGGCAAGAATTTGCTGCTGAAACAAGCGCTGTGTTTAATCCGTGGAATTCAGAAATTCTTGTTCAAATGTTTGTTCACCCTAACTGTGCTTTTTTGGACAAATGCATGCCACCTATTTTCACTCTTATCCACAGTGAAATGCTACAGGAAATGCCATTTATCATTTAATGTGGCTATTCTTAACTTTGTGTGTATGGAGAGGCCTAGAAACTTTGTATTCTGACACCCATGCCCAGAATGGCCACAGCTGCATGGTGCAAAACATGTTAGAGACAGGGACAGCAAAAGCACCAGTTATATAAATATGAAAATATTAATTAGTTCTAGGTACATTACATGCTTTTTAAGCCACCTCTGGCCAGGAACTTGGTTATGAGGATTCTAGAAAGCAAAAATGTGATGGTGTGCTCTTTTGCACAGAGGAATAGGGACAGAAGGACCAAATGGATCAGACTTGTTTTTATTTCCCATTATGACTGGAGAACAACTCTGAATTAGACCATCCATTTTAGGTTGTATTTGCTGTTTTTCTAAAGAGTTTTTTTTCTGGAAATATACATGGGAATACCATAACAAGACAATGTGGACAGGATGTTCCTGGGACTGTTGTTCACTGCTATTCATCTTTGCTTTACCCGGTAGATGAGGGCAGAATTGGAAAAACATGAGATTTGGCTTTGCATTTATCAATTTTTCCCATCCAGCCAAATCAAGGCTCTTGTATTCTGTTTTCCCTGTTCCTTTTTTTTTTTTTTTTTCTTCCTCCCCTTGTTTTTCTCTCCTCTTTTCCTCTCAAACTTTACTGTGATTTGAGGTTGTAATTTTGGTTTGGCAGGGAATCCTGGGAAAATTTTTTGAAGATAACAACTTGGGGAGTATTCTGGATTAGTGGCCCTACCCAGTTCTTGAATTTCTCAGTGGTCACTGCTGGGAATAGGGTATTGAAGCAGCTGGGGCTTCTCATTCACTGTTTCTGCCTTTTTTCCACCCTCCAACCCCACAGTTATTTTACTTTTTCTTCTATAATTATATGAAGAAGAAAATAGTTTGATTGAACAAACCTCTCAAAGATTAAAATACTGTTGTGTAATACACTTTGCATTTGGTGTAAAGAAACTTTAAGGGCATAAATGTTCTTATGAAAAAGGTTAAAAATGGGTGAGTGGCCTAGATTTATATTTTTATTGCTACTGTGATTTTCTTAAGACTTTGTTTGGGCTGAAGCCTGCCTTACCAATATTACCAGAGATTACTGAAGCGCTTTATTTCTTTTAAGCATAACTGCCATTTTAAAATAAAGTGTTGCAAGTAAGCAAGGCTTGATATTAAAAGCTAAAAGAGCAGGCCCATGGGTCTCAGTTTGTGTTAAATATTGCATGCAGTGCTATTGATTTGTGACACTATAGCATAGTTGTTGGTGTTCTGGTATAGCTTTTCAGCAAAACAGCAACATGAAAGGCCAAGTATTCTTTGGGAAAATAAATTATAGGAAAAAGCAGGAATCTGTACAGTTTCTAACATAACTTTATTTGACAGCATCATTTAAAATAGCATAACTTTACATAGCTACAGCACTTGGTTCTAAGTACCTGCTCATTTCAGCAAGACAAGTCCTGGCAACAGAAAAAGCCCACAAAAAGAGTTTCTGCACACCAGAGCTTAGAAGATTACTTTCTAGATCACCTGCTGAAATCTAAATGATGTTTTGTGAAGCTGTGGGAGAAAACATGAGTAAAGGCAAAATAAAGACTTAAGTCCTTGATTTCAAAGATGCCAGAAATGCAGTTCCCAATAAAACAGGGGTTTTTCTGCTCACTTTTTTAGCCCTTCTTTTATTTAAGCTTCCATCTAGAGCCTCTGAATCACCTGAGCTGACTCAAGAGCTGTTGCTTTATGTACAAGAGATTCATGTATTTATTTTACTCTTAGTTTCACTACATTTTTAGCACACCATGGTTTTCTTCTTGGCAGAAAAATGTTTGGGTATAGCAGATGCTCTCCCCTATCAGATAAAAACTGCTTTAAGTGACTTTCATCTGAAATTTTTAGTACTTTTTTTCTTCTTTTCCAGTCTTGGGTCAAGTGCCTCTCCTACATATATGAAGTTGATGCAGGAATATGCACACATGGCAAATAATTATGAAATATTTGAAATTATAGTGAGGATTTGTGTTGAATTTAAATAAATGTTTTATACAAAAAGTTGGATTTAAAGATCTCAACTCATGGGTGAAACTTTATTTCACCTGTGAAGGGAACAAAAATACTACACCCTACTCTTGAAGTGTTTAAATTCTTTCACGTGTGCTTGTGATTTTGTCAGCTTGAGGCTTTAGTATAATTTTCCTTTTTCTGTTTCAGTAGCACAAGTGTTACATCAAAGCTGACAGTTCATTCTGTGCCTGTCTTTTGTTTTGGTTACTGATCTCATGGTTTTGTATTTCCAATGCTAAGATTAAGTATTTCTTGCTGTGCCGGAACAATGAGCAGTGCAGCAACTCAGCAGAGCATGAAAAAACTGATTGCTGTCAACTGTGCTGCTCTTCCTCCCACATCAAAATCACTGGTTTCCCAAAAACTCCATCTGATGCTTCTAATCTGCAGCAACTTTGAAAGATGAATTTGAGCATGCCTAGATTACCTGAAGTAACTGGCATTTGTGAAAAGTCACCTGGTTATTTTCAGAAACCAGTATTGAATAGTGGGACTGAAATAAAAGCGCAGATTGCGAGGCTCTGTGACTTGTGCTGTTACGCCCATTTTATTGCTTCCCTGTTGTTGGTGGCAAAGATTAATGAAACTTTTATAAAGTTGGATAGAAACGAGAAGGGAAGTACATTAAACTACCCCAGCTTGCTGCACACTAATTATTGTGTCAGATCTCATTAGGGAACGGATGCACACAGCAGACTCCGCTTGCTTATTTTAACAGGTCTGCTTCAAGAAAGGACTCTGCAAATTGGAGAAGGGTTTGCAGGTCAATATTCTACATATGTCAATTTATAAAAGACATTTTTTGCTTCTAACTGTCCTTCATCTCATGTTTCAGCGGAAGACCAGAATAATTAGGGAAGAATTTTACTGTGTTTGGGGCAGTGGTGGGTGGGAGAGGACTTGAATTCAGCACACTGTGGACTAGGAAAGTTCTTATTTCTGCTGGCATGTAATTTCAGTAAAAGTGATCATGAGGCTCATTAGCAGATAATAGAATTTCATGGGTTTTCATGTGCAAGCCTCTCAAATGTGATAAATAAGGGCAGAAATCTTGAGAGGTGTTTTCATGAGAGTCAAAGCTTTGTATTGAAAAACAGGTATGTAAGAAAAATGTGCCCTTCATGTGGCTGCACATAACAAATGCAATGCAGCAAAAATAATACAGCTATTTGTACGTGAAATTCATAGAAACTGTTTGTTTCAGTCAGTCGTACATGCTCATTGTCTGTCTACTCCAACCTACATGGTTGGGATTGATGAAGAGGACAAAAATGTGGTTAAGGAATGAGTGATAGATCTGTGATTATAGGGTTCTTGTCTGTCTTCTTTGGGCTGTGTCTTCCTTCTTGGGCAGCCTCACTTCCTTGCTCATTTGTATGGAACCATGGATCCTGCAGCTTCTTCATTTCTCACAAGCTCCAGTTTTTCTCTCCAGAATAATCAGGGTTAGGAGGAGGATCATGTGTTCCAAGATTTTGCCCCAAATACAAAAATGTGAAAGAGTCAAAGCCTTGAAGGTTGCAAGGTCATGTCATAAAAAGGGAGAAGTGTTGCTCCTGATTACTTTTCCATTTCGTTGTTAACATGGAGTTGCAGAACTCGGATTTCTGATTTGATCAGAGGCTAATAAAAAAAAAAAAAATCAGGGAATTGGGAGTATTGTGTTTCTCCATCATTAACATTCTGCAGTATCAAGAAAGCAAGTCATTTATAAATGTCAGCAAACTACAAAATGGTTATCATATATTGAATCATTTGATTACAACAATTTATATCTGTGTGATAAATATTTTGCCTTTAAAAAATGGTAGTTAGATGTAGTCATTGCTGTGGTCCCCAGAACAGTTCTTGGACAGAGAGAGGAGTAGGAAGATAAAAACTGAATGTGAAGTTGGCTTCTTCCTCCCTTTTCCTGGAGTTTTGGTTCTTGTCTAACCTCCTAATTTTACAGGATTGACATTCTCTTCATAACCCTCAAAGCTCAATTGTGCTGCCATCTTCCCTGGCCCTATGAATACTCCAACATTTGCATTTGAGAAAACTGGGAGGTCTGTTAAAAGCATGATTTTAATAGCCAAAAACCCTCTTAAAGAGTAGTTGTTTCCTAGCAGAAATGTATCACATTCTACAGAAAAGAGGCTGAAGATTTTTAGTAATGTTCTTTAACTAGATTTGCTTTTGGTGTTTTTTCAATGATATCAAATCAACTTCTATGAAAGCTTTTTTGTGTTTGGTACTTAGACCAGAAAGTCATGGGACTACTTTAAATATATATGTGAAGAGCTTTAGTGATGTAGCGCTGTTTGGTTAAAAAAAAAACAAACCAGCTTATGCTGTCCATCAAAAAAATATCCTGTGAGGACACATGCCAAGAAACCTTTCTCTTTTTACTGCTCTGAAATGACAAATATGAATGGCTTTTCCTTTAAAAGGACATCCTGCTGGTAGGTGATATATTAACTAGAGGCACTGGACCAACATCTCAACAATTGTGTTCAGCTGTAACTTAATAAAGCATTGCTCTCTTAGAGTCAAGTTGGTTGTGACAACAGAGAAAGTTCTGTAAGATAAATGTGCAAAGTGTAATCTTTTGGTAAATTACAGAAGAACCTGGCATCTAATTTGACCTCTATTCCATAACCACCCCCTGCCAGCTGCAGTGATTTTTATCTGCAGTAGGTTCCAAATAAAGCTCTAGGTTTCAGTTGGGTGAAAAAAGTCTTATTGTACTTAAACACTGAAGTCAGGTATAGCTGTTGCAAAATTGCAGTATCTGGAAAATAAAAGGATAATTATTATCAATTCCAAAAGGTAAAAAAAAAAAAAAACAAAAAAAAAAAAAAAAAAAACATTAAGCCATTTTTAAATTAAGCAAAAAATTGTCAGCATGTATTTAGGTACCTTCTTGATCAGGACGTGCCCCAAGCACAGTGTGCCCACACGGTTCATGTTGCTTTGTGTTATGAACAAGGCCCTTTCGGGAAGCCAGAGCTTGTTCTACATATCTTGGGGAAATTGTGATGTTCTAAGAAAACTGTGAACTGAAAATAGAACAAGCAAATGTATAAATCTCTCCACAACTCCATAGGTTGTTTTTCTTCAGAAACCTGAACAGCAGACCTTTGAAATAAATGTACTTACTGGAGCTCTCCATGTCTTGTCATAAGAAGTTCTTTGTTAAATACCTTTTAGCTGTTTTCTAATTTGGGTGAACCTAAAGGGATTGCAAACCTACGTAAGATATCCTGGCCTGCCTACCAAATAAACTGCAATATAGTCAAATGAAATTTTCTCCTTTCTCCTGTTAGCTCTGCCAGAAGTTGCTTCACAAAATTACTTTTGATGTAGCTGAAAATATGAGTAATGAGGTAAGGGAGGTTGAAAGAGCATGGGAGTTATTGTAGTTCACATCTTTTCTTTTCACACACAGGACCATGTAGAAATGAGATGTCTGAGAGTTTGTTTTGATGATGCACTCCTCTACTGTAGTTAGTGGAGTGGGTTTAATGCCAGCTTATTTATAGTATGGGATAATTAAGAGCTTGATGCTCCCTCCATTTGTGCTCTCAGAAATGGGAGGAAAGGAGGGAGCGCTGGGGAAGGGTAGCAAGTTATTTTCTTCCAGGACATTTTAACAAGTATGACTGAGCCAGAGTTCCCTTAGGAGACAGTGCTACTTTACAAGTCCTCAGTAAATAAGTAATTACATAGGAAGGATTAACAACCTGATATACTGGAAAACACTGGTAATTATTTTATTTTCCTTTCTCTTTCCTTTTGTTTTTTCGTCTGTTCCTGCTTTGGAGTTCACAGACTGTAAATAAAGTTCATATGGATAATTTTTGTTGGTTTTTTTTTTTTCTTTAAGAATACTGTAGGCTTCTCATTTTTATGTATTCATTTCTCAGCACATTTTGAACACTTTGTTAAGGGTGTTTGCAACCTGTAATAGAAGTTATTCCTTAGAGTTGTTTTGGCATGGCTCTGTTTAACCTAGAAAATGAGTAAGGTTGTAATGCATGTAGCTGAAATACACAAGCCTGTGAATTTACATGCAAATAAACTGAGCTGCTACTGATGTTGTTATTCAGTTTGCTCCACTTGTAATAATTGGTTCTTGTGTTCACCTCTCAAATTTTATTTCCAGGGGTTTTAGGCTCAGTTAAATGGCAGGATATAGTAGCATTGCTTTTGGCTTTCACTGGAGTACATCAACATGATCCCTTGCAAGTTTGTGCCTTTAATTAGTCACATATCTCTAATCTTGGTTTTCCCCCTTTTGATCCTCTGCCTGGAAGGGATAAGTATCTTGAGAAATAACCAAGTCATGAATTTGTTATTTGTAGGTAGCTATAATGCTTGTTAGGATGGTGGGAGGCTGGAGGTGATTTATGAGAGATGCAAGTGTTCAGTTCTCCAGCAGCAGTTGGGTCACAGGTATTCCAGCCAGATGTGTGCTGCAGGAATGGGCTCCAACTTCACCAGGCAGCACAACAGCTGGAGGGGAATGGAGAGTGGTTCTGAAGGAGCCCATTAGTAAATGCTCAAAGGAAGAGTTGTGCTGCAGGGGAGCTTCGCAGTGTCATCAGTTCAGTTCCTGTGGCTAAGTGTCAGATCAGGGCATCCACACTGATACAGCTCCTGACACTCAGCATGCTGGTAAAAATCACTGATCTGTCGCTTCACCTTCCTCTTAATACCTTTAGTTTTGCTTCTTTGGTTTTATGTCTTAGGCTGAATTAATGCGTTAGTGTTGATAAAGCACTCCACGGATGAAAAGCCTTACATAGCAGCTTTGTGTAATTATTATTTTTAATTGTTTCCATTTGTATAATTTCAATTAGAATCACTAATGGACTAGTACGAACTCAGTAAGTAGAAAAAGCGGGATTTTTTTTCCTTCTTTTTTTAAAAGGAAGTAAATGTTAGAAAAAACTGGGTAGAGATGGAAGAAGTGGACAGATGCTCTTCTGGGTTTCAGTTCATCCATATTAACCTCATTGCTTGCTAATTGCAAGAATATAAATATGCCAATGCCCACATGAAAAACAAAACCCTCTGAGATCCACTGCTTTTCAGTGGGAAAACCTGGAGCTTGAGAAGGTATTTATAAAATTTCTGCCATCAGTGGTATTGAAATGCTTTTTTTCCCCCAGAGTGACTAGTCAGGAAATGAAAATGGGAAACTCTGAGTCATAGCCCTCTTTGTGGGTGCACGTAGCCAAGACCACTGGTGTGCTGGGATTCTGTGCCATTCACTAAAACTCCATTGTTGGAATGGTAAAGGCAAAAAAAATCTTCTTGCTGCTGCAGGGGAATTTCAAATATCAGAATTGTAGATTCAAGGCAGGGAAAGCAAGTAAAACAGAACTGATATTTGGAAATTTGTGCATTCAACTCATATTTGTGATGTGATGCAATGCACAGTTTCTGAGGAGTTTAAGTGGTAAAAGCAGTCATTTGACTCAGTATGTGCATTATATCATGGGGCAGACAAGGTCAGCTCTCAAACTGAGGGCTGAGAAAATCTACCAAGTATCTCTGCCTGCCCTAAAGTTGTTCTGGCTTCCCAGCAGGCCACCCTAATTGGCAGGGTTCAAGTTCATGGGAAGTGCAGGTCTGCCAGGAGGAGAGTTTATGGCCTAGCTTGGCTACCAAGGGGCTTGGTGCAGTCAGAGCCAGTGCAGTGGTGATGTGACAGCCCAGGGCTTCTCACAAACACCTGAATAGGATTAACAGGCAAACTCTGAACTTGTAGAAATGTCTAAACTACAAGTGTAGAACTTGCTCAGGGTTTGTTATTTGGGTTTGTGGTTTTGTTTTTTGGTTTTTTTTCTTAAAGCTTTCACTGTTTTTCTAAATACCTGGGGACACACAAACATTATCTGTGCTATTTTGGAGATCCAGCAAGGTCCCCCAGGCCACATAGCTGATGCAGCCAGCTATTGTGCAGCATTACCCAAGTACCCAGTGGCTTCGCTGAGCAGTGTTGTAACATTCTGCTCCAGTTACTCCAAGTGTACAAGGTGCCGGAAGAGGCAGAACCAGGATTGCTGCAGCTCCCCATATTTAGGAAATAAAGCAACACAGCAGCAAATACTTGATGGAGCTTGATTGGATTATACCTACAGTTTAAGTTATTTTGTAGTTGTAATTTATTTCTCAATCCTTTTTTTTTTTTTCTTATTCCAATTAAGAGGAAGTATATGCATTAACACTTATGTATTTTAAGTCATGATATATCTCACTAATAATATTTACTAATTTACTACTACATTTAATAATGTAGGGACAGGACAGGGGGGAATGGCATTAAATGGAAAGAGGGCAGGTATAGATCAGGTATTAGGAGGAAATTTTTTCCTGTCAGGGTGGTTAGGAACCAGAACAGGTTGGCCAGAGAAGTTGTGGGTGCTGCAACCTGGCATAGTGGAAGGAGTCCCTGCCCATGGATGATCTTTAAGTCCCTTTCAACCCAAGGCAGTCTGTGGTTCTGTTGAGTGACCAAACTTGATCCTTTCATCCACACATCTGTTATTCCACAGCAGACCCCTGTGTTCCAACACATGTGTGTGGATGTTTAGAGCAATCATATCCTTCAGCTATTCCTGGTTAATCCCATCAGCCAAGTAAAGGTTGCTGAGCTCTTCTTCCCCTTGCCCTGCTAGCATCAGCATTATCAGCATTATTCTGTGTTTTATCACAGCAGACTCTGCAGCTGCTGGCAGCCAAATCAACTATTGTGATTAGCCAGACCCAGCTCTATTCTAGTGGAAGATGCCTGTAAAACCACTGGGTTATGTATTTTTTATTATTATTTCTTTTGTAAGACAGAGGCCAGCAGAGAAGGCCTCTGTCACAGGTCCCAGGGACAGTGCACTGCTGGATTTTTGAAGGGCACACAGCAGGGTTGAGCGTTATGAGCTGTAGTATCTTGGAAATGTGTAGACTTTCTGCTCTCACTTTCCATTCTCTGAATACATTGGGAGTGTTGCATTACAAAGGGATGAGATGCCCCTGTAAAGGTGATCAGAAGCACTTTTCACAACTGAATTGTGGCATCTCTCATCACCTGCTGAGGTTTTACTAGTGGGTCTCATTTAAAAAGCATCACACCCCATCCTTGCAGATCCTTGGTGCAAGTCGTTGAGTCTTTTATAGTCAATAATGCATTCAGGGAAACAATGGTCTTGTTCCAGAGTGCTGGGGGGGGGGAAAGTATTTTATGTAGAAGTGGCTGGTTTCAATGATATTTCAGTTTATAATAAACAGCCTTCATATGTATGCATATGTGTCTGGATTCTTTTGAGTTTTCTTCCCATTTTTCTGTGCATTTCTTTTCTGAATGTACTTTTTCATTATCTGTTACAGAAGGAATTATGTATTATTCTCTCTGCCTTCTGTTTTATACTTTCTCTGCCCTGCCCAGACAGTATGAACATCATTCTATATATAACTTTTTCATTGGTGCACTATCATGCTCCTGTCTAAATTCTGGTCAGTCAAATAAACAGGTTGCCTCACTAGCCTGAGCCCTACATCAGAGTAGGTATCTTGAGATGTAAATATGTTTCTTATCATCTTGATCTTTTCTAGTAGATGCACAAAATTCTTTGTTCAAGACCTCTGATGTGCTTTCCTTCTGTGACAGTCCCAGTTCACTCTCCAAGGCTGGAGCAGGGCTATCTTATTTTGCTTGCTGATCCCAAAGTCCTATGCTGGCCAATCCCCAAGTGAGAGTCAATTGTTTAATGTATCTGAAGCTGGTCTCGCTTGAATTCCAGGGTTCATCCCCCAAATCTCACCAAATCCAGGTCTTGCTTGCCTGTAGAAAACATTTGTATGAACCAGAAGAGTTTTCAGAGCAGAGCTGGATCACCTGGAGCAGCTCATCTCTCAGTTGTTCAGTGCTTCCTGTAAATAACAGAAAAGCAGCTCACTTTTGGATTTCTATTTTGAGTGCATTAACAACTTTCTCTCCTGTGTTCTCTTGTTTATATTGCCCTAACTATTCTTTATTTATTCAATTCCGATTTTGTTATTTCCTTTTAATCATGTTTACTTCCACAGAGTTTGAGGGGTTTGCCCTCTTACTCTCATATTCTGTGCCTGAATAGAAAGCAGATGTCACAATTTCCTCTAGTCCTGCATTGTGATTGTCATTTTAGTTCTACAGAGCTAATAAAATTGTGCAACATATCACTATTCATTCCCTAAACAACTTTAAACCACCTCAGCTTTAAGTGTAAGAACATGAGTAGTTCAGTTGCTGTTCTATTTTGTCAGCTATGTCAACTTGTACTTGCTAAGACATGTACAAATAGCTGGGGAATTTTGCTGTTTTCTGCTTTTTTCAAATAGGTGTATTTTGGGAGTTCAATGTTATCACTCATATTTGGGGTCTGAGCACCTGTTTTCACATACAGAACTGTAGGTCTTAGGAAAAATGAAGGCAAAGAAAAATATTACCTTGATACCTTTAACTTAGAGCAACTTTGCAGCTCTTTTAAATATTCTTTAGTCTTGCTGTTTTCAATGTCATCATAAATGCCAACTGCGCCTTGAAATGTTCATTTCCTAAGCACATTACTTTGAGATAAGTTGTTTTTTTTTTTTTCTTCAGTTCTGTTATGTAGTGTGTAGCTGGTTTTGCCTGAATGTCACTACAGCAGCAAGGTGTGTAAATGTGCATTGTCAGATGGCAGCTGCATGCCAAGTGCAAGTCTTCCTCTGGTGTTTCCTCATTTGGGCCTTTCTGATCTCATTTTGTGAACATCATCTCACTGGAGATTAACATTAGGGAATTTTAGAAAACTTTTAAAACTCTCTTTATTTTAACTGTTCTGCTTGTTTCCATGGAAATGGGAATCTATAAGATTGTCAGGAGTGAAGAGCTGAGAGTGTTCTATATGTGTAGATTTCATTAGGTGACTCCCAGCTGAGATCTGGGATGACCTAAATAAGTAGTAAAACATTTAGTGGGGAAAAAAAAAAGACCAACTCAACAAAAACACTATATGCATTCTTTTTGTCCTCATTGGATGTGGTAAGAAAGAAAAGGCTTATTTAACTCTTGGGGTACATGAGTTACATGGATGCATTTGCAGCTTTCTTCAGACTCTTTTTCAGGATAGTAGCGGTTCTGTACAACAAACACAGTCCATCCCTTTGATAGGATGGACTTTTTAACTGTGACCTGAACTCTTTCAAGTGGATGTTTGTGGGCAATGAGGGATACCTATGTCAGAAAATTGTATTTCTACAGTTCAGGTTCACTGAATTTTCAAATGTCAGCCTATGTTTGCGTGTAAGAAATAGTTGACAATTCCATTTCTGAAATTACCTCGCTCGCAGAAGCCAAGAGAGTAAACCACATCTCTCTGGCATGAACCTTATATATTTGTTCTTCAGTTTAGAATGGAAACCTTCCCCTTGTTGCCAGGTAAGAATAAAACTTATCACCACTGAGAATTTGCCTTAACAGTTGTGTCTTCTTAGCAGATAGTAAAATGCAGAATGGCTCAAGTCAACAGGTTTTGCTCCCCAGTTTACCATCTCATGTTATTTTCAGGCACTACTTCTTCATTCAGTTCTCTGCATGGAAAGCCAGTGTTTTGCTCAACAAGTGGTTTTTGTAGAATATTTTACCCAGGTGTGCCATTGTGTGCCTGATACCTGAATGTGTTCATGTGAAGTCAGCCACAACCTTCTGCTGTCCGGGGGTGAGCTCAGATACACTGGTTAGGAATGTGCAGGTGCAGAATCCTTCATCTTTATAGAGTTATCCTGAGAGTAAAATGATAAGGATTTCTTGCTTAGAATACAAATTTTGCTTCATTTTTAAGATCAGATGTTTTCTTCCATAAACTGGTGAGTGAGGGCATTGGTTACTTATGCCTATGTCCCCTCTTTTTTCTTAAAATGAGGAAAAATATCAATAAAGAATCATGAGGTGTGCAGGATTCTAAAATTGCCATTCCAGGTTACCAAACTGCTGCTGGGCTCAGTGCCTCAATAACTGTTATCTGAGATTAAGAACCCAATATTAATCCATCAATCAGTGTGACAGCTTGTGGGAGAGGTGTCTTTCACTACATGTGAAGTTTACCTTGATATCAGCTCATTAGGAAGTAGATCTTTTCAACTGCTTGATATATCTACCCTTATTTATTGGAACAGCTTTCAGTAGTGATGTCTACTAAAAGGTTCTTGCTGTTTTTTCTTAAATTTCCAGTGTATTGGTTTGAAAGTAGAATTTAAAAATTGGAATCCATGAAAATAGATTTCAGTATTATATAACTTCAAGTTACATGATTTCCTCTTAGCAGTGTTCTCTGTAGAACTGTCAGATATTAGTGAAATTTAAAAATGAGAGGTAGGTGTTTATAGAGGTATGGAAACAGCTGAGACTTTATCTAAATAAAATCCCAGTGTGGTTTGTAGCCTAATCTCATATTTTGTATTTGGATGTAATGAGTAATCTTGTAATCTTCTCTCTATCAATCTTCAAATTCTATGATCTTGTATTTTAGTGATTTACTCCTCCTTTATGCTGCATGTAAAATGTAAGCACTTAGCCATGCTGGGTTTTATTCCATTTTTCAACTAGAATTTGGAAGTTTTTCCTCCAAATAATGCTTTTAACATGCTTTTCCATAAGTCCTGCAACTCTAGGTGTAAGAATTAACTTTATGCTGCTGCTGCTTCCATCAATGTTAGCAGAGGTTTTCCTCATTTGAAAGGACTGTAATCAAAAAGTTTTGAAGGTAAAGCAGCACCTTGGGATGGGTGAAGTTTGTCAGCTTGTTTAAGCCAGACAACTCGTGGCAGCTTTTGTGGGTCTCAGGTCAGGGATTTTTGTGGGAGTCACCACATTCCTGTGCAGACATCACCAGTGAGATGCTTCTGGTTCATCTGATTTTGAAGTTTTGCACAACTTAAACTTGATTTAATGAGAATTAAATTTGATTAAAAATGAGAAAAAAAATTGATTAAATGAGAACTATAACGTGAAATACGTCCAAAAGAATACCTGTGTTTGTTTGATAAATTTTGGGTTTTTTTGTTGACTGCACCAAATTCAACTGCTGCCTTTCCTGACTGTTTTTATCAGATGAGAAATGCAACTGTAAGGTAAAATGAGAAGTAGGTTGTATTTCATGCAGGGAGACTGTGTCCACTATCACAGAGTGAGTTCTGTCAGACTTTTTGGTCACTGAAAGTGACATTTTGGGGTGATGGAACTCACCTCGTTTCCACTCTGTATCTAGGACTGGTACCTAAGAGCACATTCTGTATCTGGATCCATACCTCACTGCATGGCCCAGTGCAAAGGCTGGGTTGAGATGTTCAATGTTAACCTTTTTCCAAGAATTTTATATGTATGATATTTAGACTACTATCTCTATTAAAATTTTTTGCAGATTTTAAACCTTTTTCTTGCCCAAAGGAAAATTCCTCTAAAATGGGAGATCTCAGCAGGCTATCTGGGAACACAGTGGAAAGGCACAGGCAGAAAGCATGAGAGATCTGCTTTGAGTGGACTAAAGCCCTGTCCATGTTTGATCAATCCATTTTGTTTTATTGTTTGAAATCACTTATTGAAGTGCTGAGCCTTTACTTCCCTACAGAAGTAACAGATTTTTACTATTAACTTCATGGTTAACAGCTAACTTTAGGGCTTTAATTTCTTAGTTCAAATTGAGATATTGATTCAGAGTGAATATATAAATATATCTGAGGAGAATTCCCTGGTAAGAGGAGGATATTTTGGATATTTTTTTCTTAATAATTTTAAGAGATGGTATCATACTGAGGCTTTTAAATTAAGCTGGCCTATGCCAGTTTGGAAAGCTCTTCTATATTTTAAAAACATCACTATTTTTTTTTTTTTTAAACCACCAACTACTTCTTAATTCTGTTTGGTGTGCTGGAGTTGTTTGGTGGCTTTTTTAGTTCTTTTTTTTCTTTTTGAGACCTCTCTGGGGCGTCTCATCTTCCTTTTAATGTGACTTTAATGTTGGTTGGTTTTAGTTCTTATTTTGAGGTTTTATCCTGCTGCTTCTACCCCAATGGATCATTACATCTAAAAGCTAAGCTAAAATGTCTGGTGGGATACAATATTTTTGAATGCAGAGCTATAAATAGTTCCGTGTTTTGATAAAAAAATATCTCTATTGATATCATGACTGCTCAGTAGAAAGTTGATTGAGTTATACTGAAGCTATTTTTGGGATATTGATAATCTTTTGGAATAGCAGATTATATAATAATCATTTGGTGAGCCTTTGATATAAGGTATATGTAGAGATGTATATCTATAAAATATAAACGTGGCCTGTATTGTCCTTCTTTGCTAGGCTCCAGTCATTTTTTCATGTTTTTATCAATAGAAATTTATTGTAGTTTCTGAAATCAGACTTCTGTGATGTTCTGTAGTTATCTTCTTTTAACTACTGGCTTTCCACTAAACTTGATGTAATTATCCGTAATTAAGCCGTAGTCGCATATACATGGGGCACGTGTGTGTATGGATGCATAATACATATTTTTCCTGTTTTGCAAACATTTTTATTTTCTTTTCAGTGGGATGCCATAACTGAAATGGACGAACACAACCGGCCCATCCACACTTACCAGGTGTGCAACGTGATGGAACCCAACCAGAACAACTGGCTGCAAACCAACTGGGTCTCCCGCGACGCCGCGCAGAAAATCTACGTGGAGATGAAGTTCACCCTGAGGGACTGCAACAGCATTCCCTGGGTGCTGGGGACCTGCAAGGAAACGTTCAATCTCTACTACATGGAGTCAGATGAGCCTCATGGAGTAAAATTCAAGCCAAACCAGTACACCAAAATTGATACCATAGCTGCTGACGAGAGCTTTACCCAGATGGACTTGGGCGACCGCATCCTCAAGCTCAACACGGAAGTTCGTGAAGTTGGGCCCATCAACAAGAAGGGATTTTATCTTGCTTTCCAGGACATTGGAGCGTGCATTGCTTTGGTGTCAGTCCGTGTCTATTATAAGAAATGCCCGTTCACGGTCCGTAATTTGGCCATGTTTCCTGACACCATTCCAAGGGTGGATTCTTCCTCGCTGGTGGAAGTACGGGGCTCCTGTGTGAAGAGCGCTGAGGAACGTGACACCCCAAAATTGTATTGTGGGGCAGATGGGGATTGGCTGGTGCCTCTGGGACGTTGCATCTGCAGTGTGGGATATGAAGAGCTGGAGGGTTCCTGTCATGGTAAGAAAACATTGTTCAATTTTTTATTTTTTTTTAAATTTTTAAGAGAAGTCATTGCTGTCATATTCTCTTCCACTGTCCATAACAGTTTTGAAATTACTGGTGAATAAGGTGCTTTTTTCTGTAGTAATGGTTGTGAACATTGATATCACAGTGGCTGCTGAGGCTGTCTGCTGCAATTTAACATTGGCTTTATGGAGAGAGAGTCTGTACCCATCCTTTACAAAAATGACTCTGCTATTTTGCTCAAGAATTTCTCAGATTGGATGGTGTTAGGCAAGCTACACAGCAATCTTGGACAATAGAGAGGATTAAAAGCACTGTGCACTGTAATCAGAAAACGAAATTCACTTTGTTGTCTGATCTTGCTGGCATTAATTATCAAAATACACTCATTGCAAAGATCCAATGTTGACAGTGCCATTATTGGAAGCCAGCATAATTTTGTACATAAGGTCAAAAGGTTTCTCTCTTAATGGGATAAGGATTTTCTCTGAAACTTTAATGCAGAATGAATGCCTGTCCATTATGCAAGTGAGTCATACACTAGAACTGTCCATGCGCAGCCAAAGTCTACCAGAAATGCTTTCTGCAGTGCACTGACTCCACTAGTTTATTCAATTGGTCATCTGATCTGCTGAGCAGGACCTCCAGAGTGAAATGGAGTACCCAAAGCCACAAGTTTTTGCACATTCTTACCTATTTGCCCCAAGAATTACCAATTACTACTTTAGAAAATTCTAATCTAATAGAGCTTCTGCGTGTTTTGAAATAATTTTCCTAGGTGGTTGTCCATTGAATCTAAATTTTTATGCTATTTTTTTTCCTGAAAGTTTACAGAATAAATTTGTCTTGCATTACTTTGTGAATGTCATGTCCAAGGCAAGCTGAATTGTATGAGAAGCTTTCATAACTAAAGGGAACAATTTAATTCCAGTAGTTCTCACTCTGCAGTGTGTAAACCATGAGTGGAAGGGTTCCTCCTGTTCTGGGTGGCCAGAACAGCTGGCAATGCATTTGTACAATGGGATTTTTTCAATGTCACTGAGTGTTGTGAACTGAACCATGATGTGTGTGTTGATAGACATCTTTCAGACAGCCATAATGTTCTATTTTGAGGCTTTGCTTCTTGGCTGAGACATGAATAACAAATTCAGAGTTTAACAGAGTTGTTGCTTATTAGTAAATCCAGAGAAAACTCTTTAGTACCCATTAAATTAAAAAATTCCTGAATATTAACTGTCTGAGAGGAAAATTTTTTAAATTTACATTGAGCTTCTTTTCAGAGAAACAGAGAGTGGGGGACTAGGTGGGGAGGAGTAGAAGCAACTCTATCTTAGCCTGATAGGACCTGATCTCTATTTATAAAGTTTTCATATCTTTTGGGTCCTTCCCTCAAACCCTAACCCAAAGCCCTTTTGTCCCTGCCATTCCCCTGCTGGAGTTGCAAATCTGAGTCTTGAAAGTGTTTTGCATCATTCTGTCAGTGCTTTGTGCAGGCATAATCTGTGACATACTCAGGAGATGACCATTTCTTTCTTCTGCAAGAAAAGGAAGAGTCAGAATAATAATTTTGCATTTTGAAGTCTGTTCTGAAAAATAATTGGGTGGTGGGCAATACTTGCTGATACTTGAATATATTTTCCTACTTACACATGGTGTCAAACTTCTTATACCCCAGCCTGTGGCTCTGTGGGGAATGAGCACTTAGTGGCAAATATGGCTTATCTGTCACAGAATTTAAAGAAAAGGTTTTTGTTTTGATATTTGTGGAGATACAGATTCTCTATTCACAAAATATTAAGTGGCATAAGGAAGGACATTCTGTCATTGCCATTGCTCATCATTTTGCAAAGCAGCAAGAATGGGAATAAAACCAGTCTTTGATCAGTTTTGCTGCTGCTGTTAAAAATCATAGGTTATTTTCAGCTGCCTAAATCTCATTTACCTGCTTTCCTAGCTGGCAACATTTCAATTATTTCAATATATGTCAGATTTATTCTTCTCTCTCTTTGTCTGTGGCTCTCTCAGTATTCCCTATCCATTGCATTTTCTTTTAAAAGCATTCTTTCAGAGCCAAAGTGTCTGAGAAGAGTTCCCAACTGGATTGAAAATATCCATACCTGTAAAATGTATACCCAAATGTCTGCAGTTAGTTCAGAGGCGTATTAATAGGGAATTTTTCGGTAATTTGGGACTGTCTTCCTTTTCTGAAGTCAGTAGGGGGGAAAGTGGCATTGACTGCAAGAGATTCCCAGGTATTTGTGTGTTCTGTACATTTTTAATGGGATAGTCTGGAATATAGCAATCTTTTCTAAATTTATTATGTGAACAGTCTCTCAATCTTTGATTTGAACCTACTTTTCGAGATCACCCCCTCAAATCCTGAAATAGCAGCATCATTCACGTGTTGTTCTGCATCGCATAATGAATTAATTAGAACCAGTAATTTGGCCCTGCAGATCAGAAATGGCTCTGATATGAGCTGCTGACTTTGCTAATTCATTTACACCAGCCCCAGCACCAAGTTTCAGGTTAGGAGGAGGAAATGCTGCACAGGATTCTGGTAAACAACAATTAAAAGTGGCATGTTCATACTCTGTGTTCTCTGAATGTCAGCCCAAGATATGATTTGTGCTAAATTTAACAAGTGTATAATATATACAGGTTGTATCAGGACTTTGTGGTGGGGGTTTTTCACATAGGAGCAAACAATCATGACAAGGAACCTTTTATGAACTTAATCATAATGGTTCATTTCTGTTAGGGCATGATATGGAAATAATTGGATGATTGTTAACTGAAGTTTGACTTTTTAATGGTTTGTCAAAAATTATCTGAATTATTCAAGGTTAGGAATTAATTGCAAAGAAAAATTCAATTATATATGGCAAATAGTAATTATTGTGGTAATTTTAGATTTTACTTTAGTCTTAACCTACCAAACACAGTGCAAAAGTCTATTTTGCCAGCCATACAAAGTTGATTCTTCTTGAGGAATATTCTTAGGAAGCCACCACTTCCAAAGTAGGATATATTTGGTATAGCTGAAGCAGTGCTAACTGTTAAAAATGTGAAACAACAGGCACTGACAGACTCACCTGGTTTATTTTAAGTGAGACAAATAGAGTAAGAAATGAAAATGTGAAATTCAAATTCTCTGACCCTGAGTTGACTGAACAACACTTCCTGGGGATACTAATGCCTGCACACATGGAGCTTTTAATTGAACAAACACTTCTTTCCATGATTCATCACCTGAATTTGTGGTAATGTTTTAGTGTTAGGATTTCTCCTTTGGCAGCTGATCTTTGTGTTCTTTAGTAGTTTCCAAATGGAAACTACTCTCATTTTTCAATTAACTAATCCCCTCCTCATATATGTACCTGTAGTGTGGCTCTGTTTTTGGGAAACCAAAACAAAGTTCATGTTACAGTCATATTTTAGTTACCTGAGTGCCAGCATCAAAACAGGAAAATGGGGGAATAAACTACTTTGGAATGACAAGTTACAGAGATAGAGTGTTGTGTAAGGTTCCTTTGGGGCTTTCTTCCGTGGGTTTATTTGCTCATGAGATTGAGTCTTTACCAGGCACTGAAGGAAACATCTTTAAAGGAAAACCATAGTAAGGGTTTTGACTACACAAGAGGGACAAAATGAGATTGAATGCAACATTTTCAGTGGCTACAAATTATCTTTTTAGGGGAAAACCTTTCCACCAGAGTACTTCCTGCAGCTGTTCCACAAGTGCTGGAGTAGTTCCCTAAGACAGAGGGTGTAAAATTCCAAATTTCTGTTTCCTGTCAGCCACAGACAGGAATTGGTCAAAGAGGCTGAATGAGTGCAGAACTAAAAGGGTCCACAGACTTCTGTCTCTCTTGTGGAGTTAGCAATCACAATCCTGTCTGCTTGGATCTCTCACAGAGATAATTTAAATAGTTGTCTTTTAATTGGTTGCATTAATTTTTTCAAGTAAACAACCATATAGTTAATGAAATTTATAACAGATTCTTAACTTTGTGACTGCTCTGAAAGGAATTCACTTTTTTCCCTGTGCTTAGGCAATGATGGTTTATTTTACATTATTTGTGAGTCTGCAGAGCTTTAGATTTCACAGTTTCAATGGTAGTACTTGAAACCTTTGTGATTATTGGTGAAATATATTTTTTACTGAAAAACCTCCTCTTTAGCCTGTGTAAGGCTGCACTCTGTGAATACTCACCACAAATTTTAACTTTCAGTTCTGAATATGGATAAAGGTGAATTGTGATTTGTTGATTCCAAATTCACTTCTTAGGTGGAACTGCTAAATAGTTTTTAGTACAATGCAAAAACAAGGACGGGGGAAAAAACAGAAGTTGTGGGTAACTGCAAATGTGTAGATAGAGTATGGAAAAGTAATTGATAATGAGCTGTTCAAAGCTTCTGAATGTATTTAATCACAAATAGCTGCTAGCATGTGGAAAAACTCTGAACTCAAGGCCTGCATACATTAGAAAAAAATAATATTTACAGTGGACAAAAATTTAAATTATTCCCTGTTCTGAGGTGACATTGCCAATGCTATTGGCAGCACTTTTAAGTTCCTACATCCAGGTTTTAATTTCTAAATGGCAGGTCATGTGCCAAGCTATTTCAGCTGTATCTCTCATTTGTACTTTTTCCACTTGCATAACAAAAACCATTTTGTCCTTAAGGCTTGCAATTAGTATGAATTAAAAATAACATAGTTTCCTGGCTGAAATAGGAGGCAAATGAGGGATGGTGAACTGTGGCATGGATGGGATATTACTTACTGTCAAAAGGATGAGTTTTTAGTGAGCTGTTCCAATCTAAAGAGGTCTGACTTGGTTGGATTCAGTAATTTCACAACTTTTTTGGTTGTTTTGGTGGCTGTTTCTGGTTTTGAGTTAGTTTGTTGTGTTTTCACTCATTTGGACATTTTCATTAACTTAGTTACTGATTTTGATTTTTGAGGGTGTCTTGTGTTTTTGGGTTTGGGGTTTTTTTTGTGTAAAAAAGTTGTAGGGATTAAGTAAGTACCTGAGGGCACCTGTCTTCAATGACTGCCTGAGTTAACAGCCAGAAAAATCTCAGTGCTATATAAATTCACATTGCAGCTCACAACCAAGACTTTTTTACTTAATCTACAGCCAGCTGCAGATTGTTCAGCTGGATAAAAACAAAAACTCTGATAAAACAGCTGGAAAGGGATGCTGCTTCAGAAGTAAGTATTTAAAGGACAAAAAAAAAAAAAGCCCTTGACAATTGATTTTAGACATTAAAGAAACTCCAGTGATAACAAATGAAGAAAATAGTTTGCAAATTTTTGTCACGTCATACTTGCATTATTTTGGGCAAATAAAGAACCTTACATTAGTCACTGTAACCTGGTTTTCAAAATATTTCACTGTAAAAATTCAGTCAAAGCCTTGATTTTGTAATTGCACCTAAATAAATAGTGCATAAATAGAAAACTTATTGTTTGTGAACTGAATTGATGTTGGAAATTGCTGTTTTTCGCTCTGCTACTGAAATGTGCATTGAATAGAAACCTGCCTTGATAGTGGAACAAGGAAGCCAGCTGAGGTTAAATAGCGAGTTTGAAACTGAAAAACTTCAATATTTTCTGTTTGTACACACAGACATGAAACTTCAGCAGCAAAAGCTTACTGATAACTCAAGTGTGTCTTGCCTCAGGTTTTGCGTTAGTGAATATTGCTGGATATTGATCCTACCAGCTATCCTTGATAAGCAGTAGACAAAAATTGTCCAAGGGACTGCAGGGATTGATTTTGCTGTTGTTGTGTGTGACTTGGTAACAGAGCTGCATGATTTGACATTAGCAGCAGCCCACATTAAATTAGTTACTTGCTCTACTGAAAAAAGTGCAGTGCAGTGATGGCCACATGGAAAAATTGTGGTACTAATGGGAACAAGCTGTTTAACTTTTATAGAAAGTATAAATACAAGTGTGTCTGTACATCTGTTTAACTGTGTATAGACTAAGTACATTGTAAAACTGTTTGTTATTTTTTAACTTGAAGTTTCTCCTGTGTTGCCAAAAAGCAAGAAGACTGACAGCTTGGATGTGGCCTCCATTCTTGGGTAATGCGGCCTTTCCTTGCAATGTTTGTTTTGGGTTTTTTTGTTTGGTTTTTTTTTCCTTCTTCTGGGGGTCATTAGCTAAATCTTCAGCTCAAATATTTCACATTAATTTGCCTTGGAAGGATGTTCATTGCACTTCACACATGATCTACCTTAACTGTTTCAACAATCATATGTATCGAATGTGGGTGACTTTTGTTGGAGTGAAACCCTTGGCCTGCTGCATTTACTGAATGTAAAATGTCAGCGTTGCTTGCTTGCATCTTCCTACAGCTGAGGAAGTTTTCCTGCAGCTGGAAGAGAAGTCTGGTAGGGGTTTTTTATGGCTGAGTATATCCTCAGCACGTGGGTTTCCTCAATGTGCTAAAAATGAACGTCTGAGTTTGCAGGAGGTCTTGTGTGACCAAAAAATGGAGGCGAGTAAAACCATAATGCTTCACTTTCCAAAGCCCTGATAACACTTGTGGAATACAAAATGCCTTGTGCTACTCATGGAAGTTGTTAAAACTTGGGAGAGAAAAATCCTTTGTGAGAAAGCTGTGACAAACCTTGGCCCCAAATTTACAAAAGAACGCAACTTTGTGCACAGCACAATTGTGTTTTAAGGATTTCCTTGCCCATTTCTTATAGGAGGATAACAGTTCTGGCACAATAAGGGCTTGATATATTTGTCTTTGGAAATTCAGTTTCTAGAATTGTTGTTATTCCTGTTGGAGCCCTGGAAACAAATATAAGTTAAGAGAAAACATTTTAGTCATAGTGCTCAGTGAAAGTTTCCAAAGTTTTTACACTACAGTAGATTGTGGGTTTTCTTCAATAATGATAAGAAATCTGACTCAGTCTGTAGAATATATGTAATTCTAATTATATAATTGTAATGGATGTAATATAATGGCTCAGAAATGCTCAAAATCTAGGAATTAGATTTTTTCTGTTTGAAGTTTTTTTTTCCTTAGGCTTCTAAGCAAAAGCACTTAAATTTGTGCTTTGAAATAATTGAAACATTTTAGAATATCATTATTATTTCAATATAGGTTATGTCCCCTTCGAGAACCCATAAAGTAGAGATCCAAAATCTGATGATAATCATTAGCATTTCCTCCGAGGCAAGTTATTAATCAGTAACACATTCACAAATAAGCCATAAAGCATGTTCTGTAATGAAACTGTTCCTGTAGAGGTTTAGCATCATTTTATTCAGTCAATTATTAAAGCATTTGTGCTGAGAAATATAATTTCAAAAGTGATCAATAAGAGGTTTTCTCTGGTGTGACCTAGGAATCACAAGCAGGAGTGAATGCAGAGAGAGATTTCTGAGGATGTTTGTCTAGAATACAAAAGAATGTGTGTGGGTGTTTAAAAACTTGAACTATATTTGCTTTTTGCAAGTCTCAGTAATAATGCAAATGAGACAAGATTTCCTTTAGCCAACACACTCTGCCTTTTCTTACTAAACGTTATAGTGGAGAATAATATAAAAAAATTAGTATCAGTTGTCTTAGAAAAATTTACGTAGACCATAAGGTCATTTTGTGTCACAGAATAACTTAGATTTTAAGGGCAGTGGTATTCCAAAGGTTCTCAGAAACTGCACCAACCAAAACTTGTCTCTTGTGAGGCTTTTTTTGGGCAAAGCAGTTTGGAGGCTGCTCACAATCTTAAATTCTTGCTGAATGGGGAAAAAACCAAAAAAATTTGATGGCAAAGGCAGCACTGTTAATGACAAAATTTATGTCTGACACCTTTGTATAATAGAAGAGGGAAGGGAAGAAAAACTCCTGTGAAAGGGGAGGCACCACTTGGAGATTTTTCCATCCTCAGTAGTTTCAAGAGAAGTCATGAAGATGGATTGGCTTTTGAGCTGTGCTGCTGTTGAAGACTTGCAGGGCTCTTGGCAGAAGGACAGGATCAGTAACTGCAACTCCAAAATGTCAGCTACCTTAGTTTTGGATGCAAAATGCTGAGAAAGCAATTCTAGATCTACAGTAACAAAGATTTACTGTTTGACATGTCTCACAGTCCCACAGCATTTTAGTAGATGTGCTGAAAGTTCTCTCTTAAAGGGTTTTGTGGGACTTTTTTGCTTGGATTAGCTTCCACCCCTCCTTAATTTTACTTTTAGGAGTCCCATCAGATCCCAGAAGAATGTTCTGCTTGAGTTTACTGAGGCTGCTGACCTGGAGATGGTGTCCTATTGAGCAGGCATTTCCATGAATCCTTCTATCCTGCAAAGTAAATATCCCAGCATGGGAAGGTGATCCTTGGGACCCAACCTGCTGCAGCGAGCTTGTGCAGTTCTAGCTGTGTATCTGGGGATGTGTGTGCTAACAGCAGAATAAATTATGTAAAACAGGTCTCGTACCTACCAGGGAAACATCTAACACAGTCAAGGACTGCACTTGAAATGTCTCTCTTTAAAGAAAAGTTGCTTCAAAGGGATACTGATCAAAGCATGAATAAATGCCCAAAGGACAAGGAAATGTATGCATAGAGAGATTATACTCCAAATGCTAACAATGAATGTTTAGCTATTTGGTATCTGGCTATTATATAATAATAGTTATGGATGTGAAATGTCTTAATTTTGCTGTGACAGCTTGACTGTATTCCCAGATGTTAAATATTTCAAAGCTTATCTTACATATATTCATAAACAAGATGAAAGTGTTAATTCTAATTAAAATGATGCACAGTTCAGTAGCAGCCCTAATAAAGTCCCTGTGGAACAGTGAATTTAATAGCAGTCCATCTTTTATGCAGAATCAAAATGTAGATTTCAATTTTACTGTAAACCAATCTTCAAGGAGAAACTGAGCAGTGAAGATGGAAGAACTGAAAAATCATATTAAAGAGTTATTTCAATATGTGCAGAATTTTACATACCAGTTCAGAAAGAAATTGGGGGGGGGGGGAAGTACAGGCAAGCAACAACCCTTCCCAAATTTAAAGAGTATTCCTGTGTCCTGAAGTACATATTTCACTTGGTAAATATTTATAGGTCATGCTTGTGGTAATATTCGTCATCATATTTGCCTGTTAAAATTTTTCTTGCAGTTATTTTGAATCAATATTTGAGAATCCACTGTTTTTTAATGTAATTTAATACTTACCCGCATGTATGTTCTGTGTGTAGTCTTTTTGTAAACTAGGAATTACCATTTTGTCTATTTATCTCAGTTTAATATTATACACCCACTTACTGCAATAAGCAGATCATGTTAAACCGTGTTAGTAAGGGAAATTCTGTGAAGAAATTTCATTTTGCAAAAAGTCTTTTTCAGTTCTTAAGACCTGAATTCTCTTCAGAAGAAAGTTCTGGAGGAAAATTTAGATTTGATCAGAATTTTTTTTTCCTTCTATGTTCTTTCCTTACGAAACATTAAGTATACCAATAGTGGGGGGGGGGGAATCTTGGTGCAGTATAGAAAATTTAAAATTCTGTTTGAGCGAGCTTTTGCATATGTTGAATTTTTTTTCTTACTGCAATCACCTAAAATGTTTCAATTTTGTCAGAAAATTGGATTCTAATCACAAGGGATTAGTATTTGGGGTTTGAGGCACTCCTGGTTTTTGCAGTTTTTGTGGTTTTGCTTCTTTAAGTACTTCATTTATATTGTTTTGGGTTGTGTGGGCCATTTGTTTTTTTAACTTCATCAGATGACCAAAAGTTTGAAATCAAATTTCATGTTTGAAACTTCTTAAAAATTGATGAAAATCAAAATATTTAGTGGAAAGTCCCCAAATAATCTACAATGTTTAACTGGAAAACAGCTAAACAATTATAGCAGAAGAGGATGAAATCTGTGTATATTGTTAATATCTTAGAGGAAATGGTCACCACACTGACAAAAATATCCCATTACAGGGATTTTTCACTTTGCACTGGTGGGTGTCTCTGAATGGCTCCTTGTCAGGCTGTGGGGGGCTGGCTGTGCTTTTCCTGCTGAACTTTCTTAGATTTTCCCTTTGATCAATGGCTCAGATTAGCTGGAAAAAAAAAAAGTAATTTTCACCCTTCTTTTCTATGCAGCTGACGTGTTTAACTGTTCATTAACTGTTGTGCCCCAACCTCTTCATAGCCACCACTAAATTTTGTGATCGTGTCTGGTCAGCTGGCATCACCAATTTTAGAATTAAAAATGCAACAAGAGGCAAAAAGTCATTATTAATCAGGATTAATCTGTTAGCAGTAGTGAGGTGGTATGAGGCCATATGAAACAAATCATGCATTTCTCTCAAGTTAGACATGAGGTAGACTTGCAGATAATTATTGAAATATATTTCTGGTCTGTGGATTTTAAGGGCTTGTTTAGAACTTCCAGTGATAAATGCTGATTTGTGCTCATGGAAACACTACACACTAAACTCAGAATTTTCAATATCAAGCCATTTAATCATTCACAGCTCTGGGTTCTGATCCTGATGAGACTTCTTAAACTAATTTGGAGATGGGGTGATGGTGCAGTTGGAGGATAGTGAGTGAAAGGTCTGTAGTTTCCAAAGGAAAATACCGGCTAATTTCTGTTAAGGTCATGGAAATCAGAAACAAGTCAGTGCTAGGCTAAGTAATTGTTAATTCATCAGGGAAAAAAAAATCTAGTTATGAATTTTGTAGCTCCATAATATTCCACTATTATGAAGCAAAGTTTCCAGGAAAATCTACTCTAAGAGTACAGGCTGTTTTATGCTACGGATCTGACACATGCGGGTGGATTATTGTGGCATTTTTAAACTTAGAAATAACTTTATTATGTATTTAAATCTAAAAATGCCATAACACAAACTCCTGTGAGTGGAGAAACCTTGCTTAAACTGAGTTCCTCCTTGAAGGGAGGAAGTGGCCCAACTAAATGAGAATAAATTTTACACCAATCCACTCATGCTCAAGGTAGCTGTTGCAGAAGTAATGACAATATAAATGTAAAAATATGTAAGTAATTTTCAGGTTGCTCTCTATGGTCATATTTTGTTGTTTTAAAAATACAGGTCGTGCTATTCACCATAGCCTATGGAGACAAGTAATCTTTTTTTTTTTTAACTGTAAAGTAAAATTGTGAGCAAGCTGTCCGTGGATAAAATGGCATGATTTCATAAAATACATTGCTGAGTCTAATGATCCCAAACTAACCTAATCATTTTAAAAGGCAGCCTTGAGATTCCTCTTATCCCTTGAGCCTTGAATTGGAATAAATTTCCTTCTGGCAGTATTGTAAGAGAAAAAGATCCACAGATGAAACACTGTTTGATATCTTACCACTCTTGTACCAGTACCTGTCTTCTTACATTGTCAATATACTTTTTAAACATTTTCCAGTCTTTTCACCTCTTTTACCAATGCTGCAGTGTCCAAGCAAGGATCCTAAATGTGGTACTCTTTTGCATATATCTAGGAACTATTGCATTGTACATGTCTTTGGAAAACTGCAATTTTGTGACTAGAAAGGATATTTTATCCCCAGTGTGAAAGCTCTCATTTCAAAATTCTCAAGTTTTCAAAGGGTTTTTTTGGTTATTGTTTCTATGAGTTCTGGTTGGTTGGTTTTGGTTTATTTTTTTCCCTGAAGTAGTATCCAGTCTTCTTAGCAATAAAAGTAATGTAATTTGTAAGAAATAACAAGCAACGGTGGAATCTAGTGGGCAGTAATATTTACAGTTAGTCAGAAAAGGAATTGAATAATAAAAGATTTTCCTTCAAGAGAAACCTGTAAAACTGATCTTTGCTTCTGATTTATGGACTTTGCTTCACTTCAGGAATAAATTAGGTAAACCTGAAAGAACTGAAGGCTCAATGGCTATAAAACAACCTATTGATTTTTGAGTAAGTTTCTGTCTTCAGTAGTTTTTACAGTTGCCTTCATCCAAAAAAGCCCACAGTGCAGCTTCTGTGGAAACAATTTAAGTAATTGGTATTTGATTGGCTCTTTATACCTACACCTTATCCCTCTTTACCTAAGTGTTAATAGTAGCAGCAGAGCAATTTAACATAAAATCAAGGACAAGGGCACTGTGAAACTCTTCTGTTAATGTAGAAGTGAGTGGTAGTAACAGTAAAGATACTCAAGAGGAATTTATTTTTTTGCTTTAACTTTGAGAGCATCAGCAGTTTCACTTTTCCACATAGAATCTCCTGAGTCTTTCTGCAGCTACTTTCTTTCCCCTTTCTGAAGGGACAGAGATTGTGCTTTCTTGTTGGCTTTTGTGGGGTTTTTTTTGTTTGTTGGGGGCTTATTTTGTTTATCAAGACTTCAGCAGAGATACAAACCATGGGCATTCTGAGGGATAATGAAATGGTTACAATGGCTGTTATTCCTGATAAAAGTTCATTATAAAGCTATTGCAATAATAATACATAGCTCTTTTTCTTAAAAAGGACTCGTGCCTGAGAGAATTGCCTGATCTCAATTTTACTGTGAGCAATTAGCTGTGGCAGGTATCTTGAAAAAGGGATAACTTGAAAGAAAACTCCAAGTATTTTTCTTCATTAGGCTTCTGTAGTAGTGACAGTGGGAAAATGCAGTGAATCCTTAAAAATATTTCAAAATCAGTAGACTGTGCAGTTTGAATTTATATATATTGAGTATGCAGGAGGTCAGTGGTGTTGTTTTGAGCTTTACCGTCTTAGTAGTCTTAATATCCTGTTAAAATCGTCAGCTTAAAAATGTTACTGTTTAACCCTTGCTACATATCTTAAAGTAGTTTTTATTTGGTCTGAAGTGTTATTATACTGCTGTACTCTGACCTTCTTGGAGCACTCATTCTGCATCCAGACTGTGCTGTAGCAGGGTGGAAAGGGGGCAAAACTGTTTTTTTCACATGTGCAAAACAGGTGATGAATGTATTTGAAAACTCCTTTGGCTTCCCTGCGGAATTACAGCAGGCACGTTTGTGAGATTTAAAAATAGGGACAAATGAGTGAATGTATTTTATTTATTAGCAGCATCCCTGAGATATTTCACTCTTTACATTTAAATATTGTCAGGACATTACATTTCAAAACACATTAATTCCCCCGGGAGAGTGTTGTGGCAGAGCTTGCTGTAGTCAGTGCTCATAATGCATTTGCCAAGGAGTGTTTATCTCTGTCTTCTCCCTCAGGTTGTGATGCTCCTCTTCCGGGGGGATGTCTGCTGGTCAGTGAATTTCTCATTCTTTCAGAATAAGCATTTGCATATCAAAGGCCTGAGAGGAGTAAACACACTTTATGCTTCCATCTGTCATTCTTTTCCCTTTGAGACACAAAATATAAACAGTGTAGCAAGCAAGAGGTTTAATTTTTTGTTGTTTAATTCTATACCATTTTGCTTTGAAATATGAAGGATGCCTGGGTTCAGTTTTCCATAGCTGTGTTTCTTTCTATTAAGGTCTCTTGACTGAAGCTACCCTAAAAATAAAATCAGTACTCTTTGGAAAAATGGCACTTCTGAGACAAAAAAAACCACCAAAAAAAAACAGAATCCACATTTGTCAGAAAATCTTCAGTCTTTGTCCAGTAATAGAAGTTGAACTCTATATATAGTCTTTCCAGTTAAATATTATTAATATTGTTTCCTAAAGCAGGCGTAATTTTTTAGTGTCTGTGGGAAATAAGATCAGATTTTGTTTTCATTTCTTGCTTTTCTTCCACTGGTTCCCAACACAATTTTTTCTTTGTAATTTCAAGGAATGAACTTGTTCATAAACCAGGATTAGGGCTGTGTTAGACGTTCCCAGCAGTGATCCAAGTGCCATTATTCCGAGTGTGTGCATTCAAGTTTATTTTGAAACCTGAATTCATTCATTTAGGGGGAGTTTAGGTGAGCATCCAGCCCACATCTCTGCCTAGCCTAAGCAGAGCCTCGCTGGTGTGAGGAGCAGCTGCATGAGGATCCCAAGGGAACAACAGTTCCTCTACTTATTAACCCCTTCTGGGACAGTCTGAACAAGCTCAAGCAGAGAAAACACTACTGGGACTCTGCTCTCTCCCATCCCAGAGTGTTTTTCCATTGAAGCAACACATCTCCCCCTTCAGTGTGCATCATGCAATTTTCAGAACAAGAAATCCAGAATCAGTGCCGAGTTTTCTAGTCTCTCTTCCCTTTTCATTATTTCTGAAGCTCTGCTGTTCATCATTTGACAGGAGTTCATTGTGTGAGACCAAAGAGAAAATCATTTGAAGTTTCTATTTATTGTAGCTTGAAAACAAATCTGGATTTGCTGCCAAAGAATTTTACTGTCTTTGATGGAGAGGATGAGTTCACAAACTCTTTGGAGCGTGGATCTCATATTTTCACTTAAACTTGTATGGTACCAAGCCCATTAGAGTCACAACCTCTGCTGGGTTCTTTGAGCAGTATTTTAAAGCTATAAACTTCTAAGGCATCTGCTTGGCAGCTCAGAATGCTGGATGCAGCCAAAGGCCTCACTCTGTCTTGTCCTTAGAAGTCATCTTTTTGACAGAGGTTAGTGTAGGAAAAAAAAATACTCAACTAAATCAATCAACTTTTGTGTCCAGTGGAAAAAAAAAAAACCTGCTGTGAAAGACCTCTAAATGAAGCTGGCAGTTTTCCTTTTCCCCTCAGTAAAAGTTTCACAAGATAAATTAATCTGGAAGAACCACTGTGCAACTGCATGGGCTCAGTCAGTGAACAGGTGTAGCTACTGAACTAAATTATCTTCTGTCATGTGGGGATGCAACACAGCAAACTTTTATGTGGCAGGACAAATATATCAAAAATAAAGCTCTAATATGACAGAATGCACACAAGGAGAATATCTTAGAACATCTTACTGCTTTCCTTCATCACTTTACTTCTCATTCCTCATCAACAGCAGCACTGAAATTATTAGAAGAATATGTTGAATTTTTGGCATTTCTTTTCCCAGGCTTCAGTTTGTAGAGCTTTCTTCTGATGGACCTGTTCATGGTAGGATTTTGAATAGAGGGAATTATTGTTAAAAAAGCAGATGCCTGTATTTCCTGAGGAGAGGAACCTGTTTCATAACTTGGATACCATAACTTGAAATTTGTCCTCTGCTTTGCTTGAAGGGGACACAAGTGACCCAATATTAAGATTACTTCATACAAATTGTGTTGTAAATTAGAACAGTGATGTAAAGTGGCATCCAGTTCTTACAAGGCTGCTTGAGCTACTATTCAAGTTGAGTTTAAAAATAGAATTTTATAAGACCCTGAGCTTTTTTTATCATGACCAATAAGTCCAGTAGACTTCTCATTAAAGAGAGAGAAATTTTGGCAAGTTTTTCAAGGCTGTTGTCCCTTTCAGTGATAACATGATACATTGCTCTTCTTTCACTTAAGCTGGTTGCTTTCCACTTTGAAAGCACAAATGATGGTCTTTGAGAAGGAGGAAACAAATCTTACTTTCTAATTGAGGCCAGTGAAAACCACCCTAATGCTTGCACCATGTTTTTAACTTGTAGTGGTCATAATTTTTGTTGCAATTTGACTTAAGATATTAAACCCTCTATTATCATCAAGATTTTACTTACAACTTCGTGGTTAAACAAACATACATGTATCATTGATATTTTTCAGAAGTACATATTGGATTATATGATTGTTGTAGTTTGCATCTGTTCTAATTAGCAATATTTTAGTAGGACATTCAGCTAAGCATTTATTTTCAGTTTTGAACTGGATATTCAAAGGTAGTGATGGCAAGTTTTTTTGTTATTGTAAAAAAGAGAGCAAAAACCACTAAATACAAAAAAGAAAGTCCAAGAAAGAAAGTAATGAGTTTGTTTTTTTTTTTGTTTTCTACCTTTAAAGAAACTTAAGTGCATAGTACAACTCCTTCCCATTCTATTTATTAGTATTTAGAAATTTGAAAGGGGGAATGATGCTTTGAAAAGTCTAAATATGTGGATGTAGATGTTTCAATTTTCCATGATTTCAAGTCTTTCTTTGGTCTAATGAAATAAATGATAAATCTTCCAATATATATTTTTTTTCCACAAAGCATTTTAACATTTTGGAAGAGCTGGATTAGTTTAGAAGTCACCCTTTGCTCTTACTTTCTCATAAACTTTGAGTACATTTGGGTAATGAAGAGGGACTGTAAATGAATGTGCAAATTAGGACAGAAATGTCTTTACTGGGCTTTCATTCTGTGTCTTGCTGCAGGTGGCAGCAAAGCCAAGAAACATTATGCAAACAGGGACACATTGTCTGAACAACTTCAGAGCTGTGAAAAACATAACAAATCCTGATAATTTAATGGCACATGAATAGCTTCCAACATGATTGATAAATTTAAAATGCTTTGCTGAGGCAGAAGAATGACTGGTGGTTTGTACGTTTGCTAAACTTTGAGGCATATTTTATCAAATACCTTCTTGGTAATGGAAAAGTCAAAATCTATTTTTTTCTTCTCAATTTCACATGGATTAGATTAAAATGCAGTCAGTGTTGCTACTTTTAAGTTATAAGGTAAGATTTTTCAAAAATATTTCTGTACATCCCTCCATATATCAGCAGGATAGCCCAGAGTCTCTGGCAAGGCTGAAATCTTAATTAAAGGAGTTCCATATTTTACATTAAAAAGTCTTTAAGCAGTCTTAGCCCCTCAGAAGACATTGAAATGGTATAGCAGCAATATGTAAAAAAGATCTGCCTGGATTATTCAAACAATGGAACAGTTCAAACTGATCTTAATCCATTGTGGCTGAACTTACCTTTACATAAGTTGATAGCCTGGAGGTTAATGAGGGAAGATCATAAAATAGCTCCAGGAATCGTGGGCTTTACAAGGTCAGCAGTGTTGTGGAACTGGGCTAGACAAAGAAGGAACCTAAACTGCCTTAAGCTGCCTGCATTTGTTTGGCCAATTGCAGTGTCAAAAGTGGAAAGCTTTTTGTAATGAAAGTACATCTATTACAGTATTGATTTAGCCAGCAGCTCAAGGGGGAAGAAGGATTGAAAATTTCATATTTAGCATCTGAGAAGATGCTCAGATCATACAAACTGATCAGTGCTGGAGGAATGAGGGCTTGTGAAGTAATCATAACAAAAGTGAGAAGTCAGATGTTTTGTGTTTGTCAGGGGAAAAAACTAAACAGTGGTATTCTCTAGAGTTATATCAATACTATGGAAATATTTTATCAAGTGATACCCATGCCATATTTTGTCACTGTGTTACTTATATTAGCTACATGCTCTAAATGGTAGAACAGAAACCTGTTAGATCTAAGTGGTGTTTAAAAGCTGCTGTAAGAACTTTCCTAAAAATACACTTACAGCATGTTTTGGCTCCCAAAAGTGGATGCGGAGTTGTTGCTGGGCAGTGCAATGTCTACAGTATTAGCTCAGAATTGGCTTTTTAAAATAATTTGTGCAGGCTTGATGGCAGGTGAGGGAGCTTTTCAGTAGAAATAATGAAATTATTCATCAGTTGTTTATGAAGCAGGGAAGCACAAAAACGCCCAACTGGGTGGTAATGAGGGTTGGTGTCTGAAGCCAGCTGGGGAGAGGGGAGCTGGTAGAATTCCAAGGAAAGTGAGCTTGGGTAGACCACAAACAGCTCTCAGAAAGACAAGGGGCTTGTATTTGACAGTATAAAGAAGGAAAAAGGAGAAAAAAATGGGATGCAAGAACCTGTAGAGGTGATCTTTGCAGTAATACTCTGAACAGAGACATGCAGAGCAAAATGTGTTGTCAAGGCAAGAGAGAGGGTGTTACAGTAATTCAGTATTAATGAACCTGAATGTTTTGGGGATGTAATGAAAAAAAACACAGCAAACATCTGTCTCCATGGAGGAGATGGCAGCATTTTGATAGGAATCTGGTCATTTAATCCACTGCACAAGTGGCTAAGAACAATATTTATAAAGCTTTGGTTGAATTATGTTGATCACAGTCCATTTGAAAGAAACTCTTAATTACCTGCTGTGTTTATCAATAGATGCTTCCTTGGATCATCCAAAAGATGGTGATTTTTTATTTTGAATTAGTAGAAATTAAGTAGCTAGTAAACTATGAATATATTGAGTATTTAATATAAGAGCAGCAATTTCCAAAAAGAGCAATTTCCACCTTAGACATAATGTATATCATTGAAATAGTAAATTTTAATTTGACTATGACTCTAAAGAAAGATGAATTTGTTTTGTTACTTTGTACTCCTTTACCTTGCTATTTATTTTACAGCATATTATAGAAACCCATGAGATAGAATATATATAATAATATATTAATATATAATATGAAATTATTTCATACTTTCTTATTTAGACACATTTGTGGATAATTTGATCCTCTTATGGTCCTCTTAAAGTATATTATAAATACATTTCCCATATACAGCTGGAAAGACATACACTTACTCTTTCTCACATACTGAGGCTATTCTTTATTTTTCCAAAATTACTTTGTCATGCAGCCCTGAATTCCTTCACAGATGGACTGTTCTTGTTCTTCCAGCGTCTGAGGATAATTATCATAGCAATTAGATGAAGAGATGGGGTTCTATTTCACATGGGATGCTGGGTGATTTAGATTGATTGAGTAAAAACTGACATGATTTTGAGTGTGAGGCTTGTGTTTTGGGGGCTGTTTTTTGCATAATTCTATTTTCAAATATTTGTGAAACCTCTGCCAAAGCATTCTCACTGTTTAATGCTCTCAGAACATATGCTTATGGTCTCCAGTGCTTTCCAAATACCTCCAGCATTGTCATTTTGTCTTGAGCCCAGACTGTTCATTTTAACAAATGTCTAGTAAATTTTAGAAGCTATTAAGCATTGTTGTAATGCCAGCTATTTTTCAACTGAACTTGTTGCTTTTTGTGCAGATAAAACTTCCTTTTGTTTTCATACTGCTTGGAATAAAGGTAAAAATGAAATACTTTTCAATTATTCTACTAGAAGTTATTGCAGTATAGAATGCTGCATTTAACATTTGTATTTATTATTTTTATTAGTATTTTAAATGTCGTTACCTCAGAGGATTAATTTCCTTCCAAAACATTTTTAACTCTCTTGCAGACTAAGGTAGAGCTGTTGTTCCACACAAATGTGATTTGGATAGAGAGAACAGTGAACATTATTTCAAAATAAAAACGTAACAGCAAGATAATATTGTTTCCTATTTTAGTTTTGCTGTATAACACTTGGCCTTTTATTTGAAATTTCCAGGAATAAGCTGCACACTTTCAGGGATCTTAATTTGATTTGTCATCTGCTTCTGTCTGCATCTCCAAAAACGTCTTGTAATTTGATGAATTTAAATCTCAGTATGAGAGCTGTTCCTAAAATTCTCCATTCTGTGGTAGAGTTTCCTTTTTTGACCAAAGGAATTAATTTTTCATCTTGCCTGTGTGCAGCAATGATCTGTGCTGAAGTGACTTTCATGCCCTGTATTCTGAGGCTGGGCAACCCTTGTGGGATGTTTTATGGGATGTTTTATGGGTGTGCAGTCTGTGTCCTGCTGAAATGAAATGAGCGAGGCCTTTGCTCTCACATCACCAGTGATGATTCTGGCACCTAACAAGGCACACACAGAGTCCCTTTTAACAGGGGATTTCTGTGTGCTGTCCTTTGTTTTTCTCAGGACAGGCTGTAACTACAGGAACTTAATCCCTTGAAGGAACATTGGCAAACCACATAAGAATTTGTAGGGCATTATTTACCTCTAGGTATAAGTGAGGCCATTGACTGTAGACTATTTTAGTCCCCAGCATTTGTTTTATTACGGGAAATCATGAGTTCTGTTGGGGTTTCTAAAAGATGAGTGTGTGAGGAGGGTGATGACTGATGCCATACATAAATAACTCTGAGCCACAGAGATGTCTGCCTTACCATTTGTGCTGTTACCAATCATCTGGTCCTCAGCACCTTCCATTTTTAAATCATTGCACAGAGACATTGCTGATGATTCTCATGGAAATGGAATAAGGCTGCTTGATTGGGAAAGCTTTGATTGTAAGTGTAATCTTCACCAGAATTACTTGTTGCCAGTCAGGTGTGAAGGGGAGAGCAGATCACATACAGCCTTCCCCTGAGTTTAGCACAATATTTTTTAAACTGCAGTCTTAGGTCCTCCTGAGGTTGCTCAAACTACTGCTCTTATTGGTGCCAATTCAAAGGATTCAGAGCATATAAATTATGGCACCAAGCTACTGGAACCTCTTCCATTTTTCCACTGACTATTGAAGTTAATCCAGTGCATCATCCAAAGGCAGCATTTTCAATATCCCCAAAGGAAGGCACAGCTGCTGCTCCACTTTGTGTTCTTCAGTGCAGCCTGGAAAAGTTTTAAGTGAGTCTGCCAGGGTCTTGCTTTGGTACTTCCCTTCTTCTCAGGTGCATCCATGAATCTGTAACATTTACATCCATTCATGAGAAATGAGTCTGGTTCATCTTGCCTCTATGATTACACAGTCTCAAATGGTTTGATTGCCAAGTCTTACTAATCATGAATTTGCACAATATAGAAAGATATTTATATAAAACCTGTAATTTATTTGCTTACCTTGTTAAGTATTTTTTACATGGTTCTCTTCTAAACAAGCACTTGAGATCCAAAGCAATATAGAAAATCAAAGCACTAATGTCTTAAAAGTGTCATGAACTAAATTATTTAAAGAACCCTCAGTGTCCCCAGAAAACCTTTACACTCAGATGTGAATTGAAGGTGTTTGCTGTCAAAATGCCTCACATCATCAAATCCTTCAATACTTGGAAGCTTTAAGTGACACTTTCTGCAGAACTGTGTCCCCCACACCTTGTACTTAAAGCCCTGCAGAAACTCTGAGATTACCTTGACCAAAGCTTATCTTTATGCACCTGGTGTGAAGTGAAGGGAAGCTACGTGCTGACTCTGTCCAACCCCAAGCCTAAGAATATCTGAGTGTTGCCATTTTGAATTATATTGTGGGGGAAATCTCCTGCAGCTAACTAGGGATCATGAGGAAAAGGGAAGACGGAGGAAAGGAAGAGGGACTCTGGGGTTGTAGACCTCATTGTCACTGTGATGTGACTTGTGCTCTTCCAGCCTCTGCACAGTTGGAGGCACAATATTTCCATGTTTTCCATCTGATAACCTGACTCAGAATTCACCCCAGTACAGAATAAGATGTTAGAGTGTTTAGGGGTTTCTTGTAAAATCATCAAATGTCTGATGAATGGAGCTTGCTGCAAAGTACGAGCTGGAATGGTACTAATATTTCAAGCAGAGCACAAAATCCATAACTAATTTGAACCTTAATTTGAGTAACACTTTTGAAAAATAGTCATCTATAGATGCATTAATTAAAGCATCGTGTGGAACATCCTGACCAGTACATAATTTGACATGTAAAAGTCAATATAGTGAAGTCAAAGAGTAAACTAATGAGGTACTTAGTGATTTGAATTCCTAGGATCAGAGGGGCTTGACAAAATATTCTGGATATTGGAATCTTGTACTTATTGCAGTTTTCTTCTTTGCTAACTTTGGAAATTATATTATCACTTATCAATTCTAATTGATTTTAACCAATTTGTAGTGACCCAGATGCACACAGTCCTTTCTGCTGGGCTGGCACTGGAGTGAAAATAATTTAATCCTGATTGTATTTGTCAGATCCTGCAGTGACAATACCAAAATTTTTCACCTTAATCTAGAAGAAAGAGGTATTTCTTTACCATGAAGAAGAAGAAAGTGTAATTGAATTAACTGCTGATGAGCATCTTGAAAATCATTTGGTTTTCACTTCTGTTACACGTTCCAGCATTGCTGTCTGTATTCCATTAGGCTGAATGAGAGATGTTGAGGACTAAAATAGGGGAAACAATAAATAAAACTTGTGCTAACCAGATACACCCAGATTTCAGACATGCTGTGCTCTTTTGATTCTGTTCTAACTCTTCTTTATACAGAGATGAGAATATAATATATTTATAACTTTGCTGATGACCTTCCCTTATCCACCTGCCTCCTAACACTGTAATTGTTCAACCAGTCACATACATTGTTCTGGGTTTCAATCACTAAACAGCTTTACTTGTTAAAATTTTATAAGCTGATGTGGCTTTTGTTCCTAAGCTTGCCAGTATTATATGAAAAAATAACATAAAATGCAAGGTTTGGCTGAGGCTGACTGGCTTTGACTTGTGTTTTTAGCCATAGAAATAGAAAGGGATACTGAAGTCCAGGAATGAAGATCTGTTGTCCTGACTTCTGCCCTTACTTCTGCTCCAAAATAGCTGAATTATACAGGCCAATTAGATGATTATAAATGAAGTGCTGTATTTATTAATAAACTTAAGTGGTTTAGCATCCCACTAATGACAGAGAGCAGCTGTGAGCCCCCCTTACTGAGTTATTGTACTGTGGTTACTGCTTGTGAGTACTGATGATACCTCTGAATTATTTCCCAGGTTTTTTTATTTCTGTTTTTGAGTTTTTAGCATTTTTATGTAAATTAATTTAGTTGTTAAAAGTTGAAAAGAAGGAAGAAAAAACCAAAACAACAGCAAAAGAAAAACCCAACCAAAAAAGAAAACAACAAACAAACCAAAAAAAAACCACCAAACCCCATACCAAAAACCAGGAGCAGGGAAGTAGCTTACACAGTAATTTAGAGGATTTTGAAATGTCCAGTTCCACATTTTATTCCTTGTAGGAAAGAACTAAAAGGTAAATTCAGGAGATATCACACTTGAGATATCAATGAGATATCTCATTTAAAGCATGACAGAATTTTACCATGAGTGGGCATATGGGAGCAAAAATTAGAGAATAGTCATTAATAACACACATTAATGCTACTTGCACAAAATACAGAAATTATGTTAATTTTGTTAAAAAGCAATTACAAAGCATACAATAAAAACTGTATTAACATGAATTTTAAAAACACAGACATGTAATTTAACAGAGAAATTCAAAAGTAATCGTATTTAAACTGTCAAAACTACTTAAGACTATTCAGAGTCATGATAATGCCTAAAAAAATGTAATGGACATCTGAGAACTTTGAATTTGCAGTGTCTTGTCCGCATTCACAGGAGGGAGGAACTACCTCCCTGCTGCCAGAAAAATTTTCATTTTGTGCTTAGGATTTCCTATTCTATGTGTATCCTACAGGAAAATCTGTGACACGCAGGGCATTGTGTATTTATGGCTCCAGAATCATCCTGATTCATGAACTTCCAGGATTTGCTGAGACAACAGTGTGATCATTATTGTGCTAAGAACATGCACAGTGTAGTAGACAGTGATGTGCCAAAGCTTTTCCATTAGTCCTCCTTTGCTTATGATGACTTCATTCCTCATTTTCAATATAGACTTTCTAAGTATGCCTGAAATTAAGCTATTTAAGAACACCAGTATGTATTTAAATGTCTGTCCATATGTGTCTAATTGTCTGTATTTATATACCTATATGAGTGGGCACTTTTGTGTGTACACCTCATATTGCTCCATTCTTCTCGGGAAGAAATATTTAATACAACCAGAGAGCAATTGAAAATATTTATGCTTCATGGGGTATCATTATCTCTGTCTTAGGCTTGAAGTATTTTTATTGTACTGGAATCAAAAGTTTTACATCAGTGGGATTTTATCAGATGTATTCCAGAGGTTTTATTAATCTCAGATTTTATGACACGTGCAGTGATTTTTTTTTAATCATTATTTTTACTGATTTGATGTTCTTCTGACTCTTAATACTGCTCTCTTGAAAGCAAGGGAAAAGTGCCTTTGACAACGTTGCTTATAATTTACTTAATTTTCCACACTTATTCCACTAAAAGACTATTTCATTTTACTGCCCACAAGGGAGCATTTATTTCTGTAGCATTAGGATAATATTACTGCACTTTATAGACTCATGGAATGGTTTGGTTGGGAGGGACCTTAAAGATCATCCAGTGCCATCCTATGCCATGGGCAGGGACACCTTCCACTATCCCAAATTACTCCAAGCCCTGTCCAGTCCAGCCTGTCCTTGGACACTTCCAGGGATCCAGAGGCAGCCACAGCTTCTCTGGGCACCCTGTGCCTCATCTCCCTCACACTAAAGTATTTCTTCCCAATATCCAATCTATCCCTGCCCTCTTCAGTTTAAGCCATTCCCCCTTGTTCTATAACTACGTGTCCTGTTAAAAATCCATCTTCAGCTTTCTTGTAGCATAGACAGGAATAACTTCTCAGAACTGTGAAAAAATTGTAAAAGGATTTCTCATTTTTTCTGATGTGTCCTGAATGTAACCTGCTCCTGCAGGTTTCAAATCCATGGTTCGTTAAATGGTTGCAATTTACCTATGTAAAAATATTCTGAAGTTAAAATGCTGCTTTTGCTTGCTAAATAGAAAAGGGTTTGATATCTAAAGGAAAGGAATTTTTTAGCTTGAAAAGAAAAAAATAAAGGTAACAGGAAATCTTGATTTCAATTTGCTGTTTCACAATATGTGAATGAGCTGATCATGTCCCTTCATTTCCCAGTGTATTATGGAAAAGACAGGTTTTTCATGGGTGAAGCTCCAAATTATGTCCCCTTTGCTGTGCAACATCCAAACACAGTGTGGTCACCATATTCCTCTTCTTGGTGCCATTTGGGTGTTTTCACCTCAAAGTTACTTTAATTTAATGCCTCCAAAGTACTTCCATTCATAATAATGGCTCTGAGGGGCTCAAAAAAACCAAACCAACAAACAAAAAAAAAACCAGGCCAAAAACAAAGAAACACAAAATAAACAAACAAACACAAAAAAAGCTGATAAAAACCCCAAAGCCAAAACAGGAGCAGGGAAGTAGTTTACACTGTGATTTAGAGGTTTTTTGAAGTGTCCAGTTCCATGTTTTATTTCCTGGAGGAATGACATAAAGATGAATTCAGGAGATACGACACATCTCATTTAAAGCAGGACAGAATTATACCATGAGTGGGCATATGGGAGCAAAAATTAGAGAATACTCATTAATAACACACATTAATGTTACTTTCACAAAATAAAGAAAATGTCAGTAATTTTATTAGGGTGCCTTCTTAATGAGGAAAGTAAGAAATTGTCTAAAATAATCCAGATTCTGGATTTTCTGTACTTTCCCAGCTTCTGAATTTCCAGATGACAGAAAATAATGGAGAAAATACTTTGGAACATCAAACCCTGTGCCTCAAAATTGAGTTTCCTTTCAAAGAATCCGAGATGTATGTCTGAAACCTTAATGCTCTGAAAACCATTAATTAATTCTCAAGCGTATTCTTTGAGGTAGGGTACAAAATTAGAGCATGTTTTTTATCAAAATCTTGTTAGAAGGATGCTTCAGTGAACATTTTAGTACAAACCTGCTGCCTTAGATACAGAAAAATTGCCATTAGGATTGCATTGATTATTCACCACTTTGTTTCAGTTTCAAAGTTCTATTTCACAGTTAGACTGCAGCAAGAGAGGGCATAGCTTTTTATTTTATCTCCTGTTTAATTTTTAAATTGCCTAGGAATAACAATATTATAATCCTTCTGGGGAACAAGCTTTAAAATCTTATTGCTTTACAACAGTGGGAAAGGTGTACGAGTCTCTTGTGATGCTGGGAGTTGTGTGTAATTTTTGTCAGTTAAATTTTTTTAATACCTTATTTCATAGGAGCCATTTATTTTAAATGCTTTTCTTGTAGCTATAATAATTCCAAAAGCCAGCAAATCTTGCCAGTTCTTGTCATAAAGATGGTCTTTTCATACCTTTGCCAAACTTAGTCTCTTTTCTGTAACTTACACATGTACAAATTCAGTGATCTTCTCAACAGGGAAGGACAGGAAGTGTGTTTGCTAAATCTCTTTTCTGCATCAAATTTTAAAAATCTACTTTGGCATTTTTTCAAAATACTAAATTTAGCATTACCAGCTCTCCTGCACCAGTACTTAGCCACGATTTCATTTTTTTTATTCCTTTGTGTGTTTATCATTATTCTTCTCTTCATTCTGGTCAACATCCTTATCTTGGGCACACACCTTCTTTTTTTTTTTTTTTCCCTATTATTTTTTGAAAAGAAGAGCTCAGTGGCAGGAGTGCCCTTTTGTGGAGGGGCAAATTTTAGCCTGAGGCTGGCACACCTGGGCACTGTGAAAGTATAGCTTCTGATATAATAAAGAAGATCTGCTCTGAATAAACAGGCTGCCTCAAAATTAGGCAGCTGTAGGAGAAAGGAAAAGGAAATGTTCTTTGAGATTAAATCAACTGTGAGGTCAATGAATTTAGGGTCAGAGAAGTATTCTCTCTCTCTGATTAGGTTATGGAGTCCTATCGAAAAGTCAAAGTTAATCTTTTTTTTGTTCTCTTTATATAGCTCACACTCTGTGAGCACTTCAGAATTTAAAAAGACTGAAATCGGTAAGCAGGATTTGTAGTTCATGAAACTGCCATTTATTCTGTGCAGATGCTTGAAGGGGTACTAAAATTCTCTGAAGCTGAGACAGCAGGCTTGACTTCACTTACATTCGTGTAAAATTAATCTCTCTCAACTTATTGTAGGAATTCACTTCTTGACTTGCCCAGAAATAGCAGTCAGAGAAGGATGGATACTGTTATTTACACAGCTGAATATACTTTGTTTGAGTGCAAACCTTCAATTTTTTTGTTTTTTCAGCTTCCAAAGAGTAAAAATCAGCTTTTAAAACTCGTCAATAAAATCTAAGTAGGCTGAGAAACAATTTCTTTCTAGTTTTGCTAGAAATTTCCTGGTATAGCTAATGCTGCAGACCTTATAGACTCACAAACAATTACTGATTTTGCAGCAGATGCACAGAGGATGCTTTTAGAAACAGCTAATGCATTTGAATTTGATAGTCTACATCAATTAATATCCACAAGCTCAAGTATCTTGTTTATAGAAAGACTTTTTGACTGGGTCATTAGGTTTTGGAAAGATTTGTAATCTTCCAGGAATTTGATTCCACTGTCAAATCACTGGGGGACTCCTCACTTTTAGTTGGATTTACTTGAATTATGATGGCAGGAAGCAAAGATAAGCTGATTGTATTTTTGGCTCAGACGCTGAGGCAGATATTACTTGGGGGGTTTCTGCTCTCAAGAAGTGAAACACCCTCGTGAAAACAGCAGTGGTCGCTGATTCTGATCTCTCATCTGTTTATATACTCTGACTGTTGTGTGTCAGAGTTCCAGGGAGCAGCTTCCCCCTTTCACACCCCCCTCTTCATCTTGATGTTTGTGCAGAGAGAACAGATGAATAAATAAAAGCTGATGCTTCTTGGAGCCCTAAACTAAACTGCAAAGGAGCCTAAAGTTAGACCAGTTTCTGAGTAACACCTTTAAGATATCAAAACTTCAGTCAAAAGTTGTATCACTTATAGAATTCCTTGTGCTCTCATTAAGGGATGAAATAACAGCAGAAATGCTGAAATTTTACACTTCTGCAGTGCCTTACCTCTGTTATATACTCTTTACTTGTGAAGTCTCTACTTAGCTAAGAGCTAGAATGGAAAGAGTGTTTTGCTGACATAAATTCCAGCTACTGCTAGAATCTGTTAATTAGTCCCATTGAAATACAATTTTGTTGCTGTACTACTTCATACTAAACTTAAATTATCCCAACTGTTTATTCTATTGCATAGCCAGTGTCACACCACACCAGGTTTTCCAGACAGCTTGAAGATTTCCTGAGATATACGGTGACTGGACTTGTCTTTACTCATAATATGCCAATCTTTTCTTTTGTTAGTGATAATGCACTTAAACTGAATATTCTCATGGTTTGGAAGTAGTGGATCTAATATGGATTATTGGCTGGAGTTCTTTTAAGAAAGGAACTGTTTAAAAGGGATTCTTAAAAAAACCCCAAACAGTCAAATTTTTTCGTATCTGTATTTAAAAATAAACAGAGGCATAATTTAAAAGGACTATAAATAAATACATGTGATTATTGCTGTGTTAGAGAAAAAGTATGACAAAGGTCTTATTTTGCGTTGTATCTGTGTATCTTGCACTTGAAATTTGCTGACAGCTGCACAGATTTTGTGTTTCTGTTGTGCTTTTTTCTCACCTCTCTTTCACCCCTAAGTACATAACACCAGCAGGAGAGCTTAAAAACTGCAAGCTCAGGCACCTTCAAGGCTGTACCCAGCAAATTACCCCCAAGTTAGGAAAGCCCAGGAATGCAGAGCCAGAAACTGTTCGGTGAATATGAACTTGTTCCTTCCTGTGTTTTTTATGCAAAATGAGGATGCACACCCACACCACCCTACTCGCAGTCCCTGGAACCTGGTGTCTGAAGCCCTTTCATTATTTTACACAACGTTTGATTTTATAGCAGAACAATCTGTTGGAGCAGATTGGCAGAGCTGTGACCGGGCTTAGAAACGACCGTGGGAGCGGAGGAGTCGTAAAGTTTAGCAGCCGTTTAGATGATGTTCAGGAGATGTTAGCAGATGTTGAGCAGTTTAGCAAATTCCTGCGGAAGGGCTCTTTGATTGTTAGAAAATGGAGCTAAATCTCGCTCAGGAGTGATTCAGATGCCTTAGGGAGGTAATCCTATCAGCCAGAAAAGAAGTATTAATTTTACACAAATGATTGTTATTTTCATTTCTTCCTTTTCAGAGGTGTTTTATGAAATAGTTCTGTAAGGATCTGAACTACTTTTCTTGGCATTAATAATTACTTTGTTACCGAATTTCAAAAGGGAAAAAAAAGTTGGGATGAGTGTGTGTGTTTTTTCTTCCCAAGTGTTAGAGATTATTTACACAGTGGTAGCTGTAAGCAGAATATGACAGTGTCTGAGTGAACCATGCTGTGCCTGCATAATCCCTACCTCATCCTTTCTCCGTAAATGTAACAGGCAGGGAAGAGTGCTCTGACACTTCTGAAGAGTGTAACTAGTAACTGAGCTTGTAAAAGAAATGAGAGGTGATACTTCATAAGCACAGCCTTGTCCTGAATGCTTGGCAGGTTTCTGAAGGGAAGTTTGAGTGCCTGGAAGCCTTTACAGAAGAGCAGCCTTTTTTATTCCTCTCCCACTTTTTCATCCCTGCTACAGATAGCGCATCCTCCCAGCTCACACTCTTTTGAGGGAAATACTTTTTATCTTTTGCCATTAATTCATTAGCATTTTAGGTGTTACACATGATAAAAGACATAATCCACTTTGAGGGGTACTTAATTGGACATGACTCTTAGAGGCTTGAGCAGTCTTGGGTGGGACATTTTGCAGGTGTTCCCTCTTCTTGGGGCATAGCTGCTTCAAGGTGAAATTTCTATTTCCTTTGTTCATTTACCTCCTGCTAAGGACCCTTCTGTGTCCTGGTCTGCGTGCACCTTGGGAGATAAAAGATTTTCCTACATCAGTGCTTATTACTGAATTTACAAGGAATAATTGAAACCAAGCACATTTCTGATGTCTCTTCAAAAGCTCAAGTGATTTATATTCATATCACCAGTCGTGCTTTGAGGCTGCTGGAGATGCACCACATGTAAGTTGAGCAAACCTGACTTTTAAGAAGGAAGGGTCCTCAGTTATTGTAGAGGTACAACTTTGCTCCCTTCCTACCTCACACACGAGGTATTAAATGTATAAATGCTTTGAGAACACAGAATAGCTTCAAATATTGCAAGGAACTCTGCCACAACTAAAATTTTACAAAAGAAGCATACAGTGCTCTGAGCTGTAATATTCCTGACACAGCTGCTGTCTTTGATGGAGAAATGGGAATGTGAGGCTGAGCTCATGTGTTTTTGTCAGGCTTTTGGTTTTGCTTTTTTTTTCTTTAAGTGCCATCAGAAACTAGCATTGATTATGCCAACTCTGCACTCTCCAGATGATGTTTGTCCTTCTAAATATATCAGACTATATGGTTAAATTTATGACTTTTTAACTAGAAGTCATTAGCACCAGCTCTTTCGATTCCAGTTTACATCCTCTCTCTTATTTCAACATATTGCTTCATCAATGCCATATTTTCCAATGATTGATGACATTTGAGGAGTAGCAAAGTTGGAATACCAAAAATGTTTTGTACCATACCAGCCTTGCATAATGCTGAATGTACAAAACAGACCACTGGAAAAATAGCTTGTAATAAAATTCTGGAATGAACTGCGAGTCTTATTAATCATCCATAATTGTGCTCAGAAAGGAAAAGGGCAGTGTTTAATACTGATACTGCAAATGGCAGAATCTTGATTAAATGTGAATATGAATGGAAATGAATCAGCTGAGCACTGTATCAAGAAAAAGATATTTTGAGTCTGCTTCTACTTGTTCATGAATTGGAAAGAAAATAGCTCAAGAAGGACAGGAATATTTGAAGGAAAGGAGAGAAGATGAACAGAGTAGTTGGACCTGCATTCAGCAAAAGTGCTTCTATATAACTACATTTTCGTTTAAAAGTTTGTATGAGCTATGTTCATAATAGAAAAGTTTGTGTCACAAGTGCAGTTTACTAAATGTCATTCTGTGGTTCTCTAACAAGAGAAATTTAATTGAACCACCTGAAGTTTGTGGTTTAAGGTTTTTTATGGGGAACTTTTATTGTTTAAGTACATCTATATTTAAATACTGGTGGATTTGTGAGTGTTTCCAGAATTTTAATTGCTACACATTAATCAAATACTTTTTTGTTAACTACTGAGATGTAGCTTCCAGCATTTTTATCAATTTGATCACTGCTTCTCCTGTAGAGAAGCGTATGTTCTGTTCTTGTTTCAAAAGCATGTTTGTGTGCAGCCAGGTCATTTTTTATTTGGTGTCTATTTAAAATGGCTGATCACTTGTGCAGAGTAAGGAAAACCTGCTCCATGTGAAGAATATCTTACTTTATGGAATTCTTTGTTGCGTCAGTACAGCATTCACAGCTTTTTGCTTCTAGCCATAAATCTTATTTAAAATCAGATCTAAGGGTAAGTACTCATGCATTCAGTATCTGTAAAACAAAAGCTTTTACCCAGAAATACGATCTTTGTTCTCTAATGTTTAGTAGATCACCAGTGCCATATGAGGTTTTTCAGCTTGTGCCAAAAGCTCTGCCATATTAATTTTATTTAACATCCCCATGCCAGCTTTCAGGGTAGTTGGTCACACAGACTTGAAAATCCATCAGAAGTTCACCCAGAAAGGAAGACTTTTGTGCCTGTTCTGTTTAAGGGCTTCCAACCTTTCATCATCTTGGAGGTGTGTGGAGTGTTCCACAGTAGATAGTTTCCTCCCAAATGATAAAGTCTGTATTTTTCTCTGCTGTGTTAAACACAAAGAGCTCTCTCCTTTGTGTGGTGCTGGTGTGCACACAGACATATGGTGTCCTGTGTTAGACCTAAAAACCTGTGAAATTTACGTGTGGTGAGGAACTGATATCCAATTATAAAAATACAGAAACATAAATGAGGTAAAAGACTCATGACAAAGCTTTTGTAACAGTCTAATATTCTCAATATTCATGTGATCAGGTGCTTGCTATCAACTGTAGGGTGAACTTTCTTTCCAATTCTGTAGGGAATCTGTCTTGTCGGCCTATGTACCAATTAGGGTACTGGAGCACTGGGAAAGGCTGCCTGAGTCTGGAGGTATATATGAATTTATTTGCTGCCTCCCTCTGGCAGGGGAAACTGGGAAGGCAGCACTGGGCCAGCACCAGAAGTGATTCCTGTTTCTGCAACAGCTGACTCATGAAGTGATGTGGCAGAAGGGATGCATGCTTGTCATTTAGCATTATCTCAAAGCCTAGCTGCTCTGATGCACTGCCTTTAGATGTGCCTTAACCTTGAGAAGTGACTTCCCAAGGAAGGTCACAGATTGTTCTGTGCATGCTGCTCCAGTAAATCCTTAACTAAACCAGCTGGAGGGCTTCGTCCTTCGGAGACAAACCACACCAAAACAACAGCAGAGACCCTGCAGTCTTCTTACTGCATGCAGGCTTTGCTTTATTCTGTCAGAAAGTGGCCTGACTGATGGGGCTGAAGATCTCTGACAGCGTGCCTAAGCGATTAGAACCTTCTGGGTCATAAAATTTACATCAGAGCCGGAGTAATGCTGCTATAAACGTGAATTGACACAGCACACAGCCAACGCTCATGCAGAAGGAATCTCGGATGCACTGACGGAGTGTGACCTTCCTTGAGGCAAGCTGCTTCCTGAGTGAGAGCTGAAAAATACTGTCTGCTGCTCATGGTGCATGGCTGGCCTCAGAGCAACGTGACATCAGCTTGTCAGCTGCTTGACTTGCAAAAAATCCAGAGGTTTGGCTTTGGAAGATGACAGTTTAAAAAAATGGAGAAAGGAATTCTAGATGGTTTCAGAAGGGAAATAGCAGGTGCAGTTTAATACTTTATAAATATAAAATATTTAACATGCATCAGGGTAGACATTCCATAGTATTTTATAATGCAAACAGATGATAATAGCACTAACTCAATAGTAACATGAATTCATTCCTCTGTGTGTGTTATGTTTATTTTCTCTGGCATACACTTGCATCTCTGTTAGCACACATTTGTTTGTGTGAAACTCCAAAGTGTGAATAAAGCCCAAAAGATCATTTGAATATTTGCTGTATGGCCATATGTGCCCATTGCCATATACACACAATGTTTAGATGCAGAAAAATGTCAGTTTTACTTGTTTTCCTATCCACTCACAAAAGCACAGTTTGAAGAGGGCAAAGTGTTGGAGATCTGAGAAGATGCTGCTCTCCTCATGATGGTTTTGAACATTAAACAGGTGGTGATATACTTGTCTGTTTTATCTTAAACATTATTTCCTAATCTGTCTATAAAAAGAACTCTAGTATATTTAAAAGGAAATAAGTATATGGATTCATTTACCAGACAAAATAGGGTCAAACTTTAGCTTTTATTTAGGTCACTTCTTTCTTGTCTTAGAGCAGGCACAGTTCTGCAGTGAATGGAAACTGCACATACCAAGTTCTACATCTTGTGCTTCATAATAGAGGTAATTTTAATGTATTATCAAAACAACTTTAATTTTCAAAACCACATTCACAGCTGAGTTACAAAAGGAATTTTTTTTTGTCAAATGAAGATGAAAAGCTACTCTGTGTTTTTGTTGTCTAGCTCACTTGAGAGTTTTGCTGAAGATTTTGCTCTGTTGTAATGAATAAGATGATACTATAATTACAAATATGGCATTGGGCCTAAGGAGAAGATGTTAATATATAGGATAGTGATATATTATCCTAGAATCAATAAAATGGTCCTGTATTTGCTCAAGTGCAGTAGATTCTTAGGCTTTTAACTAGAAAAAGGTGAAGAAATGTTAGTTCCAAATGATTAATATCCTTCTTTTTTGCTTGTTACATTCAATCAGTTCCAAAATGTTTGGCTAGCACTTGCAGACACCAGAATGGAATTACATGAATCTTAATTTGCTAGGCTAAAATGTCTTTAACAATAAAGAATAAAAACATATGAAATAACACAAAACATTTTAAACCATGTTTTTTTGTTTAGTTCAATTACAAAATAGTAAATCTTTGCCATGAGAGAAAAATGTATGTTCAGACTGAAATTAATATTTTTTAATCTTTCCTTTTGAATTTTTAAAATCTCCTTTGAAATTTATTGTCCTGAGAATTTCATTGTCATTCCCCTGTTGCTGTCATTTGAAAATTTAATAGAGTTTATCCCCATCACAGATTTTTTTTTTAATGGAGAGGGATTCTTGAACTGGTGTTAGCACTGACTTCCCTGCTGGCTGGCAGTGGTAGCAGACAACCTGGTGGCTTGTTCTCATGGGTATATAGTCAGCTAAATTCAAATGTCACAGCTAAATATGCTCACTTACACTTTTATGTTGCAAGTGGCAATAACATGCTTTTCTTTAGGATGAAATAGCTCTCTGAAGGGTATCCTCTATGAACAAGACAATGTTTGGAAACCTTGTCTTGTTTAACAGGGTTTCTAGTTTATTTTTAATAAATATGGTGTTAGTGAGGCTTACTACTATGTAAGTTTTAATGAAAAAATAAGTGTGAAGTCCTGGGCTATGAAACTCGTGGCTTTCATTTCAGTGTAAGAGGTGTGGTTTCAGTTTTATTTCAGTCAGTACACTTAAGCTGAACAAATTGTGCTGTGGGCTGCCTACAGCAGGTTGAGAGTTTTGTAAATGCTCTTATTTATTCTGTCCCTGTGAAAAATGAAGTTTCAGAAGTAAGCAAGTTCAGTTCTGTTCACCTGCACTTACGCTGCAGCACTGCAAGATGAGACTTCAGAGGCTTTCCCTTCTCTCTGCAGAGCTGTTCTTTAAAGGCTCTTTCTGGCCCAGGCTATTACTGTAAACTCTTCAGTCTCCTTTATCTGCAGTAAATGGGTCTTTTGCATCAATTTTTTTTTTCCTCATTGAAAAAAAGGGACATTATAATCACTCCTTGTAACAAATGTGCGACAGAGCTATCGATTTCTGAAAGAGCAGCTATTACTGCTGCTGCAGGAAGAAGGCTTGGTAATATATGCAACTATGCATGAAAACCCCCTGCTCATTCAGCAGCACAGTCTGATACATTCCTGATTGTTTGTGCATGGCCTGCAGCCATCTCAGGCTGCAGATTATTTATATTTTTTCCCACTTGAAGCCCAGCCCCACAAAATATCTGTATATTACTCTGCACACCCAGTGTCAGTATCTCTGATGATTTCAGTCTGTGTTACTTTGCTGCAGGTGTGGGTGACAGGGTTAACATTTCTGTGGCTATTTTTTTTCTCCACTTCCCACTCTCCTCAAGAATATTATAGTTGTTGGCTGTCACCGTAATCCAAGATTTACTTTTTCCCTGCCCTGCAGGCAGTGTTGTAAGTGGAACATGAAGTGGGATTAATAACATATTCTAATGTGTTACCTGCAGTGATCAGAGCACTCATGGAAATGTGAGCCTTGCAGGGACCTCCCGAGGTTATTTAATTCAGCTGCTGGCACTAATGCAGGGTGTGCTGTACTCCATGCACACCCTGGAAGATGTGTTTAAAATTTCAAGTTCTTAAAAATTTTACTGAGGGAGACAACCAGCTTCCTGTCACTGCCTTTCATCACTGCAAGACTGGGAGAGCTTTCCCTGTTATTTACCTTGATTCCCTTTGTTGCAGTTTAAGCTGCATTTTGTTTTATGCATCATCATCTATAGGATAGCATCTTCTTTATCACACATCTGGATGGAGGGGTTTATTCCTCTTCTGTCCCTCTCCTTTTTCTATCCTACTAATCCCATTCCTACAGTTTCACGTTATAGTTTTTTAATTTCACCTCATTCTTCTTACCTCCTTTCGGGCTGGGATTTTGTGGGGTTTTTTTTTAGGTTAGTTTTTGGTTGTGGGTTTCTGTGGAGTTGATGGTTTGGTTTTGTTTTGGGTTTTTTTTGCATACTTTTAGAAATATACATTTATACATTCTGAATTATTTTTAATGTAGTTCATTCACCTTACATTTTGTTCCAGTTACTGCACAAGCAAATGAAGAAGTTGAGTTAAAAACATGCAATAAATGCTGTTGTCAAGCAGCACTACCCAACAATAACATTCTAGAAAAATGTTCCCCCTCTTTTTTTTTTTTTTTATGAACTTGGATTTGAAAAATATATACACATATATATAAGATATTAAAGGTAGCTTGATTTATTTTGGAGAACAATATAAGAGTTTTGATTAAAGTATATTATTCATAAGTACCTATAGATAAGAACATGTAAAAACATGTCTTGGCAAGTTAATCATACCCAAGTCATTATTGACTTTGCTTATTTTAATCACATCTGTGTTTAATATCACATGTGTGTGTATATGTCTGTGTGAAATGATTTAAATTCCATCTGTGCTGCCTTATGTCAATCAGAATTCCCCTGGATTCCTCTAAAGACTGTGGTTGTGGAGGGCAGAAGTTGAATGTGATGCAGAGAAGAAACAACAGATAAAAGTTTAATATTCCTTAAAAAGCCTTTAAGTACTGCAGCCCTTAAAAGCACAGGTCTGTAAGTACTCCATTAGAAATGGAGTATGAACGGTAAATCATCTTAAAACAGTCCTTTGGTTAATGCTGCTGGAGCTTTTAAAGGAGATGCAGAGTGGCACCAGGTGATGCTTTGGCCTCAGAAGGTCTTTGGGAAGGGAAGAGAATGAGAGTGCCAAGTGTGGGAATGCTTGTTTGTATGGCACAAGCTTGTGAATAACACAGGTGTTTAGTTATTATTTAGAGTGGATTTTCTTAACCCACTGGATTCCTACTTGCCTCATTAGACCAGCAGGTATTAATCATTAATGAGCAGATTTTAAATGACTTGTAGAATTCATGGTGTTCACAGTAAATACCTGATGAAGAGGCCAGGAAAACTACTTCCCTTCTGATTTCTGCATTTCTGTCAGTGTAGCCATATCAGCAGTGATGGTTGAAACTTTTATTTTTTCACATTATTTTTAATTTATTCTGTTTAGTCCAGTCATAGCTGAATCAGAAATGCTGCATAAATGTATTGTTTTATTTGTATTCACCCTGTCAAATCAGTCCAATGTCTCTATGTGGACCTGGAAAGATTGTTGCCATTTCTAATAAAATTATTTCAGAGAAGTCTCTACTTGAATTTTGAGCAGATTATTACCTGCATTTGGAGCACTGGCAAGTAAATAATTTGTTTTGGCTATTACCCACATCTTGGCTTGGTCAGTTGATAGACAAGGAAAACCAAAGGTTAGTCTCTTTTCAAAGTCAAATCACTATCAATAGTCTAAGATTTTATGCAGGAAAAGAGGGATTTGCTCCAAAAAATAGGAGAGGGAGAGGTGTCTTTCCTTGAGCAAATCTGGAGAAACCATCTGTCACTGAGTTGGCTTTGACAATTACTTCTAGCCAAGTATGTTAGGGGTCTCTCATCACTCCCTGCTCTGAGCTCTTCAAGCCACACTCACTTGCTCAGACTCTCTTAGGAACCCTTCATGTTCTGTATCATCTGTCAGTAGAATTGCACAGATCTGTAATAATAATGTTAGGTTTGTTTGTGTTTGTACCAAAAGGCTACACTTTATAAGTGCTGAAGTGTGTTTTCCTGTTAGATACGTGCAAACAGCCTAAGTGAATTCTCACAAGATGCTGACACCCTGAAGAATTTCTAATGCTGCAGCCCGTCAGTGATAAAACCTATTCAAAAGTCTGTTTACTCAGTTTGATTCTATCAGCCATTTTAATTGTGCTCAAATATCTCTAATGAGGAGAGATCTATTAAAGTGAGAGGGCTGATCCCTTTCATTCATGGTCTCATAAGTATGTGTATTAAATGAAGTTACTTCAGTCTTTTGGGAGAAAGTCCAAATTGTAATGTTTTGGCAATTATGTCACCTCCGGTAGTACTTATTCTACTTATATGATGATAGTGCCCATTAAAATGAGAGCACAGCACCCATGAAAAGAAAATATTCTCTACCATTTACTGTTTTGAATGAAGAGGAGAGTAATAAAAATTATGCTGAAATTTGGCCTGCTTTTAATTGCCGTGCAGTGCACAGCAATTGATAGCTAAAGTGCTAATTATTTTTAATGTAATTACATTTAATTATCATAATTGCTACTCATATCTCCTGTCCTAATAGAAAGATGTTAAGGGTCTTATTCACAGAACTGTTGTGTTCCCATCATGCAGGGGAGAAATGAATAGGGAACATTCTGTGGATTGTGAGACAAACAGTGATTGCTTCTTTTGGGGACTCCAATTTGCAATCGATGTCCATTGCAGTGTGAAACTGAGATCAGTTTTTCAGAACTCTGCCCACGGTTCTTCCTTTTGGCCTGTGCAAATGGAAGCCCAGAAACTGGGAACACCAGATAGTCCTATTTCTGGTCTTCAATTTTATCCGAAAAAATATCCTCCCCCCACCCACCACCACTTCAAAAAAGAATCTGCAATTACACTCATGATTGCAACTATAGCAGTGATTAAACATGATCTGTGCTGATTGACTTGTATCATTCACCAAGATTTTTGCTAAATCAGTGTCCACAGCAGGCAGTTAACATATAATGTTGACTATTTCTGGTGTTACAGCAGATGTTCTGTGTTTTACATTAAAATCTATGAAGTGGGACATATATCAATAATGTTCATATTCCACACACTATATAAGGAAATTTGTTTTCTCTTTAAAAAGCATTAACTAAATATTCAGAAGTGGTCACTGGATTTTTTGCTTGCCTATAGGCACAACTGCATTATTTTCTTCCTAGAAAGTTAAAACTCATAGAAGGACATGTTGCTTGATATGACTGAAATTCAGCACTGGATCATTATTCACAGACTTTTGCACTTTGATGTTCATGATAACAAAATAGTAGGTACAGCATCCTTTGGGGGGGATCAAGGTCTTTTGTGGAGAGACTGAAAACTATAAAATCAAGTGGATATTGACACACAGTGTTAAAACTTCTGAAAGCTTTAAAATCCAGCAGGAAAAAAGAGTGTACATAGCTGAATGACAAATGGAAATAAGCTGTGCTAAAGCAAGGCAGCACTTACACAGCTGTCTTGTGCTGCACAGCAGTGGTGCTTGTGCTTCACTGTGCTTCTGATGGATCTGAGATGTTAGAAAGTGCACAAGTGTATTAACTTTCTTTTCAACTCTTCCATCAAGTGAGCCAAATCCTCGTGAAACAGAGCACTGCAAACCTTGTGATGGTTTGCTGTTAGTACTTCATCAGTAACTAGAATGGGGGAGATTGATTTCATTTGCTCAAGCCTTGTACTAATTAATCTATTCTGAGCTGAAGAACCATCAGAAAAGAACAGTTGTGTTTTAAACCAGAGCACCAAATGCCGTGCGGTGGGAACGTGGCCAGTTTGCAATGAGGGAGCCAGCCACAACAGACACAGAACGTGTCATTTTGTGTTTGTTGGCATGGAGAGGATGTGCTTAGCAGTGTGAGTCTAGACATGGTTTCTGGATTTATAATTGTGTTTGGAATATTTGAGTTGAGTTCAAAACTGTTCAAACGGAGTTCATGTCCAGGACCAAAATGTAATTTATGTTTGTATGCATAAAATTGGGTGTAACACCCAACAGTAACTTGCATTCTTTAGTATAGGCACTGTGAGATTATGGAGCTCTAATTACTCTCTGTGGCTTTATATTTATATGTCATTTTCATATAGTGTAATTCCTGAAGTCTTCAAACCAGGTTATATTTAGGAAGCTGATTTTATTTTCAAAGGATTTTTTTTTGTGGTAAAATACATATAGGCTGATAATATATATATATATATTAATAATCTTGAGCTTATTAAAAAGAAAAGAACTTAGGAAAAGGGGGCAAGAAAACCATAATGAGTGAGACTGGGAGCAGGATATAATGGAAAAATGGGTGACATGGTTTTGAAGAAAATAAGGAGGGTTGTAGGAAACACTTGTCTTTTCTAGGATGGGAATTTTGAGATACAGGACTCCAAAAGGAAGGACACTAACTGCAGATAGGCTGAGGAGGGCTTTAATGTCTGTTTCTTTAGGTGTTATACCAGTCTCATAAAAACTGATAATTAGTTTTTTTCTGAACATTCTCTTAGTGACAAACTGGAAGGAACGCAAGCTATCAGTTTCTGATTATAGCATTACAATGAACTGTCTCCTCAGCAAGTTGTATAAAGACAGACATCAAATTATACTTTGCCAAATGTTTTCCTTTTATCCTAAAATGTTTTTCCCCCATCTTACATTGCTTTGCCTTTGTTTTCCAGTATAAGGTATTTGTCCAGGCAGAGACAATTCAGTCTTGAATTCTCTTCCAGTTGTCTCACCAAAACAAACTCTGAAGTGTCAGTCCTGTGAACTTTTATCTGACTGCAAGTGCATCTCTGGAGTTCTTGTTATGATTTTTGAAGTACCTTTTCTGTTCAGGATTCTCTCTTCCAGTTCAAATTACTTACAATTCAGTTACCTTTTTTTTTGTGATTCTACAAGAGACCTGAGAGTCCCTGATTATACAAGATATATGGAAGTAGTTTTTACCACTTTTGAAACAGCTATGGATTTTTCTGGTTCTTCTACTTCTTTCCTGTCTGTTTTCTAACCTTTGAGCAGAAGTTATCTGCACACTGACATCCAAGAATTGCCTACACTGTAGGTATGTCTGTAACAGTCCTCTGCAGAGTGTATGGTTGATCTTTCAATATGTACCCAGTGGCTCTGCCAGCCCAGCTTGCTTCCATCATTGGGTTCCTAGAATAAAATCTGCAATTTTATTGCAGACACCAAGGACTTGTAGTCCTCCCGAGGAGAGAAGGGCTGGGACTTGCATTTCAGCAGGTACAGATCTCTGAGCTCCTGAAATTGGGTCCTTTGTAGGTGGTATTTCAGCTGTGGCACTGCAAAGCTGTTTCTGCCACAGGAAAATCTGTAACAGGAAAGAGACAAAATAATTGAAACTGAGGAGGTGGGTAACAGGTTTTACTTTCTGGGCATTCAGTAGTTGTTGGAGATGGATATGAGTCTTGTTTCAGAGATCTTTGCTGCTTTGAAGGTGTGATTCTGAATGTTCTTGAGCTGGAATTGGAATAATTTGTCTTTTTTTCTAATCAGAGTTAATCTCCATACATGTATTCCTGCACAAGTACAGATCGAGAGTGAGGGAGCAGCAGATGAGCTGGGAGAAGGCAGAGTTAAAACACCCAAAGCAGTGCTGGTTCCTGGGCCCATATGCCACAAATGCTGCAGCTGCATCCCAATCCTGGTGTTACATCCTACATAAGACAACCTAGTAAATGTTTTTACTATTCCTCCTTCGCCTCGTTGAACCATGCTGTTATATTGCACTTGTTTTAATTAAATTAACTTCTCACTGAAATGAGTTTTCCAAATCCTAATGAGCACTCCCTGATTCACACTTTTTTTTTTTTCCGAGTGACAGATTTAACATTTGGTCCAAAACCCCCCCCTTCATAGATAAAAAGATAAAAGGCTAAATTTTTTAATAGAAATTAAGCTACTCTAAGTCTCTGGGAATAATTAAAAATCTAGTTGACCTATGAATATTTATAAAAATGTTAATGAAGGGATGTGTGAGTGAATCCAACTTGCTGTGTCACACAGTCATTAACCCTAGCAACTCCCAGCTGTTCATTGTGTCAGTGTTTAGGACAAGCCACAATTCCACTGTATTTGACCACTTGGAGGAGGGCTTCCCAAGGTGGTGTTAAAATCTCTTTCAATTGCCAAAGGTGTAGGACAGGCTCAAATGTGCTTCTCCAAGCCAAAATTTTGTGTCTGGGGCTTTCACCAGTGTAGCTGTAGGAGTGATCCTATGTACCCAATCTTGAAGAAACAAAGCACTTTTCAAAATTATATTTCTCAGTTAATTCTGTTTATTAGACTTGATTCAGTATTGTGTCTATTTTTTTAAAAAAGCCCAATTACTGATACATGAGTATAATTGGACTTACTGTGTCAATTTTGTTATATTAATTTAAAAAACACCGTCAGATTTTGTGCATGATTTTTCTGAAATTGCCCTATTAATAACTTTTAAGCATCTTAGTAAATTAAGATTTCTTTCTGCAATGTAGCCCTTAATTTGTGTGAGCTGGAAAATTGTCCTCAGACTTGCAAGAGTTTTCTGCTCCTTCACTCTTCTGCTAAATGACACATCGAATATTTGCAAGGCAAGAAGGGGTAGAAGAAATGAGAATGGGGGAAGAAAAAGTTCTCAAAAATGAGAACTGATTTTTTTTTTTTTTCAGTGCCAAGGCATACCATTGATTGTGGGTTTTTTTGCTTTAGCCTGATCTTGGAATACACTTGGGACATACTATGTGAAAGGCGACAACTGTTCTGTATCATTGAATAAGAGTTAGTAAAGTAGATGTGTCTTCGTCATTGCACTACAATTCTGAATTAAAAGAAACTAAAATTAGAATACAGCAATTTTTTTCCCTTTTGGTTTTTTGTTTTTTTTTAGAATTCACATAACACCATTTTAAGAAAAGTTTTGACTGTAAAAGTATGCAGGACCTCTTAGAATAGTTGCAATCGAAGCCTCAGAGTACATGGAAATAGTGGAATTTGCAGATGAAACAAGCCCTGTTAATTACATCACCTTGCAGTGGGAAACCTTGCTGCTTTCTGTGTCTGCAAAAGCTGGATTTAAAAGAGCTTAAATGGCACATGGCTGAGTTCTGAGCTGCCAGCATAAAAAAACCAACATTAAATGTCACCTCTCAGGACGCAGGAATTTGGCTGCAGCGCCGTGCCAGCTGTGCTGCCTCCAAACCCGTTGCTGCTGCAGGTCAGGTCAGAGCAGCTGCCTCCCTGCCAGATGCTCAACAGGTCCTGGAGGGTCGGCTGAGCTGCTTTCAGAAACACCTGCAGGTACCTGCAGCTTTCACCGAGCAGCTGCACAGGGCTAATGAAGGAACTGCACTAATTAAGCAGCCTCTTTCCTCTTTCGTGCTTTATGGGGTGGCCAGTAAGTGATGGGGAGTGCTGGGAATCAGCAAGGTTGAGGTGTGGAGTGTCCTAAGCTGGGGGGTTTCCCCTCTCCTCCTTTTCCAAGTGTCTCCAAGGCTTTCCAGCAGCAGGAGGAGGAGGTGCAGCTCCCCTTGGTGGGGCTGGCTGGAGTGGGGAGTGCTGCTTGCTGAAGAAAGGACAAGCACAGAGCCATCTGGACCAGGGGGAGCTGAAAAATTATGTTAAAGACCAGACCTAGCAACCCCTCCAGTCACATACCAGATATATAACCTATTTCACTCTTGAAACAACAAATTTCTCAATTTTTGGCGTTTTTTCTCTTTATACCTGGCATTCTGTCACTTTGACAAAAATCTGCATATTACACAACTTCAATTCAGGAGGTTTATTTAAATTAAAATTGTTCCATTAAACTGCCTTTCCTTTAGTGTTCACTGACAGTGTTCCCTACCATTCCAAGTTAAATTGGAAGCAATGAATTAATGCTTTCTCAAAGGAAAAAGATCTACTAGTACTTAAATTTTATTAGGTTTTATTAGCATTAAGTGTGGCTGGATCTATTTTGGTGACTTATCTACATATTGGAAACCTAGGATTCTGCCCATACTGGGAAAAAGTATTTAAGTTCATAATCAGCTGTTTTCCCTTAAAGGGCATAAACAATTCAAAATTATTTAGACTGATGTTTAAATGTCAGACTAATTATCCCACTGTGGTCATGCTCCCAGAGGAGAATGAACCTCTGCAAGGCAAAACCCAAAGCTTTTATTTCCACACTAATAGGTTTTTTCCCTGAAACTTATCTTGCAATAAACATTATTTTTCAAGTTCACAGATATTCTAAATGAGTATTTAAAAATACTTTTTTAATTGCAGGTATATCTTCAGCAGTAACTGCCTGGGGCTATTTCTTTTCAAGTTATACTTTTGAAACAGGGTGGGTAGGGTGTGAAAATTAATTTCAAAATAGTTATCATTTTTAGGTAAAAACCCATAAAAAAAAGAAAATTAAAAGAAAATTCTCTGAGAGTTCCTATATTTTGTTTTATTTGCATATATATTTATTTTCCAGATCAGAGAATTGTGAGCTTTTTGCATTTCAGAAAGGATACTTCTGAGTATAAACACAGGGATGTTAAGCTTATCTGCAATGAAAGCAAGGGGAAGTGGTTTCAGGAAAGGCATATAATGATGATCTGGTAGAGAATCAACACCTCAAACTGGAAGAAACAGATAAAAGGCAAATTAGTAGCTAATAACACTTAGTGCTGGCCAAATACATTGTGGTTTTAAATGTGCGTGGGTTTTTGTTCTGTCATTAGCATCAGAGCTTAACACATTTTAGCAAAATTGCCTTCCTGGGGGTATTCCTGTTTGTTTATTTTAAAGGTATTGTTGGAAGAGCAGATGACTGCGTGGCAAACCAGGCCAGGATTTTTATGTAGTAATAATATTAGAAAACTAACAACATGGTTAAAATATAATGAGCTGCGTGCTTCTTGTTAAGATGGAATTCATTTTTAGTTGTTTCAGTAGGTGGCTTTTCAGAGAGACTCTGATTGCTGCCTTGTTGTGTTAATGGGGAGAAATTATGCCAGTGAATTGAAGGCAAAAGTCAACAGGTGTAGTCTTTAATTCAGAATAATCATTGTTAATATTGAGATACCTATTTCTACAACACCACCACACAGCCTCCTTGTTTGCCAAAATAACAGGTTCGTTTTTGAGAATGTTCATTAAAATAAACATTATTCTATTAAGATTAATGTTAGGATTCTCAGCTAAAGGCATTTTTCTAAAATAATAGGGTTGGTTTTTTTAAAACAATTTGAACTGAGATTAAGAATAGTGTTGTTGAATTTGTTTCTGCAGAAGGCTGTGCTTGTGTTGCAGTCCATGTAATGGGAATAGGTTATAATACTTTAAAATTATGTTTATTCTTTTATAAGCTACTTCCCCTCGTAATTCTGTTGGACAGCTCATTAATTATCTTCTCACATCAATGTCTTTTATGTTTGTTTATGACAAGTTTTTGTCTAGCTTCATTGTTCAGGAGTTGTCATTAAGGAATCCAAAATCAGGGTTGTGCCTGTGAAAAACTGGAACAAATGTATTTTCTCCCTAGAATTTAGCTACTTATATTAAAAATGCAAATTGTCTGAATTGTCATTTACACTTACTAATAAAACTGCATTTATTAATATTTTCAATTATCCCAGGCAGTTTAGAAGGTCAGTTATTAAAATTATCTCTAAAATACCGTGATTATCTAAAAGATTGTTTTGATTCTCCTAAATTAGCCAGAGAGCTGGATATTATTCCTCTAGATTAAATCAATTCTGATGGCCAGCCTTGTGGTGTTAATTTTTGTTTTAAATGTGCAGTATTTTTATACATGGGATGGTGAATTTTCTCTAAACTCTAAATTTAGCACACCTTAGACTATCATAATTACTAGTTTTTTTGTTTGCTTGGAGTTTTTTTTATTTGCTTTTGAGATAAGCAGCAGATAGAATGAGGGTGAGCCCCCATTGCCAGTATTTCTCATCAGCTGGGTAATAGCAGGGTCTTGCTTCTCCTTTGGCTGCAAGCTGAGCTGCACCTTGATTAAACAGAGAAAATGAAACCACTACAATTATAAATCAGTGACATGAGCAGAGTCCCTGCCACCCCAGGAACCCCAGAGCTCATTTCCAGCCTGGTTTTGTAGCCCTGGCTTCCAGCTGTTCTTCACAGGGTGTCCACACTGGAGAGGCTGAAGGAGGTGCAGGTGCCTCAGTCCATGGCTGGAGAGGGTCAAGGACTTGGGAGCTATCTTTGCCAGTTTTTCCATTGTTTTTCTGTTTTAAAAAGTAAAGGAATCCTTCCCCAGTGAATCTCTTTGAAATGGAGAGCTCGAGGTTGCACCAGCTGCTCGTTTTGTGTCACTTGGTGGCTTCTGAGCACAGTGGCAGCAGCTGGAATTGGTGAACTTCAAGCTCCTGCAGTCTTAAATCAAGAACCTGAGCTGTTTCCTGTTTTCTCCCTGGAGTAATAAACCGCCTTTAAAATTCTGTGGGCTTTTTGTCCCTGAAGATTACATCTCCATTAGGAAAAAAGTTCCAAGTTATAGTCCATCTGGGTAACTAATGTTATCTTAGTTATGAATACAAAAACCACATGAAACTTTCGTAAATTGTACTAAACTTTTTTTGACGGTTAGCATTGTATTTTAAGGGGTAGGAGGTTTTTTTTTCATTCAACAAAAAGCCATTTTCAGGCAATTCACTCTTTTCTATTAGTGAGATTTGCAAAATATTCATCTTAGTGCCAATTATATTAGACAAACATTTTATTAATTATTTATCAGATGAAAGTATTGGTGTATTAAAACTTTCCCCCTGAGTATCCCTGCTTCCTGCTCTAGCTTTGAGGGGAAGAAGGTAGTTTAGGAGTCATTAAAATTTTCATACTACTTTGTTTTACTCACATAACTAAATATTTTTATTTTAAGGTAAGAAATAAGACCCTTGGGCAGAAATCAGCAGCCATCCCTTCATGTGTAGGTGCAAAATCAGTCTTTCCTACCTTTTTGCTTTTCTAAGTCAAAAAAATCTTCCAAAAGTTTCTCAACCTATAGATCATAACATATTACTCAGTAGTTTGCAAAAGCATTGGCAAGAAAGAAAAAGATTAATCATGTGGCAATTAAGATAAAAAATTATCAATTGTTTCTTTTACTAGTGAGGAAATGGTGACAGTGAAACAAGGTTTAGCTCTGTAGTTTGATCCTGAGGATTTTATTGCCATCTGGTTTTTTGTTGCTGTTCTTTTTAATGTTTAGGTGATCTGCTCAAACATTGTTTAATTACATCCCTCTGCAGCTTCTCTTAGGTACAGTTTGTGTGATATTCAGCATGAATGCTGCATTGGGGTGGCAGTAACTTACTAACTTTTCTCATTCTGTTTTTCTGTGGCTGAGATTGAGGGTTTGTTTCTTAAAAGAAAATAGAAAACTGATTGACGACGAGACCCTAAATTCGAAATCTAGAAGGCAGAGAACAGATTGCAAATCAAACAGCATTTTCTCTGTCTGAAGAGTAACAGAAGGATTTTCAGTTGGAGAAAATCATATGAGTAATGTAAGCAGGAGCTGAAATTGCCTGCTATTTAAAACAGAAAGAAAATTGCAAGTGCAGTTGGCAGAGCCCTCCCTAGCAGCATTATTCCAGAAAGAAGGCCTGAAGAGGCAGATGGATAATGGTATATATATCATGATATATCAGCTACAAAACAGACCACTGGATTGTGTTTTTTGAGGGGTTTTTTTGTGTTTTTTTTTTTTGCTCTGTATCTCTACTTCTAAATTTCAGAAAACCGTTGTCATTACAAACTAATCCAGCCATATTCAGCAAATGGGTCAGCATTCCCCATATAAATAATTTGTTCATTAACAAAAGGTTTAGCTTTGAAGTGATTGGAATGGCACCTCAGAATTTTTTAAGTAAGCTTTGATCCAGTAGGTCACCAGGAATTGAGTGATGGAGATCTGCTTTTCCAGTGCTTTTGTGAATCCCAAGCAGGGTACTCAGGAAAGCCATATTCCAAAAGCTTGTTATGAGAAGTGTTGGTTTGGGAGTTGTTCAACATAGTTATAAGTACAAATATTTTCTTTTTTTCCCTGTTTCTTCTTGGCTAAGAGGGCTGGTTCATTTCCAGCAGCTGTATAAGTAAAACCATATGGGATCCCAGCTATTTCACAGTCATGTGACTGGATGGAAGAAACGGAAAATGGGAGATGGGAGCTGTAGAGAAATTGTAACTGAACACTGAGATGGAAATAAGCAACACTATTAGTTAATTGCCTGTAATAGTTCATATTTTAAATATTGTGTCAGTGATTTGTTGAAGCATGTATGTGAAATTCTAAACATGCACACATAGCTAAAGGCAATAATATTCAAAACAATAAAGGAAAAAGTAAATTGTGGGTTTTTTCTCTGATGCTGAATTTCAGCCCTGAGAGGTTTGACTATTAAAATTACAAATTATTGATGCGTTACTGTTATAAAAGAAATGCAAGTCGTAATTTGACATGTAGCTCCTGAAGGACCTGGATGATCTTGGATTATTAACATATTTTTATGTTTCCAAGCAGAACATTATCTCATGGTATTGACCAACTAATTTTTCGGGACTTAGCTTTTCCTATTTGTTTTAGAGTAACACTGATGCACATAATTTAGCTTCCATCTCCTAAAGAGAGTGTAGTTTGATACAATGGTCCTTATAATTCAGTGTTTTCCCTAAAGAGGGAGACATCCCTTTACTTGTCCCACAAAGGCAGTTTTCAGAGCCTTTTTATCTGTAATGTTGAGCACCAGTCTCTTCACATCACTGTAACTGGGACCTGTGAGATGTTAAGACTCTTGAAAAATCAACTTAACAATGTAGAACTGTGATATCTAAGAGCTGCTTTTTAAAGGTGTGCCAGATTTTATTTTAAATCTGAATTTGTTGATTTAATTTATTTAAGCATATATAAATAAAATAATTTATCAATAGTCTTCTAAAATATTTCTATGTGTAACAAATCTGAATTAATTTCTCATTTCCTGCTGTGCATGAAGCACCCACCTTATGTTAGTTTAGGTTCTTAACTTCTTTTTGTGCTACATGCAAATACTTTCTTACAGTATATGTACACCACACACCGAGCTCCCATAACACTTTCTAAATATACAGATGGATGGCAGTAACAAATTCTGTAATTCTATAAAGTGAATAATAATAAAAATACTTTTGCAGAGGATGAGAACATCAGTGTCCTTTAAAAAAGCTATTTTTTTTTCTATTAGTGGCAATTTCTATTTTCATTTAGGATATTATTGGTGAAGGGAACAGGCCAGGATAGACAGGTCTTATCTTAGACAGTAAGAGGAGCTACTTTACCCAAAAATTTGTAATACATTGTGTCTTGATGTATGAATGTATATTTAGTGTTATTCAAGGATATTCAGTTCTGGTTTAGGTGTCATGACAATTCTTTTTAAGCAGTTTTTGATGCTGCAGTGTGGTTATGTGTGTACAGGCACAATTGGAACAGGGATCCCTGGAAAGCAGGGCAGCTCCTGTCTTGCTGATTGTTCTGATTCAGTCAGGCCAGCAAGTGGTTTTTTTGGGCTTTTTATATACAAAGTAGGTGCATTTAGTGGGCTTTAGAATCACTCCTGAATAATGGCAGCAATATATTCCACGTGAAGTGTGCAAGTGAGCACAGTGACAGGTTGTTTTTCTTCTGTAGTTGCTAAACAACTGCATCAGATAAAAAAACAACTCTGCAGTAGCAGCCCATGGTGTTTGCAGTCTTTCCTCTTTCTGTGCTCAATATTGAAAAGGAGAACACTGAAGAACATGAGGAAAGAATGCAAACCATTTTGAGACAGTAAGTTTTTTTAAGAAAATAATTTTGTTGCTGCACTTGTACACTTATGGCTAGTGAACTATCAAAAGTGGTTTGATGGTTCAACACTTCTGGTAAGCCGTTGCTGTCACATGGTGTTAGGAATTAGCTAAAATATTCTGTTGCACAGAATTCCAGCTTTCCTTCAGTCTCAGGCCAATTACTAGAGTAGATCAGCAGTTTAAAACATTCATTTAACCACTTTGTTTATATGTTTATATCTAGTGAATATGTATTTATAATAGAAATAAATAAGTAATGTAGGAGCTCACATTTGGGGGACTATGAATACCTAACAGCAGTTGGTGTTTTATGCCAGTAGGGCTGGATGAGGATTTTCCAAAAAGTCACCTTCTGCTGTCTTCCTTTCTTCTGTCCTCCAGGAGGGTTATTTTTAAAACTTTTGAAATCCATGTCAGAAGCAGATACTGTGGCGTTGCTTCGGTGGAGAGCACCAAGCGCATTTTGGGGTTTTCCACATACAGCAGCCAAGGGGACAGCAGTGATCAGCAGTGTTAGCAAGAGTGGATTTGGCTGGGGTAAAGAAGGATAAAGTTTAAAAAGGTACAGAAAACGTTGGAGCTAATAGGAAGGGATCTGAGGGAAGAAGATATTTTTGCTTTGGGAGCATGAAGCCTCTAAGCACTCAGGTCTGCAAGGAGAAGCAAGTTTGAGGATAAGGGAGGATGGAGAGCTTTGGGGAATGAATCCTTTGTGAAATGCACACTTGGGGGTACTGAACAAGTACCAGGGAACTCAGTGGCAGAAAATGCTGTAGGATTCCAGCTGTGAGGTGAAGGACTGGAGGATTAGTGGGAACAGCCTAACTGGCATGTCTTACTTGGTTTTGAGGCAAGAACTCAGACAATACCATCAATTCCAGATTCTGGCACTCCTTAAAAAACAACCAAAAAAGGCAACATAAATGTCATGGCGTTACTAAATGTGTCCTGATTTTGACACAAAGTTGCTGTGAGGTTTTTCCCTGCTTTATGCACCAGACATGCTTTTAGGGCATTTCCATCTCTGTGGAGGTGCAAGAACAGGAGGTGGTGCTGCTGCAGAATGGTTGTGCCAGTAAAGTTGAAACTTTTCTCATTCAGCAAAGTTGCCTTGGTAGCAGCACACATGCAGGAGGAGGGCAGGCAATTTGGATTTCCTTGATGATTCTAGTCAGGTTCTTAACACAAAATCAGTTCTTGTTTCCCTTCTGCTGCCTTAGGTTCTTACATAAACCTTCACTCTCTTCAGTTCCTTTTCTATTGTAAAATTCCTCACAAAGATGAGTCTTCTCATCCATGGGCTGTTCCAGACCTCACTAACTGAATCTTCACCCACACAATTGGCAAATTTGGTTGTACATGTCTTCTTAAGTAGTTTCTATTAGCTTTATTTTTGACATCTTTACTATATTTCTCTCCACACAAGGTTCATCTCTTCCTTTCTACACACAGGCAGCTTTTCTCTCTCCTTTTGAAGATGATGTTCACTCTTTCCTGCTTCACACAACCACAGACAGTGCCTTTCAACTTGATTTGCTGTCTTACTCAGTTACCAGTTTTTCTGTTGCCATACAGCACTGAACAGTCTGTTTCCTCATGTTTTCCCTTCCCTCAAAAGAAATTTTCTGTACTACTCCTGTTTTATTTCTGATTTTGCAATAGCCATTATAAGATTAGTAAGCAGCTACATTTCTGGCCATAAAAGGATAAAACTCAAACTTTCTATATTTAAATAATGAAAATGGAATTTCTTCTCCATTATGCTTTACAATTTGTCAAAACATGAATACATTTATTACTTCAAACAGGGTAACATCTTTCTGATCCCTGAAGCAGAAACCTAAACCTGAAGCATTGAGGTCATTTAATGTCCCCTGTATTGCTCCAAAAGCTCTCTAAGAATGGAGATTTTATGGCTTTATTCTTACAAGCCACTACAATGTGGCTTTCTAAAATAATAATGAATAATAACAAAATCCTACATTTTTATTTGCAATAAATATTCCAAGGACTCATAGATGTTTTTCATCCCTGTATCACTACATTGTCAAAATAGCAGCATATGTTTTTTACAGCCTACAAAGCAATACTTCAAAGCATCAAAATGTTATTTTTCAAGAGGCAGAAAATAAACCCCTCAAGTTGCCATTGACTAAATAGCTTGAATCACAAACATAGTGACAGCCTGGTTTCCACACTGATAGGCAATTGTAACTTGCCATTTGTATTTATACATTTATAAACAGAAAGCTAGACTCAATTTTGATATTTAGGCAGAACTCTTCACAGTCTTGCTTAAAAAAAAGAAAAAAGTAGTTCAGTTTATACTTCAATGATAAAGTAAAAAACATTTTCGTTGTTATAAATTCTGGTAGGAGCATAAAGTATCTGAAGCCAACTGACTGAAGCGTTTGTGTTATTTTAGGATGCTGGGCTGTGTAAACTGCCTTGAAGTGCAAACCTAGAAGTGGAAATGAATTAAGCTGAAAGATCCATGTTTGAATGGATGTTTTATGCTACTCAGTTTATCAGGATATAGAAATAAAATTACTTTAACCTTAAGAATAAAATAAATAGCCTTCATGAGATCTACTTATACTCTCTTGATTAGGACAAGAAGCTGCATTCTCTGGGTCAGTACAACCTAAACCTAAATTGAACCTAGTGTTCATTGCCTTTGTCTCAATTTTACTGCATTTTCTGCTATGTTAACACTTAGCTGTAAAAAAATGTTCCTGCCCCTCAGCACGCTTTTCATAAAATGATGTTGACTAATAAATGCTAATTCCAGATAATGATTTAGTGTCATTTATTGGAAAATCATCACCTCCTGCAGAATCAGGTCATCCTTTAATTGCTCTGGCACTGAGCATTAATTATATTTAAAAGTAATTAAGAAAAGGAAGTAAGTTTGGTTTGAGTCTATCTAGTAGAATATGTTCTGACTTCTGAAGTTTTGACTGAATAATCGATGAACTGACTCCTAGTTGTTCCTCTTTATTTTTATCAGTGTTGATATAAGCTTAATTCCAATTATGCTTTTTAAAGCATAGAACTTATATATGAAGGCAAAGAATTTTTTAAAGATAGGTGATGTAGATGTTCTTTTAGGATGACAAAGATAAAAGCACACACAAGATCATTAAGTTGATTCTGATACTGATTTAGATCTGTATCTTCACTAAGCATAAATCAGACTTCCTCTTAAGTACACGAGACTCATCCAGTTCTTTGCTTCTCCATTTTTGTTCCTGATAATTTAATATTGCTAGGAAGACATTCATTCATTCTGGTATTTCATAATATATTGCAATGTTACAAGTGACAGCTTAGTAGAATGAAGTTTGAACATTTCTTGCCAATAATTATGCCGGTGTTTGAATCCAAAATTGAATTCACGAATAAAAACATGGCAACAGGAAACCATCTGTGTCTGTTTGCTGCTCAACACTTTGATTCACTTGGAGGTTGGTTGCTCCCTCACTAAAATACACAGGGTTTTTTTTTTCTCAGACTATTCTCTGACATGAAATGAAGTTAGGCAAATTACACTCAACCTGCATTTTCTTTTGTCATTTCCCACAAGGGAAACTCACTACAGAGTCAGGCATCTGTAGATGGCTGACACAAGACTGGAGCTTCTCTTGCACAGTGAATGTGGCCCAGCAAGAGCAGCACCCGCTGCTTTGGGGTTTTCCAAAGCATTTTCTGTCATTTCTGCCTTTCTCTGCCCTGACGTTCAAATCTCTGCACTCTGCTGTGCTCAGCTGTGCGTGCAACTTCAGCTCTCTTTGGAAAACTGGTTTAGTCTTGGAAGGGTTGTTCAGACTTCTGCTTAATGTAAAAGCACAACCCTTTCACCATGCCTGAGCACATCTCTTTAAAACTTCTATTTATTTCTGCCCTCTAGGAGACAAAGGTTTATAAGTAATTTCAGGTGAAGGAACATGTCCTAATGGGTGGAGGTTTGATAACAGTGGATTCATCAGATTGTTGTGCAATGCTGTTTTCTCTTCTTGCTTTTTCCTTTCTCGCTTATTTGAAGATTTGATGCATCTTCTTTGGACTCCTCTCTACCAGCCTCCCTCACTGTGATGACTGAACAAAAGGAAGGGCAGAACAGTTTATATCATTTGAAATTAAACTGGTGCTCAAGGCAGCTTTCTTTTGAATTAACACTGCTTTATCTAAAGACTGTTCCTCAGGAACTTCATTGTACTGAAACAGAAAAGAATCCTAAAATCACTGGAAATCAGAAAATGTTAATTGCATGTGAAAGGGAAAATCTGAGCTTTATTATTGCTTAAATTCTGCTGTGGTTGCACAACCCTCAACCAAAACTAAACTAAGAACAAACTAAGAGCACTTCTAATCAGTGACTCTTGTCCATGAGTTGAAAGAAACTCTTAAGATAATGTTGTTGTAGTGAAAGGCAACAGGAAATAATGTGGAATTATATTTATGGATAAACAGGCACCTTCTGGGCTATTAAATCTGAATATTGAGCAGATGCACCACATGGTAACACTGCAGTAAATGTTCCATTGGTTTTAGGTAACAGCTTTTAAAATCTTTTAAATTTATCCATTACACAGGGAGATGGTGGAATTCTTCTAAAGGATGGGGTATTTTCCTGGTTATGATGTTAAGTATGAAATCAACTGTCCCATATATTAACTGGGCTACAGAAGAATGCTGTAAACATTCTGCAAAATAGAACAGTGCAGGAATAATATACAGAATTTTTAAAAGAATATTTAGCAAACTTTTTGAAACCCATTCACGTGTTGTATTAGAAAAGCAATTTGCTTGAGTTGTTTCTAATCAGGTTGTTCTGAGCTGCTAAATTCAGACATTTTAGTAGTTTTTTCATTAGATAATTTTGTCAGGACTCTTTGTGGCTTTCATCAATATTCTGAGATTGACAATCAGAGATGTGAATATATTAAAGTTGAGTTTGTAACATCTGTGTTATAGTATTATTAGAATAACATCAACAATTCTATACTCTTGCTTATGTAATTTTTTTCTCACAGATTTTGTTTCAGCTTTATCAATTTCCATCAGCCTACAATGTGTTGTGGCATTTGAATTTAATCTTATTTTAAAATAAAAAGCTTTACAGTCAAAAATGAAATAAGTGAAAATCTCAAAGCTCATGTATAACCTGGAGACTAAGAATAAATTTTTGATTAAAGTTAGATGATCTTGTAGTCAGGTTGTAAAACATTTTACTGCTTGTTGTAATTTATGTGACTGAAGTATTCCATATTAGTAGCAGCATATTTGTCTTGTGCTGAAGAGTCCTGAGAGTTTTTTTAGTGCTCTAATATTGTTCATGTTAAGCAGATTATATCCATTACATCCATCACTCCTTTTCTAGTTGCATAGCAAGGATTAAACTTCACTTTTTATGTGCAGGTAATAAATTAAGTGACTTCTGAATGTTCAGAGTTCCTCTTTGCTCTTGCTGAAGTAAATGTGTGATGCCTGCATGTAATTTATTGTCTGTTCTGATGGGTTTGCAAACTGGAGATCAGCTAAAATATAATAAACATGTCCATCTGCATTTTAAAGGCTGTTACTAAATGAAAGAAAAATCAGGAGCAAGCTCGATTTGTGGCAAACTCTTTGAGGCTGTTTTGCATAGCATATGGAATTAAAGAAAGCAGTGTATATTACTGTGAGGACTGAAGGCAACAGGGTTCATCTTAAGAAGCAAAAATGTATTATGATTGTTTATGATCTTTCTTACCTTAAGAGACTCCTTTTCCTGTTCTATCAAGAAGTAATTACAGTTGTTAAATCCCTGAGTGACCACTGTGTTTTATGAAGAGGTTATTGCTCCTGAGTGAAGAGGTCAAATTTCACCACGTGTGAAGGATCCATTTAAACCTCAGGGATTTTTAGAAGAGATGAAAATCTCTTGTCTTTTCCAAGGCCTCTCACAGGTGGTCCCCTCCCCTGATATTCAACAGACAGCTTTAGGGAGGCTTCCCTCACACCTAAACCACAACAACTTCTAAAATTCACAGTAGTTTTCTGAAAAACAAGATTTGTGTGAATGCTTGCAGTAAGTTCAGTGCCTGCCCACCAGTTCGGTAAAAAGATTTTTAGAAAGCTTTAAAAAACAGTCAACTTTAAAAAATAGTCAGATGGAAAAAAGAGTAACTTTAATCAACAAGGTCTTCATCAAACTAAAGCTGACACTGTGAAAATCAATACTGAGAATTTTAAGAAAGTGAGGAAGAGTTATTTATCCAGTAAATGCTACTATTAGTGTTTTTCAGACTACAGGTGACTAATGAAAAGATGTCATTAAATAAAAAACCTAATACTTGGAAGGGTCTGTTAAGAAAAAAGTAGTGAATTTGTTTGCAGGAAGAAACCTAAGTATTAAATTTCTTCCATTTTTTTCCCAGTGGATGGCTGTTTTGGCTGTTCTGGAAATTGTGACAGGTCTTAGCACTTTTTTTCTGTGAGAAACAAAAATCTTTATTACCCATTCATTATGAAAAAAAAAAAAATTAGTGGAAAACAGTCTTTATCTATAGTAATACTTTACTTGCTTGATTTTGATATTACAGTGCATGTCTTTTCTTACTAGGTGGGTCACATTTCACTTAATAGGAAAATAGGTGTTGCCCTTCTGACTCAGGCAACTTCCAGCCACTCCAGCCTCCTTTCTTTGATGAAGCCAATACCAAACACTTCAGAGGGAAGTTAAGGTTCTCCACACGTGTGGTATCATCAGCCAGAGAGTAGCTGCTATCTGGATATCTAATAAGTTGCTGTGAGCTTTGTGAACATGAAATTATATAGCTCAATATTTTTCTTATAAATTATTTTGAAAATTCTTGATATAAATATATAATTTTCTTAAAGTGTGACTAATATACTTCTTTTGGCTCTTACAGCAGCAAGTATCATCTACAAGCCACATAATTTTTGGAAAGAAGGCATATCACTTTTTATATTCACTTCATGTCCAGTATCCACTGACTGTGACTGGGTTACAAAATAGAAAGAAATTAAATCTCCAAGATATCTCACCCTTTAGTGTTCCTTACCTCATTAATTTTTATCATACATTTACTGTGGTCTTCTGTGTTGCCTTGAACACTGCACAAAATTTTGATGGAGTAACTACTGCAGATCACTGTGGCATGTATCAAATAGATTAAAGGTTGTCTAACCTGTGCAAGAAGCACTTGTGTTTGGGGAATCAAAGTCGAAGTCTTACAAAGAGGAGGTAAAGGATCCTTTTCTTGTCAGGAAAAGGACTCAAAGTAGAGTTTCCAAGCAGCTCAGAGACTTGTCACGAATGTGGGGCTCCAGTAAATAGGATGTGTTTGAGCAACAGCCAGTATGGGGTCAGATATCCCCTGGAAAGGGTTGGAGGCTCTAAATAAATGTTTGCAGAGGCTCTCAGGGAGCAAAGACTGACTCTGATAAGCTTATACTGTGGCATTAATGAGGAGTTCCTTAGATTCCAGTTTTAAGTCCAAGTTCCAGTAAAGAACATCGTGTCTATTTGTAATTTATCCAAGACTTAAAGCATTTTCTTTTTGCACTTTCCGCCATTGTGTTGCGTATTTTGGTAAAGAGCAGCAGAAAATCCCATTGTTATTTTATATCTACACAAATGTATATTCTTTCCTTTCAGTGCACTGTGGGTATAAAAACTCCTACAGCAGTGATTAACTGTAAAAAAGCCAAATATGGATTAGCAGGTGGTTCAGTTTTAGGAGGTAATCACTTGCTTGAAATTAAATATCCTAGAGTATTCAGAATTTCAGTTTTCAAATTGAAATAATTTCTGAACATGTTGTTGCTGGTTTTGCAATTTCACAGTGCACATCATTGTGAGAAGTTAGTCTATAGCATGCAGAAATAAAAGTAGCAAATCTGTAGGAAGCAGGCAGTTGGCATATGGGTTTTATACAATTTCTGGGGTGTAGAAATTTGCATCAGAATAAAATTGCCAAAAGCACACCAGTTACTTTGATGTGCGTATATATATCTTTCCAAGAATCTTCAGGAAGCAGTTCTTGAGTAGCCAGGTTTTCAGAGGAGCAGATTGATGCTTGACACCATTTTCATGAGGAGCTGAACTTTCTCTGAAACCTGTAGGTTTATATTTTCAGTGCATACTGCTTGTGCATTTTCCCTGCTCAGAATTTTCAGGGCTAATTATTACAGCAGCCTGTTCTTTCTTCCCATCTGTGTGTTTACCTCTGAGCAGCTGAAAAGATCAGGACTGTGCAGGCACACTCCTGGGCTGATTATTTTCCAAAAAAACATCTATCTGTTACAAGGAGCAAATCCCATTATTGAGATAATTACAAGATGATTATGAAACACTTTGGAGATGTTGTAGTTTAGAGGACAAGGTCATTTGGCTGAAGCCACCTGCAGAAAGGAGACTGAAGCCAGTTGCCCTGGAGCTCAGGGCTGGACATACTGGCCGGGAAGATTTTGTAGCAAGAGGCAGGTCACAGAAAAATGTTTTTCCTCGTAACATCCTTTAAGAATACAAAGACACCAATAAGGATTTGTCTGTTTAACAAATGAGTGGGAATAAACGTGCCATGAACCTGATCATTTTTAATCAAGACTTGAATCAGAGGAAAAGAAGTCTTCAGAAAATCTCTTCCAAACACATTTTTAACATCACCAGGCTTCTCTGCATTTTTGTAAGCCATGGGTTGTGATGGTGAAATTTTCAGCCATACCGAAGTATCAACACAGAGCCTGTACTAGCATGAACTTTAAAATAAGTCTCAGCCCCATGTATTTGGGGAGGGGTGGGGAAGCTAACTGTAAATATACTTTCCTATTGCTTGGTTTTCTTCAGCATTTACTATATTAACTCCTGCAAACAACAAAGCAGGTACAGGGCTTGTTACAGCTATAGTGTTGTCACAACTGCTCTTTTAAATGAGTAAAAGTGAGAAAATTGTTTTCTAAAAAAATTAAGATGTCTATCTTAAGCATTCTTAAGCATCCAAAACTTACACTAAACCCAAAATTTTCTTTTTGAAGTCTACATCTAACACATATTCATGTTCCCTGAACATTTTGTCTGGATTGTGTAGCCAAAGAGTTGACTTAGGGGACCAAGCTAACAGAAAATCAGTGGAAGGGCTCGCTTTGTCTTCAGTAGGCTTGAGATCAGTCCTGTGTTGTAAACTTGCTGCTTACAGCCCCATTGCTAATTTTGGGCAAGTTTCATAGCTGGAGGAAGGCCTTACATTCACTGCACACTCTGACTGTGGAAATTCCTGCAGCTCCATGGGCTTTGTCAGACACAGCTCAAGGGGACAGAGCTTCCCTGTGGAGCAGAATATCCCTGTGGCTCACTGGATTCTTCAGGTGTCTGAAGATATTGCTGGACTTAAATCTTCAAACAGCCTGGAGATCTTTTCCCATTCCTTTCTGGTCGTGTTTGGAAATGTGTTGATGTGAATTTGTGTTCAATGCATTTGAAATTAGTCTGGTTTTGCACATTGCATTGCTGGATAATTGCGACTCTCGTTTACAGTTTCATGGGGAGTGAGTGTATGGGGTACAGCAAATTTTCCCCTTTAACATGTACAGAGGAGACCAATAAACCCTTTGGATATGTTGTTAGGTTTGTATAACTAGAAATGTTATGTGTTCAAAATGTTCTGGATACTTAGGTTTATTACTTTGGCAGTCACAGTTTGCTCAATGAAATTTCAGAGAGTATGTAAAATCAGTGAGAAATCTTCCATTTATGTTGCCTTTCCTATTGATGAGCATAAGTTGTTACAAGTAATTTTTTTTTTCTGGCTGGCTCTGGCATTTGATTTCATCTCAGAATGAGAGAAAATCTGGCTATATTTTATAAAAAAAACTTCTTTTTTTTTTGCTTACTGAATCTGTAATCTTTAAGTATGTGCGTTTTTTATCACAATGCAGGTTCCTATTAATAATACATCAAGCATATTTATTACTGAATTTAAATTTATATCAATATATGGGAGAAAACTTTTATATTTAACAATAAAGATGTCTAGTTAATTGGAGTTTAATTTATAGCAAGCAAAAAGATCCTCTGAGGCTCATTATCTGCTCTTACAGATATACAGAAGGCAAACTCTGACAGATTACATTGCCACTAATAGTCAGTTATTCTTCTTGTAATCAAAACTACAAGCAGGATAAAGAATTTTTTTTTTGATCCTATTAAGTCACGTTTCACCAGATCATAGTGCTGTTGCTATTTTAAGTGTATTCCTCACTGATTTCTATGTATACCTTGGGGGAAGCTGATTCTAGTGGAAAGCAAAATCAGGAGAGCAAAATGCCCCTCTGGCTGTTCAGGTTCCTGATGTCACCAAGACCTGCTGTCCTCTCTGTCTCAGCTCTGCTCTGTCCTCTCTCCACCTCCTCTGGGAGTAAGGGAGAGCAGTGGGGAATGCTTGGATCTCTTGGATATTCTGCTGAAATGGAAATAAGTGCCTCAGTGCTTTCCATCAGTTTGCTGCAACTAAAATAGGAGGGTTTGGATTTCTGAGCAGCATCCTAATGTTTGTGGATAAGGATGTACACATGTAGATAACATTCCTTATTCCCTTCCCACCTGCTCTGCTGACTGGATCTCTTTGGCACCTGCCACCATCCTTCCCTTCCAACTGAAACCTTGTCTCTCTTCATTCCCAAACCCTGTCTCCATGCAGGAGGTCCCAGTGCCCATCGCCCATCTCAGGTTGTGTTGGTTGGGTTCAGATCCCTCTTTGCACACTCCAGCAGTTCTCCTCTGTCCCCATCAGAGTTCCCTTCCTTACATAGTTCTTATTGCTTTCTTTGGAAAACAAGCAAATTGAAAAACAAAATACAAATAAAGGAAAGGCATTCTGGGTTTCTTGTTTGTTTTTGCACTGTTTCTGCATTCCTTTTCCACTGGCTCCCAGCTACAGGCAAATTGTTATTCAGTCACATTCTCCTCCACTTTCCTGATTTGTTTTTTGTCTTTGCCCTTTGAGCCCTAACTGTGCCCTCTCTACTTCAGCTGCACATTGGATCTGAGTCCACCCAGCTCCACAAATATCCTGGGTGGGATTTTCTGACCCTCTGCTCTTATTTCACATATCTGGCACAGCTGTAGCCGGGCGCAGCCAGTACAAGGAGGATCCAGCTTCAGGGTTGAACCCCTGGCCTGGCTCTTGTTGATGCCTTCCCTGGGGATGATACCTGTGGTGACTCGTGCACAGGAACCGTGTAGGTCAGAAAAATTCAAATTGCACTTCACAGTGCCCTTATTCCAGTCCAGCTGTGTGTCTGCCTAAAGCCATGGCCTGTCTCATCAGCCACATGCTCCTGTCCCAGCTCCACAGCCACCTGCAGTGGTAATTTGGCAACCACACAGCAAAAAAGGTCAGCCCTGCCATTGGCTGACATAAAATGAACCTGTCAAACCTGGAGTTTTTCTCTTAACTCTTCAGGCTGATCCAACTCACTGTGCACTCATAATCAAATCTTACACAAGGAAGGAGGCTGCTCCAAGTGGCCAGCTTGGGAGAGGAAAGGAAAGAAACACAGGGACTTTCCCTTTTTGGGAGCATCCACCTTGCAAACCCTATCTGCAGGCATTTGGAGTGGCTGCAAATGCCCTGAATAGGATTGTTCTACACCCACTGCAACATCTTTTTCTTCCAGAATATCCAGAATTTTCTAGCACTTTGCTTGTGCCATTAGACTCATTTGGCAAGAAAAAACAAACAAACAACAGCTTGTGCTTTCAGGCTTTTTTTTTTTTCCTTTTCTGCTTTCCAGTGTTTTAGAAATTATTTGGTGTCTCATCAAAGTGAGCAATCCTGTCTATTTCTGTCTGGGAAGAACCAGGATCATTTCTTCAAGATGTATTACAACACATGCTTAAGTCTTCCTGTTTCTTCTCCACTTTTCCAATTTTTTTTTTTTTTTCTCATCATAAATTAAGTCAGCAAAATAAATTCTTGCAATTTTTCATTTTGTGAACTTTTTTTCTCATTCATTAGTTCAGAGCCTTGGGCATGAAGATTGTACTCAGAAGGAAACAAATTATCTTCTCTGTAATTGCTTTGCACACACGCAAACACACACAAAATGCTGAAGGGTGTTAAGGGCAGGATTTTATCTAGGTAATCATAACCTGAAATTGATGCCATGACATGGAAAAGAGACAGATAAGGAGAAATGAAATTAGTACTTATTCAGGGCAGCTCATCCTTATCATCATTTTGCACACTTCATTATGAGCTATAGATCTGAAAAATGCTTTTCAAACGACATTTTCTAATGTTGTAAAATTCATTTGATCATCAGTTCCTCTTCTGTCTTGTGCAGGAGGATAAATGAAAGAAGTGGTTCTGCCAGGTGTTTTTTTTTTTTTTCCCCCCCATGGGAATAAGAAAAAAATGCACACTTCAGAATCTAAATTTGCTGATGAATGTAGTAGAGTCCTCTCAGCTGTATGGTGCTGCAGCTCTGTAATGGATAGCACTGAGCATCAAAGAACATATATTTACTTTACTTAAGTGGGTTTTCAAGAATGAGCAAAAAAGTTTGGCTACTGAAGATTTTCTGCTAGCACGTGTAATGCAGGGAAAGGCAAAGGAGTAAAGTGAGATCTTTAATTATTTAGGCAGCTGCAAATTTTCAGCCATCTATACTGGTGTGATTACTGAGATCCCGGAATTGTAGGACAATTTGGGCTGGAAGGGACCATAAAGATCATCCTGTTCCCTTGGACAGTGATACCTTTTACCAGATCAGGTTGCTCAGATCTCCACCCAGGCTGGCCTTGAACACCTCCAGAGAGGCCCGGAGTGGAGTTTTGGGATGAGGGCTCAGTGGTGTGGCAGCCCAGGGCAGAGCCAGCTGTGTGGAGAGTTGGAGAGAGCACTGTGGGCTCTACTTGTATTAGAATGGAGTTTGAAAATACAATGCTGCTATCAGGGAAAACAGATTTTTGGGGTTTTTTCACTGTTAGGATCAGAGGCACGTGCAGACACTGCAGTAAATTATTCTGGCCCTTAAACAGCAGCCATGAGCCTATAGCCAGTAATTATTTGGCTCCTGAGTGCTGGGTATTTCTGATCCTGGAACAGCCATTTATCAGGGGGATGAATTGAGTGGCCAGTTCTTCTTTCTAATCTAGCAGAGTGAGATTCATCATACCTGACTTTAGATGTCTGCATCTGAACCAGCAGCTGAGCCCTCCTAGTTAATAGAAAACTTTGGTGATTTTGGTGCAAGGGCAGTATGTTGTATTTTAAGATTTTCTTTATACTTTTATACAAATATATATATATATATATTATTTTCTGTATCATTTGGTTTACCTTAATTACTTTAGACTAAGCAGAGCAGATATTTTGCCCATGACTTTTTTCTAATCCTTTATAAGGACTGAATTAATTAGCATTATTGGAAAACATGTGCAAAATTACCAATTCTGTATGTAGGTCACTGCCAGTTCTCAGCCTGTGTTTCCTCATTCTTTGAGAACAGAATTTAAGCTTCTGTAGCATCCTCAGGTGTCAAGTCAGGTGTCAAGACTTACTCTTGGCAAGCCTGGATTCAATTTAATGAGCAGTTCATATGGCTTTCTTTGGAAAACAAACAGATTGAAAAACAAATACAAATAAAGCAAAGGTATTCTGAGTTTCTTGTTTGGGTTTTTTTCTTTTGTTCCTTCTTTTTCCCTCAGCGGGTTTGAATCTTGCTAAGGAATTTAGATAGGATGTTTTACTGTAATTTTGGAGGTGGAGTTTTAGATTCCTTGTGATTCCTTGGTAGGGAAAATGAACCTATTGTCCTTTAATCAACTTTAACATGTGTTTGATGCAAGTCAGTAGCATTTCTCACTGGGATTAGTGTAGTCAAGGAACTTTTCTCTCAGCAATGACCATTCATAATTCTGTTTAATAGTGATATGTTGTTATGTACACATGTTCTTAAACTGGAAGTATAATTTCAGTATGAGGAAAGAAGTTGCCACAACCCAAAGCCGTGCAGAGGAAATGAAAAATCCCGTAAGCTGCATTGATCCTAAGGACTTCTCTTATGTCTGTAATTTCAGAAGAGCCTGCTGAGTACAGAAAGTGGTAGCAAAGGTGCTAAAATATTTCCTATCAACAGATCTGCTGGAGACAGCAATGGTTATTTGGGAAAGTAAAGCATAGTGTGTTCTACAGTCATTCTAAATTCTCGTGGTGAGGAAATTCCTCTGTCATATCTGATTCATTTTCTTATGTATTAGTATTTCAAGATTAATATTTGACAAAGATTTACTGTTGTGAAATAGGGAAATGAATTTTGTTTGATTTGGAGTGATAACAGGAACATGCCTTTGCTGCTGCATGTTTTCTGGTTTTAGTACTAAAAAAAAAGAACTCACAGTGCTTATTTGTACCTCCTTCAAAATTCATCATCACAAACTCAGTGCTATTTGTGAAAAGTTGAATGACAACTGAAGAAATGCTATAGTGAAATTTAACAAGGCTGCCTAAAATCTGTTTCTTTTCTCAGTGTCTAGATTTAAGCTTACCAACTTTAGGCATCTAAAAATTAGTTTTATTCTTATCTTCCACAGGAATATGTATGTGGATTAAAAATCACAGACAACAGGCAACAATATTTATTTTCTAAGCAATTATCTAATGTGAAAATTTTGCAATATGAAGGCAAAAAAATAACTTGTTACAGTAAAAAAAGCTGTCCTGGAATAAAACCCCCACTTATGGATTAGCCAAAAAATTATTTGATGGCACCTTGGAAGGCAGGAGTGTGTCATTTCTGAGACAAAAATCTAGTCCTTGTATTACATGTTGCTATTTTAACTACCTCATGCAGTAATATGTGTTTATAAGCCACCTTTAGGGGCAGAAAAAGCTCAATTTCCTCAGATCAAAGATCCCTTTTTCTGCCCCTTGGGAGAGAAAAGCGTAAGGCTGTTTCCTCCATTATTAACATTTTGCCTGAGGGCAAGTGGCAATATAATCCCTATCATTTTTACTTCCTGCTGCTCCTCTGGGAAAACACAATCCAGCCAGGCGTGTGTTTGTGGCTCTTCCTTTCATTCTTGTTTCCTGCTGTGCTATAGCACAGGACAGCAGCAGGTGCCATATATAAAGGAGAAATGTGGCAGAAAGCTCCAGACAGCTCCTGAGATTTCCAATTTGGCCATGGGTTAGAGTGCCATCCTTTCCAGGAGAAAAGAACAGGCTGTTTGGGGTTTTTTTGTTTTTTAATCAACTCCCCACCTTTTATCAGGAAACAAAAATAAAAGTAATGCTTTCATTGCTCCTAAAAACATAACTTCATGATTAACTGGTATTTCTTACTGTGTTTTCCACTGCTGGCATGCTTTGAAACTGGTTCAAAATTAAATCCAAACTCACCAGTGTTTGGAATCAGTGGGAAAGGAAGAAGTTTATTCATGAGACCTGTACATGAAATACTCTTCAGTGCAAAGGCTTCAGTGAATCCATGTTAAATCTGTGAAATTTCTTTACATAATATTAACAGCCGAAAATGTATTATAATAAAATGACTTCTCATTTTATGGAATAATTGAAATTATTTTATTATAGGTTATCTTTCTTCATATTTGGTTTTTATATGTACTTGGTTGATTTTCTGAATCAAAGTTTTTCACATGTTGTTAACTTTGATATTTTGTTTAGACCATCTCATATCAGAACATAAAACAGAAAATGTTTGTTAGGTAGGTTAATGAATTAGACACAAAATTTCAATTTATTTTGCAAAATGTGGGTCAAAGTATTTATAGTTGTTATGGAGTTTTCATCACCAACATTATTGCTTCGCATTTCTTTTTTTCTGATTCTAAGAGGTAATTATATGAATTTTAATTGTATCTCTGAATTTAAATTTATCCTTTAAATAAAGGGCAGGGAATAATCTGTGTGTACCTTCAGGACAGTGAATCTATCTTTGGGTGGCAGATGTTACCTCTGCTTTGCCAGTGGCAATAATTTGACTGGGAATTTATAGGAATTAAATGCACAATTTGCTAGAAAAAGTGAAACTGCTGAAAATAAATCTAAATAAGTAATTAAAAAAAAATATATTGAAATCACAAATCCATCTGTATGAATCTGAAGTGTATGGAGTGCTTCAGTTACTTCAGAAAGGTGATAATAGAAGACTATATATATACATGTATATATATATCACTTAGAGGAGCAAAATTGAAGTGCCAACAATTGCTCTCACAAAAATATGGCTGCAAATAATCGAAGTGAAGAATGAAGTTGTTACAGTCTCTTGAATCAGCATGAAGCTTTGTGGGCATTTACAAAAATTGGATAATAAAAAATGTTCTGCTTTGCATCCCACAGAAGATGGCTCATGTTCCATGAACAGCAAAGTCAATTAAATGTGGGGCATAAACAGACGGATGTTGATGATTTTCTGTAAGATTAGACAAAGAAACGCAACCACAGAAAATCGCACATTCTCCACTGAAAGTACAGAGTGGGAAATTACCAGATTGGATAAGGGGATTTCTCTGGCCTCTCTTTTGCTTGTAGTGAAGCAAATTATTAAAATTTAGCTCAGAGAATCTCAAACTTGGCATGTGTGACATACTTGCAAGTACTTACAAAAGCCATGTGTCCAGAGGGTTCAGAGCGTGCAGACAGCTGAGGAGAGGTTGCTGCTCTTGCCAGTGCAGATGGCTGGATGTGACCAAAATTTTTATAGTCCACACTGGCTTGAAAAACTCAAGTTATCAAGAAGAAGGAGATGGAGCTGATTGCTAATGTTAGTCTGTGTCTTGCAGTGTTTGGTTAGGTAACAAATTATGGATTACTTGCAGGATAGAAGGGAATTGCTTTTTGCTATTCTTAGTGAGTGAGAAGTTAAGGGGGGAACTTAACAGTGGTAAAGCATCTAAGGTGGCTGTGTAAGTCAGAGGGATTTCTGGAAATCAGGTGGGATAGGAAGTTGAAAATATCATTAATACATAAAGATGAAAGAAAACAATGCCAGATTTTTATTTTACTGGTCTTGGCTGGTACCATCTACTCTTTAGCCTCCCAAGTCCCTGAGCCTCAGTGGGAATGAAACATCATCCAAAGTATTGGGAAATGGAGTTAGGGAGCACTTTAACTCACTAGAGATTGGTCCATGGGACCCGACTGGATGCTCTCAGGGGAGCTGGGCAAGGTCCTGGTGAAGCTGCTGACTCCTTTAAAGGGCACAGTGCTCCATGGAGGTTACTGGTGATGGGAAAAGAGCAAATATCACACCCGTCTTCAAGAGAGAAAAGGTTAAGTGCATCCAGGCCAATCAGTAGCACTTCAATCACCATGAATACTGTGGAGGAAATCCCCCTGAAAACCACATCCAGGCACATGAGAACAAGAAGTTGCTTGGTACAACCCTTATGAATTTATCAAGGGCATATTGTATCTGATCAACTTGATTGATGATTGACAGATTCCTTTCACCTTGAATATTTGGGGATTCTATGAATCAAGAATATTTTTCCCAATTATTGGCAGGCAATACTGAATTGAACCATCTTCCTCAAACAACAAGATTTAAAATGTATTTTAACTGAACACACTTAGACTTTTCATGAAAATATAAAAGGGCAGAAAGTAAGAGAGATTTTTATGCTCCCTGTGACTCCTTTGAAATATTAAATGTTATTTCAGATAATGAGTTTCTGGAGGATGTGGAACTAATAAAAGGTTTAACAGTGTTCAGCCCTGGGGTTGTGGTGTCTTAGCTTTAGCTCTCCTCCTCTGTCCCTATAACCACTAAACTTTGTGGTTTGGAGCACAGCTGCTCCTTTTCAAAGTACAGCAGAGCAGCCACTCTTTCCTCTGGCCCTATAAACATTCACTGTAAGAGAAAAATGAACATATTGGAAAACTGTAACCTCTAGCAGCTGACTGTGAAAAACAAGGTGAAGATAATGAACTACAGTGCTTCCTGCTAGTCAGAAACAGAATTAGGAATGATTCCTGCTTTGGTTTCTGGCATATAGTGAGAAGATATATTGACTTTGGATTTGGGGGTTTTTAATTCTTATTGGGAAGGTGGCAGGGCATGGTAAAATGAGATATAATTTACAGACTTTTCTTGGTTTCTCGTACAGGTGTACTTTATTGTAAGAAACATATACATTGTTTATTTCTGATTTTTTTACTAAGAATTATTATTAAAATTGCTTATGCAGAGTATTTAAAAACAGATACAAACATGATTCTGTTAATTTTCCTACAAGGCCTGGTTCTCCAGAAGTGTTTGACCATCAGAGAATACAGACAATTGTATTCATACAGGTTGTTTCTTGCTGGTGGTGGCCTTCCCCAGTTTCTGATGCTGTCCATCCTTCAAGCCATGAAGAAAGCCCTAAGGAAAACCTCTGTGTGTAGAGCCAAAGGCCTTGGTCATCTTTATCAAAAGTTACTTCTCCTTTTCTTGCTGATGCTTGCCAGTTGTCATTGCAAAGGATCCACCGGACTCATTTAATTTCTGAGCCCTGGTCATCCAGTTGTGCTTGAATCAAAACCCAAAAATTATCATTGCATATTGTTTGAGGAGAAAATCACATTATTTTGGTTTAATCCCTTTTTTTTTTTACTTTCTTTTCCACACCTCTTCTATTCCATAGCACTTTGAACATGCTTAAAAACATTTCATCAGCAATTAAATATTCCTACTTGGAAAGCCTAAAAGGATGCATTGCATTTTTCTGTGTAAGTGAAATTCTGGTCTTGAGAGCAGATGATTTTCTGTAGACTTCCTCAGCTACGTGGCATTTGCATATTAGTATAGAGAGGCTGGACTTACTGCAGTTATTTTTACATTCTAGAGAAGATTTACTACTTGTGACAGCACTTGAAAGTGTGAAGTATCTGCCTGCTTTATTTTAGAAATTTAATCGTGCTGAAGTGGAAGGAAATCAATTTAAAAGTGTGGGTTGAAAATGAGGAATGTTCATCCAATATTTGTGTGATAAGTAGGGAATAATTCAATTCAGTACAATCATACTTGAAATATAAACCCATTTAAAACCTATTATTATAATTGCATTAACTATTACAACAGAACTAGCCAGATTGATTCTGAAAAGTATATATTGAAGTTACTAATTTCCATTGGAAGAAAATTTGTTGACCACTTCTGCTGCAAACTGTGCATTTAATTAAAATATTTAAATTTCTAATTCTTTGTTATGCTTCAGGTTTAGTTTCTAGACTCCATTCTTTTCTGTGCTGAAGAATCAGGTACAGGAATCATCCTGTCCTAATCATCTAGAATGGCACCAGAACTCAGTTTTATTATTGGGATGAAGTGTTAGAAGATATAGCATTATTTTACTTACCATTCTTTAGAAGGCACCCTAATGTTAATCTCCTTCAGACACAATAGGTAGCAGTGACCAGTGGCATTTTTTTTTAAAGAATGGGGGAGTATTGGAATATTCTCATGTTAATAACTTATCCTGAGTAAGTTTAGTGTTCCAAGAGCCATAGAAGTGCATGTTAAATGTACACCATCTACTACTTCATTTCAGTCACATTGTTTATTTTCATGTTGATGGCTCTGGGATCATCAAGTTTGAAGGCAGCTAAATAATCTTCTGTCTGATTTAATCACATCAGTGGAATTTACTGAATGTTTCATGGTTGGAGTTGCTAAGACAGATTTGTGAAAGGCTCAGTCTTACATCGAGTTATGTTATTCAAGATCCTTGAAGATATCTGGAATGAACAGTTCCTGCAGTGCAGAGCTTGAAATATAAACCTTTTTGTCTGGGAATATTTAGGATTTGGCATAACTATCAGTTTTAGCCATGTTCATGTTAAGGTAGATTTCCACTGAAAAGGAATATATATATAGATATACACACACACATATATATACATATATATATATAAATGTATATGAAAAAATGGAATCAAATGGAATCAGGACTAGGAAGGGAAATTGAATTTAAGCCCTTGGAAAGCTGCTTTGATTATGTCACATTACCAACCTGTTGCCGTCCCAGTACAAAATAACAAATAAATTGAGATGGAAAAATAGCAGATAGCTTTTAAATGGTTTTTTAATTAGTTCAAAATAATTTCAGATATTTCATCAATCCTCTGTTCACTACTGAAGCCTATGAATAAGCTATCTACCTTTAATTTTATTTTTCCTCGCTCTCTTTAATCCATGCAGATTTGTCTGTGGATGTGCTGTGTGCACATCTACAGGAAAACCTGTAACAGTAAGAGTTGATTTTCTATAGTTCTGGTAATCAGTGTCTGCAGTGCCTGTCTGTGAAGAGCAGGCTCATCCCTCTCTTCCTTGCTGTGCTGATGACCAGTTGCACAGTGTAGCTGAACACACTTGTGCTTCCACAGAATGAAGGAGATTTACATTTTTATTGCACAGGCTGCACGCCATTCATAGCTTTGACCTTGGGTTACTTCTCTTGAGACTGAAACTTCATGGCCAGTGAATCTTTCTATGTATATGGATTTCCTCAAGACTCACATTAATACTCACCCAGATTTTCTAGGCTTTGGCATTTTCCGTAATTTCACATCACCTCGCTCTACAAACATGAAGCTTTACTTGAATTTGACCTGTCTGTTGTTCTCTTTACTCATGCTCATGTTTGCAGTAATAGAGCAAACCTGTGTGGAATGGAAAATGGGCCAAGTTCCTTTATCAAGGTGCTCTTGACTCAACAGTGATGTATTATTTCTTTGTAGCTCTTTATTTTCTTTAAATTGTGTTCTCAGCTGCTGGCATGGCATGCAGATGTTTTATTTCAAACTGTTCACTTGGCCACCCAGGAGACAGCTCTTTGGATTCTGGCACTATTAGCATGTTGTAGAATGGGAAGATATTAACCTTTCCTATATAGCTTACACACCCTATAACAATACTACAGAGATATATTATATGAAGAGTATAAACATTAGGTATAATAAGAATAATCCCAAGTCCTAAGGCGATGGTTAAGCCTGAGGAAAGCAACCAACTTCTGTGGGCTGAAGTTGTCTAAGGGCTGTTCCCCCAGTTTTCACACTTTCTGCTTTAATTTTTGGAGGAGAAAATATACATCCTTGCTAATTTTCCCCGACAATTCTGTGTGCATCTCCTCTTTGTTGCAGCGCAATAAAGTTCAGAAAAGACTGCAGTAAAGTCATGAAAACCATTTAAACACAAACTTGTGTCACTTAGTGCCTAAGAACCTTCACTAGTAATTAAAAACCATAGAAACTGCTTGTATGGGTAGAATGCTGTGTTTGGAATGCACTTTTCAGCTGTGGCCACTACAGATTTTTGGAGAAGCCTTTGAGCAGCCAAAGCCTGGCAGTGTTAAGGCTTCTGTTCACCTTTTCCTCAGAAAGCCCGTGATAAAGCTTGAGTCCATCATGCATTGCTAGATTTTCTTCCATTTCTTTTTTTGTTTTGTCAGGGTTTACTAATGCTACTTTACCCTTGTTGTTAAGTGTATTTGCAGCTGCCAGTGGCCATCTGTGTGCCACTGAAGGCTGAACTGAGCAATCACTGATGATGTAGATAATTCTTTAAGGAAAAAAGAAAATGCAAATGGGAGGCTGCTTTCCTCAAGCGTACGGGTTCCTATTTATCACATACTTTGATTATTTTAATTTTTGTGTTGGTATTATGGGATCTCAATTGCAATCCAGAGAATTCTGCCTCTGAACAGCTTAAAGCTGTTGTCAGGTACCTCTGTCCTGGCAGCATTTGGAGCTGGGGTTGTTGATCCCCAGCAAGTTCTTCAGGATGGCTGGCAGGAAAACAAGGCACGTTGATACAGATTTGTTACAACTTCTTTCCCCCTCTCCCCAATACATCAATTTTCTGCAAGTAGCATTTTTCCAGGGGAAAATCTATTTCAGCAGTAAATTGCTGATCTGCTCTAAACACCATGGGCAGGAGAGGTCACTCTGTCACTTTGGCAGTCCCATTACCTGGCCATTGCTGTGGCCCTCTGAGTCACCAGCATTCATTTATGGGAATTGAATTAATGAGGAAACGAGGGCACCCTAATGGCAGTAATGCCTCAAGGAGGGAACAAGGCAGCAGATGCCAGGGATACAGATCGTGTATCTGCTCAGAGCACGGCCTGTTTAGGCTGTGGATTCTCAGCCTAGTTGGAAATGCTCTTGACTGAATAAAAGCTGGGAGCTGGACAGTGAAGGACAGGTGTGCATGGAGCTGTCTCAGGGAGAACCTGGTCCTTGGTTAGAAGTTGTCACAAATTTCCGTGTAATAAGAATAGAATCTGGTTTTTTTCTCCTAAAGATAATTTGACTTTTCCAAGTAAATAGGAGCGTTAAGTGTAGTAAAATGGCTTCAGTCACTAGTATTTGTAGATGGAAAACAAAGGGAGCAGGTCTGCTGGTTTAAGATTATACAGTTTTAATTGTGAGAGCTTTTTTTTACCAGGGCACGTTTCTATTTAAATCCTGTTTTAAGCAATCCGCCACATTGGAAATCTTCAATATTTTAAATCATTTGTGATTTTCTCATTTGACAATGTTACCAGCTTAGTCTGGCAGCAGAGCTTATCAAAATCCTGTCTCTTCAGCACTGTGAATTTGTTCACATTCTAAAATTTCATTTTTTATTAAATTAAGAAATCAATAGCTAAAAGGATCAATGGATTCGGTAACAGCTAGCTTAATCTCAACAGAAGTGGATTGCTGCCAAACTCCATGTTGCTGTTTAAATTGATTCAGCCAGACATCTTTTGCTCAAAAAGTCAATTGTGGTGAGAGAAATGCTTTTTTTTAAAAAAACGGCATATAAAATTTGTAGTCTTTTGTGTATGTGTGCACATGAACGCACACGCTCCTCTTTTTTCCTTTTTTTTTTTTAAGAGACCCTAGGAAACAGACATTTTTTACTGAAGACTCCCTCTCAGCACCTGCTTATGGGTCATTTTGTCAAAAGTTGGCACTGCTGTTTAGAAAAATGAAAAAGCATTTAATTTTTTTCTGTTTATGTGTTGGTTTTCTGCTCTACATCTCTAAGCATTTGATACTGCTCTCTATTTTCCCAGTCATTCAGCTTACACATACTGCACAGGTAATTTTTTTTTGTCTCTGAGTGCCAACTGAAAGATATCTAAGTACACAGTAGGCACTTTACGATCCTTATCACATACCATTAGACACTAATGTACTACAATAATGATCTTGATAATTGCTCTCTCACCTCACAGCACACCTGCTACTCACTTAATACATTTTGGAATCTTTTCCTTTTACATAAATGATGTCTCCTAATGAAAATTCTATAATGAACTTTCTATGGTGAACACATAAAACACCATATAGAGAACTGTGATTTAAATGGCTGTGAAACATTAGAAATTCCATCTTTTTCCCCACTGTCCAGGTATTTGGGGCATTGCCTTGATTTCAAATCCGATATTGGAATCCCCTCCAAAAGGCTTCTATATTTTGCTGGGCCTTATAAGGCAAACTGGTAGCTTGACCCAACTCAGCTAACTTTATATTTATAAATATATAATTTTATTCTCTATTTATAGAGAATAATTGTTGGGCTAATCCTGGAAACAGGCAGTTCCCTAGCACAAAGCTGGTTCCTAAAGGGTTGCCCAAAGGCTGTTGGATTTTTCCCTGAATTTCTCTCCATGTTCTTCTTCACAGTCTAATTTTGAATGAAGGATGAAGTGAAACAAGCTCAGTGCTTGGACTGTGCCAGGGTTGGGCCCCTGAAGTGAGGGTAAGACATCATACCCTTTATTTTTCCAGCTGCTGTGTATCAGCAGCTGTCACAGTTTTACCTGACAAGCACATCTTCCTTCCAAATCCTCTTCTTTTGAGGATTTCTTTCAAGGGTGACACTTTGAACCTCACTTCAGAACACCTGTGCTTGAAGATCCATCTCAGTGCACGCTGAGCAGCAGGGGCACAGAAACCTCTGTCCCCTCTAGTGAAAAGCCAGCCAGTGTCAGAGACTCAGTGAGAAGGGCAGGCTGATGGGGGGGGATGCAGGCTTTTTATGGAAGCACCCCGAGTCCCCCAGAAATCTCCCAGTCTGATGAAAGACTCCCTTTCCATGACAGTCCTAGGACCTCTTCTGATAGATCCCTGAGGTCTCAAGACTACCACTGGCAGCTCTGTTGCTTTGGGAATTCTGACTCACTTCTAATCATCTCCCTTCGTGACAGTGGACTGTGAAACAAAGGTTCTTTTCTTTTTTCTGTTTCCCCTCTTCACCTTTGAGTTTTTTTAACAAGTTATCATGGTAACCCACTACCTGAGGCCAGGCTGGATCATGGCCACTGATACTTTAGGAAAGCCATGACTCAGTTTATACCTACACTGCCTGCCTGGCCAAGTGCCTTTTCAGGTACCACTTTCCAGAACAGCTCTGCTCATAGGACTCTAGATGTTTTCAGTAAATTTGGGGGGGGTTGGTATCAAATGAAAGATCTTACTATGGTTATTTCCTAGTGCTATTGGCAATGCTTTCAGTCTTCAGTTCCCTCTTAGTGTGTGACCTTAGAATACAGACCTTAAACTTCAGCAGAACTGGGTGTGAGAGATGCCCACAGTGTGAGTGTACAGAGGAACAACACACCTGGAGGTGCCTCCAGTGACTAATGGGTTGTGTTCCCTCCACAATAAGCTCACCATGTTCTAGAGAGAGGCAGAGCATGGTGTGTTTCCTTCACCTCGCTGTTCAAATTGTCACTACCAGCACCTAGCAATTCTCTTCTGTCACCCTAATCCATCACAATATTTCAGTGGGATGGAGAATGGCAGGCAATAAAATGTCTCCTGGAATATAAATCAGATCCTAATTTGTTTTTCTCTAAGCCATTATTTCTTGTGTGATGGTCTTCTCCCAGGTGTTTCAGGCTTGTCAATCAGTTGCTGCAGGCACTTGTTTTCCTTTCCCAGGTTGTGCTATCTCTGGACCTGGCAGTAACAGAGTGAAGCACCCAGCAGATGTAATGCCATGTTAAACCCAAACAGAATTCCAAGCTTGTCACAAACAGAATCTGAAACACAAACTGCATTAGCAGAAGGGCAAAGTGTTCTGCACCAGGACCTAGTTCAGTTCCCTGGGTGTTGATAAAAGAGTGCTCTGAACTTCCTGATCACTGGTGGAAAATTAGTTGCTGTGCGATGTTGACTGATGGAATGGGGATGTCTGTGCTTTCCATGTCACAGCAGAGTATTTTGGGACAGTAACAAGAAATTCTGTGCTCCAGTGCTCTCTGTATCTGTGTTACAGATATTTGCCTCACAGATGTGCTTTCTGTGCTACTTCTGCTGGAAGTTACATTTAGTCTTTGCTCATATCCTGAAGGCCAACAGAACAAGCTCCCTGACTGATTGATTTCCAGGTAATCAGCTTGTCCGAGTGGGATTGATTAGTTCTGCTTCGTTTGTGAGCAGGTCTCAGAAGATCCTTTTTTTAACACAGAGCACTCAGAGCGCCACCAATGCTCCTGCACTGACTTCAGTCATAGGGAATTGTGTGATACCATGGGCTAAATATCAAATGGAGATGGACAGAACTGGACTGTAGTGCTTAAAAATATGAGTTATAAACCCCCAAAACCAACTAGGTTATGTAATAAAAATAAAAATACTGGCATACAGTGAAGAAAACAAAATCCGGCTGGTTGCCAATTTGCCATATTAAATTCTAGTTAGCTGTTTTCTTAGCATTGCCCAGTTAATATTCTGTGCAATGCCTACATGAAGTGTCTGTGTCACTGTCTCTGCTGACAACACCAAATCATCTCTCTTTCTACTGTTTTCACTGCCTTTTGGTACAAGACTCCAACAACTGGACCCTCCTTCCTGACCATGAATACCTAAGCCACAGAATGCACCTTTTCGAAGTTCACAATAAATGAACAATCATTTACTAGATCAGTGATAACAATTCCTACTCAATGTCAGCAGGTTTCAATGTAGTTGCAAAATTAAGGACTAGGGTTTCCTAAGGATTCCTAATGGTCAATATTTTATTATATATTTATTATTGTTTATAGTTCTCATTTGATATACAGTGCATCACCATCTGAAAGGACCTCCTCTTCAATTTGACAGCTGGGCATTTTAATGTACATATAGGTGTTCCTATAAATTGTCTCATACAGAGGAAATGCTGGCAGTTGCCAGGTGTTTTTCTCCAGTTAGAAGTACTAACAAATTCTATTTCTTTCTATCCTGGGTAAAGCCTACAGCCAGTAAAAGGCTGCATTTTTCCTGTAACACCTTTTTGCTTTTGAAGCCCAGGAGAAACCGCCAGTCATTTGTTCAGGTCAGTTCTATTTCTGTGTGCTTTGCTTGAACTTAATGTGGCAGAGAAGTAGAGAAGAAAAGTAATTCCATGTCCCTTGAATTATTTTAGTGCGCTGAGTGAAAATAAGACAGAAGCCATGGCACAGTGCATCTGATGAAATAATGTTCCATTTATTACAGCATTTTAAATCCTGGCTGCTGCACTACCAACATTGACTCTGAGGGTACCCTTGCCAGCTTTGCCCTGCCACTGGGAAGGCCATCATATTCTAGAAACATCATCCTATGTTTCTGGTTAGTGCATACCAGGCTTGCCCAGTAGAATGGCAATTTGGCACTTTAGCTGAAATCCATCTCTTCAGCTTGATATTATGTAATAAAGGAGATATTTCATAAAATATAATACTTAATAAAAGAAAACCCAGTGCTAACTTATCAAAAATGAGTCCAAATAACAGTTAGGAAGCAACAGCCCACTGCTGTGAAACTGATCATTACCTCTCCATCATTGCTTTGAATGTGTGGGCATCATATTTTTTTATTTAAACAATGTGCCAAAAGCAGGCTGTGCTAAAATGCATAACCATCAGCTGCAACAGCTTGTCTGGCTGGTTATGCATATATTAATTCCAGCTGCTTTCTTACTCTGCTGTGTATCAAACTCCTCACCTTTGCTTCTGTATGTTTTAGAGAAAAGAGAGACTGGTGATAGATACTGTTAGTAGTCATTGAAATTTTTTGTAGGCAAACAGACATCCCTGCCTTGGGAATTGTCTTGGGGATTTTAGAATCTTACCTTATGTGTGTGGAGATTAACACAAAAAAGTATCTCTTCATCTTTTTTACAGTTTCAGGCTGTTTTTAGAAATCTAGGCAGTCATGCATATGTAGACTCAAGGAGCCATAAAGGGATTGCTGCTGTTTGTGGTGTGAAGAGATTTCCTTCTTTTTATCTGTTTTTGAAAAGTCAAGTTTCTTCTTTAATTCTAGTGCTTTGTTACTGGCTGTGAGAGGGGATTATCCAGGATGATTCCTCCTATTTGCCACATTGTTCTGAACCCCACTTTTCATCTTCACAGCCCATGTCAAAGCGAGTGCTTAGGAATTCTGATGAGCTCCATCTTGCTGGAGGTGAGCTGGGACTCAGGGACACTCTGTGTCTTTCCCCAGTGTCCTGAGTGTTGAGGCACCTGATGAGCATTAGCATCAAGGAGAGGAGGGTTGTTGCAGCTGTAATGCAATATCAGCACAGCCCTAAACTCCAGTTTGTCACCACCACAGGAGTTCTTTCCTCTTCCTTCAATCAGAGAATATCTTCTAAAAACTCTTGCAGAAATATTTTTGTTCTGAATTAAGAATGGAATTGAAAGTTTTCCCTGCTTTTAACTTGACCCGATGAGTTTGTAGTGGTTCTGATTTCTGAGGTCTTTGGGCTTTCCATGAAAACATTTTCATTTTCAACTCACCCCTTGGAAAAATACAGCTCCTGCTTCAGCCTGCTGGGGTGGGATGCTGAAAGCAGTGCCAGAAACAGAAGTGAGGGAAAGCAAGAGAAAGCACAAGAGAAAGCACAAATGTTGCTGAGGTGGCTTACTTACCATGACCAGTATGAACTTTTGGTATTTACATTAATGTTTACAATTAATTTTTTCCTAACCTTCTGCTCAGCCCTTCAGGTGAAAGGCTGACGTTGCACTCTGGAAGCTGATACTGCTGAGTTTGATTAGATTATAGGGAAAGAAGATTTTCCATCTTCCCACACCTCTTGCCAATTAAGATTAGGAGTCTCATAGTTGATTCAAATCTCATTATTCCACAAACATCGTTAAGATTGTATGTAGTTCAGTTTTGCAGTAGAAAGCAGTCTACAAATAAGCAGTTGTAATATCAGGGATGAAATTTTTAAGTCTTAATTGGGATAATGAAGGAGATACTAGAGGCTCTATGAAGACTAACACTTAATGTACCTCTGAGCAGAGGTTGCTTCCAATTTTATATTTCAGCAATATTATACCACAGTAACGCATGGATATCCTCATTTTATTGACTTCTTTTTGTTCTTACAGCTTTTGATTGCTGTCTTAAGTCCTTCTGTTAAAAAAAAAAAAGTATCTGAGGTCATTGATCTCTTCCAAATATTATCAAAAGTGGCAGGGAATATCCCTGACAGGCCTCTTTGTGGGATGTTTGTATGCCTTGAATGCATAGTCACTATGCATTGTTCACATAGTGAACATAAAGAGACTGATTAGGATCCATTCTGCAAGTACAGAATTTATAATATATGATGGAGGAAAGGGAGATGGGGATGGAGAGAGGGTGTAATTAATTCCTAATTATTAGAAATATTATAGGTGTGTAGCCTGAGCTGATATCAACAATAATACTGGAAATGATGTATATGTTTTCCCAGACCAATAATACCTGTAAATGAAATTACCTGTAGTTCCAGTCCTGTGCCTTTCTTAATTGGACTGCCAGTCAGGCCCCTCTTTATCAGCTGTGATAGGTTTGAAATGTATAGATGCATATTAACAAATGAGATGAGATCTATTAATTTAATAATGATTTCCATTTTCGACCTAAGCTTCTGCTTCCGTTGAACCCTAAAAAATTTATCATTGTAATAATTACAAATCAAACAGATTGTTATTTACTGTCCTCAGGTAATATGAGATAATATTTCAGTTTTAAGCAACGTTGCATTTCATAACAAAAGTTCTTGCACCACATAAATGGCATTAAGCATCATCTAATGGAAAGGTCTCCATTTCAGTTTTTTTGGGTTGAGTTATCAAATTCAGTTTTTGGGTTGAATTATGAAATTAATCTTCCTCTCATGTTTTGCGTGGGAGACTGATCCCCACCTTGCTACAACCTCCTTTCATGGACTGTAGAGAGTGAAAAGATCTCCCTGAGCCTCCTTTTCTCCAGGCTGAACAACCCCACTTCCCTCAGCCACTTCTCATGTGGATGACTCTCTAGAAATATATTTATTCCCAAATAAAACTAACGTAGTTTTGTGAATATATTTCTATATCATGTCTCTATTTTTCTAAAACTAAACATCTGTGGCTATGTTGCTTTTTATTGTGTTTGAAACTGTTCACGTTGAGTGTAGTTACATTATTGTAGCTGAGTTTAACAGTGGCTGTTTGTCTCACATGAGTTTTCCATTAAAAAATGAGCCTATAAAATAAAAAAGATGCCAAATGGTACAGTCCATCATTACTCTTGAGATGAACACAGATTCCTGAATTTTACAGTTCCAAATACTGAATGAAGGCACCAGTGTCTCATTTACTGTCAGAACTGTAGCTCCTGACCTTTGTCTCGCAGTCATTTTGCTCACAGTATGAGAAACGTGAATAGAAGTGAAGGAAAAAGGTGAAAATTGACCACATACAAGCAATGGGCCACCCCCAGGTGTGAAATAAACTTAATGGTAACTGCTGGAAGACTTAGACACAACCAGAGCCCATAGTGAGCTGTAGCTCTCTTTATTCCTGTCATGTGGCCACACCTCAGCTAGAACAGAGATATTTATCACTCAAAAGCTCTCTGTCCTGCACACTTCTTAACATGTATTTAAAAGCTGAAATGGAGTTAAACATTATCAGAATTAAATTCACAATCTGATGATGAATGACAATGCAGCATCAGTAGTTGTGGACTGTGTAATCCTAATTCTGAATTTTATTTTTCTTTTGATTGCGAGATTATTCCAGACATGTCTAATCATCGGTCAAATATCTAAAATTATATATAAAATTTTTGCCAGTTTTTTTAGTTTTGTGATTGCCCTGAAATGTTACCCAAAATCAAAACTGTTTATACATTTTTCTTTCAGAATGTCATGTGAATTTGCATACTTAAAAATAGCAGGATACCATATTCCCACAGTCCTACTAAGATGATGCTAATAACTTCTAAAAAATAATTTTAGAGCTAAACAGTCTGTAGTTAAGAGATCATTTTCATGCCAAATCTCTGATTGTATGTGAAGAAAAGTGGGGAAAAAAAGAATAAAGTAAAATCAGTTGTAGCATCACCTTGTGGTGCTGTTTTGGAGTGTCTGGCTCCTCATTTACAGAGCTACAGCCCCACCTGGCCTGTGGCATGTGACCTGTAGTCAGGATAATTAACTGCTAGAAAATCGTGAATAAGTCCCACTGACCTCTCTTAAGCTTAAGGCTTTGGTTGGGATTTTTCAGGATGGAGATAATGTTATTTTCCTCATTTCCTCATTTAACACTGCAATGTGCATTCAGTAGAGTTGCAAACTAGAAATAAGCTTCTCTGTACTTCTTCAGCACTTGTAGGAAAGATTCAGCTTTCATGCAGATTTAATATGTCTTTATAGTAATACTTACCTGTGTACTTAAGTTCAAATTTCTCTATCAATACTAGAAGTCTTACTGCAGGGAGCATTTTTCATATCAACCTGATTATTTGAGAATTCCTATTAAAGTCATGGTTCATCTCTGTGAGATTCCTGTGAAATATCAGTGTGTTCAGTGGAAATACTTAACTCTGATTCTTGTCATCAATCATGTGAAATATTCTAGACACAAGGTTTGAAGATTTATCCCACATAACTACTTCAGTGAAACACAAATTAGAAACCTGTTCAGCTAAAGGGCACCTTCATGATTTTTGCTTTATATTTATATGAGGTTGGATTTGCATCATCAAAGGATTTATTCCAGTCCTAGAAGGCCAGTAGATGAATATTTGAGACAGTAGTGAGAGCTTTCCCTTGGGTTATCAAAGTATTGCCTATACATTGAAATTCTCATTAATCTGAATATGATGATGGGTTGGGAGAAGTTGGCAATGTTTGCTTATGGAAAAAAAAACCACCAAAAGAAAACCAAAAAAAACAACAACAAAACCACCAGAAAAAAACAACCCACAAACCCCCCCAGGAATGCTGGTGTCATCTGCACCTGTGTAAACAATTAAATAGTTACTGTAATTTGGGACTAAGTACTGCAAGTGATACTATGTGGATGTGATGGAAAGGAAAACTTGAATGAACTAATTACAGAATTTTATGTGTTGGTTTCATGGCAAAATAGGTATTTAAATATTGTGTTAGTTGCTGATATAAATCACAGAATTTTTATTCACAAGTACCACATTGTGTTACTCTCATGTCTTAAAACAATGATAGAATAGGATGAGATTACATTAAATTGAGGACAGTAATGTAGAAGACAAAAAAGATGGGTTGAAAATAATTTTTAATAATCAAGATTATTTGCCTGTGAGCTTCTGGGTATTCAGAGATAATAAAAGGAAAATTGTATTTGCTTCTCACAGAGGCATGAGTACTTTATTTTCAATGGTAAGTCAGAACTGAAGTAGTCTGGGAGTCACTAATCGTGTTTGGTGTCTTTAAAAATCAAGCTTGTGAGCTTTTCTGCAAACATATCCAAAAGGAATCTATTTCATAGGCCAAATGCCTGATTTTGTGAGAACATTTCATCATTTTTTGCATGTGACCCAACTTTACAATTACCTACCTGGATTGGGGCATTCAAATATTCCCCATGATTACAGTAATTTTGTCTGTGTGCCCAAACCCCTCGCTTGTACATGCAAATAAAGCAGGGCCTTAAATAAATCACTCATTCAGATCTATACCTGAAAGTGCAATCTTGATAACCATAATTAAAAATGCAAGCATGATTTTTAAGCCTCTCCTTTTAAATATTGGATTATTTAAAGTATTTTTAAAGTGGGTTAGATTCTTTTCTCATTGCTATTGTGTCTTGCTAATTACATTAATAATTGCACAAAGAAAAATTGCATCACTTTAGCTGATCTATTATCAAAATAATTGCTTTGGTGAAAGCAGTGAACCCCAAAAAATTTAGTTTTAGATCTTAAGCCATTAAAAACTGCAATGTTGGAATAAGGCCATAACAAGAAACTATAACCTTGTAAACAGAGGCTGCACTGGTGTTCAGATTTTTATTGTTAATAACTGCCTGTAAGGATATTCCATTCCTTCAAGGTCTGCCTTCTCTAGAAAGCTTATCCAGTAGTAAGTCATGGCAGGGGGAGCTTTTGGAGGATTTCAGTGCACACCTTGAGTGTTTTTGGAGGCATGAAGCCAAGAAACATTAATTATTTGAGAATGGCCCTGATAAATTACTGTTTTCGCACAGAAAATCAGTCTGACATAAAACCAGCCAACAAAACACCATTGCAGCAACACTCAGGCTGTAAGTTTTGGTTTTTATGCCCAAGTGGAAACATCCTCAGAAAAAAAAAATGGTTACCAAAAAAATCCCATGTGCAAAGCAAATTGAGTAATGGCTGTCATAGGAATTAATTAACCCAGGCTAGCAGATTAATTTGTCATGCATAGAGAAAAGTGCATCTGCAGATTCCAAGGGGCTGCACAGGAAAAAGGGAAATCCATGACTAACTACTTATCATATGTTCAGAGCTGAAAACAGAAAGATTACACATACTAGGGGGAAGAAGGAGAAAAAAAATGGGGAGAGGGATGACAGAAACTACAGTTTATGGGATATATAATAATATTAGTTATTCTCCCTCTATGTCCCAATAAAAGGGACAGGGAGAATAACACAGATAGTATTTGATATAAAATATATAATAAGGATATAATATGACTGACACATTGCTCTCCACAGGTGAGCAGTTTTTGTACATGTATCTTGTACGAAGGCACTTTAAAGCTTTCTAATAGAGGAGGGATTTTTTTAGCATTTGGTTATTGTGTTCAGGCCAGAAAATGTTGATTCTGTAACTGTTCTCACCAACAGATACAGGAGATAGATAATGTGCAAAGGAAGTAGCCAAAAAATGGATCTGATCTATTCAGACCATGTTTTCCTATTGCAGAAAGAAATGTTTGGTATGGTCTGTTGCCTGTTTGCCGTGTCTTTTGATAAGTTAGTCCTCAGCTGTACACAGGAGCATGAAAGTTTCTATGAAAGGAGAAGTTGGACACTAATTCCTCTTGAAATAATACAGAGAAATTCCACCAAACACAGGTTCCTTCTGTAGTTACAATAAATGATATTTCTTGTTGCTGCATTCACTACAGAGTTGAGAAATTTACCACACTCCTGCCTTATCCCTTCCCCCAAAAGTGCTTCCAGCTAATCTCAACAATGGAACAATGATTAAAAAGTAAAAAAGAACAATGAAATAAAGCATTACTGATATTATACTTCAAAATAGATTTTCCACAGCTACTGTGTACAGATTTGAGGACTCAGTGAGTGAGTTCTGCATCACCCTGAAGTGTTCTCAGGGTTAAATTTCTCCTTTTCTGTTTAAAGGTGATTACTGGAGATGCTGGAGATGGCTGCTTGCAGCTGTAATGATCTTCTCCTTTCATTCTTTTCCTGCAGACCTTCCTGATCCCAGGAGTATGCAGTGATATATTGCAGGAAATTACTTCCCTTCTCTTTCTCTGCTGCCATGTTCCTTGATTACCATTTCTATTGTGTGCCCTAATTAGCCTGACTGATTCCTTTAATTCACTATCTTCCTAAAACACAGTGATGCTCCTTTAAAAATTATGCAGTGTAGAAAACAGTGTTTCTAGTGTCTCCTTTAAGGGTTTACTAAATCTGTTCAATTATGCAATTGGTTTTTCTATGGGGTCTATCCATAAAATGTCAATAGAACTAAAGACTAATTTGGGTGTGGAACAGTGCATTTGAGTATTTGTAGTTCCCACCTTAACCAATTTATTTGACTTCAGGGATCCCCACCACAGAGTCAGCAGCACAAGTCAGTGAAGGTGCATCCTGTTGGTTTCTCTCTCCTTACATCACTGATAAAGCGCCTCAGTCTTGCAGCCATTTTTGTCACTTGTGAGACTTTAGGAAGGAGTGTCTGAAATAAAAATACACAAAATTGCTGTAAGTTGCAATATAGCAACTTTTTCTTAAGACAAATCTCTTTTGACTCATTAGTACAGCTTATAAAAGATTTTTAAGGGGTCATTTGAAAAGTGTGCAGCCCCTCTTTGCAGCTGTGTATCCTGTGTTATGAACAGGGTTTTTTATGGATATTGTCTTTATCTGGATTTCAGTGCTTGATATTTCAATGAAATGGCCTGTTTTGCTAATTTTGTATTGATTTATTATATTGGAACACTAACTTGCTAATTCTGTATTCAGTGGAACACCCTTACATACCATCTACCTGTTGTAGTAGTAAATTTTATTTACTGTATTTGTCTGGGAAAAAATATTTCACCTGGTTCTAAGAATTAAGTGAAAAAGAGTTTCATCAGGATTGAAAACATTTTCCATCTCTTTCTTTGAGTAGTACTTATGCATTTAGAATCATATTCTTAAATTCTAGTCTAGTGTTTAGGATGCTTGGTTTTGTTTTGTTCAGGATTTTGTTTGTTTGTGTAGTACAAAAATGAGTCTGTGCAGAAGAGGATTCACCTGGGCTGTGTAGCACAGCCCCCAGATCTTTGATGAGCTGTTGGATTGTACCTAGTGTGACAGACAGTGATAAAATTAATATAATTAATATCTTATCTGTATGTATCTTTTGGATAAACCTCAGATTCTTTTAAATCATGCTATGTGACCTGAATAATTGTTCAAGTTATTGTATTTAAACTTGTGATTTATATAGAGAAAAACTGCACTGATGTGAACTGAAAATACTGTTTTATATGTGGCAATTATCTCCTTTGTCATTTCTTCTAATAATTTTCATTAAAAAAACTCCACAGAATATTGAAATGTGGGAATGACGAAGAGTCACTAGGGGGAAAAGAAAGCACAAAGAGGAAGAACATTTAATTTAATTTACCTATTGTCATTACGTAGCCATATTTGAAGAAGCAGCCTTATACCTGCCTCTTTTTGTCTCCTCTGCCTTGCTCCTCTCTAAAGCCAAGGGTTGGAGTAATACTCCTGTCAGCTCTCCAAATCTAAGAATAGAAATATTAGAGAGCAGAGATATTGGCAAGAGAAGAGATTGACTGCAGCATTTGAACGTACATGCATTTAAGTGCAGATCATAGCACCAAGAAATATTAATTATCAAGTTTATTGCAAATAAAAAAGGGAAATCAGTCTATTGTCCCCCAAAGTTGACTCATTCAGTCATTAAGTTTTCTAAGGGTGTCACCTGTCCCATCCTTACTCTGTGTAGGAACTAAATCAAACTAGAGCTTTGCTTTCTGGATTCCATGATGTCTTTTATTTTTGTGGTTTGAACTAACCAGCATGTTTGATAATCTGTAATCTGTGGTGGCTGACTTTCTTCACTGGATTCTCCTCAGGTTTCTAGCAAGTCATTCTGCACAGTCTCACTATGAGTTTGAACATGACCCATAGTGAATCCCCTTCACAGTCCATTCATGGCCTGAATAAAACAAGAATCATGTGAGAAAGATGAGATTATTTAACCAGATAGTTCTCACAATCAAAGGTTGTACTCATACCTTTATTGTCCTAATTCTGTAATATCCTAATCTTGACTTTGTGTTTGCATTCTGCCTTTTTTAGTATAGAGCATCCAACTTTCATTGCATTCTTTTTTCGTGTTCTTTCTATCTTTTCGAAACACTTCTACTAAAATATAAATTGGTTAAAATATTATCATAGTTCATTCTTTCTGCACAGTGGTAGAACAGGCCTTATTGGATTGCCCTCTTTATAAAGTGAGCAGATAGAAGAGGGGTAAGAGGACTTAAAAATTGAGATCTTTCAGCATATAACAAATATGAAAGATACCACTCTCACAGGGCATTAGTGGGATCCAGTAAGCAAGGTTAAAAAAATATAGGAGGTGGAAATGCATAACAAAGTGTGTGATTCAGAAAGATTAAAACACCTCTTCCACAGCTACTGATGGTTGCCATTCATTGTAAATGACAACGGAGTCTTCTTTGATTTAATTTGATAGATGAGTTCTCAGCAAGCTATAAAAAATCCATTTCCATGACAAATACCTTCCCACCCCCAGACCAACAGCATCAAACATGCCTAGAAGTTGTTACTAAGTTTCCTTTGGACTCATATTTAACTAATAATGTAGTGGTCAGTTCAAATGTTATGAAACTGAAACAACTGAAAACTGGAATCTTGGACAATGATGTGCTCCCACAGAGCAGTGAAAATGCTGCTTTTGGGGTTTTTTTAAGGAACAAGGTTTTATGACCAGTCAGATGACAGCTGCACTTTTTATTTTCTCAGTTTTGTGCCTATGTAATATGCACCCCTGAGGCTGGGGAAGAACTTAATGGCTGTAAGAACCTCGAGCAGTAAAGACTCTTCCACAGGAGAGCCCACGGCTGTGTTTTGGAGTGATGGAGACATGGCCTTATTTACTGGACTGGGCAATTCAAAAGACACTCAGGTGGCCATAGAGTAAACAAACAAAACTAAATCCCATCTATTCAACATTAAATAAGGAAAATTAAATCAGATATGAAACTTCTGTAATTTTCAATACTCATGGTCAAAGCCAGATGAAGCTGCAGCAAAGCACATTTATAGATGTGTTATCTTTTATTAACCCAATTAAATTATCAGTGCTTCTCTGCCTAGCTGCTCATATTTCATTGGAGAAGCCTGTAGTGTCCCTGAATTGTTTATTCAGATACCCTGCTAATTACTGAACCTTTAAGACAATAAACTGTCTTTCCCCAGGCTTTACAAAAGTCAAATTTCATACTCTTCCTATGGTCAGTAACTCACAAAGTCACCTCTGGTAGAAAACATTAGGGTAAACAAGATGTCACCCAGTGATCTGGAAGGTAGAAAAAACACTCTGTGGTAACACAGGTAAAAACAATATTTTTTTGTTTGGTTGGTTTTTGAGGGTTTGTTGTTTTGGGGGTTTTTTTTGTTTTGTTTTTTTGGTTTTTTTTTTTGTTTGTTTGGTTTTTTTTTTGTTTGTTTGTTTTTGGTTTTTTTGAATACTCAATCATTAGAAATCATTTGGAGATTTTCTGTGAAAAATGGTAAATTTAGTACTTATTTTTGTTAATTTTCAACTGGAACACAATAATTGTTATCAGAGTCTAAGCTTAGATATGTACAGCAGCTGAAGTGCTGTATTTCAGACTGAGCCTGCATATTCCTTGACTTTGACAGAATAACAGTTTATTCTGTTCCACCAGGAATGCTGGCAGTCAGTTCTGAGTTATCCAGAGGGATGAATTTTCCATAGCTTGTGATCATTTCAGGGCTTTCAGCTTAGGTTATTTTATCTTGCTTATGAAAGGCTGTTTTTTATTTGGAATATCAATAATCATGATTGTGAGATTCTGCATTTGGGTGAGAAGTGGTTTGTTAATACCTCTCTAAACCTCTCAACTGAAAGCTTTCCTGGTATCCCTGTAGCTTCTCTGCCATGGAATTTGATACATACTTGACTTAAGGGATAGATGTACTTGAGTTGACTTCAGAAGTAAAATGATATGCCTTAATCAATTTTTTCCCCTCCACCTTTTCAATGAATATCTGTGCTTTCTTTTAAAAGACATACCATGTCAAAAACATAATTGCTTTAAATACAATAGAGACTACCATTTCAGAATAAAACATTTGGTTTTGTTTCAGTTAGAAATAAATCTTTTCCTTGAGTTTGATTTTGAAATAGTGAAGTTCTTGAATTTTATACCAAATACTGCTCTTGAAAGAGAAATTTGTGTTTCTTTTGATCCAAAGTAATTTGTTGTTTGGGGGACAGAAGGGAAGAAGGAATGATTTCAGAACTGACAGACATGAATTTCAGAAGTAATAAGGATTTTAAAGAGCACTCATTTTGCATTGAATGAAACTGTAATCTTGAATTATCAGCTCTTGAGTCACAAGAGTAGCATATGAAATAAAGCAAGAATTTAATATTTATCAGGGTAGGATTTGGGCATGAGGAGATAAGGAGGGAGCAGGGAAGCACACCCTTTCCCCAGTTTTGCCTTGCCTCCTCTCTTCCTTCCAGCGAAGCTGAGAGGAGTCAGTGCCTACAGCCTGTGTCTGCAGTGCTGCCTTCTTCCCTGCACCAAACCTGCTGCCTCTCCAATCAGTGGAAAATTGCCACTCACTATCATCACAATTGCATCAGACCAGCAGCCTACTTCCAAGGGGAAAATCCCTGCTGTTCCCACCCCTTTCATCTCTAACACCAGAAATCCTTTTTTTTTTTTTTTTTCCCAGTCAGTGACAGCAGGGCAGGATACCTCTCTAATGTCTATTCAGCAAAGTCAGAACAGCACACCGGGAGGAGAACTGCTGAAATTGCTGGGTCAAAATTAAGCTCTTGAAATTGCATTTGAAAAATTGGCTCTTGGGTTCTGAGAGGCAATCAAGTGTTATCTTTTTCAGTGTCATCTTACTCCTTTTCATTCAGCTACTACTGAAACTGCTTTTATATCAAGAAAGGCCTTTGGAATCAGAAGAAAAGCTGATCCTGTATATGTTATCTATGAGTTGATACTTTTTAATAACTCAATATGAACTGACACTGAATCCATTAAATGCATACTTTGAGGTACTTTTTAAAAACACCTAATTTTTAATCTTTTTGTATCTTATTACAAGAAAAGGAAGTACTGCCTATTTCTTCTAGCAGTGTAAAGAAAATAGTCTTGAATATGTCAAAGTGAGAAATAGCCACATAGAACCTCAAAATTATATTTATAGTGCTGGTTTCCATTGTACTACTGAAGGAGTTAAGAGGGAAAGGAGCCTGTAAAATCTGCACATGTCTGAGTTGCTCTTTAATTTTTAATGTTTTCATATGGGGAAGCCAGAAGACAGAAACTGCAATACATGCTTGGCATGTGCAAATGTGGTAGCTGGCAGAAAAAGAAAGAAATCTCTGTTTAAATGTGTGTGATGAAGTCTGTGGATGATTTTAAAATAATATCTCAGTATGCAGACCCGAGAGATCTGGGATAAGATTTATTTTAATGATTTGTTTCTGCTTTAAAGGCCAGCAAAAAAAGGCTTGTGAGCTTTTGCTGTGGTTAAGAACAGCAGGGACCCCAGCTCCCAGCAGCTGGGGAAGTGATGAGCTCTGAGCATCCCAACATTCCCTGTCCCAAGGCTGGCTGCTATCCAGGTTGTTTCCTAACCCAGTCAGGAAGGTTGTGAAGGTTTGTGCTAGAGAGTGTCAGAGTCTCCTTCCTTCATCTCTTCCTTCATCCCTTCCTCATCCTCCAGCCTCTCATGCTAACAGGGACCAGCTGATGTCACCCTGCTCTGAGGTTTTTTGGGGTGCTGTAGGCAAATCAGGCCAGCCATAAACATTTGGGGATGTCATCCCTGTCTCATCAAGGAGTTGTGGGGGTAAATATTTTAGGTATTGCAAGTTGTCCATTACTTCAGTAAGGAAGCCATATTAACAGTTCTGGCAGATATAAAAGTTATCTCACTCTGGTTAATACATGTAGATAAAACATAAATAATGTTTAGTGATAGTAGTGAAGTCACTACTATCTTCGCTAAAAGATGATTTCAAGCAGCATTGAGGCCTGACTAAAAATTGGGGTTATCTTTCTTAACAATTCCCTATTATATACCAAGAACAGATTATTTTTATTCTTTTAAGTCCATATACAAAAATAAAAAATGTCAATAATTGTATCATCAAAGCGTCTACGTCTAGATTGGAAAGGAAAGCAGCAGCATTATTACTGCCTGGAACAGATTTTATTTATGGTCAAAATGTTCTTCTATTAATGAAACTTATCTTCTTGCTTTGCAGCTTGCAGGCCTGGATTCTATAAAGCGTTTGCTGGAAATGTGAAGTGCTCCAAGTGCCCTCCACACAGTTTGACTCACATAGAAGCAACTTCTGTCTGTCAGTGTGAGAAAGGTTATTTCAGAGCTGAGAAGGACCCACCCACTATGGCATGTACCCGTAAGTCTGATCATTACCAGTGTTGGCAATTCTGTTGCCTCCTTTATTTGATTTTGTATTTAAAAAAGAAAAACAACCCCAAACTATGAGTTTGTGAATAATTTCATTCCTGTTAATCAAAAGAGACTTTTAAAATCAAAATGCAAACTGCATATTTCTGCTTAGTGTCTAGATAACTGTAAACATACCCAGATTTCTTAGTTTGGTGACTTTTGAACTTGTAATTCAGAGATGTAATAGAAAGAAGCATAATTGTTTTAATATAGATAACAATACGGTGTTTTCACTACCAGTTATGTGCATTTTATATGCTTTAAAATTTGCTAGTGCAAAAACTTTTAAAAAGCTGGAGTCATGTAAAGAAAAAAAAACCTGATGTAACATGCTCCACTATCTCCTCAGATTTAAATGAAAAATATAAGACAAATATCCCCACACAATCAAATAAAAACTAAATACTCTAAAAAAGACAGGAAAATAATTTTTAGAAAGGAAAAAAATTTATCAAATCAGAATGAGATATAATTTAAACCTCTTGCACCATCACCTTCTTTTAACAGAGAGTTATTCCCTCTTATGCAACTGTGATAATGAAAATTCATTAAGGTTTTTTTTGATGAATTTTAGAATACATAATTTTGTGATTTTAGACTAACCTGTATTTGTCCCTAAAATAAGCCTGATGTCCACCATTCTGGGGACAGAAATTCTAAGAGATTTTTATTAATTTGATCAATGAGCTTATGTCCAGACATACATAGCATAAGTTTTCTTACCACTTAATAAAATATTTCTAATAGATTTCCATTCATGGTTCATTACTCACTGGGATTAATTTATTGATTGTGAAGCAACTATATCTGTTTAATCTCAAAACTAGAACAAACAGCAGTATTTGAAAAGCTGTGTGTAAAATACTATATTTTAATAAGCTATGAAAATCACTTATTTAATAAGGTGATTAAAGATTTTGTAGAATCTTCTAAGACACTTGGTTTTTAGTATAACACCTTATTAATTCTTTTGGGGGAAGATTTGATATTGCTACTTAATTGCCACAATTAAGAGAATTCTAAAAAACTAACATGTTAAATTAATGAAGTATTTTGACAGATTAAGTATACAAATATTTTGAGATAAAGCCCTAAAGACAAAGTTGCTGTTGCAATAACCATCAGTGCTTAGCTGTGTTTTGGGATGTTTCATGCAGCATCACGAAAAAATAACTGAGCTGACTGCTCATGCTGCTTTTTCCAGTGACACTGGACTGGGCAAATTTAGAATAGACATGAGAATTTAAAGCTGATTTGCAAATTCATAGGCACTGAGGTCATTACCAAAACCAAGACATTGTCCATCCACTTCATGAGGGTGATGGTCACTAAAAATGGCCCTCCTCAGACCCAAGGCAGAAAACTGTTTAATCTAACCAGAAGGTTTTCAGGGGGAAGGGAAGTTCCAGCCTCTGGATAGCTCAGGGTCTCAGGGTTCAGAGAGTGTCCCCAGTCCCAGCTCACTTTGGAGCAGAGCACATGGGCCTGGCATTTTGCATGAAGTTTGTGAGGGAATAAACTGCATTCTTTCAGGCTTCCCATGGGAAAATGGTGATTACGAAAATTCCACTCAAATCTATGCCTCAAGCACAAAACTTACTCCCAGAGCCAAAACATCCCAGGTGTTCTTGACACTTTCATGCTTGGGAAGAGGGTTTCACTCATACATTATGCAGATGTGGCTCCATGTTATTTGTAAGTCATTGACTTTTCATTGCCAAAAGAGAGTTCTTTGAAAATATTACTCAAATGTGGCATTGTGATTCCATAATTGTCTTTCAGGGCACAGTTATAATCCCTGATATCCTGGTATGTTGATAAGGTAGGGAGAAGCATCAGAGCCCTGTGGCATCAGAGTGCAGTTACTTCAACACCCTGCTGGTTTCTTAACAAATGTGAGTGCAAAGAGCTGCTTTGGGTGAAAATTGTCAGGAAAATCTTGGTCAGACCTCCACATTCCTGCTCAGGATGTCAGCCAAAGTAACTGAGTGAGTTGAGGCAGGGCAAAAATCAACCACAACAGGATATCAGTGCCTCATCTCACCTCAGCTTGGGAGAAGGAAGAACTAAAGGAGACAGTGAAGCACATTCTGGTTTCTTGGTTCAGTGCCACCGTGCACTGTCTCCTATTCAGCCTAGGCTGCAAGGTATCAGTACTTCATTGATTGGCACAGCAGGTGATTTCATCTTACACCTACAGTGATGATTATTTCACTAATTGTCAGCTCTGCTAATGACACTGAAGCTCTTGACAGGCAGACTGTGTTCTTACCTTGCACATCAGCAGTAATGGAGAGTCTTCAGGCCAAGTTATTCCCTAAGTGATATCTGTAGCCCCACTGCCTTCAAATTTGTGTCTCTCAGTTATTAAAATTATGTTTCTGTCATAAATACAATCTCACTGCTTTTGGTGGATCTGTGCAGATGTGGCTAATTTAAATTTAATAAAGAAAGATACAGATATGAGTGGAATTTAGATTGGTCCTTCCAAACTGTCATGTTTTTACAATTAAAAAAAAAAGGAGTTGAAAAGTTTTAAGAAAATTGGGAACTTTGACTAAATAGACAGAAAATGCTGTGCAGAAATGAAATGCCATTTTTACATAACTACCTTTGGTTTTGCATTTTTCATATTCATTTTCAGATTTCTATATTGACATATGAGACATGATATAAGAAACATAAATTTTTCTTGGGACCTTTGAAGGGAGAGATATTCTTAACTGAAACACAGAATGAGCAGTGAATTCCCCTTACAACTGTCTTCATGGTCAAACATTTTGACTGACTTTTTTGGTGCCCATTTTATTTACTGCTCCATGCTTAAGATAGATATTTTGTTTTCTCTTTTCATTCCTGCCTAGGGTTAGGCAGTATGGGTTAGGCAGTATTCCTCACTCCAGAGCTCTTCCTCACTACTGAGAAACTTGCATGTGTAGCATTATGGAAAAAAACCCACCTTGATTTAAGACAGGCATCCATTTCTTTCTAGATGAGCTTCAAATCCACTTCAATTCTGTGAAAGTACTGTGTGCTTTTACAAAATTGTACAGCTCCCATTTTTACTTTATGTAGCTGCATTTCATGGAGGAGAGTGTTCACTTTGCGGAAGACCATAATAGAAATCTAATTTCAGTAAGAGGAATGAAAATTACATTAGAATATATTGTTAATCTCCTTCTCCTAGGCTCTTTTCATTTGACTTACACTTCTTATTAATCTCTCACTGCTACTCTTCCTTCTTATTGTATTTCTTTGCCACATGCAAGTACTCTATCAGCGATCTCTGCATACACAGTGAGCAACAAATAGCATCACATCTAATCCCCTGTCTGATTACTCTGTACATAAAGTCTAACATTTCCCACTATAAAGTAATTGGATTAATTGATCCATCTTTTCAAGGTCAGGCAGGCTTATGTTGGTTGTCTGAGTTGTCTGAATTGCTCTCTTTTAATGTTACACTTAAACAATTTGAACCTGACAAACTTATGCTCTGTTCAATAACTTCTGCCACAAAGTATATCCTCTATTTTTAAGTCAACACTGAATTTCAGCAGCAAAATCAGGCAACACACTTGAAGTCTTTACTGCCTCTATTGTTATATATATACACACTTTTTTGCAATTTAACATTATGCTCAGACTTGAGGTATTGGTTTGCAGTCACTGGCTTCTGTTCTTCCTGCCTGCCTCACAGGAAAAGAATAAGTGAAAAGTGAAAAATATAATTCTACATCAAGTGACACTATTTATCTATGCTACATATATTGATATCAAAACACAATTATGAACTCAAGGGCACAGGTAGATGCTGAGCATCCTAAGGTGATGGTTAGTCTTTGCCCTTCTGCTGTAACTTCACTAGTCAAATGACAAAATTCTGAGTCCAGTAGTGTATAATGGACAGTTCTTACTTAAACAGTAACAATTTGTTTTCCAGACAGTCTTCACTCCCAAGCGTGTAAAATACTGCATTGCCCTCACCAGACTTCTGCAGTGCTGGGTTTGCTCCTCTTCATTCCACACACAGGAAAACGCGCTTTGCCTTCAGAGAGGAGGAGAATACATAAAACGAGATGAGGTGCAAAGCACCACATGAGGCACAAACTCAGCTCTGCTGCTTTCAGAGCAGACCTGCTTCACCATAAGACATCCACGCCAGTCTCCTCCACAGCAAGTGTCAAAATACTTCCTCATTGTAATTTGTAAATGAAGAAAAGGACATTACTCACGCTCTGGCTGAGTTCCATCTCAGCAGAAGAACTGCATGTTTTTATAATGCTCATCCATCTGAACTGTATTTTATTCTTTCGCATCAAACTCAAAGTCATGAATTTTGCTGTGAGGAAAGGATCCCTTATTTTCACCAATGTACTTGTTTTTCTTAAAAATCAATACAAGGAAATCCCTGAGAGCTTTGCATACAGATGTCTGCAGAAGGGTTATTGCTGCCAGCTTTTTCCAATGTGCCAAATAATCTTTGTATAATTTATAAATGATAACAAAGCAATCAGGCCACATTCATAAAAGCCCAGTGACACATAATTTAGCTGAATCTGAGGATTACAATTAATTGTCTCTCTTTGTTCCAAGTTCTAAATCTTAGTAAATGATTCACTGCATGTCATTACAGCTTAATATTTGCATGAAATCACAGTTTAACTGGCATAATTTAACAGCAATTAAAAAGCTATTTAATCCTCATGCAAATTGGCATGAGGGGCCTTCAGTATGAAGTGTGTTTGCAGGTTCCTGCATTTGCAAGAGGACAGTCATCTACTTTAAGACACTTCTAACACAATTCATAGTTTTGCTTTTCACTGAAATGTGAATGCACAATAATTTGTGATTTTTCTTACAACTGAGAAATAAGTCACAAACCATGACTATACAAACCTTCACTCTTAGTACAAATTAAAAAATATCTTTTAAAAAAAAGTATTTTATTTGCTGTATCAGTTCTTCTATAGATGCCATTCCATATAGTACAAGGAAAATCTGATAGAAAATCAAAATCCACAAAGGCAGACAAAACTCCCCTATTGCCTAGATTTATATTCATTCCTGTTTGGGCCTGCCAAAATTGATGAAGTAATATCAGAAAAGCTTGAGCTGCGATAACCTTTGTCATACTACCTATACTTGATGTAAGATTAAATTTAAGCCAGTTTTAGAACACTGACTCCAATCCTTCAAGCAATTACACAGCTGCTTAGTTTTACGTGCATTAATATTACCAATTATTTCAAGGAGATTACTCATCTACTTCAAGTTATGCACATATGGAAGTGCGATTACGGCTCATCCCCCATATCCTTAAAGCTCCTCCATGGTTTTAACAGTGGGAATTTGTTAAGACCCAGTCATTATTTAATTCTCACAGCATGGTTTTAGAGGAAACATAATTATTCCTGTCTTCTGAACGTAAAGAATAAGAACTGAAGCTGAAGTAACATGTGCTGGTTTTAGCTTATTCCGATCTCAGGACTGTTTTCCAGAGTAGCTAGAGCTGTCATCCTCGTAGTTATTTTGTGGGAAAATTGGTGATCTGTTAACCATAAATTCTGGACAGATATATGTGTTAAAAAATGCTCATCCATTTAAAAGATTTTAAACTTACTTATCCACTAAAAAAATGCAAATCAGTGTAACACTTCCATCTATTTTAAATATCAAGTGTTTGAAATCCAACAGGTAACTCATAATTTATTTCAGGGCAAAGTTAATTACTCTCTTATTACAAGTCACAAGTAAATACCAGAAATGAAAAAGTGGCTGAATTACAGTTCACAGAAAAGCTTAATGTTTATTATTCACATTAGCACTCCCACACAATAGCAGCTTTTTTATTTACAAGCATGCTGGGTTTTATACCCATGCTTATGCCACATAAATAAAAGGCATCACTTAAAAATTATGAATGTTACACTTTGTGTAAAAATTAGCTGGTGTCATTTGCAAGTGTTTCTTGTAGCCTTTCAGTCTGCTTAAGAAACGCTGAAATAAGGAAAAGCTCACTCAAAATTTTACCAGTGTCTCAATCAAAACTTATGCCTAAAGTCCTGTTGGTAGTTTTGTAAATCATCAAAAGCTGCAAAGCAAGCTGAAAGTTTTCCAAGTTCTGCCAACCATTGGTGAAACACTGTGATTTTATTGAGATCTGGGAATATAATGCTTATTCAACTCATTCAGCCCAAAAACCCCAGAGGTCAGCAGTTGTGTTTACCACAGTCATCTTACATATATCAACAATGGAAGTATTGGGCCTCACATTTTTCCATGTCCATGTTTCTTATAATAATTTTTATTTTGGAATTACATCCAAATTGGTTTTCAAAATCATATATCTGTAAGAACTTGCCTGAAACACGTTAAGTGGAAGAGTAATACAATAAGAAATTGAGATGAGATGATTCAGATATCCTGTAACAATTTTTACATTTCCATCACCCACTCATTAATTCCTATCTAAAAGATAATTAGGTGGTAAAGTTCTTCTGTTGGACTGTGGAATCTGATATGGAATCATAAAATTGTAGGGTCATTAAGGTGGGAAAGGCTTCTAAGATCACCAAGTACAATCTTAGACCAATCACCACCTTGTAACCAGACCACAGCACTAAGTGCAACATCTCATGGTTTCTTGAGCACCTCCAAGGAATTTGATTACTCCCTCTGACGACAGTAAATTCTATTGCCTGGCCACCCTTTCTGTGAAGAAATTCTTAATGTCCAGCCTGAACCTCCCCCTGGCACAGTTTGAGGCTATTTCCCTTTTTCTGTCACTAATTGCCTGAGAGAGGAGACCAACCCCCATCTGGCTGTACCCTCCTGTCAGGGAGTTTTGGAGAGCAATAAGGTCATTCCTGAGCCGCCTCTTTTCCAGTCTGAACACCCCTAGCTGCCTCAGCTGCTCCTCATCAGCTCCAAACTCTTCTCCAGCTCCATTGCCCTTCTCTGGACAATCTCCAGCCCTTCTGGGCCCAGAAGTGGACACAGGACTCGAGGTGCCTCACCAGTGCTCAGTGCAGGGGGCAATCACGAGATCACTCTATATATTTATTTTTATATGTATATATAAAGCCTCAGATGATTTCCATGTGATCCTCCACAGTAATTCAGCACTTGTTGGACAGTCCATGACTGCTGTGTGATGAGTGGGAAATTGGAAGTGGGTCCCTTGTGGTTCTCTGGCAGCGCACAGACAGCTCTAACACCTGCTTGTTGTCTTTGCATTCCTCCTCATAGCCTTAAAGTAGTTTTTCTCTTGCTTCCGGATCATCCTTTTAGACTTTAAGTTGATGTCTTCACTGTTATCCTGATGCTGATGAGATGCCAGGTGGGAAAGAAAGAAAACTTGTGCACTGTTTCTTATGCCTAATAGTCTTGGCCTGTTGCCACCTAACCCTGATAATCAGCAGCAGCAAAGAAATCCCTGGGGATAAGCAGTGAAGGATAGAAAGAAATATCTGGCAGTACAAAACTAATACAAACAATTTTACCTCTTGTCTTCATTCCAAAGCTGTTATTTATTTATTACTCAATTTGTCTCTTACAAAACATCAAAGATTTTAAGTCTCAGAAAAGCCTACATTATTAGACGTAAAATAAGGTTATAAATTTTGTGGTTAAAGCTCTCCCTCAGTATCCCACAGCATCAAGAGCCATTTATTGAAAATTGGGGTTATGTAGTCTAGGTTTCATGTTCCCAAGTCTTTTTTGTGTTGCCTTAAATTCTTTCTGAATTAATTCTAAGTTATTTTGATTATTGAGCTTTTTATGATGTCACCAATTTATTGTTCTTTTTTTTCAAGGATTGTATATAGACAACTTTTAACTTTTACATTGAATATGTCATTGAAATTAGCTCTTATTTACAAATAATTGCCTTCAGGCAATTTTTTTTCCAAAGTAGGTAACACTGGCTTACCAGGCTTCCCCCTCCTTTTCTGCAGGGCCACCCTCCGCTCCGAGGAATGTGGTTTTTAACATCAACGAGACAGCTCTGATGCTGGAGTGGAGCCCCCCGAGCGACACGGGCGGGAGAAAGGACCTCACCTACAGCGTGGTCTGTAAGAAGTGCGGCTCGGACGCCAGCCAGTGCGAGATCTGCGGCGGCGGCATCCGCTTCATCCCCCGGCACACGGGGCTCACCAACTCCTCCGTCACCGTGCTCGACTTCGTGTCCCACGTCAACTACACCTTCGAGATCGAGGCCACCAACGGCGTCTCGGAGCTCAGCTTCTCCCCCAAGCAGTTCACAGCCATCACGGTCACCACGGACCAAGACGGTAAGTGCCATGTGCTTGTCACCGTGTCCCTGCCACCTGGGCACTCGCTGGGGGGATCCTGTGTTTCTTGGAAGCCTGGGTCGGTGGTTAGGGGGTTTTGCAGATTGCTGAATGTTTTTGAGTGCTTTCCATGAGGACTTTCAGCTTCTGCTGTTGAGGGCATTAAATGCTTTTGGCAGGCGGCCCTTGACCCCATTACACAAGGCACAAACCCATACCTTTCTGTTTAAAATTAAGTGCAGGCTTTAGCCATCTGAGATCAGCTGTGTCAGTGATTCTTCAGGACTAGAGTCTGTCTGGTGCTTTTGCAACTTGTTTTGCAAGAATAGAACACCACAGGTTAACCATTACAGCTCCACCATTCAAAGGCAGAGTGAAAGTGAACTCACTTTCCGTGGTATTTGTGTTTCATAGCACAGATAATACAGCCTACCTCACTGTAAGATACTTCTGCATCTGAATGAGCCATTTCCTCAGGTGAGCTATCCTAATAGATTTTTTTTTTATTCCTTTATTTGTAGACTTTGCATTATTGTTTTGAGCTTTTTTTTTGCCTGCATTTCAGTTTGAATTTGTGTCCAAGGTGAATCTTCATGAGGAACATGGGAATCTGAGAGCTCTGTTTTTTTTGTTTATTTCTGCAACTCTTTCTTCTTTAGAGATACTGACTGTGCTAGGAAACAGCATCATAGGTTAGCAACAATGCAATCCATATAGCACTGCTCTCTTCTGGCTGGTGTAACTGTAGTCAAGAAGGTTATTTCAGAATTATCCCTTGCTGACATTTGTTCCAGAAATGTTTTTCACCTGCTGTGCAGTGACATTGCAACTGCAGCTGACGTGTTTAATGTAGAACAGGAACGGAGCTGGCAGAACTGCTGTTTGGAGTAGAACACATTTTTGGATATGTTTCTGCTAAGTAAAAGTGCTAATGCTCAGGAGCATCCTGTTATGTTCCACTTGTAGGGAAGGCCCTGGGTTCTTTCACTGAGCAGCCTAGCAAAAATCTGCTTACCTGTGTATCTAGGACGAGTAGTTTTGTTGATGAGTAAGTAATGACTCGTTTGCCTTTGGGCATACGAAAACAAACAGCTTGCAGTGATGATGGTGATAATAGTGACAGTGATGGTAATACTAATAATATTAATGAAAATTGATTTGAAAAAGCACAAAACCCACTTGCTCACTGTCCATGATGATAACAGAAGAGCTGATTATGTAAGATGCCTAATGATATATAGGCCTTGCATTGAGAATTGCCTGAAGCACTGAGGCAATCTGACATGTTGGAAACCTGCATCTCCCTTTTCCTTTCTCACTAAAGGGAGAAAGTGAGGTGTCAGAAACTTCCCCTGTGTAAACTTGCTCTATGTAAACTTCCTTTTGGATGTTTTGCTCCATGGTATTAAATGCAGTCACCAAGATCGCCCAGGTGGAGGTCACCTGAAATACAGTTCATTTTTGAAGTGGATAACAGCTGTGTGAACACAGCTTGAGATATTTAAGTGGTAGGCTTTTAAAAAATAATGTCTTTTGCTGCTGTCTGTCCCTGGTTAAGGATATAGATTTTCTCTGCAGTTTACTCAAAACAGGGAAAAGACCAATGCTTTGATAGTTTTTGACATGCTGACAGTAAACTCTAGACTGTTTGCATTTCCTTTAATCATTCTTACATTACCAAATGCTATTGGAAAGGCTTCAGAGGATTTAAGATCAGATTTTCAGAATATCTGTCAGTTTATCTGGATCTAAAAAGACAGCTTTGCATGAGAAAGTGCTGTAATAAATGAAATGGAGTCATACATAAAATGTAGTTATAAAGAAAAAAAACATTTCTGTAGGCTTACAGGCTGTGTAGTTGTATAAAACTATAAGCATGGTGACTATATATTTAAAAGGACAAGAAAAAAATGCAGTGTTGTGTGATATATGGAAGAAAATTCATGGAGTTTTTGTTGATGGAAAGTATGTAGAGAAAAATGGACATATTTTTGAGTTACTTTTAGTCATAAATAAGAAGGGATATAGAAAAAGCTAGGGTATCCAACCTCAGAAAATCAAGCTGTAGAAATAAAGCTTTGGAACATTGTAGAGGTTTTATTATAAATTCACTGCTAGTAGTGTTTCCTTATAATCTTAATTCTGATGAAATGGATAGTAGTTATTGCATGATGCTGCAGGTTTGTGCACATATTCATAGAAAACAAAGATCCAAGATTAAACACACGACATGACAACAAAAATATATTTGTTTTTACAAGGACCGCTTTACCAGAAGTCCAAAGGTATTGGTTTAAATCCATTTTTTTGCATTTGATATATGTCTAATGTGAAAGATACAGGTGTGCAATAAATTATACCCACACAACATATTTATCCCATGTTGAAACTACCTTTTAATATGCAATCTTTTCCTACATACTGTTTTAATGGTTTTGGTATGCACATTGCATGAAGTGCAAGACCTCTTTATAAATACATTAATTGTTTTATTCAGTTGTCATATCTGTTTTAAGAATACAGACCAAAACCTTCTGCTGTTGTAAGTCCAAACCACTCTGTTAGCTACAATCATTTAGAGTAGGGTTTTTCTTATTTTATTTTCTTTTCTTTGAGCATATTGGATTTACTTCCCTCTAGTGGCCTTTTCTTTTGAGTGGTTTGTGTGAAATTAATGATTTGTCATTAAACATGCAAAATTATTAGCTTGTTCTTCTAGGGGTTTTCTTTTCTCTCTTTCTGGAGAACAATGTTGCTGAATAAAGTAATTCAGTGAAGAGTTCTGTGGGCATCCACAGAAACTGAAGAATTGCATTCTGACACATTAGTGAAGAGAGTAGTCTGAGAACATCAAAGAGGGGGAATATTTGCTGACAGGAGAAGTGAACTAATTAAAAAGTGATTAAAGCTGATTATTATGCACAGAGCCCTACCAAAACTAATATTAAAATCTTAACTTCCTCCTCATGCAGTCACAAGTATCAACAAGATTAAGAGTGGTACTCAGCTTTAACAGTGACAAGGAGCAGACTGAAGGAAAGTAACACTTGAAAAAAGGCTTTGCAAACTGCATCCCTCAAACCTCTCTGTAATTTGATGTCTAAAGCATTGCCAGACCTGATCAAATACTCAAAAAAATTACTAACTTTAATATGAGTAAGTCTTCTAAAATTCCCTTAGTAATATCGATTACATTTTCCTTTAATTTTATACAACGACTGATAAGTTTGATATCCATGGGTTTGGTTTTAAACCCTTGGCTTCATTAGGAAACAAAATTTCTGTGGTCACATTGTCTGTCAGGCCCACAAATAAATATGAACCCATTAGCCAACACGAGTTTGATAACAGCAAAAGAGATTGAACAGAATTGTGAAGAATGATCCTTCAGTCACCAAGCCCTTGGTTAGCTCTGCAAGTTGAAAAGCAAAATTCAGCTACGTGAGGGTTGCTTTCTGTATTAGACACCAGCTGACTGACCACTCAGCCATCCTGTTGACTGGCTAGCCAAGAAAATATATATATTTATGGTCTTGTACAATCAGAGCAGTGTTTTGTCCAGCCAGCGTGGCAAACAGGGATAGGGCAGGGTCTGTTGGGAGGTAAAAATGTTGCAGCTGGAGAGATGAGGGAAGTGATCTATGTGCTACCCTTCAGTAGCTTTGTTTCAAAGTGTTTTGAGATACCAGAATAAATCCTAATTTTGAACTCAGATAAATGGACAGATAAACAGGATTCTGCTCAGAAAAGCACTTAAGCAAAGTTCCTGTTCAAGAAGGAACATTAGTACACATTAAAGTACTTTCCCAAACCACTGCTAAAGTGATTTGTAAACAACTGAAAGATAAAACATGTTTTCACAAAAAGCCTCATCAAAAAATGTTTAACAATGCTATTGTTCAGAAAAGTGCCTGGATGCCTTTTCTTTATGAGAGAGAGAGAGTTTTATACAGCAGTAAATATGCTGAGTACAAAGTAATTGTGCTCAATCAACTTTAAATCATTGTGTGAAGAAGCAGAGAATTATATGCTGAGTTGTAATTTATGTTTCTCTTATGACTAATGGAAGGAAGAGACATCTCAATATATAACTTTCTTAGCATGCCATAGTGTCTGCATTGCCTAAAGAAAATTCAGAAGTATTGGGGATTTTTCATGCATAATTAAAGTAGTAAATAATGAATAATTAAGCAAAACAGAACTTAAAACAGTAGTTTCTATTTCCAAATAACAGTTTGTATGCTTTCACTCACTGTGCATTCAGAAATTCTATTCCTTTAGAACAGAGAGGGTTTTAACACTACAAGGAATGGGAGTATGAGACATGTCCCAAGTTGTGGAAGGTTTACACTGGAAAAATTCCCTTTCTACCGCTGCATCCTGTAAAGTCTTCTCCTTGCTCAGTTCTGCAGTTTGTGGGTGACTCTGTGGGTGACCCTGCTGCCAGCTGGCAGAATCTGAGGCATGAGCAGCTTCACTCAGAGGGCACACACCCTACCACTGTATTAAACACTTGGCTCATTTTTCTGTGTCTGTCTAGTGTTGACAGCTGAGAGTTTCAGTCAGACCCCAGAAGTGCAAATCTGTCAGGATTCTGTTGTGTAATACATCTTATTTTTATGTGAGCCATTGGCAGATACATCCTAGGTGATGTTTCCTAATCTGATGGTAAAATCTTGCCAGTGTTTGGAAGTGTTTAATCTAATTCCTTTTTCTAAATTAAGGCCTATTTCTAGTACAGGTGGCTCCTCAGATATATTTATAGTTCAGTGGAGACCGTCTGTAGAAAAAGGAACCTCTTATCACTCATTGCTGTGGGAATTGATGAATACCTGGGAGGACTTCAGTGTCTCTTCCAGAAATACACACGACTGTATCACCATGAATTAAAGGCATGGAATATTATAATCACTGTGGAGATGGTGTAAGTGGTTAAGAGCCTCATCTGGCTGACTTTCTGTGTCTCAGTAACACTACCAGGACAGTTTATCAGTTTATCAAGATTAATCCTTGTGGCTGATGACAGTGGAGTTTCAGGATCCTCACCGGGGTGGCAGGGGAGTTGCCTGTTCATTCATCCTAAATTAATGGAGCTCTAGCATCCAACATTCACCCTAATCAAAAGTCAGCTTTCCTTTTTTCCTCTGAGTCTCAAATCTCTACAGACAAGATTGTCATGTGTGTCTTTAAAATAAAGAAAGCCTCTCTTTTCATCATGACATGATGAAGCCCCTTTGAACCATCTTCCAAACTGTTTATATTAATAGCTTATAAATCCAAAGGAACAGCTCTTCTAAATGGTTCGTTACTGGAATAGCAGATCCATAAATAAGGAAAAAAGCCAGTTATAAAACAGTGACAAAACCCTCCATCAGACATTGCCAGAGCTCCAGCCCCACATGAAAGAAAAAACATGACATTTTCATAGATTACATTAAAAAATAATTTTATGGCATTTGTTTACTGGACATCTACAGCTGCATTGAGAGTTCCACCCAACAATGCATCGGCATTGCTGATGCCATTTTTGTGAAAAATTTGAAGAGAAATATCAACTTCTTGGTGACTGACTAGGGACAGTCTGTAAATGTCTATACTGAAGGTGATGTGAAGACAGCAAAGACTACAATTTCTAAAAAAAGTTCAAGATGCATGATAATACATTTAAACAATATATTTTTAAAGGAATTCAGCATTATTTAAACAATATTCAGTGTGTTTATGATATGAATATATATGCATATTTATAGCAGTGTGTATATAAATTAAACATTTTCAATTGGAAAGGAAACCTCAAGAGAGAAATTCTGCATCTCAGTACTCAGACTTGTGCAGGTCAGCCAGATTTAAGAGTTTAGAGCCAAGGTCTTTGTGCAACATAGTTATTAATCACAGATTTTCATCTGCTGGTTACCTCTGTACAGCTACACTACTTGTAGCTGATGTTTCTTTCCACATATGCCTGATTATTATATAGTATTAATGGGAGAGAAGTGGCTTTCCTGAATTGCTTTTTTAATGCTTATAATTTTTTTAACGGATATGTTATTTTTCTGCTGAAAAATTTGGATGGCCACTCATTTTTTTAAGGCAGCAAAAGTCAACCTGGTTGCATTTACTTTCATCTCTCATACATCAGAATTAGCCATAAGTGAGTCAGCTGATGCATATATTTTAAGATACATTCCTCTAACTTGCACAATATCAGGAGAACAAAATTAAATTCTAGTTTGAATGAGAAGGTAAAGGGTTAATCAATGCTGTATTTTTCCCACAATTTACTTACCAGTGTGGTCTTTCAGCTTCTGTAATAGTTTCTTTCATTGCAGAGTGCACCATTATTTATAACCATTAGCAATTTGTCCATGACATGCATTTTCAGCAGATTTCTGATTTAAGTTGTAGCCACTAAAATGCAACACCCAAGTGCTGCTACAATTTTATATTTAATAATAATAGTTTATTTCAATTTGTGAAAAGGGCATTTGTGGAGAAATATGTAAAATAGTCATTACAAAGAAACTGAGGGGCACACAGCATTGAGATAAGAAATATGCTTTGATTTTGTTTGTTCCTGTTCTATTCAGTACCTGTGAAGGGCATTCAGCAAATGATCAAAACCCCTAAGAAGGAAATGTGTATTTATGGACTTTGGTGATTTTAACTAGACTGCCAGATAAGCTCATTGGTGCTATCTCCACACTTGCCTAAGAGCCATGTTAAGATAATTAAGCACATTTCAGTTATCTGGAACCTCTCACAATGAATGATACACAGTGGAAAGGATCACCATTGAGGATTCTAGTCAGGGTAGGGAACAAGGTATTTCAGATTTGAATTAGTGAATAAGAAACTTTTGCAACAAATGTTAATTGACCAACTCAGGAAAATCTTCAGAGTTAGATTAAGAACCTTCTGTTTTCAAAGTTTACCTAAGCATTTCTGAAAGATACTTCATTAAAAACAAAACCAGCCAATCAAACTAGAAAAAGCAAGAACACAAAACCAAAGGAAACTCTGGTGTTTCCAGTGCATGATAAGTGAAATTATAATTTCTGTTGCGTTATTGGTAAAAGTAGCGATTTTGGTTAAGTGTAGCAAAGGAAGACATTCATCATAAATGGTCAATCTGAAAAAATTAATGTTTATACATCTCATAACTTTGACACAAATCTTTAGAGAGTGTGTTCAAAATGAAACACACAGGAAATTACAAACCAATTCTGATAATGTTCAAGGTCTTTGAAGCAATAATGTTTCAACAGTTTGCCTGATTAATTTGCTTCCTAAAAGTATTTTCTTCATTACATTCAACAACTTTTAACTCTTTCATATGCCTTAGGCTCACATTTTGGAAATAGTTTTAATTTATACACAATAATGTCATTAAGTTGTGCACTTTGGAACGAGAGCAGACTCAAATATACATATTTTCGTAAGATTTAGAAGTTTATTTTACAGCTCTGTAAAATAAACTTCAATATATTAGCTGTTAGCTTCAATATATTTCTAATAACATGCTTTTACCTTTTTCTGCCTGGACTAACAATGAGAGACATCTGTTTGCTGTCTTCATATCTGTGTTGCATATTTAAATGTTTTCCTATTGTGGTCAATAGGAAATTGACCACAATAGGAAATTTATGCTGTGCTCCTATGAATGAATAATAAAGATTGCTCCTCTGGAAAGTTTATAGTAGCCAGGGTATGCACACCTAATATTTAATTTAGAAGTGCGTGTTGTATTTAAAAATATCCTGTCTTTTATTTTAAAAGCACCTATTTGAAGTGAGATTTTATATTTGAGTCTGGATCCTCATCTGTCAGAGATGAGACAAGAAGTGTCAGTATTGGGGGATTCATTCTTGGTCAGGGGCCAAAGGGGAAAAAAGCCACACTCATGATCTGCTAAATCTTATTTCCATCCAGCATGCAATCTCTGGTTTCCTGTGAGAACTGATTTTTGTATATTAAATATTCATATTTTTCTTTGTTTCTCTTATTGTAAGGCTTCCCTTAAAATATTCACTTGAACAGGAATAATCAGGTATTTGAGACATGGCTAGAGGTTCTAAAGTGGACTTTTTCAATAAAACCATTTTAAATCCTTTTCATACTTCTTGACCTGGAGCAAGTGCAACTAATTCTGTGAAGGATGGGCTCTTCAGAGTATTTTGTGTTTTGTTGTTTTCACTTGCTAAAGTGTCATACATTTTATCAGATACAAGTGATCTCTTTTGCTATTTACGTGTAGAGTCAGGATAGCCAAAAGGAGAACAAAGATGACTTACAAAACCATTCCCATGGCAAACCTGAGTGAAAGAGCGAGCCATGGTAATGAAAGAATTTATAGTATGAAAAATAAACTAAAATTTTTAAATAATTTTTTTTAAACAGGTGTATTCAGCAAATTGGACTTATTTCGTCACCATATTTCTTTCTTGAAATAACAATGTCATCTTTTACATTAAACCCCCAGTATTTTAAAACTAAATTTTTAAAGCAAATATTTACAAGGAATCTCTAACTGGAAAATTATATTTAATGTCTCAAAGCTGTTTCACTACCAGTCAATTACAGATGTCCCACTGGATAAAAATGCAACGTAGTCCTAACTCTGCTCCTGTCCCTAAACACTCCTGTAACTCTTTTGCCTTCATCTTCAGTATTTGGATAATTAGTCTCAACTTTTCTGCTGAAGTTAATGACAAACCTTATAAATTGCTGCAATGTTAATTAAATTTTATTCTTTGAATGAATTTACATTTACAAGAATTATCTTTGTGCTTATTCTGCCTGAATATAAAGTTGTTTTTTTAAACTTTTATTTTCCATATTACTTTAAATAATGCATGCAACAGCTTCTAAATCATGAGCTTGATGTATAATTGTATTGAAGTCTTTAGAGATTATTGAACATTTTCTAAGTGATTTATAAATTCTAACTTCTTATACATGGCAAACAGCTGTTGTATGTTCCTGTAAACTACTGACAAGTTGTTCAGCCAGCTTCCAATACTGAGTTTTACAGTTTAGAAATTAATTACCATCATGTTATATAAGCTGAAATTTGTTGGTAAAAAAATTGTCTGACTGGTTCATATATACATACTATTAAACTCCAAGCTCCATTATTCAGAATTAGAATGTTCTTCTAAAATTTTCTAACATTCCTTTCTTTCTTTCTCCTGTAATTTAAGATCAATGAGGACTTTAAAAAAATTATAGGGTAGGGTAGGGGAATATTGGGATTGAGGAAATTCAGTTCAAGGATGATGGGCTTCAGTCTATCAACAATAGAGAAAATAAGAGTTTGTCTTTTCCCTCAATTCATACATTTTTCTGTCAAGCTAGAAATATCAATAACTAGACATGAGATGAAATTTTGATATGTCATTCATAGATACAATTTATTCTAAAAGGGAAAATATTTTAACTGATGTTTCTGCATCTCGCTATGCAAATTTACAGAAAGTATTGATTTCAGTTTATAAATAATGCAACTCTGACTTAGGAAATCTTCAGAGAAAGTAAACAGAGGAACTCACATTTTTCTAATGTAGTATTGAATAGTGTTTAAATATACTTGCTTGTAATTGGAAGTGAATTTTTTTTTGTCAAAGAAGCAAGTTGAGAGCATGCAAGATGAAAATCTGTACCTTTTCAAAGAACACATGTGACTGCAGAGCTGTGTTAACATACTTCCCTGATGTGTATTATTATGGTGCTGGGAAATTGTCTCTAGCAGAGAACAGAGTTTAATCTGCATTCATCTCCTTGACCTTTTCCTGAAACCATCAGGTTCAGTGGTGCCAGTGTCAGTGGTAACCTTTGCTGCATGAAACAACACACTGTAATACTGAAATTTTATTCATCTCAGCTAAACGAAAAAATGTTGGTGAGATTTTTGAAGGCAAATTTCACAGAGAAGTTTCTCTGGATAAACTTCTGGATAAACTTCCTAGATAGTCTTTACATTCTCTACATGTCTCTACATGCATCCATATATTATAAAAATAAATCTTTCAATATATGTATTAATAGTGCAACCCATAGGAGCTGGTGTAAAAGGAAGTTGTGTCCCAACACCTCCAGCTCTGCCCCAAACACACAAGACATCACCATGGACTGTAAGGTTTTACCATCACATTCCAAAGTGTTTCTAAGTGCAGATCTCTGCAAGGTTAGGAGCATGCTGCAGGGGGTTTTATCTGTTGGTCTGTTTAGCAGCTTATCTAATATCACATTTACTTCACTACCTTCTCCTTTTTTAATTTTTTCCTATTGTGTTAACCACTGCTGTAACACAGCTGGTTCATAAAGATGGCCTGACATTTCTAGCTAAGCATCAGGGATGTTAACAGCCACAGTTCTGGGTGGTGAACAATTCCAAAAGAAAAATCCATGCAAATATTGGTCTTCCACCTTCATATCTATACTAGAATTCTGTATAAACTTCCTAGATAGTCTTTACATTCTCATAAACATCATAAAGCTAAGCTCTTTTAAGCAGCACTCTGAATAAAATCTGTTTGCCTTTCAAGAAGATGGTTTTGTCAGACATTAAAAACATGGCTTTCTAAGGCAGTTTTAGGGAGGATAATGCTGACATCTTAAAAAAAAATGGAGTGGGTGGAATATATGTCAGTTTTTATGAGAACATCACTATTAGTCTCAGTTGATGGAAGATTAAAAGTAATTAAAATATCAATATGAATTTTTTCTATAATTAAAGATATTTGAAGGATAAAAAAGGCATAATACTTACTATATATAGTTTTGTTTCTACATGCACTCATATATGATAAAAAGAAGTCTTTCAATATATGTATAAATAGTGTGAAATAGTTTGTTACTGATTCATTAGTCTAACTAAAACTAAATACAGGTTGATTTGTTAACATCTTTCTGTTTATATAAGAGTATTTAATTTTGTGGAAATCTGCTGTACTATTTCCATATTTTCCATGGAACTTTTTCAGATTATTGGTTCTTTCTTCTTAGATATTCCTGTTTATCTATTGGGGGTTTTAGAAATCCTTGCAATAATTACAGATAGAAAGAATTAATAAGGGTAAATATTGTTATAGCATACTCTATGGACTTTAAAGTATGAAATATTCCATTATTCTGAGTTACAGCAGTATTTGATAGTCCTTGTAAAAACTGCAGTATATGCAACAGAAAGCAAGAATGGCACAAATTTGTCTGCAGTAATACAAATTCTCCAAATTTCAATAAAAGCAATTTTACTTCTGGTGACTTTCACAGCCATTTTATGCAAAACAAAATGTATACGATCAATCCTTTAACAGGTACTGATTTTCTATGTGGTTGAAGCTTATTTCCTGTATGGGACATTTCATTACAAAGTGCAGCAGGCTCCCTTTGGCTGCTGGATGATAAATTGGCAAGGGAACAACTCAGAGCAGTGGATGGGGGTAGATAATCCTGTAAATTCAGGGATGTACAGGAAGGCTAATTAGAGAGAAAATGGCCCTCAAATCATCTTTGGCTATTTCATAGCTAAAATCTTTGGTGTTTGGGTGACTCTAGTGATCTCAAAACAAAAAATAGTCATTTACCAAAAGATTAGGAGTTATTTAGGAAATCATAGCATCTCTTTCTGGATGGATAACTGTGGCCAAGGAAAGGCTATTTAGCAAGCAAACCAAAACAAAGCATTCCATCAAAATATCCACATAAGGTATATTTTAACATTTTTCAATTACTTCCCAGCTTCCATAGAAGATTGTTTATTATTGTGTAATGTAGAGTAGTATGAAATAATATGTGGACTTCTGTTTCTCTCCTTCACTCTCTTTTTCTGACCTGAGTGGGTGAGTGTTTTTATGACACCACTGTACACAGACATGTGGATGTCTCTATTCAGTCTTCATTTTAGTACATATTTGCACAAGTAATAAAAGTAAAAAAAATGTGTACCTATCTATTTAACCTTTTAAAGTGATATAAAATAATTCTAAATAAAATTAACTGCTAATTGTGAGATATTGGACCAAATAATCCAGATAATTCACCTTCTTGGTGGTTTGGAAATTTAACTAACATTTATTTTCACAATAAATTCATATGAAGTATGTTCTTCCATTTACTAATTCCTCTCAAGTTTTTGCTACTACCTTCCAGCAGTGAAATAGTGCAACAGAGATGTCTGAAAAGAGAACAGTAGCAACAATCAGCCAGTTTGGGGATCGACATTTGGTTATTAGTTCATGGTGCTTTAGGTTGGTGCACTCACCTTTATTTGCTTCACAATATTTCCTGAGAACACAACATCAATAGTCGGCATCTGTCCAGCAAGTGGTGGCTTAGTGCTGCAATAAAAAGTTCTTCTCAGTTTAAAGTGGGAAAGGAACTGTTTGAAACATTAAATTCCTTCTGTCAGGCAGATGGGGATTTAACTGGAGCACTCTCAGTTATAAAACAAGTTTTCATTGATCTGAGTGGTTGAATTCCTAACTGTAGCTTATTTTCCCTTTGATTTTGAAATCCATAAATGCCAGTCATAGCTTTAAGAATCATTGGCATGGGAGTTTAAATTAAAAGTGATAAATTGAGACTGCTGGTGACCATTGCCTTAGCCAAACACAGATGTCATGGCTCTGCCTCTAAACATTGCTATATGCTTCATTTTAAATTGCTACAAATTAGGCAGGAAGTTAATTGCTAGCTTGGAATAAAAGTGATTATGCTGATTGGAAAAGCCATCATAAAGCAATTTTTCTTTGCAGCAGTTCCATCTGACGTATCAAAAATAAAGAAATACTAATAAAAATTAGTCTGACTGTAGAAATGGGCATTTGTTATGGGAATAAGTGTGGCAACAGCTGTGTGTATGTGAAGGTGACTTCCCTTCAGAACATATTTGCCAGCTTAAAAATGTAAGAGAAGACTGAAAGATGCAGGAGACATTGTTCTCCCTCAGCCTTAGGTTTTTGGGGATTAGGGACATATATATCTATCACTGTTGACTTGGTATTAGAGTTGCTATCAACTGTTTTAGTGGCAGCAAGTGCCAGGATGAACAATTACTCATTAAGAGAGTGTGACCTTAAAAAGTGAGCAAAGCTGTAAATCTTAACTAGTCTCTCATTTATTTTATTCTCTGTCCAGAAAATGCACAGCTGTAAAAGCAGACACAACAACATTCAGGGATTCACCAGACAACAGTTTCCTCTTTCTGAAGTTCCAGATTTAGTGCTAGTTTCAGTATCAGTGGGACTGTTTCGCAGCTAATCAGTTGTTTTTTCATTCTAGCAATGCATTGCTTCCTTATTAGCAGCATGAAAAGGCCCTTGATAGTACATAAAGTGGTGAAATATTTATCTGTTTGCCTCAGGTGAAAAAGTATAAAAAACCCAAACCAACCACAAATGCTGCCTCAATGCAGGGGAGTCTGCCTCCTAAACCAAGGACAGAAGTACTTGAAGTTAAATATTTATCATAAGTTAAGACAAAGCTCCCAGTGCAAGTGTGAAAGTATAAATAAGAATACTAAACTGAGCCCTCTGTTTTCCTCATTACTGAGCAGCTTGCTTGGTACTCACCTCTCCGCCCTTCCACCTCCTTTCTGCTCTCCTGCTTGACTTTTTTTAGCCACTGCAAAGTTGGTGGTGTCATTTGTAGGTGTTGTTCTGCCTTGGAGTGACTTGTAGTGCTTATATCCATCCATCCATGCGTTACCAGTTGGCCTGGGAATTTTGCCACTTGTTGCTTTTCTTAGAGGGCACAGCCTGAAAGTTAAAAGTCGCTTTAACCCATGAGTGAATGCACAGGAGACTTGCAGTGTCCTCTGCAGTTTTGAGTCTTGTACCAGTTTGCTGATCATAAAGTGAGATAAATGCTGTATGGTCTCAAAAAATGCAAACCCTCTTCTTTTTGTAGAGTTTAATCAAATTTTGTTACCCTGCTATATGGCTCTGCTTATACAATTGAGAATTTTCCGATATTCCTACCATACGTGTTTTCAAAACTGGAAGATTCCACCATAAATATTTATTTTTTCAAGTTACAGTTTTGTTGTAGAGCATCAGAACAGGAATTTAAATGTAGTCAACTCTTAAAATAATTGTGGTAGACTGGTATGATGACAAGAGAAAAGCTCCTAGTAGTTTAGAAACCTTTTCTTTCACAACTAAAACTTCCCTTGCAGCAGAAAAAATGTTGCAAGATAGTAGATAAAGACAGACCAACTGATGCAGAAGAACTGAAAATTTTTAAAAATTAAGACACCAAAGCCCTTTATATGAATTGCATAGAAAGCAACAACTTCTGACGGGATTTTGGAGATGCAAAAATCAGAGTTTTCTGCTGTGTTTAAACTCTGGGTGTTTTGCCATACCTGCCTGTTATTTGAACACCAGTGTTAGGACTGAAACAAGGGAGACTCAGACCTTGAAAATCAGAGTTTGAAATCCTTGTGCAGCTCACTTAAGCTCACAGAGCTGGGCATGGGCTCACTAGAGAAACATGAAACTTTCTGCTGAGAAAAAGGCAGAATTGCTGGCATTATCTGAAATTCAATAGGCCATCATTTGCTGCATTCAAAATCACCTTTTGAAATATATCTTTTATAGAATTATTTAAGTCGTCTAACTACACTTAGATACAATATGCTAATATCTCATTAGAGAATGTGAAAAGGGCAGTTTGTAGTTAGTATATCTTGCAATTCAAAAGTGTTTCATTTTTGTTTAAAAGAGTTGGTTTCAGGCATTTGCTGCTTATATTCCTTCTCCTGATCTGCCTGAGTAGTTCTATATAAACCACTATTTTTTTGGGAGAAATGTGTCTAGGAATAGATTATTTTTACATAATCTGAAGTTATCACAGATTCTGCTGTGGCATTTTCAGTGAGGTTCTGTGTGTAACCATTTACCAACTTGCTTTTTAACAAAGAGATTTACCTACACTGCAGTGATTTAGAAGTGAGGTATCATCTTGGAGTCATGTCTTAAAAGACTGATGTAAAAATCACAATACTTTCTTCTTTTTTTTTTTTTCTTTTTTTCTGGCAACAGAAGTCTCAATTCTAAAGAACATGATGCCTCCTAATAAAATTTGTTCCACTTAATTAAAATTTCCAGAGATTAATTATCCTTTCACCATGCCTTAATAAATACAGGTCCTTAACTTGAACTTTGTTAATTTAATAAGTTCTGGTTTCCTTTTTTATAAAGTTTTAGAAACCACATTTTCTCATATCCAGAGATATCTCTGTCTGAATATAGAATATAAATAGATCAAGACATGTATAAAGTCTTTATCCAAAGTCATGCCTAGAAAATTTCAGCCTTTTGCTTCTTTTTAATACATATTATCTCTGTGTTTTTGTAAAAATAGGCTCTTTTTTTCCTCTTAAAGACTTAATTATTTGTAGTATCAGTAGCAGGATTGACAATACTTCATTTCCTTCACATTGGCGCTTGAGGCTATTTCTTCTATTTTCTACTGATTTGGCTGGAATATGGGCAAAAATCACCACAATTCACTCACAGTTGCACATTTAGTGTTGGGTCTCTCTTCATGCAGATATTGATTCTCATGAAAGTTACAGAAATAGATCTTTTGGACTTCTCTATATTTGTCTGAAAATTGCCAGTTTTCTCCAAAGTTGTTTGTGAAGGGCTAGCAAAAAAAATGGGCAGACAGCCCGCTCCCATTAAGTGCTTTTGCAGGAAGAAATCTTGTTTAATTTTAAAAGGTATTATTTCATTTTACTTAATTTTGCTTTAGGGTTTTTTTTATCTTTGCTGAAGAGAAGTAATGACAAAGCCAGAATAAATTCATTAGGGTTTTTCTCATTTCTTTTATGCACAGACGTATGAATACAAGCATGCATACATATATATGTTTATGTATATATGCATGCTTGTATGCATATTTATGCAGAGAGATAGAAAGAAAGAAGTTTAAAAGTTTGACACCTTTCAATCTATTCTGCATTCTGTTCCAGGCAGCACTTGGCCAGCTCCAGCTTTGTTCTCTGAGCTGTGGCCAGGTGCCATTGCACATCTTCTGCACCTTGGCTGTTCCTGAAGTTCAGCTTAGGAAATGGAGACATTTCTGACACTGAGCTCTTTGCTTTAGCACATTGAAGCTCCTCATGCCAAGCTCAGCCATGTCAGAGGATAAGCAGGGAGCCCTGTTCCCCCCAAGCTGTCCCACAGAGCCACAGCAAGACAGTAAGAGCAGGGGTTTGAGCCTGGAACTGAACGAAGGGACCAAGCTCCAGCTGCTGTTGCTGCTCTGAGTTGAGGTGTCTGGTGCCCACTGCCAGCTGATGGCAGCGCCTTTTCTCCTCATCTGATGCCCTGGTGCCAGCCTTCACTCCTTTCTGGCACAGAACAGCTTCTGACAGATTTTCTTCTTGTGTTTGATGGGTTTGGAGGAATTGTGAAAGCTTTTACAAATCGAGTTTTGCACTTCAATCACTGTTAAAGCAGCATCACAGCAAACCTGCTGGATGTCACAGCTCACAGGCCTGCGGGTGACAGATCTGTCATGTCATGTCAGACCTCACGGGGAATGGGGAGGCACAGACCCTCCCTCACACAGTCACTGGGTTGGAAAGGGTTGTGCATTGATTGGGAAGCCAAGATCTCTGCCTGCCCTCTGATCTTTATCAGTCAAAGCCTCACACTGACGTACTCTGGGCAGCGACTGTTATTTTACTCACAAGTCCCCTGAAAAATGGGACAAGGTCATTTCTGGAAGATCTGGCATCTTCAGTAAAACCTTTGTTTTGCCAAAATTAAGCTTCTGATATTTGTGACTTCTTGGGTAATGATCTTGGTTTGCAATATCTTAAGTTAATGCAAAATTTCTGCTAGATATTAGGAAAAGGTTCTTCACCCAGAGGGTGGTTGGGCAGTGGAAGAGGCTCCCCAGGGAAGTGGTCACAGCACCAACCCTGACAGAATTCAGTAAGCATTTGGACAGTGCTCTCGGGCAGAGGTGTAATTCTTGGTGTTTCCTGCCTAGGGCCAGGAGTTGAATGATCCTTATGGATGCCTTCCAGCTCAGCCTATTCTGTGATTATATTTGCTATATTTTCAGAAAGGTCTGTTTTAAGATTTTTGCTTTAGGGTATATATTTTTCTTTCAGCGAGAGCCTCAGTTCCTGTTTTAATACATAAATACTTTTTTCTTATCACCAGTTGGAAAACATGGTGAAATCCCAAATCCACAGAAGTCCTGAAAGCAGTTAAGTCCTCAGGACTAAGCTAAGGCTTGAGAACACCCCACTGCAAATAGGAAAATCCTATCTTTTTGCTAGACTTCACATAAACAGACAATTTCATGAAGCAGAGCTGGTAAGGCAGTCCCTTTCCCCGTCATCAAATCCATGCCTGTCAAGTTCTGAAGCTTTCCATATATGTGATTTATGTGTGACTATGCAAATTAAGTTATTAAAGCCAAACATATCTGCTTAGAAAATGATCAGAACCCATTTTCTATACTCTTGAATTACAAAGGATTCACTTGCCGGGCAACTTGGAGCTCTGGAAACAATGCTGTGAGAATGGATGCAGCCAGGGAAGACACTGAATGACATCTCTGTATTCAGAAACACAGAGCAGAAATAGAAATTCCCCAAAGAGCAAAGAGCTTAAGACATTTTGTTTTTTCACATATGCTACAGAGTGGAGATGGTGACAGTTCTGGCATTTTCATGGTGATTTCTAGACCCATAATGTTCAGATCATTTGTGAGGAAGCTCTCCAAATGATGGCTCAAATAGCAAAAGCCTCACTAATCAGAATGCAGCACACCAATTCCTATTTTGTTAATTTTATTATCTCCTACTGTTAGTGCTGCTGGTACTGTTGTTTTAAATATTGCCATCCCTCCTGTTGTCCTTACCTAGAGTCAGATGGCTAAGTGTAAAAGGAAAAGGGAGGAATTCTTAGTTGGATTGTATCTTTTCCCATCAGACTGTGAGGTGCTAACCTTATTTTTTATGGAATTCTTCAGCTCAGGTAAGGAACGCAATTTCCATTTCAAATCAAGGTTTTAAAAAGCCATTTTTATTGCAGTTTCTAAATTCTAGTTTGAGAAAGTCTTGTACAGGCATTTATTTAGTTATTTGGCAGAGGTAATTAGTTGTATCAACCAATATACTTTAGAGGGATTACAGGCTGGGTCACTTCAGAAAGAGGACTTTGCTTGCCTGGAAGACATAATTTTGGTTGCTAGAACAGATTGCTACCAGTTTCCATCTTCATATGCTCTGCATTAATGCTCACTAGCATTCACTCAATTTTTATTTAAAATTTTAATTGACTCACCAATGAAAGGGGGGGGAAGCAATTGGGGATAAGGAAAATAATCCTGTACAAATTGCTACTTTTTTAATTCTTCACAAATACTTTATTTGGCTTTACTCAACAAGCCAAATATGTATGGCAAGAATCTTATGAGTAGCAGCTTTTTAAAGTGGTTTTACAGTTCCAGCTGCTGTATATAAATTTACACAGCAGTTCACTGCTTTCTGCTGTGCAAACTGAAAATGTATTTTCTCAAAATCTGCTGTATTTTTTTTACAAGTCAGTTTACTTGCACTAGTTGCATTCTGAAGTCCTGGTTATGACTTCCATAAACAATAGGACCTTCACCCCTTGACTGTGGCAGTTCTCAGTACTTTGTCAGGGACCCTTTCAGAACTCTGGGATGAGCCAGTGCTGAACAAGCAAGTGGGATCTGTTGGTGCTGCTCATCATTGTGTCCAGGCAAGGAGGTTTTATCTCTCTTCTCCCCTCACTAAACTGTTGAGATCTTTATTGCAATCCAGAGGGAAGCACTTCTCACCACCTTTGAGACCAGACAGGGGCAAGGGGGTGACCTGAGCATGCACCAAAAAAATCACAGAATCATAAAATAATTTGGCTTGGATGGGACCTTAAAGATCATACAGTTCTAACAAAAAGCAGGGTGTTGTGGGCTGACAGAGGCAGCAAACTTACAGTTGAAACCACATAAGATTCTAGGTGCTTATAGGAAATAGAATATAGAAAAAGGAATGTAGACAAATTTTAAATTTAAAAAAATAAACCCCATCATTTTGAGAGCATGTGTAAGTTCAAAATGTGTCTCACAGCCCAAGTAAATATGGAAAGCCTTCAAAGTTTCTGCCAGTGTAAACAACAGCATTTTTATGGTTTCTAAAATTTCCCAGCTCATCAGGTGTCCTGAGCAAAGCTGTGGGATTAATTGATCATTCATCTCATTCGCCATAATAAATATTTTAAAAAATGATAGTTATTGAGTGTAAAAAAAAATCTAAAGTGTAGGTTTAAGTTAAGCATGTGTAGGGGTCAAAACTTTATTCTTTCTTCAAACACAATCAGTTTTTTAACATTCTAAATTCACCACACTCCTTGATAATTGTTCATCTTCCTTGCCTGGCAAAACTATGTAGACAAGATAATTAGGTGTTAGACATGATGGAGGGTCCATTTAAAATTGCAGGGGTTTGAAATGACAGGTCTGAGAAGCTGTCTATACCATAGCCATGATTCTGTCAAATGTCAATAACAGGATTCAGAATTCTGACTGATAAATAAATTGCTAGATGTGTTTGCTGTTAAAATGCAATGTTAGCCACAGCTATACCCTGTCATGGTTCTCTTCTTTGTTTACAGATATTCTGCATCATTGCCTGATAAAGTGCTCTCATTTTTAGCAATTATGAAATCTTTTAGTGTCAGTCGTTAACTAAGCAAAATATACAAGGTGATTGATTTATGCTACTTTGGAGGGTTCTTTCTTTTTAATATTATGGATTGATTCTCAAAGAGTAACTTTGGAAATGGTTTTAGAAATGCAGAAAGAAATAACTGGCAGCATACAATGAAAATAAATGGTTCCTGACGTTGGGGGGATTTTGCCTTTTGCTTCCCTTGAAGTTGGTCCTCAAATTTGTTTTTTTTTTTTTTTTTAGAGTTTTCAGTGGTGTTAGGTCCTGCCTGTACTGAGAAATGAAGAAACCTATATTTCTGTATGGAAAATTCTCCTGATAAACATACTCTGTCTATATGATTAAAAAAGTAAATGTCTCGTGGCAGTAAATATGCTGGACAGAGATAATTTTATTTATAAAGCAGTCATTTCTCTACTCCAAGTTCTGAACTTCATTACTTCAAGGAACTTTCTGATTGGCAATGGAGGGAATTATAATAATGATTATAACAATAATATAATTTTTTGCCTTTTTTCAATTTAGCATGGAAAATGTGCTTTAGCAGATCAGATCAATTATCCCCTTGAGCCATTAATTAATTTTTTGACAGTTATCAATACCATAGAATTCAGAGTAAAATTCAAGAACCATTAACTAGTTACAAGGTAATCATCTGAAATTAAATGCCATGTGTTTCGCAGCATTGGTTAGATTTTACCCCTTTCAAAATATTCATGTGCTTTAAAAGAACTTCCTGTTGTTTATCTCTCAATATCAAGTCAGTTTAGGTACATTGGGTTTAGAAAACACAGAATCCTCACCACCACAGAACCAAAACTTTGGACTTTTATTCTAGAAAAATTAATTTATGCTACAAAGATCTTCACATTGCCCTCTATTGTTTGCAGTAGACTTTAAAAAATAAAAAGAAAAAGAAAAAAAAAGCTGCAACATTTATGATTCTCAGAGGCTTAGCCAGGAACCTTCTCAGTGCCATAAAAATTTGACATAAAGCTCAGGCCTTTGGGGACTGAAGGTGTGTGTGACTTCCAGGTCTAGAGCAGCTCACTGAGAAGGTCTTGCTTTGCTTTTTGTCTTGGAGAGCTCAAACCCAGATAGTTCCAGGAGTGTCTGCACATGGAGTAAAACCACTGTGGGATGGTAACAGTGAAAACAGAATTCTCCCTAAGGCTGTGAGGCTGTTTTCAGTTTTTTGACTATTTAATATTTTTTTCTTTTACTTTTCTACCTCCTTCACCACCTCTTTACTTATCATGTCCTACTTATTTATTCATTTATTTTTTAAAATTTTTCACTTTTTAATTGTATGGAATTGGAGCATATCATACATGATCTGCTGAAAAAGCTTGGGTTTTTTTGTTTTTTTGTTTTTTTTTTTTTTTTTAAAGGCTCTTTTGTATTTGTTGACTGCTGATATTATACACTAAAAGGAACAGCTGCCTGAGATGCCAGTTTGTCACAATGGAGTAGAAATACCCATGGTGGTAGCACACTTTCCATTGACAAGAAAAACAGTGGAAAATCACAAAACTACTTTATTTTATAAGTGATTTATCAAGTTAAAAGACAAGTAATCTGTTGCTATTTGATTTTTCAGAATAGTTTTCAGAACAAGGGACTCTTTCCTTGGATTAAAATAATGTAAATATTTTTACTTCATCCTATTATTTTACCTATTTCCTAAATTTATTCTGTTCTGTTTTCTGCATTTCACCTGTACTGTTTGCAGTTTGAAATTTTCTGGTGATACTGTACTGATACAGCCCAAGACAATTTAAATGTCAGCCTGATGAATGTAGCAATAATGGTATCTGATCGATTTATCAAGAGTTCTATACAATGCCTGTGAATATCTGTTCTTACCATGGTAGCACCCAGTGGCTCAGAATAAGAATAAAAGACACAGGGACAAACATGGAACAGAACAGCAGAATAATTAAATCAAACTGACCATCTAGCTATTTTAGCTTTCCTTTGTGTCTTCTGAATGTAAGAACAAGGATGAAATAAAGGGATAAAAACACTACATAATTATATATTGTTCAATAAATCATACTGTTTGTATATAACTGTACAATAATGACATCATTGCATCAAAATACTGTTGGAAAATATGTCATATTGATCCTTACTAACAAAAGTACTTGTCATAGTAAATTTTGTAAATATGGAAAGAGCTAGAAGTCCCAAAATAAGATGCAGCTTTTAGCCTGAAATTGAATCCACAAATTGCAAATTAAATGCCTTAATGAAATTTAACATTAATTTTGTTTATGTAAAAAAAAAAAAAGCATTGATAAGTGAGGTAACACTATCAGGAATTTTGCAGAATAGACCTAAACTCACAATCAGAATAATTTCTAAATGTCAGTGAAACTGCCAGCATTAATAACTCATTAGTTAGTTGCTAATTCCTAATACCACCCACTAAACAAATGATGGGGAATGCACTGCATCTCAATTTAATGCAAAAGTAAGCTTTAATTAGAATATAACTGAATTCAGAAGAATAAAAATGATACAAGGGAGATCAGGAAAATGGAAAGTATTGGCTGATATTTTATCTACATTATTTATGAGAGTTAAAAGGAGCCCTGCCTGCCTGTGCAAAACTCCTCTGCAGGACAGTGCCCTCATCCTGCTCAGGCAGCATCAGGTGATTGATGTCAATCTGAGAGAGAATCAGCTTTATTTTAGACAGAAAGTGAGACTGATTTTCAGAGACATGTGGTGTCTTGGGCTGAGTGTGATTTCCCAGGACTTCCTGTGCTTCCCTGGATCTGTGCTGTGGGGAGAAGGTGTGAGGAGCATGGAAGTAGATCCCCAACGCAGTTAATCTGGTGAGGGAAAACAGATGAGCTCCTGACAGTTTTGTCACTCTTGTTTGAAATGCTCTATCCTGTGGTGTATTCTGAATAACTGTCACCACAGTGACATCTACACCACACCTGGGATAATAATATCTACAGGGATATTATCCCAGGTGTGGACAGAAAAGGATGTACTGACACATGATTCAAAACTTTTGAATGCTAATTAGGAAGCAGGTGTTTCACTCCATGCATTCCTGTTTTAACATGGAAGTTCAGCCAGGGTAGTTGGTTTCCCTTAGGCCACTGGAACCTGCCATGCTTTATTGCTTTATTTCCTCACTAGGTACAAACCATTAATTGGCTTCTATTATTAACTTTGTTGGAATATCAAGACAGCTCATTTTGATGGCCTTTATTTTTCTGTATAAAGAACCATTGTGATTATCCAATTTGCATGCACATTGAACAGAAGTAAAAAGGCACTGGCGGTAAGGATAGAGATAGAGATAAAAAGAACTTAAAACATAAAACATGTTCCCACAGAACAGGACTCATTAACTATAAAACATGTGTGAGAATAAATGTGCTATATTTCAACATTCCTTATTTCATTTGTGCTACACTACAGCATTAATTGTTTTATTTAATGTCTCTATACTGGCAAATTTCATTACTGACGTTAAGTTTTTAATTTTTTTTTTAATATATGCTGTGAACGTACTTGCTTAGGGAAACTCCTAAAAGTGTATTTGACAGGTTTAGGTTTCTCTGTGGTGTTGCCTTCAGCACAACATTTCAGTGAAAATGTCACTGGGTGCTTTCCTGCTTGTAAGTGACCAAACTGCTCTTGAAGTCACTACCTCACAAATGCAGTACTTGATTTTTATTATTTATTTAATTTTAATACAGTAATTGAAAACTCAAGTTTTTAAATATCATAAATATCAATATATTTCTTCACCATGTAAGTGATCTCAAGAAAGAAAGAAGCAAACTCTTTTGTTTGTTCTATAAACAACCCCCTTTTCTATAAATAACTAAATATTATGCTTCAACTGCTGTGGTTATGGTGAAGAATAAAATAACTCTTTTAAGACTTATTGGATGAGTTTATAAACATCAGTGAGTAAAGACAGGAAAATACAGAATCAATAAATACAATTCATAGCAGAAGTAATTTTTTTCCAGAATTAGAGCACAGAATAGTAAACAGCAAAATAATGGGTAAAAGACAAGATAGGTCTATCTGTGGAAATATTTGAATTGATTTTAGTGCAGCGTCCTTCATATTTATTAGGCTGGGATTGTTAGGTGGAAAGGATTAACAAAGGGAATCATCAGTTCAGAAGAATATATTTATTCAGCTGTATTACAGGAAAAAGAGTCAATCCCCTTGTCTCCTTTGACATTAAAGTTAGAAAATTGACATATGTATATGTCAATCATAGCATGTAAAGCCACCCATTCCAACAATCCATAAGTAATACAATTGAAATATTGATTTCTAATTCATTTTCTCTCCAGGCCAAATTAAATCACTTTCAAGGGAATACTCAAATCTCGGCTACTGATGAAAATACACAGCTTTTCTTAGTGCCCTACAGTCCTTTTAAACTTTACATATCAGGCTCAAACTCTGTGGTTCAGTCCTGGTGCCTGATATGGACATGCACAGCTCATGTGGCTTGTCCCATGCCCCACGTCCAGCCCTGCAGGAATTTCTGCACAAAAATATTCTGCAGGCTGATGTAGGAATAGGAGGGAGAGAGATTTTGGCAGTCTTTCACGAATAACAATCTCTCCTTCCAGAATAACTCCCCTAAGAGTATTCTTCTCATGGCTTCATACCCAGGAGGAAATAAGTAGCCAGCTGGAAGGAAGGAAAGCAGAGACTTAGCAGAAAAGACTCTGCTTTACTTGTTATAGGATGGGTATCAGTGGGTGATGAGAGATCAGAAACCTCTAAGAGGCCATTTGGTTCAGTATAAGAGAGAAAGTAAAATTTACTCAATAATCTATACAGTATTACATTACAAAACTGAGCTACATTTGCAGTGTTCAGAGGTCTAATAGGGTAAAGCTTCATAATCTGCTTCAGAGTTGCTCTGTTTGGTAGTGTGAAAAAGCACCAAGCAACTCTTTATGTATTATTTTTATCTGTTCTGTTACCAAGCTGCTATGTTTTTAACTTCTTTGCTTTGCTAGTTAACATCCTAGAATAGGATGTTAAGGCCTAGAGGAAAATCCTGCTTGCTTTTTTTTAAGCATTATCTTATGTGAAGTAGAAAATACTTGCATTTTCTTTCCATCTGTAAGGAAGCCTCTTGGTAACAAATAGAACCTTCAGTACAATAAAATTTACATGAACAAGCTGCCATTTGAGAGCTGTGTGGTTGGAATGATGCCAGTCAATAATAGATTGCATACCTCTGGTTAATTTATTAGCCACCTGTTCCAGAACCCATTACAAGAGCACATTAAGATGCTATCAGGTTGGGGGAGCATTTTGAGCTTCAGGCCTTTGAGGATGTTTTTTTTTTTTTGTGTAGAAAGTCAAGCTAATAGAAAACTGAAATGAACAATAGTACATACTGCCCTCCATGGAGAAGAATGGGGAAAATTCCACAGGTTGCTATTTCTGCCTCCATCCTCTTTGAGAAATAATAGAGGGGTTTATGAAAACTTCTCAATTAAAATGGAAGCTAAAATAGGAAACCGAATAATGCAAAGATTGCAAGTGTTGGTGCAACTGATGGTCTTTACAGAGATGGCAATATGACAAAATGATGAGGTATTATAGGCTAATTTGTTTACTGCTTTTCATGAGTGAGAAGGCATCATTTTCCATATGAATATTTCTGCAATTCAGAGCTTAATTTTTCATAACCCAGCTCATGAGAGCACATCAATCTCACATGCACAGTTAGGAAATAGAGTTACAAAACCAGAAGCTGAGAAAACTGTAGGGTGGAGAAGGACATTAGGCAGATTGCCAAAGGAATTAAGATTTTAAGAACATGGCTGGATAGAAAAGGTTTGGGTCCCTTCTGTGTGCTCATTCAGTCTGCACCACTGAGTGTGGTCCACACACAAATGAGACAAGCAAACAAGACAAGTTGGCTCTCAGTCCTGAGGATGGCACTAAACAATAGGGATCTCATGGAAAAAATCCTAAAATAAGTCAAAGTTCATGCAGCAGCGTCCAGGTAGGAAATACCACACCACTGCTTTTAGAAAATACAGGAGAATTAAAGAGGCAAAAGTGGGAATAACACGCATTCTCAAATTCATTTTGAGTAGTACTAATGGCAAATATTAATGTGAACTGAATAGCGCTGGATGATTAGAAGGTTTTTTTATATCTGTGTGTATATATATATATATATATATATATTCATATCGCTCAGTTGGTGATAGCATGATGCCAATAACACCAAGGTCATGGAGTTGATCCTTGTATGGGTAATTTATTTAGAAGCTGGACTTGATGTTTCTTGTGGGTCCCTCCCAGCTCAGAATATTCTGTGATAAACAGTGCACAGTAACTTTAGCATTGATTGAGTACTGACTAGAGAGTAGTAACTTCTGAGCAGTCAGAAAAACATTCCTTCAGTATCTGAGTTTGTTATAGAGATATCTTATTCATATCCTTACTGGCCTCGTGTGAAACAAAGATAGCCAGAGGGGTATTGCTGTAGGCATGAAGGGAAAGAGGGAGGAGAAGAGAAAACATGAAAATCCTGTTTCAGCATCTCATCAGAAGGATTGTCAGGAAAAAAGCCACATCTGTGAGTACTGCAGTATGCCACCATTATCAGAATTACCACATGTGGTTGTTTAAGCTTAGATGAGACAGCAGAAGTTTTCATGGCCTATCAGCTCTCTAAGTGACAGAATTAAGAAGTTTTTAACTGTAAGTTGCTTAGTGCTAAAGGCAGAATACAGTGTTAGGACAGGAATACATATTCTTGAAACAGCTTCAGTGCAACCACTTATTTCTGGGTGTAAGATGGAGTCATAGTGCTCAAAATGCCATTTTGGATAGTTTAATCTATCTCTAATGCTACTGCTGGATATTCTCAGCTGAGAGAGAATGATTCAGGTTCTGTGCTTACAGCTACACTTGGTTTCAGCCAGAAGGAAAGGCAGCAATAAAACACATGGAAATTTGTGTGTGAACCTTTGCTACTTTTCATCTTGTGTGGACGTGTTCAGTTTTGCAAAGAGAAGGGAAATACTGTTATTCTGGGCTGATATCTTTTAGCTCTCATACTGTATGAATGTAAGAAGATACATTTCAACAATGAGTAAGACTCAGTATCTCCTCAAGGAACAACCTCACTAATATGCCGTCCTTTAAAAAAAATGTTACAGATACCTGATAAAGGCTCTGCAAAGTCCTACACATTTCTCCAAGCTGTCCACATGTACAGCTTTTGTTCAAGGAAACTGATGCTGAGAATTGCTAAATAAATAGACTTTTTTACGGAGTGATAGCATGGGGCAGGGTACTAAGTGGTTCAGAGGATCCTCTGTTTGTATTACCAAAGACGAATTTGTTAGTAACAAACTCTTATTAATGACCTCAAAGTGATATTTTGGGTGACTTTACTCTAAGGTTTATAAGTTAAGTGACCAACAGAGGTGGCATATTCTGTTAAATATAAATATAGAATGGCTGATTCCTCTCATTCCTGTTCTCCATTTTGTTGCAGTGTGCTATAAACAGAGCAACTCCTCTGGGACTCTCCTTTTTATTAAGGTGCTTTGTCCTGGAAGCCCTGTGACCACACTGCTCCTTGGCCAGGCAGCCACACTGAGCAGGCACAGGATATCTGAGCCTGTGCCAAGCCTGAACAGCTTCTGTGACTGCTCTCAGCTCTTCTGGGGGCCAAACATCCTGCCCCAAACCACCTCAGTAGCATAAGCCCATCTTTTTCTTCCACTGCTTGTGCTGACTTAGGCAGGAGAATAAATTCACTAAGAGCAAGCAATTTTATAAATAGCTCAAAAGTTGGTGCATATATTTTCATGTTCTTTAGAATTTTTATGCAGTTTTATTCCATAATTTTAAGCCATTATTAAAGTGGCACCTGTCTTGCAAATGGCTGTTCATTTTAACCTAGTCATAAGTACTGAAAGAAGAACAAAAGATTAAAAGATCACTACTGGGTTATTTTTATGAAAACATCATTCCTAGCAGATTTAAATTAAACTAAATTAATTTTAAAGCAGTAGCACTGTACTGTTCCCTCTGGTGAACTCTAAGTAAGATCAGTGGAGAAAAACCTGGTTCAAAAAATCATGTGCCTATCGGATAAAAAACTTTATCTTTTAGATTCTGCAAAGAACTAAGTTCTGTCTCACTGTTCATTATAAAATGTGCTACAATAGTCACCTTTTAAGCAATATATAGGCCATATAAAGACTGGACAAATTCAAGGAGTTTTGAACCAATTATTCCTGACCTTTATATCTGTGAGCATTGGCTAGAAACAGAATTATTTGAAATTCGTTTAGGAGAACAATTTATTTTAATGTTTAAAAATGTAGTTAGAAGGCTTTCTAAGCAAGTCCTATCCTCTAAGCTGGATGGACTCCTAAAGCAGTGAAATTTCCACCACAGGGTGGGGAAGAGTAATTTTCTTCGTTTGAACAGAAAAAAACATAACGTGTGTGTCATCACAACAGAGATGTCTGCTGTGAAAAATTATTCAAAATTTTCTGAGGCTAGAAAGTGGCAAGTGAATACAATTATTGAGAAACTGTTTTTCTGGTAGTGAGAACCTTGGGGTAGTCTGGCATAGAAGAGCCATCTAGAAGAGGAATAAAAACAAAGGGTTGAACAGCAGAGAAACCCCCAAATCATTGTGAGGAGGCTGTTTAGAGGGAGGGTAAAGAACTGCATCAACAGGGCATTTTTCTGAAGGCTTCCAGTGTCCTGGACCACTTAAACTTTGACAAGATAAAGGCTTTCACAGAACTGCAGATCTATTCTTAAATTCCTGGTGCCTTGTTCAGATGTATTATGAACAGTTTTGCATACTCCGCTTAATTTGCATGGAAATTAACTCTACCTGCAAAAAAAAATGAATTCTGAATAGTTTAGTGAAGTGAAAATGAGCTTCCCTCACCCGTTCCCCTGCCATTCTTGGTCAACAGTACATTTCCTCTGAGGATAAGAGGATGTTGGTCCAGCCTCATGAGTAAGTCAGCATTTCAGCTGTGTGTCCAAAGGGGTGAAAGGAGGCATGAAGGGAAACACTTTGGATTCATTTAGTGGATAAAAGCCTTACTGACAGAATAGGAGGTGTTGATGTTCACCACCAAGATTGTAGCCTGAATTCCAGAGACCCCAGTTTGTTAAATGTCCTTGTGAACATCCCATGGAACAGATAAAGCACTGAAAACACAACAGCAGGAAAATAGCATTAACACAGTATGGTCTAGTGACTAAAAATGGATATTACCAAAGGCTTGACTTTATTCTGGGACCACATGACTCTTCAGAGCTCTTTTGTCTCAGCAGCTGAAGAGCTGTGGGGAATCAGTACCACACTGACATGTCATTGTAGAGCAAAATCAGGAAGTCTGTAGTCTTAGAGAATTTGGAGAGATCTCATCTTGTTCCCCTTTTCCTTTCTCTCTGTGTGGCTGATGGTTGTTGAATCCTTTCAGAAAGATAGGAAATAGGGATTTTAAAAGTCTCTGAGATGCACAGAAATATTGAGCATTGGCACAGGATGTGGAATGAGAGCTCTGAAGCTCTCACCTTGTCCATCACAGGGCATTGCTCTCACAGGAGTCTGTGAGCACAGAGGATGCTGCTACATTTTCCAGGCTGTGTGCTGGTAGGTAGGTCTGCTGCAGCAGTCCTAAGAAACCCAAGAGACAATGTAGGCTGACATTGTCCCTTTCAGAGCAATCTTCAGCTAGTAGGGTTTCTCCTCTGCCTCTTATATTTCTGTGATGTTAAAATTATGCAGGAGTGAATGTATGTGTGTTGTGAATAGAGCATGACTGGTTTGGGAAAAAAAAATCAAAATTATGTGAATAATTTTAATATTAAATGGTGAAAAAGTTGGAGGAAGATAAGGGGAGATGGTAAAAGACTTCCCTAGATTGAGAATGATGAGAAAGGAGAGGGATGCATTTTGTTGGTGGGAGGTTTTGTGTCATTGTAGCCACTGCTGGGAAAACTTCTTGAGTTTGATTTTCCAGTATTATGAAGATGTGTCTAAACCATGTAAATTTTACAAAAGTGCTGAGGTAAAATGTATAAACTTAGCCTGATTTGTAATTTTATTTTAGTTGCTTTTATATGAATGCATTTCTTCTCTAAGTTCTTGCTAGAGTAATCTTCTAATTATATGAATTGAAAGCCTCACACAACAGGATGCTAATAGTATTATATAATCATTAGTCCAGAAATCATATCTCTTTCAATATTAATTATATCCATTACATTTCATGCACATGTTCATTTAGACTCAGCTCAAAGAAATCTGTGATTCAAACCAAACATTTCTTGTTTAAATGCTTACTGTAGCTCTGTTTCTGTGTGTTACAAATTTCCATGCTCCTCTTTACCAGGTAAGCAAAGAGGCTCTGCTCCTATCAGAGAAAAACAACAGCAGCAACCTGTAGCTTTGTAAATACTGAAAGCAGCGTGTTCTCTCCTGCCATTTAGGCTCAAATTATCCTAAATTTCAGATCTGAGTGTTTATAATCTTTGCAGAGGAACTAAGGCTGGGAAATTCTCCCTTTGTTTGCCAAGACCGCAGCTGGTGTCTCTCCTGTGCTGAAATCCTTTTGATGTCTCATCTGGCCAACTAAATAATCAGTGCTGGGCAACAACTCCTTGTTGTTCCCAGATCTGGTGAAGTGTCAGGGCATGATCAGAGTTGAGGGGCTGCATGCTGTCTTTGAGCTGGCAGAGCACTGAGGAACAGTGCAGAATACGTGAAGGAATAGCTGCCAGCTCACGTGCAGCAAACAAACTCCTTCCTGGCGAGGCAGCGCCGCGGATAATGATGCGCTTCTGAGAGCTGGCATCACGGGAAACTCAGGTAAAGCAACAAATGAGCAGCTCACAGGAAGGAAAGACAGTGCCAAGACAAAAAGCAGCTCACTGCAAGGGCTTATGAGGCAGCTTCCTTTCTGTCCTCCCTCACAAGATGCAAGTTGCATAAATATTCAAAATAAACATCTGCCGTGGAGGTTGTACCCAACCCTGGCTATAAATTAAAAATAAAAACCAGAACAGAGCTGGTAGGGAATAAAGGGCCAACACAACACAGCTGGCACCTGTTCCTTAAAACTGAGTAAATATTTGTCTAAGTATATCCTTTTCCTTTTTGATCTCTGAGAAAATAGCACATTCTAAAGCCCCAGAAACCAAACATTCCAGGGAGACCCATGGCAATTACTCCATCACTTGCTGTGAGGGTTCCTCAGGTACAAGTTGTTCAGCTTTTCTCTTGTGAGTGATTCAGGAAGGTTTGGGAGATAAGCAAGATGTGTCTTTGTCCTCCTAAAGGGAAGAGCATGCAGTAGCTTGTCTACATTTGGAAATTATCTGAATAGCTGTTGCGCAATAAATTATTCCACAGTAGCTGATCTTATACAAGCATTATTGTGAAATACTTTTTGCATTTTCTGACTAATTTTTCAAAGAGAAAACAATTTTTCTGATCTAGAATAACCCCACAGGGAGTTAAAGAGCTAATTCTTAGTGATCATTCCTGTGAGGTGACCTAGACAGAGGCCTTCTTAGCAATGTTACAAGTGAAGGAAAAAGGTTTCACTTTTACCTCCTTGTGAAAGGGCACACTAAGTCATACTGATCCAGTTTCATTTAGTGATCCAGCACTGCGTGAGACTTCATTTCTGTTGACAATTCAAGGAAATAAATATGTTTTGTGATCAGCACCACTGAGTTACTCAGAATAAAATATAAATTAAGCCCACATGTATTTAACACTGCATGCTCAATGAATAGATCATAGACATCTTGTTCAATTGTGCAATTAATTTCATCTTTTCCCTTGTAGCACATGTTTGTGGGTGGAAGGAAAGGAAGTGGTATCTTGCTTTGGAATTGCACACCCCTCAGATTAGTTTTGTTTTACATGGGCAATACTGATGGAGTTAATTGAGCTGCAACTTGTAATTAAGATAGAATTTTGCTCTCCCCGTGTTTACTTTCCAGTTAACCTATACTTCTCATTTATTAGTAATTTAGTTCAAAATCCTTGTCTCTGCTTCTTTTCTATCCGTATTAATTAAACAGATTCCTTGCAAGCAAAATTCTTTCAAGTTTAATAGTGTTGGCATTCAAACTTATTTCTTTTTTGGGAGTTAAAGTGTGAGGCTTTAAAAATACATTGGGGAAATGTAGTAGGGGCCAAATGAGTCATCAGAACTCATTCTGGCTCTCATTTACTAGTCTGTTTTCCTCAGGATGTGTTATAATGATGCTCAAATTGTTATCTGCATTTGCTAAGTTAAGAGAGGCTGTTCTGTAGGATGAAAAATAAATGCAGATTGGAAATATCTGAAGGGAGGATAGAAAGAAGGCAGAGCCAGGCTCTTTTCAGTGTTGCCCAGTGACAAGAAAAGAGTTGATGGGGACACACCAGCACACAGAAGGGGCTGCCTGAACATTAGAAAACATTTTGTGTGAGCCTGACTAAGCACAGGCACAGAATGCCCAGAGAAGTGGGGTCTCCATCCTTGGAGGTAAAAGCAGGCAGACATCAGAGGATGCAGAGGGTTTCTCTGGGCAAAGCAGGCAGACATCAGAGGATGCAGAGGGTTTCTCTGGGCACCTCAGCTCCCTGCTGACAAAACCTTTAGCTTGCAGGAATAATTATATGGCAGGTGCAAGGTTTGTTTATTAGTTTTCATAAGGCAGCAGATTGCCATGTTGCCAGAGTTTGCTTTTCTCACTGCTGCTGGTTAATTTTCACCCTCTGTAGAAGGAGCTGATTTGCAGTTTCCCTTTGAGCATTAAAAGTCATCAGACTGAGGCAAAGTCAGGAAACTGTTCAACAGAGGCTCTTTTCCAGGAGCTGAGGGAAAAAATGTTAGGTCTACAGTTTGAAAGTACCTGGAATCTTTTCCAGAATGCATTTTTTTTTATAAGTTCAGGTTTCTGAACAGGTGAAACTGTGCCATGTAGATACAATAACATACTTTAGGTATAAATAGGTTAAAAAAAATCCTTTTTTTTTAAATTTTTCCTCCTGTCCATATTAATTTATAATATCTTTCTTCTTCAGGGATGTAAAGGAGCATAAATTTTGATGTGTTTTACTCTGGTTTGAGAGTCTACCTTTCCTATTTCATTATTACTTCTTACCTAATTAAGTTTGTTTCCTGTAATCCTTTACAAAGAAGCATCCAAGTTGAGTTGAGATTAAATTCCAACTAAAAAAAATCCATGTCCTTTCACAGTAAGAGAACTGTAGATTTGATGGAGAATCTTCTTTCAGGCAATGAAAAAGTCATACCTCTCTTATTTAAAAAAAATAAAAGAAAGTCTTAGTGTTTTATGTTTCTTCTGTGTAGTAACTGAAAAAATGCTGATGTCTTTATTCAGATTAAAACTGGGTTAGCTATTGATGTCAAGGAAAGGAATAAAATAAGTAATTTAATTCATACTTGACTGTTTGACCCAACTCAATGTGTCTATATATGCCACAAAATGCATCTACCAGAAAAGAAAGCAAATTATTTCTGGAAATTAGGGCATGTTCACAGTGTTTCAGCAGCTAAATTTAGAGGTTTATTTACTGTCAGCTGCAGCAGGAATGGAGAGTGGCACAACAAACAAAGGCCAGGAAAGGCCACAATAAAGGGGTTTGCGTGGCACCAATTCTACAGCATGTCTGATACCATTTAAAATTATTACTTTTTGGGAAGTTATTCATGTCCTTTTAAAATGTGCTGTGGCTTATGGACCAGTCTGTGCAAAGAGAAGAATTCTCTGCTTTAAGCAGGATGAAGACTACTGGACAGCTTCAGTGTGTCACAAACAGCTGAGCAATTTTATATTACTTGACCTTGAATAATGTGTTTTTAGAGGCAGGAGACAGAACTGGGGCTGCCATGAGCTCCTGCTCTTTCAGACTGCATGAGAATCTACCCATATTTAAGCTGCACAAATATCCAGGTACCTGTGAGCATCCCAGAAGTTGTAAAAAGCTGATTCTTTAGAGGACAGCATGAACTCTTCAGGAAAAAAAAAAAAAAAAAAAAAAAGCTTGAACACCACACTTGGATACATGTGCTTCAATTATTTAGTTTTAAAATGGTCAGAGTCAGTTTCCAAAACTGTGGATCCCATTTCCAGAAAAGAAGATTTTGTACTGGATTTTCTTTTTCTGCCCAGCTCCCTAGAGAATGCCTTGCAGCAGATGCTATATGGTTGGTACATCCCTATGTTGTCCCCTGATCAGTCTTCATTCACTTCTGAATTTTTGTGTTGCAAGCTGTGCTTGTCTCAGGTTTGCAGATCAGTGGAAAAGCTGAGGGACAGAGGCATGAGGCAGGAGATATTTCACTTGCAATGACACCACAAATCTCCAGAACCCTGTTTAAAATCTGACCCTGCATTATGCTCCCTTCTCCCATCTCTGGCAGCTAAGGGTGCACTTCAGAGCTGAACTAAAAGCTTTAAGTGGAGCAGTTACATTTTTACTCCTGTTTCTTTCTAAATCCAGTAAAGTACATGTTAAGAACTGATGAGTCTTAGTTTTTTTTAAATATAGATGCATTTTAGGACTTTGGTATTAAAAAAAAACCCATAATGCATTAGCCTAGGAACAGAGTAGAAAATAGTCACACATACGTGTGCAACATAGATTGAACTGTTTGGCATTGCATAAAGAAATAAAACTTAACAAATAATTCTGCATTTCCATCCATATTTCCTTTTACTTCAGTAATAAAATGGATGGAGAGACCAGGATTAACTTCAGGAAGGAATTTCAGACACCCATCATCTGCTAAAGATGTGCCCAGATAGTACTGTGAAAGACTTTGGCCAAATTCTATTCCTGTATAGGATTGAGGACTTCTATTCCTGTTTAGCATTTTTATTCTGCTGGACAAATTAATTCCTGACAAACTCCAGTCCTGGTGTCAGTGGGAAGCCTGACAAAGCAAGAGCATCAGTGTACTTTGAAACCCTCATGAGAGAAGAACATCAGAGAGTCATTCTAATGTGGCTTGTTTATTTATTTCGTTTGTCACCTACTACACAAATAAGGCAAATAGGGTGGATTTTGCTGCTGCTAAATGACCTTTATTTTTATAAACACTTCAGTGCTGTTTTAGTAATCACTAGCAGAGGCAAGTTATTGTTTTGTACATTGCTGCACTGTTAAAGTGCATTCCCAAGACACTTTCTCAAGTATTTCTGATAAAGTAAAATGAAATCTTTGCTGCCATAGCCACAGAATGATACATACTGAAGATACAGAGCAAAAATAATGAGAAAAATGTCAAGAGCTAAATTGCCTAAGACAGAAGGCTAAATTGATAGAGTCTTTATGTTATGACTCAACCACTTGAACAGAATTTCTAGTTTATATCTTAAAATGCTCCAGGAGGAAGGCATGGGGCTTTTTTGTTAAGTGCAGAGCTGGTGGTTCAGGATGATTGTCTTCAAGCATTACCTTGACTTTCAGATGTTTATTTTGATATGATGTTAGTCAATACTGCAATCATGACATTTTATGCTGGAAGCTGCTATGTCAATAAGCCCCTTATTCTCTACAGGCAATGCAGTGGCATTTGCTAACATTTTGTATAAGATCTTCATTGAGCTGTTAGTGTGAATGTCACTAACTGAAGCAAATTTTAAATTAAAAAAAAAAAGGAAGGAAAATACCTGTGGTTTTACTTCCATAATATATGACTTGAGATATCTCTTATTTCTATAAACTTATTTTCTTGATGTAATCTTCTAGTTCAAAATGTGTTCCTAATTAAATGCATACCAAATGCCATGCAAAGGTGAGATGCATGTAGGGCCATATCCTCCTTGAATTGCAAACAATTTTTTTTATCTTTGGAGTTTGTGCTATCTCTAGAATATGCTTTGCTATCTTGAATTGTACAGTCTTAATCTTTGTTTAATACTTGAAGCAAAAGAAATGTTTAAGTGCATTTTTAATCTAGGTTCTATTCTGACACGTCAGAATCAAAAATATCAAAATAGTACTTTTTATCCTTCTCATCCTGTAGTTGATGAAAATGTTAAAAAACTCCCACCTCCAGATGCTCATGAGTTTGTTTTTTCCAATCAGCCAGAGCACCTATTTCCCATCCTCCCCCTCAGCTGGATGTACTGCTGTGTGCTTTCTCTGCTTGTTGTCTTCTGCTAATTTCCTCTTTGTCTGGAGCTTCCCCGCTCTTCCCCTTTCATCTCAGAATGTGGTGTGTCAGCATTTCATGTTTTTTAGCCCCAAACCTGCCTTCACACACAGTGCCTAGGTCACCAGAGAATATGTGTGCCATGGCTCAGTTGCTATTTGGGTCTTTTCTTAGATCAATGCTTCTGAACACTGGATCTGTCTTTTAACAAAGGAAGGGGGTCATTAAGGCACACAAATGAGTATGAAAAAGCAGGGTATTCTGTTGTAATTCCCAATATCAACTATTCCAACTCCACCCATTTCAGCAAGAGTATATTGAGGCATGAAATAAGGCTCTGGGGTTAAAACTGGTATTTGCACAACCTGGGAAGAATGGGTGACGTGTGGTACTGGTTTGGCATGCCATAAACTCATGGATTATGATCTTTTTTTTCCTTCTGTAATACAGAATGGAAACTTTAGGATGCACTGTCACAGTGTAGATTTCTCTATGCCAAAGGCAGTGTATACATTTCAAGAAACTTAACTTCTAAATCCTTGCCTTTTTCTTTTCTTCTGTTAAATGTAGAAAGTCATTCACCTCACAAAGACAATTTTGACACTCCATCTTAGTACTACATTTACAGATTCATAGAGTGGGAATGTGGCTTTTTAGAGCCAACAGCAAATATGATCTGGGACCATGTTGGTTCAAGATAAGAAATATTGAATTACTTCCTATTCACTGAACATGATTCATCCCATTCAGTAACTGAAGTGGTGGAATAATGGATTCATGCATGTAATTAAGGATAATATCATGGTTTAAATGCATAGTGTTTAATTGGTTAATGGCCAGCCATAATTCTAAACTCTTCTAAATTCTGAATGCCTTACTCTGCAATCTTACCTTCTAACATAATTACATATATGGTTACCTGTGATAGCAATACATATGTAACTTTAGTAACTTACTAGGTTTCATCATAATTGTTCAAATAATATAATCACAAGATAATTTAGATCAGATTAGATATAAATCATCTGATTCAAGCTCAAATCAACACATGTCAAATAAGATCAGGTTGCTCAAGGCCTTTCATATTTGAGTTTTGAATGTCTCCAAGAATCCTCCACAGTCTCTCCAGACAACCTGTTGCACTGTTTGACCATTAAAGTGGTGAAAATATTCCTTTATATCTTCCCAAAATGGAAGGGCCGCAACTTTTACCTGTTGTCGTTTTGCTGTTCACCTCTAGTGCTAATGTATTGTTACAATTGGATGGGATTTTAGAAAGTTCTGTCCGTTCTGTTCATTTTTTGTGAGTTTCTGTCCAGCAGAACACCTGGTTCTGAGAACAATAAACCTAGAGAAGCCCCATGTGCTGTGCTTTCAGGGCTCAGACACTTCTGTGTGGATTGTCTGGTGGTTTCATAAGGGCTGAGAGCAGTCTTTTGTTCAGTGAAGAATGGTAAAAAATGTTTTCTAATCTGCTGAAATACTTAGTACTTGTGGAAACTTGACACCCTGCAGACCTCTATCCTATCTTGGGAAATACTCAAAACTTGTTGAACAAAGCCCAAATCTAACTGGGCTCTGCTTTGAGCCAAAGGTTGGACCAGGTGCCCTCCAAAGTCCTTTCCATCCCAAATTATTCCCAGTTTCTGTCTCCAGCTTGATTGGGATTGACCATCAGGTCAGAATTTCTGAGGACAGGCTGACAAGATATATATGGCAGACCATAGAGGCCTTATTTTTTTTCTAATTTAGGGTTATCCAAATACCCTAAATTTAGGTAGAAGCAGCAAGCATCTGCAAGACACATTTTTACAATAAAACAAGAAAGTACACCCTATTTGAAAGAGCTATTTTGCTTGCATTTGACTTGTGGCTCATGTAAATAGCATTTGCAATTTGATTTTACAGACCACTGATGAAATGCTAAAATATGCAGTAAAATCTATGGACTTAATTGGACTGATTATCAGATATTTTTTTTCACAAACATCTGGTACATATTTATACTATAGGAGTAGGAGGGTCCCAAAACATTCTGGTCTATAAGCAGAAAAGGAACAAGTAGTTCTTAGTAACAGTAGTTCTTCAGTTCTAGAGGTTTTTCACTTTCAGACTTTGGTTTAAATAGAGAAGATTTCAAATAGGTTAAATGTAAACCTGAGAACAATTTAAAAATTACGGTGAGCTCCCTACCTAAAAAAATGTGTCTTACGGTAAATACAAGAGCTCTGTGTCCTTTATGTAGAAAGGAAGAGCCCATCTAGGAGAGTAATTTGTAGATGAGGTTTTTGAAACCATCACTTTTTTAGATTTGGTAGATAAAGACCATTTCCTGGCTCTGACAGGAAATAAAAAATCATGCAAGCATAACATGACTTTAAGGCATTCTTCTGAGCTCTCAGAAAGAAAGCATCATTCCCCCTCCTTGGTCACTTTGTGATTTCCAAGCATCAGTGCTCCCATGAGGGCAGAGCTAAATTACGTATTTTCTTCTGCATTGCACTGTGTTTGTAGATTTTTCTTATGTGGCTGTCATGGTTTTGAAAAAAGCACTTCATATGTATTTTTCTATACACTTGGTAATCACAGAAAGAGAAACTGGGGCATTTCTCAATCCTCTTCAAAGACATGAAGGTTTTTGAAGGTGTTGCCTTGGCAAAAGGCAAGATTTTTGAAGAAGCTCTTTAACCATCAACTCATCAAAACCAGTAAATATTCTGTTATTTGCCTCTGTTGACCACATTCAGTTGAATAAGATTGCTGCCAGATTTGGAGAAACAAGAAACCATCAGTCATGCTCTGAAATGCCCTTGTCTGCTTAGTAATCACAGAAAGAACTGACACAGGCTGGTGCAGTTCAACACCACATTTACCTTAGCTCTACACTGGGTGGTGGAGTGAAAAAATCTCGTTTCAAAGGCCACCTGATTTTTATCCTAGCTGCAAAAAAGTCTTTCAATGAAAAAAACGTACTCATATTCTTCAAAGTAAGGCTTACCCCCAACTTCCTCTTTAACCAACAATAGAAGATCGTAAATATTGTAGGAAAATCTAAAAGAAAAGCTTCAGAGACGGTTTTCTTTTACTAGCACTAACTGTGTTTTATAGATTGAGTCTCCATTTTGTCTCCATCTTATAGCTCTAAAACAGCTCAGGCTGTAAAAATATATGATTGTATACTGTCCTAGAAGGACTAGAGAGGTTTAGGGATGGTCTCATGAATTAATGCCATTAATCTTTCAAGGCTAATCTCAAACATCAGTCATTATAAGTCTATTTTCTAATATCAGTTCAGACATCCTCTTTCTCTGAAATGCCTTTCTTTTTTCTTTCTCCTCAAATAAACCTTCTCATGAGATTTTAAAAAAAGAAACAAAAGCTTCTCTCTTCTCAGTCTCCTCTTGAAGAATTATCCAGGAGTAATCCAGTTCCATCACGCTTTGTTTTACCTTTTTATGTGAGTATTGCTGCAATAAAAACAGTTGTGCTAATATTCCGTGGCTAGGCTCTATTTTAATTAAAAAGACTTCTAAACCTAAATAAAACCAGTGATTATAGATAACAGGAAAATCATTGCATTCACTGGAACAACAAGGGGTTTCCCACTTGGTGATTATCCTTTTTTATTTACAGATACCTGTCAGTATTCAACTGTCTAGTCCAAGGCGTTCCATTTCAGAAATAAATTCAGGAAAAAATTAACATTTAGTACATGAAAGGAAATGAAATGCCCTAGGTTTACCTCATGATGATGCACACTGAAATGTAATGCAGAGGCTGCTCATATTTTCTACTTTTGGGCACCTCTGTTCTGCCAGCCACTGTCAGCTTCCCACACAGCCTGGGAATGAGAGGCCAACTCCATCAGGACATGCCCAATTTAGGTCTGCCCAGTGTATTTATGCCACAACTGTGAATTTCACAAGAAAGTACTGGGTTTTGTCTCAAAAGGGTCAGCAGCTGGCTCAGGACACATTTCAAAAGCAGTGATGGTTTCTAAGCCTTTTTTTTCCCTCCTCTGATTAAAACTTTCAGTAACATGGCAGGAAAATATATCAAATTCAAAGAAAAATTTATATAATATGAAATTCTGAGGATAATGTTGATGAACTAATCCCAAGAATACAGTAAAAGCTTCTTGGAAATGTGCTGTTTCATTATTCCCCTGCTTCAGTCTCTAAAAACAAGATGTGTAATAACTTTATTGTTGAGAGGGAATTCAGTCTTGAAAATTAATCTCTAGTGTCTTTCAGGTATTGTAGACTTTGAAAATCCTGCTATTAAAAAGACATGGGTGGCTGGCAGTAGAGTTCAGTGTGATTGACCTCACAGTGCTTCATCTGCACAGCTATTGATTTTTCTTTTTCTCTTCATTTTGACATTTCACATGATTCAATCCAAGATTCATCATTTTGGAAATGTCAAGTTTTAAGGTAGTTTTTTTTTTTATTGTTTGGAAAGAGTGATCTTTGAAGTGTTTTGCTGCCTAACTTTTTTCAGACACATCAGCACTGAATCAACTCAGAATTGAGTGGTTTGTTGTTTTTTGGTTTTTTGGTTTTTTTTTTTCTTTCCTAGTGTATTCCAATGTGCCTTTTTACTGAGTAGCTGGTTGTATCAAAGTCAAAGATAGCAGCACTGTTTAGGATAGATTTACAGTGTCTCAGCACTTTTCATGAGAAAGCTCTCTGGGGATAAAAGCCTTTGTGCAACACCATGCTGTGTGATGGGAAAGCAATAGAAAGCAAGCGTGGCACATACTAATGCAGTGTATATTACAGAAATATCAGATAGCATTTCGTGACATTTATTCAGCACCTAATAATTACAGTTATACTCACCAGTTGCATGGGGCACGAGAGCAGTGAGAACCTGAACAGAAGCTCTCTGAGCTGAACAGAAGATTCTAAGCAGCACCATGAACTTGAACTTGCTGATGTGGAGCTGCTGCAGCTGCCTGGTTCCACTTCAATCCTGTTTGCTCTCCAGACAGAGCACTTGACTGAAAGCCAAAGTCTCCAAAACACTGTGCAGCCTTGAATGTCCTTCTAATGGGTGCTGGAACACACATTTAAAGTGTTGAATGGCTGCTGAAAATAAAACTTAGGATGTTTGCTCACTGCATCAGTGTCCCATGAAACCCTGAGAGCCACAGACCAAACTGCATGACCGATTAGGAGGTGTGAGCCACATGCCACATGTCAGAGAGCAGAGAGGAGCTGGCCACAAGGAAGTTACAGAGGCTCCCTCCAGGCTTTGGATTCCATTTTGACACGGGACTGGAATCAGAAGACACCTGGTTGCCAGGAGAGCCCAAGGAAATTGCCTGTAGGTGTCTCGCTTTCTCTGCATTGCTGTGGGGCCATGTTATCCAGCAGCTCTTGTGGCAGCCCTGCTCCTCTGCCAGGCTGGAGATGTAGCAGCCCATGTACCATGGGGGAGCTGATTTGTGGCTTTCTGAAAAGGCCTGAAAGGCCTTCAGGGACTGGTCACTCCTCTGTAAACCCACACATGCCCCGGTGCTGCTCCAGTAGCACGCTGTGGTTGATCGCTGGCCCATGGAAATTTTCTCTCTCTACAGATCTGATCCAAAGAATCCTTTACATTTCTATATTCTACCACTCCCTCTCTCACCTCTTTTTACTGACTTTTCTCCATCTGACAGAGTTTAATCGCTTAGTTTAATTGCTCTCTCTTTACGTCACAGGTCCCAGTAGTGTAGACCGCTCATTCTTGTCTCTCACTCTCCTTCCCCGTGTGCTCCTCCCTAATGGGTGCCATTATTTTCACACTACTCAGAAACTTTCCCCTCAGGGCTGGTGAGGAAGGAGCAATATGCCTTAGGCAGAGTAGTCCTGAGTTTTAAATTTCTTGGTGGAATGCATCTAGGCAAGATGAAAACAGAGTTTGGAAAATGTCTTGTGAAACAGTGAAGTGCTGTGGGGTAGCTGAAATTAAGCTGACGACTTGTGCAAGCAGAAGCTGTCAAAAAAAACCATGCTAAAACATTTGAAAGAAAGTATTATCTCAGTGGTGTGAAGGTTGATTAATTAATTTTTGAAAGACTTCTCTGATCTTTGTCTCTTATGAATTTCGCATTACCTGGCCATGGTAGTAGCTGCATAAAGCTTTGTACAATTCTATGTCCTCATCATCTTATTATTCAATACACCTGCCAGGATCCAATTTTCTTCAGTGTTGGTGATTCAAAATTTCTTCTATTAACTCCTGCTAACATTCTTATGATATTAAAGAGATGCCCCTAAGCAAATAAAAATTTGATATTCTGTAAAAGAAGTTAATCTAAATTTAAAATACAAGGTTTTATGAACTGTGGGCTCCAGTACACCTAAAATCCAGCCCTTTGCTGAGTTATTGGGTTTCTTACCTTGAAGTTTCACAGGTACAGAATGTTTTTCTCTACTCTTTGTAAAAAAAACCTTTCATTGTACTCAGGGTTGCATCAATTTTATTCAGGCTGTATAGATATTTATTTAGTGATTATCCATACACAAATTGAGCTACCTGTGTCAATTTTCCATTAATACTGGTAGTGTCCTCCAAATTCTGAGTATTATGCAGGTAAAAGTGGAAATAAAGTTTTAAATAGCTGAATAATCTACATATATTTTTAAGCAAAATAATATATTTATTGAAGACAATTCAGTAGTAGTAGTAACACTGTGTTGGTGAAGGTTTCTCTGTAAAATTCCAGAAAAGCCTTTCCTCCTCCAGCTCTTGTAAGTAGATGACAAAAGCAAGTCCATTCAAAGTAAGACTTAGAACATGATTTATTTTTTTGATAAACTATTGATATCTTCCTAAGTTGGAATTGACAAGGGAGAGTGGAAATTCAAGAGCATTAAAAAACTAATCAATAACCAGTAGAAATAATATTTCATTTACTCACTTGCTAATGTAGGAGAGTTTTCCCTTTATAAAATTTTAGTTACTTTATTGCTTTTTTAAGATTAGTGGTATCAGAGCTTGAGACTGAACTCATGTCAAGGTGGAAAACAAGGGCAGTACAAAGGTCACCACTTTGAGTTCTGACTGATCCATCAGCACAGTTTGACTTCCAATGCCAGTAGACCATTTCTGAAAGTGTTCTGTCTTCATCCATGGCATCCCACCTAATCTAGTGGAAGGTGTCCCTGGTGCATGGAGCTAAATGATCTTTAAAGGTCCCTCAACCCAAATCATTCTGGGGTTCTGTGATTTCTGACAGACCTGGTGCCTTACTGGTAACACTTAGGGTGTCTGTCTATTTAAAATAAATTAAATTACAGTACTGACATCTATAATGTTACTGTCTATTTTTAATTTGCAATAATTTCATAACTTTAATTTGAGAAATATTTAATGCCTTTTTGTGAAGTGCATGGGGTGTACTCTGAAAAGCAAAGCAAAGCAGAATTTTTTTTATCTTCTTAAGTGATTCTAAATCTTGTACAGGAACCTTATCAATGCTCATAGATTCCAAATATTTCCCAGTCAAATGGTTTCTTCTTGCAGTATTTTGCTACCACTGTTTCTAGCCATTTCTTGAGCAGAGTGCTTCTTTACAACCCAAAATCTGTGGTACTGCTGTGAAAGCCACAGGAGCAGATGCCTTTTGAAATGATTGCAGGTTGGATTTATGGGGAGGGGAACAAGAAGTACTTTTGCACTGTGAAATTAACATTTTTCAGAAAAAACATTAGAAGTTGCATTTGTCAACTACAAAAACTGGGTGTTGGAAGAAAGAGATAAACAATGACAGAGAATGAGGGGAGAAAAACAGAATAAGGCTGGATTTGTCCAGCATTGAGGAGCTCTTATCAGTTGTGACAGCTGTGCAGTCCGTGGCACTATGTGCCATTTGAAAAGACAATAAAACCTCCAGTGAGTGTCTGTGCTGAGTGATTGATTCTCCTGAAGGCTCTGTAGCACTTGAATTTAGTAAAGGTGGGGCAGCACAGTGATGTGCACAGCACACCGATAAAAATAGTTTGTTAAACAAACATGTTATCTCAGCACTTTAGGTTATAAGAAGCAGTGCTTATCATTAGATTTATAGGTGACCACTCATAAATAAATATATTTTCTGGCAGATCTTGGAGAAACAGGAAGACAAGAAAATGAACAAGAGACATTTACTCTGTTCTGGGTGTTCTGCAGCCATTCAGAACAAGGGTTATCAGTTACCTTATTAAATGTATCCAGTAGATAATTTTCTTTCACTTTTTTTTCATTTTGATGTAAAAAGCTCTGTATTTTTTTTTTTTAATTTGTCAGGACAATTAATGAGCATGTTTAAAAGCTGTTGGAAAGTATTTCAAACTAGAGCAACTTGAATCAATTTTCTAGATGTATTCCTGACAAAAAGGTTGATATTCTGTGCTGATAGTGCTTGCAAATAACAACATTGCTACTGATTTCCAGTTCAGCTTTATCTTTTTTATTGCATGACATTTTTTTAGATTAGCAGTTTTGAGGCTGTAGATTGAAGATGATATGGAGTCATAGTTTTCCTATATGTAAATATGGTATTTATTCTATTATTTTATCAGCAGCTCTACAGCAAATCCCAGCTCAAAAATACAAGATGAGGGCCCTAATGTACCTATTTTATGAGATATTTCTTGACTAATACAGTAAAATATAGTTAATATTTTTTTTTATAGATGTATTTATAGTTTGGGTTTTTTTTAAACTATTGGCAGTAACTTTTAGTGCAAAGAGGCCTAGAATTTGGAAGGGAGGCATGAAGGTGTCAGGAAAGCATCCTCTGAAGAGGTGACAGGAGGAATTGTGGCCCTTCCTCCCTGTAAGAGTTTAGTGAGACAGGGCCATGGTGCGAGGCAGCCTTGCAGAAAGCTGAGCTAATTGCTGGCATTTTCTTCTGCTTTAGGCAGGAACTCTTTGGATAGGAAATCTGACTTTCTATTAAATGAAATTTGAAGAGGTCTTGGAGTGAGCATTCCTTAATGAGTATCTTGTTAACTCCATCTCACCCATGCCTTCTCTATAGGCAGGGCAATGCTTCCCTTCTAGCTCACTGGGAAATCACTTGAAAGGTGTGAAGGTTCTGATGTTGGCTCCTTGGGAGGCAGCAATCAATAAAAAAGATCATGAACTATCTCCAGTAAAATATTGCTGATTCCCAGAAGAATGAACAAAGTTGTGCTCCACTTAACTGTCTCTCCATCTAATACTTCTCTCTGTTTGTGAATGCCAGGAAAGATAATCAAGAAAAAGCTCCAGTGCTGCCAAATCCTATAAACTGTTAAGCAAGTTATGGGATATCTTTTTCTTGACAAATATTGTCAGGCTGTAGTTCAATGAGGAGCTATGAAAGTAAAAGATAAATGAAAATCGAATGCAAATGTAATTTAAAACTAAACAAGTCATCTGTCTTTCATCACTCTGTCAAATGGGGCAGAAACACAGGTCTGTGAGCAAACTGTTGTGTGCAATTTGTAGCAATCACCTTTTTCAGAATGAATGGGAGCAGCAGGAGCCGCCTCACTCGTGTGAATTGCATTAGAGATGGCAATTGAGTCATTGTAACTTAAGGCAGCAGGTTCTAATTGGGAAATGCTATCCGTAAAGAAAACAAAGATGGCCTTTGGGATGAAGCTGAAAGATGAGGTGTCAGGGAAAGAGCTCCATCCTGGCATATTCTGTAGATTCTTCTCATGGGTGGTAATTTGAAGTAATGAGCAGTCCTTGTTGAATGACCTTGTACAGCTGCTGCACTGCCTGTTCAATCTGTAACTCACTTTCCATCAATTGCACTTTTATTACAATTAAATGTGCCATCATAAAGCCCTAAAAATGAGCAGCACAATCTCTGCATATGTTCACAGCCATTTAGCTTGGGACTGGGAGGGTGGCAGAAGTCCATCCTAAACCTTTTGTTCATGCCAAAGTGCAATTTGTTGATTGAAAGACGCTGGGTGATGGAGCTGGAGAGGATGGCAGGCTTTGTTCAGCGTGCACAGAAGCACTCAAAAAACCATTTGAGATTGGAAAGCCTGCTTGAGTCAACGTGCTGCTAAGAGCCCACCTGGCCTGGGGCATGAAGAACAAACTCCCCTTTCCCTCCCCACCCTCAACACCCCATCATGCAAAACATGAACAAAAAATGTTCGTGCACATTGCCATTTTGACAGTAGAGACATTCCTGTTTTGTCAAGATAATGATAACCACGATGAATGTGGTTGACAGGTTTTGGTTCTACTTTTAATTATAGGGGAGAAACAGTCATTCCAGTTTTTCACACTACAGTATTTAGAAAATACACTGCTTTTAGTTACTGCTGAAGAGAGATGGAAGGAATGGGTGTTAGTGGTTCCCAAGTTATTGTTAATATCTTTAAAGATTCAATTTTGTTGAGACAAATACTGCTTAGCATCTGTGGTTCAGAGTTTTTAGGCTGAGAAGTTGGTCGTTGTGATTGTGTGAAGGCCAGATTCTGCTGTGTAACAGAGTTGCTTTATTGCATTTGCCTTTACACATTGAGACATCCTTTTCTGGATCAGTGAGTCAACAAATGCAATTGAGTGAAATATTTGTGCTGAATACAATGTACAGTGAAGAACTGTATTAAAATTTCATTTACATTTTATTGTGTTCTAATGTGGTTTGCTAAACTTGAAGCTGTTACAGGAGGGGGGTTTTTGTTCCTGATATTTGGTCAAAGCATAAAACCAAATTTTTTGTGTCTATATAATTTTCTTCATTGTGGTAGGAGAACATGGAGATTTTAAGTACTAATAAAATATCTATATCAAGTAATCTTTCAAAAGAATGGCTGTTAGGATGAATTGTCCACTTTTGTAATAGAAGTCTTAGAAATCTTAATATAATTGTGTGCGCTGCTCTTAAACAATTAATTTAAAGATCATATGCATTTCTTTCTGTAGGCAGCTTTAAAGAAAGTCCATATAGGCACTTTAACATCTCTTAAGCTGAGTCACTCCAAAATTATTCCAACAGTAACCAGCACTGCTTATGCATTATTTAGGATACAAATGCTCTCAGATAATTTCAAGTAATTTTACTAAATTTGTTACATATTCCAGACATTGGGTCAGCCTGCTAGAAGTGACAGGAAAACACAATTTATGTCCTCATTTAGGAAATCAACTCTTTCTTCCCCTTCTGTTTTAATCCTTCATCTCTCATACTGAAGCCTTTGAGACAGGGACCTTTCCCTCCTACCCACAGTTTTCATGTTAGATCATAAATAATGGATCATAATCAAGCACTTTGAAGTACTTTTATTGGCTGCCAGTGTCATCTCCAGTATTTATCTTGTCTACACTCCAGTGTTTCCAAATGCAGTAAATCTGAGACTTCAGCCTGGTAACAGTCCCATCTCTTTATGATTTCACTGACTAGGAATTCAGATGTACACTTCTCCCATCTGTCATATCTTAAGAGCTTTTACCACATTGTAAATTGTGCAAGACTAGATGCATTCTGTCTCAGGAATATGATTCTTAGCCTGGTCTGATTCTGAAAATTCCCTTCCTTCCTCCAGTGTCTCATTTGCCATGCTTGAGGTGAAGCCAGCCCATGGAGTTCTGGGATTAATTTGCATTCACCTGATCATTGTGGTGTATAAATTCTGTAAGATTTTAGCGCATCGTTTTGATCAGAGGAGTTTTTAATTCCTTTAAAAAATGTACTCTGCTTGTGTCTCATATATCTATTCCCAAGAGTCCTGTGTGCTCCAGGATGAACCTATGTGCTCACTAGCATCCAAATTTTTTTGTCATTTTAATATATAAATATATAAATATATCCTACAGGGAGAAAGCAAAAAGTTTAAAATGTAACTACAGACCAACTGGTTAAAGGTTTTTTCCTTTAAAATTATCATTTTCGTTGTGCAAAGTATGCTTTTATTGGAAAGGTTTTGCTTTCAGAAACAACAGTTTGAAAACTGAAGTTTGGCTGTGATCAGAGCTGTAATTTGCTTATGTCACCATCTTCTTCTGTCTCCTTGAGGCAGTTTCTCACATCCATCACAATGGCCTGATGTCCCAAGGATCAGTTGCCAAAAGAAAGATCTAGTTACAACAAAGATCTAGTTACAGCTAGAAAAGGAATGGTGCATATAGGAAATCTGGTAAAGGAGCAAAGTCATAATGTACCTGAATAAAAACTCAACATGAAACACCCCAGGCATTCCCAAATTAAAGCGTTCAGAGTTGCAGACTGGACTAAGTGACCTTTGCAGTCTAGTTACACAAATACTGAAATGGATAATTACAATATAAACAGTCTTTATCTTCTGCCAGGATTTTCTCTGGCTGGGAACACACCCTTGTCTTCAGTGATAAGACAGCAAGGGAAGCAGGATGGCTTCTAAGTAGGAAACCAAAGTACAGAAGTGTTTTCTATGTGTTTACTGACCACTTTGACAGCACGCCTTCTTTAAACAGCGTGCGCTAAGAGCAGAAATAAGCCATGTGGAAAGAAAAATAACTGGAGTTTTATGTCTAAATCAGTTGTATTTCCTTTGGTTGCTCACCCAGTTGATCCCAAGTAGCATATGTTTGCTCACAAGGCTAAGCCACACAGTTGTGTACTGTAGATGGAAACACCAAGGTAAATAACCACTGAGTTTTTTATGCACTTATTTATCAAGTAAAAAATCTCTAGTGCTGTTACTAGATAATAATAACAGATTCCGGTCTCTACCTGTTTTGTTTTATTTTAAACAAAAATAATTCACTGAAAAATATGTTTGAAGGGGTAACTGAGCAACCATAATTGTTAGGGATAGATATGCTTCTAATACAAAATTACTTATAAAAATGAAAGAAGAAGCTAAAAAAAACCCCTACTGTGGTGCTGCAAACTGATGTGAAAATACATTCTTAACATGGACAACAAAAATGCTCTCTCTAAAAACATGTAAGGTTTGATATTTTTCGTGGGAAGTCTGTTTTTCATCTTGTGTTTTTTCCTGCATCACTGTGATTGCTTCACACCTCCTAAGTAATGCATACAGACTTTCACAAGTATTCAGAGTACTTCAAGTTCAGAATATACATGTTTTCTGCCTAAAAACTTTTCAGTAAATTAGTAAAACCTGACTGAAGCCGTCTGGCATATCTCTCTCTGCATTCATACTATGGTTTCTTGCCACTGGAGAAGAAAACTCAGTTTAAACTTCCAAAGAAGTTTGTAAGTCTTTCCTTATTTTTCATTGCATGATTACAGCATAACTGTGCGTAGAAAATGTGGGAGCAGAAGGGATGTTTTGGTTTGGTTTTTCACATGCTGAGGCATCTCTCTTTTCTAAAACCAGTTTGCAGGGAATACATATGTAGACACAATGACAGAAAATGTAATGCATTGTAAAGCCTCCCAAAACCGGCCTGGTTTTACACATATTGAAGTCCACATGCCAGACAGACTTAAAAACAATCCCTGCAGAGCCTTGCTTCCTGGGCAGTTTAGATAAAAAGCCTGTTCCTGTGTTGGTGATCCATTGGATTGGTGTGGGCACAGCATAGAAACGTCTGTAGGCAATGACACATCCATCAGGATGTGACTGACAGCCTGAAGTGCCACCCTGCTCCCTGAGCCTGCAGATGCTCCTCCACCTGCAGCTGGAGGGGCTGTGGGGGCCTGCAGGGCACAGGCAGGGCAGGGCTCAGCTCACATCTCGGATTCAGCCACGTGCCTCAGCCCTTCTGCTGCCAGCACGCAGATGGGGCGGCTTCAATCTCTACATATGTTCAATTTGACCAGTAGCCAAAGTGTGCTTATGATTTTTTGACCTGTGGAAGGGGAGTGGATATTTCTTATTTTATGTATTGCAGGATATAGGCAATGAACATCCAAGGTTTTATGAATTACATCCAGACTAAACGTGCTATGCAAACTTTATGAAGTAATAAATCTCTCCACATGAGTTTTCTCATCCTTCCCCATCTTTACTGAATTAAATGGTTGCTATTTTGATAGTGATGATACTTAAGACAGTGCTTGAGTTCCTAAAGCAAGAAATTCATGTTACAGAATAAAGCTCATACTTTAAAGAAATTAATGTCTCAGCCACTCTGAGCCTTATGAAAAAAGATCAATCCAGTGGTGTGTGAATTTCAGCACCTACTTCGTGTGGTTACAAAAATCCATAGCAATGCAGATGTCTCTTGGATAATCCACTCACAGATGGACTAATATTTCAGCTTACCCCATTTTTGGTGTCACTAACTCCCTGTAGATTTTCCAGTAAGTTTCATTGCAGTGCTTCCCAGCACAGGATCTTTTCTTCCTTTGCTGTTGCAGCAGGCCTGATGTCTTGAAGTGTCTTTGCTCCTGCATTTCTCTTCACTCAGTGCATATCCTGCAGCCTTTGCTCATCTTCAGGCATGAATAACAAATGGTGCTGAGAGGACTCTTCCATTCCTGACCATCCCAGAGCAGTTTGTCCTCTGATGAGTCTGCCCCAGGCCAAAGACACAAAATCTGTCCCCCCAAGAGAGTCAGCCAAATGCATGTACCTGTTGATAAGAAATTCCCACTGCCTGGCAGATTCCCTTTTGGAGGACTGGCTGGCTGTCCTAAAAGCAGCTGTGCGGGTTTTGGGAACTGCCTGACCGTGGGGGTGGCACCCAGTAGTGCCTCAGCCTCCGAATGAACTGAAGAATTCCTGGGTGTGTTGTCCATAGGATCTTGTGGGAGTACTCTGTATTTTAGGTTTAATTGTGTATTTCATTCCTCTGGCTTCAGGCATGGTCAGCACTTCCTAGCTGGTGATAAACTGTTGCTCCCTCACAAAAAGTACGTGCAGGTGGATTCAGTGATGAACGACTGCAGTGAGTCTGAGATACAGCAGAGGTGCCACAGGTGGCACAGATCCACTGCAAGAGACACAAGCAGTTTCTCCATGCACGTGCAGCAGATCCATTGAGAAGACTCCAGGCTGCTTACCACCATGCATACACACAGAGAGATGAAAACACAAAAGAAAAAAAAAAAAACACAAACAAACAAAAAAAACCAACCAAACAAACAAAATCGCTAAGACTCTTCATCTAGCCACTAAGTACCAAAACAGGCAGCATCCCTGCTCTGCTTTTACATTTTTTGCTCCTGTTGATTATACAAAAGAGCAGCTGCACTGGATCACAACATTGGCTCATCTGGCTTCACATCCTGTCTGGCAATAGCCAAAAAGTGAAGATTATAGCTGAGTGAGAGAACAGAAGTTTACAAGATATGTTTCCTGAGTACTCAACAGACAATTTGTACTTTGGGGGGGACATTGTTGCCCAGCAGAGATTAACAATTTATTACTAAATGCATGCTAAAATCTACAGCATCCCTTGGCAAGGAATTCCAAAGCTTAATTTCACATTTTATTAAGAATCACATCCTTTTGACTTCACTTGCCATGTCCAGCTTTTGTGCTGCAAGAAGAAAGAATCACATGTTGTGTTCTTTGTGTCATTCCTGATTCAACCTTTCATTGCATCCTCCTTTGCAAAAGCCACTTATTTTCCTGAGTTAGCTGTGTGCAAACCATTCCACAACTTTAATTTACTAATTACTGTAGATATTCCCTGTTCTAACATACAATTTTTGAGATGACAAACCAAAATGACAAGCAATATTCAAAATGTGTTTCAAATGTGCACATATGCTGTCTCAGTATGAAGGTCTGATGGCCTTTCTTTTCCTTTGTAATCCCTAACATTTCATTTAATCTTTTTTTTTTATTGCATGGGAGCACAGAGCTGGCATTTTTATAGATCTATTTATTAGAACTCAAAACTCTTGTTCCTGGGTGGAAATGGTCAGCTCAGAGCTCATTTTGCTTATGAAATTAGGGGTTCTTTTCCTGTGTGCATTATTCTCCTCTGAATTCCATCTGCCATTTTATTATCCAGTCAGCTGATCTCATGAAGCCCCACCACATTTCTCCATAGTCCTCCCTTTTTACTACCCTGGTTAAATTTAGCAGACTTTCTCAGCAGATCATTCATGAGCATCTCAAACAGGACAGGATAAGCAAAATGTACAGCAAAAGGGTCTTGGTGGACTTGGTCCACTGTAAACAAAAAGCATATGTAGAATATGGACATATTTTTCAGACACTGAGAACAGCGTACATATGATCCTGGAAAGAGAATTATGATACCTGATTTTTTCAATTATGTATTTATCATAACAACGATGTCTTACAAATTATTATTCTGCATCATAAACCTTCTAGAAATCATTCTTAAACAGGTGAAATTTTCTTAATTATTTAATCAACATGTGTAAGCATTGAAATATGTCAGCTATTGTCTTCCGTGCTAGTTGCAATTACTTTAGAGTGCTAATAAATGTCTCTCTCTCTGCTGTTTTATATTTTGTACTCAGGATTGGGTGCTTACTGAAATGTCAGGTGATTATTATTAGTAGTAGTAGTAGTAGTATTGTTATTTTATCAGAATCTGAGACTCCATGCTTGTATTTCTGCCTATTTTAAAAGGAAGAAAACAACATCTTTGAACTTGGCAATGTAGCAGGATTATACCTGATGGGAGGTTCAGATGCAAAAGATTGTTTTATGAAGTGTGTAAAACATAATTTAAAATATTTTTCTTGGTGATATGAATCTTTCTAGAGTGGAGTAGGGTTAGAGTGATTGTTATCTTAAAAACAAAGCCATTAAGGTGGTTTTGTGAGTGTAGATTAAAGGTAACACATTACACTGGTTGAGGAACGAGAGCTCAGTGTCTTTCCAGTGTGGGCACTGAGGAGCGATGCTGAGCATGGACCAGACAGGCTGAGGTAATAATATTTTTAACAAGTGCCATCTTACAGATTTCAGAAGAAATAGAATTGCTACATTTCTTCTGCTAAATGGGTCTTGATGCTCCTAACTTTAGGTGTTCCCATGGAATTAGATGCTCAAAGTAACTGAGAGTAGATGGTGTAAATTTAACAGGACCTGACCAGCAAGTGGAGACTGAAACAAACACTGACAAACTCAAAGAGTTTGAAGAGATCTTGTCAGCCAGAGCCAATGAATTAATTATCAAGATAGCCTTTCTTCCTCAAAACTTTATGCATTCAGTTAATGTGGAATTTTTTGGAAGGACATTTCGGGGGAAGATCACCTTGCATAACATAAGCAGCTGCAAACTCAATCACGATATATCTGACCAACTGTGTCATGAGTAAAGTCAACACTACAAATACTTTCTGATCATGATCACTAATGAAATATGGAAAATTCTGATTTATTGTAGAGTTAGCATGATGGCTCAGCAAATTCATGATATTGATGCAGGACCATCAAAATTATAACCAGTATACTTTAGGACAAAAAATTGCAAATAGTCCTTTGGTTTCAGTAATTATTTTGCACAAATTTATTGGCACAGAATTAATCTGTGCAATGAGATTAGTATTTTTAGAAGCTATTACAAAGCTATCTTGTATTATTTATTTTGTTGGTATTTTTAAACTTCCTTTTTGACCAGATTTTACTAACTCTTATTTTCTGAACAGTACAGATAAAGAGCTAGAAGATCTGGAACTGATGCATTTGAGTGTGTCAGGACCCTTTCATAGCCATGGGAGGTTAGTGTCCTCTAGATGGCATTCAAGGAATTGCTGCATGTGTGGAGGATTTTTTTTTCCCTGTATCAAAGATTTCCTTAGCTGCTGTTTTTTGGTATGGTTTTTCTTGCCCAGGTTTCACCATATGTTTAAGTACAGAGGGATTTGAGATGATTGTTTGCTGTAGAAATTTTAAGATGAAGGTCACAGAAACGGAGTCTCTGCCAAGCACTGAGACATGGGTCAGAATTAGCAGGTCTTACTGTTTGGTTTTGTTTGTGTGCCAAAAAACTTTAAATATCCTGTGTGGACATACTGATTTTTCAGACCTTCCAAACTACAGACCCACAACTGAATGACACATCAAAGTATGATATTGGACAAAGAGAATTACTTATAATACCTAAGGAGAATTCAAAGAAGGAAGATTTTTTTCATGATAAAAATAAAAGAGGCTGAGCAAACTTTTGCTACCAAGATCATTATTTTGTGGGTTTTTCCAATGTAACAATATTTCAGTAGTGCAATACCAATGTCTAACCTTGTTGTTTAACATGAGCTGTCAAACTGAAAGTTGTCTAAATTGTCAAGCTCCAATCTTGTGTGCGCTCTGATTTCTTCTGTTTTTGACAGTGTTAAGGAGCATAGTGGACACAGAGCATAATTTAACTCTGAATATCATTCTGAAGATCAGGCACTTGAAAGTTAGACCCCAGAGCACTCAGCTGCATGTCACTAATGTACTGTGTGGATATGAACCATTAGTTCTTACAAGCAGCTCCCAGAGCTGCAAGAGCAGGGTGCTTTCTTTCTGTAAAATTTCTGCAGTGCAGAAGACTCTTTGGGGATAGATGAAAGCTTGTTCCAGAAGGAGGCTGTATGTAGCCAGCTTGCCTTTGGACTGAGCTAAACAGAAACCTTTGTAACCAGATAGTGTATCTGAATTTTAGAAGGCTCATCTAGCCCATTATTTTTTTATTCTGACAATAAGAGAAATGGGGTACACTGATGGAAAAAGATCAGGAAAGTGTCAAACAATGCTTCTCCATATGTGGTCTTCCAGTTCCCAGCAGCATTCAGTAGTATCTTAGTTAATAAGGAATGTTTTCTCTGGTTCTTGCTTCAGTGTCTGTCAACTCCCTAACTTTTTGAACACCACAGAATTTTTTATGGTCCTTTTTAGAAAATAACCAGTGCAAACTCTGCACGTGTCATTAGGTCCCCTAGACTTCATTCCTTGGAGAAGAAGAGCTTGTGGAGGACAGCAGTGCTCAGCTTTCCTTCTCAAACCTTCCTGCTTTTCTTTTTTTCTGTAGGAAGCACATTTGTTGTGCTACTAGAGATAGGAGATGAAAAATAGACTGGGAAAAAATCTCCAAGGGCAGAGTTCAGCACACAGAATGTTGAAGAACACAAAAACTCATTAAGTGTCAAGAAAAAGAACAGAAATACCAAAGGGACATAATGGAAGAGTTCTGACAATTCAGAGGCTCTTGCTAGGAGGGCATTCCTTGGATAATTAATTTCTTGGGAAGAAAAGGAAGGCTCTTTAAGGTGAGAGAGGTACTGACCTGGAGATGTGGATACTCAGGTTTCCTTCTCATGTGAGTCTTTGTCAGATTTGCCTCTCCATGAGCATGGATATGTGTAATAAGTATTAAACCACAAGCTGCAGGGCATGAGCTAACTAGAAGCGAATAGTTGAAGAGGCTTTCCTTTTGAAAGGTTATTCCATAATTACCAGCCTTCCACAAACCTCTCTTGGAAATATGTTTTACTGCCTGTCACCCGATCTAATTTCTACACTTCTTTCTTGCTGTTTTAATTTTTATACTAGACAGAAAGATGAAAACTCTTTAGATCCCAATGGTTTTTCAACTCTGTGGAGTTTTGTCTTTGTGAATAAAAGCAACTCAGTCTTCTTGAAAGAGGAAAATATACAAAAAAAAGGCACTTATTTTTCAAATGCATTTAATATTACTGTGACATGTTTTCAGAATATGAGTACTGTAGTCCAGAAAGAGCCACTGGCCTCTTCTGAAGCTCAGGTTTTAGACAAAACAGAAGTTAAAGGCCAGCAGCTCATTGCTTTTAGAGTGAATTTGTCCTGATACCTTCAGGTGTCATTGCTTCTATCCATCACCTTGAGAGCCTGCCCTCAGACTCAGAGGTGTATAAACATCCCCAATGAGCTAACTAAAAAAAACACATAAATGATCTTTCACTGCAGAGCATGTGCCTTGATATTTTGTCAACATTTTTTTGCTAGCTTAAACATGCTACTTCATGTAGAAGTATTGTATAGATACACCAAACTAAAAAAAAAAAAAGAAAAGAGTAAAAATTTATTTTTACTCTTGACATATATAAAATTACTTGACATATCTAAAATTACTCCTGCATTGCTCTAGAGGTCACCTTTAAAGAAGATCCATGACTGACTTTGCAATGAGCTTTGATGGCAGTGATGCATGTGTTAAGTACTGTGGCTAAAACATTTGATCTACCAGCACCCAAAGCAGGTTGAGCATCTCATCTCCTGACTACAGAGGGACTCAAGACAACTTGCCAAAACTAATCCCCAATTTTTTAACTTACTTGAGTCAAGTCAGATTCTACCTTACTTGTCTAGAAATTGAACACCTAAGCTACATTTGCCAGCAGCAGTGCTTTTCAGTGATTCGTGTGCATCAAGTACAAACCATCGACTTCCTGCCCTCCTAGAAGTGTTTCTTGTCTGTATGCCAAAGTTTAAAAGGGTCTGCTTTTCTGTGCATAGGTTTCCACATCAAAGATTTAAAAGATACTCGACCCTCAATAAAAAAGAGCTAGACTAAACCTTTGGAATATTTTTTTTGCATTTATGAAGTATATAATAAGTTACATCATTTTGTTTGTAATATCATTCTGGGTATTAATTTATAAGGGCATATTAATTTAGCGTCGCTGTGGTTTCTAGAATGCTTGGTCAAAATCAACATTTTTGGGGAAATTATTTGAAGATGTGCATTTGAAGTCAGTATTGGATATGTCTCCATGCATTACACACATTCACTCAAAATATTGAAGTACAGTAGCTCTGACATTCTCTGCACATGCCAGCAAACACGGCTTTTACAGAAGGTTCACAGAAGATGTTCACATAAAATATTCATGATATTCTTGCTAAAAGAAAAACCTCTTTCAGACCTGTAAAGTACTGTTTGACAGAAAATTACTTACAATCTGATCTAGCCTCGTATTTGGATATAAACAAGAGCAGGAAAGATTTGCTGAAATGAGTGTACATTTTATGTTTGCCTTTGTTACATCGCAGGACGAGTGGCAATTAATGGAGTGAAAAGATGGCAGATTTCCCAGTGCTTTTTAACCTGCTTATTTCATTTTCCAACTTCTGAGATCAATTTAGCAGCAGGAAATTCTGCAGAGCAATTTGGTTGCAGTTGACCCTGGAGGGGTTGTTGCTGAATGAGACTTAGTTACAGCTCTGTTTCCATAATGACACCTCGCTGCAATGAATGACGCCTTCTTAACCTCAAGTTGTATTTCCAATCAATTTGTAGCAATACCTAAGTTACACCAGGAGGCTGAAAACAAAGTTCTCTGAGGAAATGTGTCACCACAGGTTGTCCCCACATCACAGGGCACCTAGCAGCGCTGGGATGATATTTTTACCTTATATAACACACGGGCTGGAACACATCTTTCTTCACGCTGATTAACATCATTATAGTAGCAAACTGAATCTGCTGATAAACCAATTTCTCCTGCATCCTTCTCTTTCAGCACAGCTTTCCTTAAAAAGGAAACCCCATAAGCCACTCTGCCTTCTTTTTTAGAGGACTCCTGCTTGTCAGGAATAGTAGCCCAGGAACGCACACACACCAATTTCAAACACGCCACCAGCCGACAGTCAGCAGCTTGCCACAATGTCTGAGTCAGGAGGAGCATTGAACAGCACAACACAGAACATTTGAGGTTGTAAAAGCAGAAAATCTGCTGGTTAGGGACGTAATGTTCTGTTACTTCTCCCCTAGGTACCACAGCAGGGTTTATAATCATCACAAGGAGTGACAGGAAGGGAATGGACTTGCCTGGAGTGGCCTCTTGCACCCTTCCCTAGTTTTTGATGCAGAACATGCCCAGAAGAAGCCAGTGAAGAAAAGTGCCTATTTTTCCCAGTTACCACATTTTTACTGTGCCATTCAGCCACAGAAGTTGTTGCCACCTGTTGTGAGCTGATGTACCAGTCCCACACAACCTCAGTTTTGCCTTCTGCCAAACAAGCTCCGGCTTTTAGGGAGCTGTTCCCTCAGCAATCCCCATGACCTATTAGGTCTCTCATTGTCTCCTGCTGCTCCAGCCCTAAAAGGCAGTGGAAAGGAGCCAAGAAACTGTTTATTCTGATGCAAATCCCTTTCATTGCCAGAGGCCTGTTGATTTGACATTATTTCTGTTTATGTGGCAGGCAACTTGGTGTAATTTTGCATATTTTTTCTTGTTTGCATCTGATTCCTGGACTCACACCCTCCCTCTGTGTTTTCTTGAACTGAACTTATTCCTCTTGGTTTGGACATACAGAGCATGTAAAGTAACTCCTTAAAACATACATTTAGGTAAAGCATTTGTATGATTTTTTGAGGGATACTATTTAAAAAAAAGCAACTTATAATTAAGATATTTTTAGTCATTCATTGTGCTATAAATTGTGTCAAATATCTCACAATACTTTTTACCTTTGGGATTTTGCACATACAGGTCGTCAGAGAGAGCAAAACAGCCACACAGTCTGGCTGACAGCTGAGAAGGCTCTATTTTGTACTGTTGTTTTAAGTATCTTCTGCTAAAATCCACTTTGAAGTATCAGGAGCTGATTAGGTCCTGTGAGAAGTAAAGATTTAGGAATGCCTCTGTCTGAAGCTCAAAAATGGAGAATGGCACCATGTTCTAAAAGTGAAAGAAAATCTGTAGTGTTGCAAAATTGTGTGGATGAATAATTCCTGTCTCTCTACATAAGATCAACAATAGATGAAAGAGAAATTAGGCAGCAAGGAAGAAAGAATTGCATTATGGATCACAAAAAAAAAAAAGCCATGTTGAATCTACATTTACCCTGGAGGAAATCTGGGGGTTGTGGCTATCAGTACCTTTAGCCCACAACACTATAAGCAGAAGCCAGTTTTTGACAAGGATATTTGGTTCACTTGGCTTCCATCCACCCTTTCTGAGCAAGCAAAGGAGATCTGCAAGGGGAAAGACTTTAAGATGGAGGGAGAGATGATAATTATAACTTGCTGGAGGCCTATTTTCAGCAAATGAAGTGCTTCAAAAGAAGCACACTGCTCTGCTGTCTTTTGAGTGCAAACCTTTAGGGAACTAGTGTAAGAAAATGAAATAAAAATACTTTTTTAAACCCCAAACTTGTTAATTTGCAAGCTGTAGTGCTTTGTCAGGGAAACACCATACTCAACTTTGAACTCCAAGGTTAGTGCCTCTAATAGTATCCCCTCCAAGCACTGTAACTGTGAATTACTACTGAAATGATTAGGAAGATAAGAGACTCTATTATGGGAAGAATCAAATAGCTTATCTAGTCACTGTACTAATTGAAAGCAAGGTTGAATGGTAAGCAAACAAATTCTTGCTGAACTCAGTATAAACCTGAGGATGTTTCATCCACGTGAACATCTTTACTATACAGTGGGTTATGAACTGGATTTTTTTTTAATAAAAGTTTAATTTCTGTTCATATTTCTGTGGTTTGTTTCCCATGTCATCTTGTGCTTAGGTTTTAGTCTTTTATATTCATACACTCACACTTCTAACAAAAAAGTGCTCACGTATTGCAAATAAAGGAACTTATTGACATTCACATTGTATGTTAAGATAGCTCAGTCAAAAGATTAAAGAAAATCTCTGGAGCACAACCAGAAAAGAATATAGACAGAGGTCTCCTGGATCCCTATCACATCCCTTGTTCATAAGATACTCTTTCTTCCCTTATCCTGCAAAGATAGCAACAGAAAGATGAACAAACAAACACAAAAGAAAGAAAGGATGAACTGCATCTCTGCTGGAGGATTAATAACCATTCTGCCGGAGTGAAGACTGCTCTGGATGATAGACAGCACAACTACATCCTTCAGATGACTGATCTTATGCTTCAACATGGCATTAGTAATGCAGGATCAAGGCTTCAGTCCTCTTAACTGCCCTGGAAAATCCTTGGCAAATAGCTCAAATGGGTAAAACACTGGAGGCACTATCATTGATCAGGAAATGTTGTTTCATTGCTTCCAGTTCTGTTACTGGAGTAAAATGTCTTCTCCTAGAGAGCATCTTTGTACTGCTTATTGCCTTTCTAATAGTCTTCCTAGAATCAGGAGTAAAAGCAATATTTTTCTTACTGTGCCTTGAAATAACATCTTTTTTTCTTTTTTTTTTTCCAAAGGTGGAATTGTGAATGAAATCTCAGTGCTCTTTTTATTGATATTTATAATATAAAATCATATTCAGTGTCCAATAGTATAGGAATTATAATATAGTTACAGAGCGTAGGCTGGTGAAACACTGTGAAATTATAATAGCATTTTCTGGCATAGGAAAAGTGCAAAGAGTGTTTTTACCATCTGGAAGAACACTTCAGATTTGGACCTTGATACTTTTCTATTCTGTTTGGTTCCCTAACATCTTTGTTTAATAAGCTTGGAATTATTAGATAACTGTAACTTCTATAGGGTTAAGCATAGGTTACTGTTGGTTTAATTTGTGCCATTAACCTGTAATTGAAGCTTGAAGAAGCCCTTTCCTTTTCATGACCAAGAAAACAGGTTTCTTTTGTTTTCTGACCCAACTCAGTCAATGTCCATTACTCATTGCACCACTGATATTTCTTCTGCCCTCAACTGTCTGTTCTCTTACTGAAAGAACTTGTTGCCAAGAGGAGGAATGCAGGCTCCTTGCAGGATATTAAAGCAGGTTTCCTCCTCTGTAAGGTGAACCTACAGGCATTAATGAGTTTTAAAAGAGAAGCAAGGGCTTTGAGTAGAGTTTAGTCAGTATTTTCTCATAAGTGCCATTGAGAAGTGACTGAGATACAAGAGGAGGAAGAGGCAGGGAGAGAGGTGGATTTCCTCCTCTGAAGGGAAACCCCTGCTCAGAAAACATGTGACAAAACCCTATATTTTGGTGAGTGTGATCTCTCCTGTATCTTGAAGCAGGCAGGGGTCTCAAGGAAAGAATAACATTTAATTATGCAATTTGCATTATTGTTGGTAATGGCAGAGGTATAGAAACAACAAACTGAATTAAACTCATGATCCCAAAGGGCATTATTTTACATATTGAGACCCCAATATTTTTACATACTGAGACCCACAGCCTTCTCATGAGGATGGTGTTCAAAGGAATGAAGTTGCTCCCAACAGCATCCATACAGTTCAGATCCTATTTCCACTCTCTCCTCTCCAAATTTGTATCTGCTGGCACTTCATCAGCTTTGGGCAAAATTCAGATACAATTCAGGGGGAAGGAAGGAGGAGGACAAAACTGGTGCAGCTGTTCTTATTTGATGGTAGATTTTTTTTTTTTTAAACAAAGTGACTGAAGGGTGAGGCCTTTGAACTGTCATGATTTCTTTTCACCAAAGAAATAAGATTTGAATTGAGATATGAAGGGGTGAAAGATTCCATGTATAAACAGGTACCAGGTGAGCTTTGGTCATCAGCTGCCACAGGGTCTGAAGCTTCCCCACCATGAATGGGCATCCTATAAAAGCTGTTCAGTCCTGGAAACAGGAGACATTTCTTTGCCTACTTTCTTGTGGAACAAAAAATAGCACAATCAGAAACTGCACTAAAGGAAAAAAAAAGTTTCAGCAACCCTACAGATCACCTATTTTGAAATCAGACAGCTATGGATAATGGAAGTCAGCTTCAGATAAAGAAATTATCTAGGGAAAAGACACTTAGATCCAGTTATTGTTTAATATACACATTTTCTGTCCTGTATGTATCACATGAGAAAAAAAGGAATCTGAAAAAGAGAAGCCAAAGGAGTTTAGAATATCAGCTCACTCTGAATTAAAGAATGCACTTCCATTATTCAATAAAAAATTTGAAAAGACCAAGAAGCTTATGGGACTAGATTAAATGAGGAGCTCATCACATTGTAGATGACTCATTGTAACTCAAGAAATTTACAACAGTGTAGAAGAAAACAGATGGTGCAAAGAATCCTCTGTACAAAACACAGATCAGTGCTGAGCTCAAGAGCCAGAAACCACCCTTCAGCCCAGGACCAATGGCAAGAAAATGCTGCCCTTGAAGTGATTAAAACCCATGCTGCTCTTCTGAGCATTTCTTTTTTCAAATGGTTTCATTGGTAACCATATTAGAGTTCTCCTGCAGCTACTGGATTTGAAACAACTAATTAACAGAACTTCCCATTGATTCATCATAGGGACATTAGAGCAGCCTTTAGGAATGGGAAAATAGAATGTACCTGTCTTACAGTCTTCTGGTTAAAAAGATCTTTAACAATAAGTGGATAGGATCTCTAAGGTCTAATTGACTTCTGCTCTGGTGAGCAACAGTCACAAGGAGCAGAAATTTCTCCACAGACATGAGTGCTGTTTAGTAGCACTTCACAAGAAAATAAATAGAAACTCAGCTAGCTGTGCTTTTAATTACTTGGTTTTATTTGTCTGTTTCTTCCTGCAATAATTTTCTGACTGGAATCCTGTCTGCCAAAAACAGGAGCATCCTTCTGCACATACAGGAAATGGTCAATGGTGATTCTTCTGGGCCTTTCTTTTAAAAAGTACGCTCTTTTTTTCTTTTCTTTTTTTTTTTTTTTTTTTTTTTTTTTGATAAAAACACAGATTCATTTTTTTTTTTACTTGATAAAAACACAGATTCACTTCTCATATTCACAGCTTTAGGTGCACATCTCTGCATTTGGATTTAGAGGATTCAGTGCTGGCACAGTGCCACAGGTGTGATGTGAGCCTTGCTGTATGGGTTTGTTGGTTTCAAGTGCAGGTCAAGCACAGGTGGTTTAGGGGAGATCTAAAGTCATTCTGTTCTGTTAATTTCAGACTGAGTTCTTTCCCAGGAAGGCAACGGGGTTATTTCCTATACTGAAGTTTTGAGAGGATCTTCCAATGCACCACGACTGTGCTTTTTAACTGCACTTCATCAGATGGAAGAATTATTCTGTTGAACTCAGACTGAAAACATGCATCAATTGCTGCATAAATTTGGAAGTTAGAACACAAAGAAAAATCCCCGTCATGCAGTACATACGAAAAGCTTGTAAAGTTGAGGTTATAATTTGAAGATGTGTTACATCAGCAGTGTATATTTTATAAGCCTAAAAGAGCCAAGAATATAATTTTGTCTACAGCTTAACCTAGTGTTTTCTGTCATCAGTCTTAATAATTTTGCTTGGGGTTGGGTTGCCTGACCAGTGAGCTCTCAGGTGCTGTGGGATGAAGCTGCAGTGTGCTGGGAAGGTGGCCCAGCTGATGCTCATCACCTCTTATCAGGCACACAGGGGTACCAGATGTATCTGACAGGTTGCTGTAGCTCACTCAGACCCACCTGTAAATCACAGCTCAATGCCAGTGAATTACTCAGAATAACAAATAGTAAAACAATTTGTGTGAGCAGTGCTTTCCTAGGCCCTTGATCTCTGTTTAGCAATTACAAATCCATGTTTGCTAGCTCCTGCTATCCTTCAAACAGACATGACTTCGTATCTTGCTTGGAGAAGTTGATTGGACCCCAGAGAAATATTGTGAGAGCTCAACTTTACCCTCAGTTTCAAGAACAAAAATTTCATTTTAGCTAAGGGAGTAGTTGTACCTACCCAGGGATAACACTTTGGTTCAAATCCTGTGAATGTTTTTTATTTATTAATTTGTGTTTTATTCTGTTCAGTTATTTACATTATGCTGTTTAAGGGCTTTCTGAAAACCAGGTTAATCCTTTATTCTGCATGGCAGGATTTTTTTTTTTATTTTTTTGCTCTGACACCCTTGCATCAGACCTGTGGTTAAAGTGGCAAAGGCGTAGAAGTTTCCTGTGTCAGCACTTACACTTTGGTAGGGTTTTTTTTCTGGTGTTAGGTGTTGAGTTGGGGATTTTTTCACATCAGAGAGGACAAAATTACTATCCCACAGAATAATTACTCAAAGGTAAGACTGGATGGAAGTTAATTTTCTCTCTCAGATAAATGCATTATCACAGAGAAAAATGTGCACGTCTCTGTGTAGAGTTTCCCTTTTTTCAAAGACAAACACACAGTTTTGTTTTCTTCAGTGTTTGTTTGCATTCTAGAATTTATTGTTTTCATTTCTTAAATCTCCTGAAATGTTTACAGGAAAGAAAACTAAGGCGTGAAATTTTGTGACTAGAAACAGATTCTCTTTTCATTTTCTTAGGGAGATTGTTTCGTTCAAAAGATAAAACCAGAAGTCATAAAAATGTGTTATTTTTAGGAGACAACTCCATGGAAACTTGGAAGAAGTTAAGTAAGATTCAGAAGAGAGATGAATGGGGGAGGGTGTGTAATAAACTGATACTTTTTAGTGGGAATACAAATAGTGAAATCTGTGAACCACTTTTGGTAGCTGGATTGTTGATCTTAGTTGTGTTCAGGACTGTTGAATAATATGACTGGGTTTGCTGTAACATTTGGGAGGGCTGCACATCAATACTATTAAAACACGCATTAGTGTCTGGAGAATATTTTTAGATGCTTGACCAGATTAATAAAGTAAGCAAAGATCGTTTTCTAGAACACAGTCTTTGCACCATTTAAAATCATTGCGTAGATAACAGGGCACCTTCTTTTCCAAAAAGGCAGAAAAACTGGTTCTTAAAATTGGTTAACCCCAGAGTGAGATAACTTGGCTGCTGGGTGCATCCATGCATGTTGGGCCCCTTCCAGAAGCTGTTTTTTCCCCCAGTTTGCCCATACCCCAGTCCCTTCCAGGAGCTCCTGAAGGATCTGGCTCTTGGTGCACACAGACACCTCACAAAGGGCTTGCCAGGAAAGGGATTCATTGCGTCTGTTTTGAGCTGTGTCCCTTTATTTTACCCCAGAGAGTAAACTGAATGTACGTCCTAAACACTTGAATCATAACATTTAATGAAGATTAACCTGCATGCAGAATTTGCTGCCTCTGCAATGTGGCTCTGCTCTGGGCATGGTGTCCCTGGAGCCAGCAGCGCTGCCTGGCTGGGGCAGAGCCCGCCCAGCCCAGTTTCTCTCTGTATTTTTGCACACAGCCATTTTCCAGAAGCTGCTGTGCACTTCAGCAGAGGAGTTACCAGCGTGTGCTTGAGACATTAATTCCAGGTTATATGGTTTCCCTGAGAATTGCCATCTGTCATGCTTTTCTTGGTGGAGGTCACTCCAAGTTGCCTCGGGTTGGTATCCTCAGACAGCAGGTTGGAAGGATAAACCGTGTGCTTCGTCTTTAACCCTTAGTTATCCTTTTCCCTTTCAGCACCCACCTTGATAGGTATGGTAAGGAAGGACTGGGCTTCCCAAAACAGCATTGCCCTCTCCTGGCAAGAGCCGGACTTTCCCCATGGAGCAATTCTGGACTACGAGATCAAGTACTATGAGAAAGTAGGTCTCACAGCATCACCCACACTCAGATCCTAAAAAGCAATGTGTTTTGTATTCTTAACAGTATTTTTAAAAAAACTTTTCACTTGACGCCACATACAATGCTGTGTATGCCAGACTTTTTATTTTGTGCTGTTTTTTTTGTTGTTTTGCTTCTGATTTGTTAATGACTGTCTTGTTTCACACTAGAGTTGAGTAGAGCAGCAAGCAGATTGTGCATTTACTTGTCTCATAGTAACTCCATTTACAAACATGGATAAATGGATCACATGCTTCAATACATTTTGATTTATAGACTGTAAAAACTTCACATTAGAGTGACACAACAGAGTTTAAAGTGAATGGGAATATGATTTCAATTTGAGGCAAAAGATGTATTTATTTATTATTGCTAAACAAAGCAATAGTATGTGCTTAAAGGATAGGTGCACCAGCATTTTTAGAGGGTTAGAAAAGGTTACAAGAGAAACTATTGGATTTCTGGTGCTTTGTCAAAATTAGGCAATTTCACACAGAAGAGGGCTACAACAAGCATTACAAGTAAAGGTACAAGGTGCCCACACAGCATGTACTGGAAAAGCATAAATTGAAGCCTCCTTCTCCATAAGCAAAAAACATACTTTGTCATTTCCATTTGCTACAGGGCCTGGTACCAGTAAAAAATTTTGTGCTGACCAGTGCCTTCAATCCTGAAGACATAGATGGGAAATTTTTGATGTCTGTACCTTAAACAGTTCCCTGATAAGTCAGTTCTTGCTGTTTCCCTGCCCCCATCTGAAGTGACAGTGGAACTGATGTGTATGAAGATCACAAAGAACAGAAATACAAACCAAGTCATGGAAGAAAGTATTAGGGATATTAGGCTCTGTAAATATCTGAGAATTTTATTCCTTGACTGCACTTCACTGTTGAGATTATGCAGCTTTAATGATGCAGAAGAAAGGGTAAACTGGGAAAAAAAAAAAAACTCTGAACAATTTAAATAGGACAGCTAGAAGGAGAAGACAGATTGCTTAGAATATTTGGTAAGCCAAAGCAAGGAACCCTATTTTCCTACTCTAATGGAAGTCCTTCAGGTTCTGATCCATTGTCATATTATGTCCGTATTATGACTTGAACTTCTTTTCTTTGTTGATATTAAAGAGGTGAATTAAACAAGACAAATTGTGAGATTTTATTCAGTCGAATAGGAATAGTTCCAAAGATCTGTAGGTGTTCGTATGGATGTTAAATTATAAATCTTAGATATATATTTAATAAAATCCTTTCTCAATGGATTATGTGCCAAGAGCAGTCAGTGCTGAGTGACAAGGCAAATAATTTTTCTTAGGGGTCTACTTATTCCTTAGCCTTGACCATTGCGCAGCAGGACTACATGCACAGGCCTTAAGACCCTTTGCTAGACACAGTTTAAACCACTCTTATCTGTTTTTATGAAAAAAAGAGAACAATTTTCTATGTCCACCTTTTAAAATATATAAGGAGCATCTTCTCTCTATAAACTCTTTCCTCTGAGGTCAGGGGAGATAAAATGCATTGCTGGCACCTTCCAGTGCTGTGGCACAGGTGTAATTTGCAAGACCTCTGTTGGAGATGAGGTTCTTGATCAGAGAGATGAATAATCCAGTACTGCAAGTCAGTCTGCTTATTTACAGCATTAAATTGGAAAATATTATTTCACACCTCTTTAATAATATTTAAATCTTGCTTTAATCATATTTAAATCAAGAAGCATACCTTACAACACTGACTAAGTGTAGTGGCCGAATGCAAATGAAATTTTATATTGAGGAAGAAAAAGGGATGGTTCCTACCTCAAAGCCAGAAAATATTAATATGCACAATTAACTTAAGTTCCAGTTCATTTTTTTTCTTCTTCCCTGTGGAGCTCTGTATATTAAAAAACATAGTTTGTGTTATGACAGGGCTAGATGTAGCCACTGGCACTGTAATCTCTCAGCCTTCCCAGGAACTCTGAAACAGGGGAATATCAGCATTCCCATTCTCAGCAGAAGTGACAAAGTAGGCACGTTGTTACATGCTCACAGAAAATATGATAAGAGGGAAATAATTTTCTACTGGATCTAGTATGAATTTATCATAAAGACACCCCTCTAACAGAGAGCAAAAAAATGCAGGTAAAGTTGAAGAACATGTTAAATATGAAAAGGTCAGAAATTTTATTAATGTCTAAGGGAGTAAAGAAAAAGGCAGAAAACAGTAGTCTTAGCTACTAATAAACACACTAGGTAGAAAAATAGAATAACTTTTGCAGTCCATTTTGCATATCCCTTTCTAACTATCATTTGCATTTAATAAAGAAAGGTTTTGTTCTGATAAACAACATAAGAATGGAATGTCTCCATCAAATACAACCACTCAATCCCTCAAATTCAGCTGGTATTGTCAGTTTCTTAATTTTTTGAAGCTCTAAAGAATTATGCAGTATTCTAAACTTTTACAAGTATTACTGCTATTTTTTTAAGGCTTCTTGTTGACATTTGAAAAATTGTCAGTACATCATTGGTGAGGACATTAGGGGAGCAGCCTGCTTTTAATTCCCAAGGTTCCCTGGAAGAAATGTAAACTTCAGAAATCAAATAGCTGCCCAATAAACTGTAAGCACTCCAGAAAATGGGGCAGTTTCCAACAATTTCGTAAGGAAGACAAATTAATGATGATGATGAGCATGGAACATAAAGATCCATCTTTCCATGCATTTCCACAACAAGAACACAGAGGCTACATTGTGCCAATTATGCAAGAAATTTACATTTATACTCTTGTAAAATACAGATTACTCACAGAGAACTATCAAAAAATCAAGTCCTCTCTGTGAAAAACATTCTTCTGATAAAGACTACCAAGTTATAAAGAAATAAAGTGGAGAAGGAGAGTTATCCAGAGGTCTCAATAAGTTACAAAAAAGGAATCATACATTAATTTCAAAGTACAATAAAGCAGTTCAATAATTTTTCTGTTTCAAAGTACCTTTTCCTATATGACCTTCATTTCTCCAGGGAATTGCTGTAAAACATTCAGAACTTCAGGAAATATTGTCTCTAAAAATTAAAATCTTGGGTCAGTAACAAAATTTCATCATGAGCCAGTTGTACAGATTTGTAGTTTCTTATTTACAAGTGCACTGGTACATTTTTGTTTAGTTGTCTGACAGGTCATTTTTTTCTGCAGCCTTTCAGCCAAAAATGCAGTGAACAAAAATCTGACCTAGGACATAATTAGAGAGCTGATTTGACCTGGGAGAACAAAAATTCCTCAACATTCAGTCCAGGATTCTCTGAGTTCTGTCACAGCAAAGAGAAAGGGTTTTCCACTGTTTGAATAGTTGTGTGATATAACCAGGCAGAGAATATCATGATCCTGAAATAATTGCCTTGTTGAGGCTTGGTAGTTGAAATACCTGATTTCGGGTAGATTATGAATCATTCTGAAATCTATGCCTTGGGTGAGTCTTTACAGCAACACACAGAAGGTCAGTTAAATGTTTGTCCTTGGAAATCTGAGACATACTCATAAAAGCATTTCTTCATAGACCTTCTTTGGGATCTTGAAATACTAAACATTGCAAATTATCTCTGTTGATATAGGGTGTCTGCCCTATTCTGCACTCTGTCCATTGTATTCTATGATCCCTTGATATCATCCACAAACATTACTTCTAAAAGAAAAAATCTCTCATGTGCCATAGTGTCTTTCCCTTGAAAAACTGCACTCATTAATATAATCTCATTGCCATTGCTAATTGCAATTAATTTTTCTTTTCTACTTTAAACTATTACTCAGACACTGACCAAAGCTTGCACCATTTGCAAGATTCCAGGGCATCATAATCTCTTTACCTCTCATTAAAAGTGTTTTGTGTTTGAGGCAGATGGAGGAGTGGGGCTTTGTTAGAGCCTTGTAATGACACCGAGTCCTTCTGTAGGAATTCCCTCAAGGGAAAGGGAACACAGCACACAGTGGATATAAACCTCACCAGCTGCACTCCAGGTTGTGCAGCTGAACTGGAAAATACTTATTCCTCCCCTTTCCATCCTAACCCAGAAAGTTAATCATCAAAAATTAATGCTCCATAAGACCTGTATTAGGCATACCAAGCTGTGCACATATCAGCAACTGTATTAAGTTGTTATTTGTTCTCCCACGTGGCCCAAGCACACCAGCTGGATTACATGTCCTGTTACACACAAGGTAACATATAATTAGCTAAAGAAACCTGTCTGTAGAGAAGGGATTTTAATGGAATGTAACCCAAGAAGTAACCCAAGGCACTGCAGTGAAATCTCTAAAGAGAGAAAGCAGAGAATATCTTTAGAATTAGGATTTGGAGGAGAGGGCTGATATTTCTTTTCTTTCTTGTCTCTTGATGAAATTTAAAGCCAAAACCCTTTGCCAAAATACTTCATTTTTTTGGGAGATTCAATTTTCAGCTCACAGGAAGTTTTCACATAAAAAATTAACCCACCTCCATAGGACAGTGAGTGGACAGGACATGTAGGATGTCAGATATTACTTTTCCTTCATCCCAGTATTATTTAGAGTTGAATTAATAAATAGAAGTGAGAAAATAGCTGAGCAGTAGAAGCAAGGGGGAAATTAGTTTTCCAATGAGATTTGAAAAAGAGATGAAGAGCTGATGAGGCAGAGAGATAGAGGAAAGTACCAGATTTAAAGAATTAGAAAGAAGCATGACCTTGTTAATTTTTCTATCAGTCTACAGCTGTCTTCACTTAACTTATACAAGAAATGATGCTCAGTCTTAAAATCTAATATTAAACCGAAGACTGCTATTGCTTTGAATAATCATTAATATGAATTAAAATGAGACATCCTGAGTGTCACACATTTGAGTGACAGACCTTTAGGTAAATTACATGATAGGAGTAATGAGAAATTTTAAGATGCTCATTACATAATGTTTTGAGTGACAGAATTATTTTTATAAGAATTAATATGGAAAATTATAAACACCATGAGACTCATCCCAGTTTAGAGGGGACCAGATGTTCCTCTGTGTCTTCTCCAGCTAAGGAGATATTGCATTATGATCTTCTCACATTAATTAACCTGACCCTACTTGAGTATGGGCTGGAATCAGCCTCAGTGAACAGGAGCCACACGTGTTCCCATCAGATAAAATAAGGACATTGCTCCTAAGAAGCCACCTCATGTAGATCACATTCAGTCCTCAGAATTTCTGGGTGGAATTTTGGAAATGTGCAGTAAAATCAGTCATTTCTCTTGTAAATTTCTCTGCCTTTCTGTGAGGTCTGCATGGCATGTGTGAAGTTCAGTGACCCTCAGCCTCCCTACTACTTGAAGAGCCAAACCTCTCCATTCTCTCCACCTCTTCAGTCACCACCTTGCACAATGTTTAATTAAGTTAGAAGGAACACATTCTTCCAGACATGGCTGTTGCAACTCCCCTATTTCCTTTAAGCACCAGCTGTTACTTTTATGGTTCAGGTTTTTCTTTTATGGTAGAATTTTATACCCTGAAGAACCATGTATGCAGCAGCTCCCAGTGGCATGAGGCTGAAGGGAGCCTGGGGGCTGTGTGACATTATCCATGGCCACAGGGGTTTGTTTGGTACTGGTGTGGCTGGGTTCTTGGCATGTGCTGGTTCTTTCTTCTGGGCATGTTCCTTTATTGTTGCTATCCCTGTTGCTAAATTTTAAAGTTAGCATCAGTGATAGGATTGGGGAACAGGTACAGACTGACAATAGTAGGGATAAGCATCTGAGCACTTCAGGTATCTGGCCATTTATTGAGTATACACAGTATAAAAAGCTGTTTGCTTCAAAGGACCAACTGGGGAATTTTTAACTTTATTATAATAATTTTTTTTTTTAAGAAACAGTTTTAGTCTGTAATATTTTTTAAATTATTCAAATCATTTAAGGCATAAGTAGCAATCTGCTGCCTGCAAGTAAAATGTTTCTGATATGACTGGAATCAAGAAAAAGGACTCATGCAATAATACATTTGCATTACATTTTCAACAATTCTCATCAAAACAAGAGTGCTGAGTATTTGGGATGTACAAGAGCTTTTGGACAGTAGTTTTAGGCAGCTCTTAGTGTTTGTTCATAGCATGTCACAGGGAGGCACCAGGGCTCTGAGCAGCACCTCAGGCATTCTCAGCCCTTTGTAGCTACTGGGAAACGAACCGTGTCTGCTGAATGTTTTTAAAAAATAATCACTACAAATGTGCTTTGGGATATAATCATTAAAATGAAATCTCCTAGCTTATTTTAGCATAGTAAGTGGTGTTAAACAAGCTTCTCAGTTTTTTTGTTCTGCTGTTATTAACCCGGTTTCCCAAGGGAAAAAATGTAAAAACCTCAGATTCTAAAAAGAAAAAAAAAAATAGGTCTCAGAACTGTTGAAAATGAGAGTGACTAATTACCAGACTCTCTGACCAGATATAATTTTTGCCTTGCAAGAAAGAACCTAAGGACCTTGCAGCAGCCATTATTAATGACACTGATGTAATTACTATTAGGAGAAAAAGAAATCTGGCATCTAAATATCAATTACATGCAGCAAAGGGTTTATCAAAGAAGTTCTAGGCTAAACCTCTATTAGATGCCTAGTTTGGCTTGTCTGGTAATCATTGTTGTCAATTATTTAGAAACAGCTTCTGAACTTTTGTATTTAATAATGAAGTAGCCAATAGAGGTATTGCTGTTGTTCCTGCTGAACCAAAAACTCTCAATGAGAAGTATAATGCTGTTTAAGCAAGTCTGGTGGATTTGATAGTAAAAAAAAAAACCCCATAGTTAAGTCTCTGCTGATCTTGTGTTCTTGCCTGCAGCCAATACCATTTTCTCCAAGGAAAATTACATGTACAGTGCTTATTCCAGTAACTGCTAGAAGAGCTACACAAATACAGAAAAAAGTGTATTAATGGTTTTGTATAAGTGGTTTTCAAATGCTTTCAATGCCACAGGAATAAGCATAGGAGGTATGCAAACTACTACAAGACAACAAACACAACTAGTTCCATACCTCTAAGAAAGCTAAATCCATTGATGACAAAGACTGGTTGCTAATAAAAGGAATTATTAAATTTTTTTCTATCCACTAAAGCATTTGAACCTCAGAAAAATAGTTTTCAGAATTGTGCACTGACACAGCAATAATAATAATAATAATAATAATAATAATAATAATAATGTTAACCTCAGGAATCAGTGTTAATCTTAAGTATGTGTTTAGATGGGGTCAAAAATCAAAAGCAGCTGTTTTATAGAGGAGAAAGTTTCACCTAAGGCAACATTTAGAGGATTTTGCTGTACATACTGTAAAAAATAAATGTTTTCTTGTCAGAGATAATGTATCAGTTGCACAAAAGGAAGTGGTAAGGAGTATAACATGTTTAATCCTGAATTAACAAAATAGAGAATGTACTCCCAAGGCATTTTATTTTTGTTGTTTCTGTTATTATTAACTGCCTGCAGTGTGTTCACCTTTGAGTTTAGGTGCAGTAAGGTTTAGTTGCATATGGTAATAAGAGTTGGAGTTCCCTCACCTTAACAAAAATTCAGGAGTCAAACTTTGGGTTTGAAAGTTTTACAGATTTAAAAAAAAAAAAAAATGGCAAGTTTTGTGAGCAATGACCTAAATATAACAAGCATACTTGCCAAAAGGTATGCTTTTTTATAAAAAGGTATGCTTTTTTATTTATTAAGTATTTTTATCTAAATAAAAATTATTTCCTTTTTTTAAAAATGAAATAAAAAATCTACGTCTGCAGATCTCTAAAACCAGTTAGAATGTTTCCTTTAGACCCTCTTAAAATACAAAGTAGTTTTAAAATTCAAAAAAATCGTCTGTGAGCCCAAACTCTTAAAAACTGAAGCTAGCACAGTGATTTTTGTAATACACAGATGACTCACTGTTCATAAATTGTTGATTTGCAGCCATAAAGGTGGATTCACAGATTAAATCAAGATACACACCTTGAGACATGAGTTTATATCTTTGTCTAAATGAATAAGTGTTCAGATATTGTTTCATTTACAGTTTATTCCTGCAATATTCAATGCATTCTAGAGATACCTGCATACAAATGTATGCATCATTTTGGAGAGTAAAACCAAAAAAAAGGGATTTTTTCCTCTCTCACTCTTTTTTCTAAGACTGCATTTCAGTTGTACTTTAAGCACAGGAAAGGACAGGATATTAGTTTTCCTCTTTGAATGGTCTCTTTTTTACATTAAATGAAGCCACTGACTGTGTAATATTAGCAACCTCTTTTTTATTAAGTAACAGTGTCCCCAGAGCAGTCATTCTGGGAGAAGGGAGAAATATCCAAAGGGAAAGAGGAAGCTCCTTTAGGGAGAACCCTTCCACCTTAATGCACTAAACCACTATTTTCCTGTTTAATATCAATATAATCACTTCACTATGTGATAAACAAAAGCTGTGTGTTTGGCGTGGGGATGTGGTTGTTGGAATCAAAATGAACATTAGAGGATCTTTTAATTTAAATTAATAATTGCATCAGCCAACTTGAATTCATAAAAATTGTACCTTGTCCAGTAACTCCCATGTAGTTTTGTTAGGTTTGTACCTGAGTAAACCCACAAATGTTTATTTGGTTGATTGAAACAAGCAAAATCTTACCATTCTCTCTTTTTCTTTTGAGTTTTTTAATGTGTTTTTATTAATAGTTTCAAAGTGCCCTTTCTCGATGTGCTTGTTGGGATGGCTGAGTTAACAACCTATTATTATGTACTCCTTACCGAGCTGTTAATAGCTTTAGAGTCTTTTGCAGGAATTCACCTGCTGCTCATAAACACATTTATGTTGCTCTAGGAACTTCACCATGTTGATGCATCTTGTATTTGCAATGACCTTGTTCAAACTATCTGGTTTTCATGCACATACAAGTATTTATATTATATTAACAAAAGTCTTTGGTGGCTGGAGCAGCTCTTTTTGAAAAGGTATTGACATCTATGTGTGAATTTTCTTAACATTTTTTCTTGTTGTTTGTACCACCACCACCAGAAATGATATTTCTGCTCAAGTTCGCTACATCAGAAATGAGCACTTCCCAAAAAAATTGAGCAGCAACTTGCTGTGTCAGTTTTGAAAGTGCAAAATCAGCTTTTTGATTTACTTGCTGGTTTGTTTACTTTGCCCTTGAAATTCATGTTCAATTAATTGGAAAAAAAGATTGCTGTTTTTGCTTTACACCCCATTAACTCACCGAGGTGTTTGAAGAAAACATCAACTTAAGGAATATGCTGTATTTATTGTTGATGTATTGCCAAGTTCTGCAATACAGTCATGACACCAGAGGTGAATTCAGCCCTTCTGAACTAGCATTACAAGATGGATGTTTGCTGTTTGCCTGCATTGAGACACAAAAAGATTTTTGCATGTGCTCATAAATACACCAAAAAATGTGATATTTCAGTGACTTCAATAGCTATTGTATGTTTATATCAGAAGAGGCTTGCATAATGAAAAACAATACACAATCTCTGTATAGAGATCAGCAGGTTCCCTCCTGCCTCTGATTTATTATTTGTATTGCACTGATTAAAGTCAAACATTAGTTAGTGGCAGACTTTGTGTTTTAGAGGCAAAATTCTTCCTCCAAAATTGATTTTTGTTGGATGGTTGGAATATATCTTAATATTGTCAACATTATTCTATGCTTATAAATCCTGATTTTCTTTGAAAAGAGAAGTATTTGTCCCAAAGACATGTATTCACAGTTAGCATATGAAAGACTTGTTACCATTTAACATTCATATGGTCTGAAATGAATCTTAATGACTTCAGTCATTTTTTTTCCAGAATAGAAAATCTGAATAGCAATCTGAATAAATTCAATCTATAAAAGTAGATATTTTGCTTACTTAAATAAAAGTGATAGCTTTATTAACACCACTGAATTTGTTTTCAAGCTGTTGTATATCAATAAGGATGTTTCTGGATTTGCCAGGCAGGAAACATTCAGCAGCAAATGAAAAGAGAAAATTCTGCATTACTCTGCTCTTCTAATATTAAAAGTTATTTATGTGGAAGATTCAAACTAAGTTGAAACCAATCTTAAAATAAGCCCAGCAAGTCTAACATCCTAAAAGGCTGCAACACATCTTAGAAAGGAGTTGGAAAGGCATGATTCCACAAGAGGTTTTTAGTACAGAATGTGGTTTTAGTACAGAATGTGTTTTTTACGAGAGTGTTTGTAGAGCTGCAAGCATCCCACGGGAGTTAAAATTTCCCAGCAAGGTGTTACAAACCTGACAAAACATTCAGCACTGAAAGGAAGCTCTAATCCAAATCCTGGACCTATCTGCCTGTGAATATTGTAGGAATTCTGAAATGAATTAAGCCAATTTGTCAGCAGCACTATTAGAGCTGAGTTCTGTGTAGCTGACTCAGTGCTGTACTATTTTGGATTGGTAGAATAATTTGATTTTCACAGCTTTGAACATATGTTGTGGGCTGTTGGGATTTTTGGGGGGAAGGGTTGTTTGGGGGTTTATTTTGTTTATTTTGTAGGTTTTTTTGCTGGGGGGGTTGTTAAAGTAGAGCACTGGCTGCTCTGTACTGTAGAAAATCACCTCACTGTAGAAGTCTTCTGAAGAATTGGATGATTGCTCTTGTATTGAAATTCTACTTTCCTTGTAAGATGCTTCTCTGCATTAAAGTTGCCTTCACACTTCAGTAGGAAATAAAATCAGCACAATTTTGAGTTCTGCCATGAAGGGACACAGCAGTTCTGTGTGCACAGCTGTGATGTTACCCATGCTGGTAGTGCTGGGTGTGAGAAGATTGCCTGCCCCATGGCTCAGCAGTTTGGAGACCTTGGCTCTGACTTTTTTCACATCACACTAGTTGTTCCTTTTTATTATCTTTCTACCAGGGTCTTGCATTTTCAATTTAAATATTTCATTATCCAGTGACCTACTTCCCATCTGTACCTAGAAGTACTGTTTCTGTGATATACACAGATATTTTGAAATTGGCTGAACTTGTTACTGATACTGATTATTATTCAGTATTTCTTATAGATAAGAAACTAAAGTATATTCAATAAAATAGTCAGAAAGTGGATTTTTTAAAAAATCCCCACAGTATTTTTTAAACACAGTTTGTATTTAAACTTGTTGCCTAGGGTTGTTTTGGAGGCCACAAGCAAAATTATTGAAGGCATAATTAAGGAAATTCCTGGAAGAAAAGTCCATGAGCTGTAAGACGCAATGAAGCAAATTTAGTTAATTAAGAAAGCCACTGATCTGCAGGTTGCTGGGCTCTGGGGGAGTGTTAAGGGTGAGAATGGGGAGAAGGAACCTGCAGTGGCATCAGGACCTCGTTCAGAATTGTGAACCGTGAACCTCATGCACCGAAGGAAGGACTTGGGAATCAGCCCACTGGCTGTGTATCCATAATTCTCTGGGCTTGTTTCACAGCAAAGAAAGTCACAGAAGCCTTCAAATTTTCAGGATTGCTTCTGTTTTCTGTTGCACTGCATTTGTCAGCAGGTTTATTATATAATTATGAAGTAAACCTTGGCATTCGGCATGCTAGGAGAAAATGTGCTTTACTGTCCTAAGGTGAATTTTGAGTACTACTTGAGTTGAATTTTTTACATGAAAAATTTAGTTTGTGCTTGCAGTAGCTTTCTGCTTCTTTCCAACTGGAAAAGAAACTTAAAATGAGTTACAAGATAAGAAAAATCTTCGAGGCAGCTGGAGAAGCTGGAACTTTTATATGCAGAGGTTAGAGAGACTTCTGGAGGTCCTGGTGCAGAAGTTTTCACTGGTAAATATTTTTAATTAACAAACAACCATTATCAGAGCAGCTTATTAGTGCCAGAAAGATGAGATTTAATATCTGTGCTCATCTGACAATGCAGGCCATGTTCTCCAGCTGCCTTTGTTATATGCTGGGTTGCACTCTGTTCCATCCCTAACCTAAGGGCTGGTTTTATTTCATTTTGGTCGCCTTGTCGGGACAATCAGCTCTCTCCTGTCTGCTGCCTTCACACCTGGCAGTCCCACTTGGCCTAAATGTGAACCACACAGTTTTTGCTCTGCCCAGCCCTTACCTCCCTGTGCTGGTGAGAATTTTAACATTGTTTTAGAGCCTCCCTGTCCTCATCTCTCTCCTCATTTAATTTTCTGCTTTTCATGGTTCACCTCACATCAACTCATTTCTGCCTTTCCAAGTATATAATCCAATTAAAATGCATTTTGTCTGGGGTTTGACCTTTTTGTATTTTCTTTATGCTTGGTTATCTGTTCTTCCCCTTTTCACGTTGACAGCTTCACTTTATATATGGAAAAAGTGATGAGCTGACTGACAGGCAATCAAAATATAAAATATTGAATGGCCAAACAGGTAAAGGACACTTGAGTGTTTCAGCTCCCCAGACTGTTACATCTCAGATTAATCAGGAGGGAGGCCAAGGAGGGAAGGGACAGCGTTACAACCTGAAGGGGCTGATGCCTTTAAGTGCTGCGGATTTCTCCTCTGAAGCAAACATGAGAGCTGTTGGCAATTTTCTATCTGGCCCTGATTTTTGCTGCAACAGTTTTCTACTTAGTTTAGATTGGTCCTCAGATCTTTTCAATCACTTTTTCTAAATTTCCTTCAAGTTTGTGGTTCAGCAGAAAACCAGAGGTACAAGGGTTTTTAGGAAGAGCACTTTTTAAAGAATCTTAATGGTATCTTTTACTTCTTATTGTAGTTTTTCCTACCACTCTGTGTTGCATTAAAAATTTACTTAATCCTTTTGATCAGATTGTAATCAGTAATTAATGTTAGAAGCACAGTTTTGAGCATTTAAGTCTTTTCTAAAATCTTCTGCCAGCATTCCTGTTAACTGATGTACTGTAGGTCAAAATAGTTTTCTAGGAGAAAATCACACAGGAAATTAGTAAATATAAAAGCATACACTGAGTTCCACAGCGTAGTTAATTTTGTTGCTTTTAGAGTAATTAGTCCTTATCTACAGCAATCTGTGTAAGGTGACAAAGGTGCTATGACTAGAGGCAACAGGCATTCAGAAATTGTATTATGAAAATATTTTATGGTAAAGAAGGAAAATTCTTTTTGAGAATTATTGGGGGAAAATTAATTGTGAGAGGGATATAGTTTCTATAAATCAGAGGCAGTTTCCATAAATTATAGCTGTGGGGACTCTGTTTTTATTCATTACAGAGAGTAAGTACAAACTCCACAACTTGATGTTATTTGTCTTTAATAGATTCTATTTGAACTGATTAATCAGTTAATGGCTATACCTAATAATTAATGACTGTGTTATCCGAATTGATAGCACAGCATTAAAGTTCATGCTATGGAGTGCCAGCATAGCTGATCCCACGGGAAAAGTAAGGAAGAATTTGGAGATTTCATTGCCCAGTGGACTAGAGCTATGATCAGTCAACACTGCTGTTTTCCAGAATCGTGGTCATTCCTTTAAAATAATGATGCTTCCTCTGTAGGTCACACTGTGTGTGTTCCTCAGACTGATGTACCTAGGAAAGAGGAAAGATGTGACCAAATGGTCTCATAAAAAATTCTTTTTTTATTATTGGTGCTTTTATTTAAACATTTATAGTGCCTGAATCATGAAACTCCAAATCTTCTTTACTTTAATGTGGTACTTACTCAGCTTTGACATTATGCTTCAGTGTTCAGGATAAAGACCTGGTCCCTGTGGTATATAGATTTAATCTCTATTAGTTCTTCTTTCACTTAAATAACAGTGCTCTGAGAAGGCCAGGCAGGATTATGTGGCTTAATACAGAATTTTCATGTTGCAGGACAATAGATATAGACTGGAAAATGTGTTTGCAAACAGCTGATAGTAAATTCAGTTACTCTCTCTGGATTCTTTCTGCACACACACACTTGAAAGCTGTGGGTACAATAAGTCTCCTTTAGCTGGCAGAGGGTGGAAATCCCTTTCCCTGGGGTCTGTTTAAGAAGATTTTTGTTACTCGTGGCACTCAATGAGCTGAACACCTCCATTGTCATTCATGAAATAAGCTAGACTAAGAGTATATAGCTCCCATTATATATTCTAAATCATAGCAAATTATATTTGGTTGTCTTTTTAAATTGCTAAACTAAGGACTGATACTATTTTTATTAGAGCCATGTCTCTTTCAGACACTCAAATATTAATGGTGACAAATGTTGTATGCCTGAAAGTGCCAGGATTTTATCTGTGCTTTACTGGTAAAGTTAATCTTTTAAAGGTTATTTCAGCACTACAAGCAAAATTCGGCATTTCAGCTTTAATTTCTATTGATTTTTTTTTTTCACTAAAGGTTTTGAGATAAATAATGTTTTTTTCACCTATAAAATCAGAGTGTAAACTCTTTGATTGCAATAGGAGTCTAAAGTGATTAAAGGTCATCACATTTTGGTTAGCCTTTATCAATATTTTTCTTATATGTGTCCACAAAGTCTTCATTTCAGTGCTCTTTTCCTCTGTACTGGGGTGGGGATAAAATTAGAGAGCAGTTCGTTCACATGTGATAGGTGGCATGTGATAGTTTATTTATTTAATATAGTTATCTATTTATAGTTATCTATCCATTTTAAATTGTTAATGTTATTGGGGAATCCCCTTTCTTTTAAGTATATGAGAAAAATGGTGCTAATAATCACAATAATAGAACATCTGGGTATTGACTGCTACTCTGCTGCACTGCAGAAGCAGAAAGCACTTCATTAATATTTATCCTCTGATGGTGCTACTCCATTAAATGAGGTTGTCTAGTCGTAGACCATTAGCACCATTGTGACTTCCACTCAGCCAGTCTGTCTGTCTATAAAGCCAAGTATAAAATCAGGGTAGATACAGATTCAGATAGGCAGAGGTGGCTGCAGGAAATAATTTGATTTTGAAAGGTTTTCCTGTTCATGCACAGAGCAAACTGTCAGGATTTTGTGAACACTGTCCCTCATAATCAGATCTGAATCCATTTACAAGAAGAATCCCACAAACAATAAGAAAAATACAATTTCCTTAGAAACAGAGATAGCATTTTCAAAGTTCATAATATAATTCTGTTTAACTTGGCTAGGTAGTCATAGACTTAGTATTACATTGTGTAATAACATTGGCATAGCTTGCATTTGGGTTATATATATGTTTTAATTACAGATTTTCACCAAGATAAATTTGCAGTAGGCTATGAAAGAGATCTTATGAATTTCCCCATATCAGATTGTGTCTCATAGTTATATGAGTATATTATATTAGATAGATTCCTTTAACTCATGTTTAACCCCTCAGCCCCTGTGTTCTCAGAGCTGCTTCTTGTGAGTCCTTTGCCATCTTAAGACAACCAAATCTGCTCTGATACTGATGTAAAGCATCACAGCATTTCTTGTGTCCCTTTTCTTTTTGTGAACACTGAACCATACATAGTGGCCAGCTGTATATTACCTTACTTCTTATGTGCCATGGGAGGTACAGCCATATCAGTTAAACTTATGTTTTATTTTGCAGATTTTGTAGTAGCCCTCTGTAGTTACCAAATACAGAAAACAAATTAGTCCATGGCCTTTCCCATTGTTTCTGGCCCCTATCACTGGGGATAGATCCTTCTAGCACACAAAATCCTGCTTTCGTTTGATGGAAATAGGGTGCATGATAAGTGGGTTGATACATGTCTATATTTTGCCATAACATGAAAGCAGGATCTGGAAAAAGCATGCACTAAATTCCAAGAAGTACATTTAGGTCCCTCGGTTTAAAATTGACTTTTTGAACACAGAATCCCTGCAGAAGTCAGTTCATATGGTCTATAGCAAGAATAATACAAAGCATCCCATACTTCTGTGCAGACTAGAATTGATTTTTTATTTTTTTTTTTTTTGTTCTGAGTCCATCTTTGGCCTTCCTGGGAAACATCATGGTAGAAGGAGTGGCCAGCCTTGAGAGCTCCATGCATCTTTGCGGAAAGCTCTGGCTTTCCAGGTAGATCACTTGTCAAGAGAATGGAATCATGGCAAAGCATTGACTCTTTGGAGAGTTCTCTGTATTAATCCAGCCCTAAAAGGCTGAATTCTTTTTGCAAAACATTCCAGCCTTGGGAAGTTTCTGGCCATGAATCATTTTGTCTTGAGTTTGAGCAACTTTTTCCTCCAGCTCCTGAAGCTTGTTCTCAAACCAAGGTGACAGGTTCCCTTTCCAGTATTTCACATGCAGTAACAAATCTTGCCCCATTTCCCATATGACAGCACTATTACTTTTGAGGTTGTGCACTCCCAGACATCATTTTTCAGTCTGTGGTTTGGATGGCAAGAGAGGCTGCAGAAAGAAAGGACAGGGGAGGCATGGAGAAGGGACCCTTCAGGGCTTCCTTCAGGGAACCCCAGGCAGGAGGTGAGGAACCAACAAGCCAGACAACCCCTGGAGGTGGCCAAAATGACCTTCCAGAAGGGACAGGCAGCAATGGCTGCCCCTCAGGAGGTTGAAGGACCATTTTGTTGATTAAATGTCACATTCACAGCCCTGGTCACTCTCATTGTCTTTGACCAATTACAAATAATGAATTATATTTGCTGCCTGCCTGTCCACACCCCTGGCTATGCAGGCAGTGTATCCCAAATGTATGTTTTACACAAGCAGTACTTAGTCTGTAATAACAAATAATAGATTGTTTCTTTTCCAAAAGTCTTTTTGGAAACAATTTGGAAAAGAAACAATTTGGAAGCACCTATCACTCTCTCAGATTCTTTTCCAAAAGTCATTCCCACTTTTTGCTGCTGCTGGCTTTTTTCTGCAGGCTTCAGGGAGTAAATCTTGTCACTGGATTTGGGGAATCTCCACTGATTTTTTTTCTTTTTTTTTTAATTCAGTTTCCATCCTCCTCTTAAAGACCCTATTGCTTTTTACAATTCCATCAGTTTTTTCTGCAATCTCTCCAGCAGGTGAGAAGAAGCAGTACACTGTTAAATGCTAGGACTTGATTTCAAGCAGTAAGTCTAGGGAAAAGAAACAGCTTGCAACTATTACAGTGTACAGTGAAATCCCTTAGGTGCTGGTCTCTTCCTTAGCTTGCAGAGCCTAAATAAAAATTTCCAGAGCATTCCAAAGTACAAAGTCACTGCCCATCTATGGGCCATGACAGAATCATGCTAATACCTGTATAAAACAAACCTTTGCTGTTTACATAACCTGCAGTGAAGATTTCCAAGATCTTTCCTTCAGAGGAAGTCATGTAAGCTTAATCAGAAAAAAAAGCACCTATCACTCAAACAAGTAGGCTTTCTGTCAAAAGAAAATAGGTAGTTTCTGAAATGCATTAAAGCATGTCTAAAATCCACTATACCTGTTCAAAGTGAAGTTACAACATTTCAAGTAATCGGGAGAAGTCTTATATTTAAAGAAGTAATTAGATGGTGTATTAATTATAGTCTCCATCCATAAGATTACATGTACATTTTATCCTACTATTTCAATTTAAAGACATGCTCCTCAGAGCTTCAAATTTTGGTAACAGACTGTAGAAAAAAATCAATACTTCCTCTTATTGTATCTTCTCAAATTATTCCACTGTTTGAAGCACAAGTTAAATGCAGCTATTTTTAATATTGATCATTGTTGCCTTCCTCCTGCTCCTTCCCTTAACAGAATCATAAAGTTGCTTCTGTGTGTTTGTTTTTTAATCTGGTTTTCTCAGCCATCTCCCTGTAACCCTACTGGGGGAATAGTGATCCTCCTGCTGCCCTGTGCTAATGTGATTTGTTACGCATGGCTGAAGTCGACTCCGAGTGTTTTATAAATACTGTTTGTTTTCTATAAAAAGTGCATGCATACTGCTGAGAAGGGGTTAAAAGTCCAACAGAATCTGACTGAAACCTAATCCTCTCCTGGTTATATCTCTTCTGTGAACTAGATTTCCTTCTGAACAGGCTGGAAGCACCCTTTGAATAACTTACACCTGCTCTAATATCACTGCATGGTCTAATAAACCTGTATGGTGCCCTGTGGGTGTCACAGTTGGACTGTTAAGCACATGCCAAGGACATTCCTCTCAGTTTGGAGACAAATCCTGCTCCAAGGGAGCAAACCTAGCCTTAAGACAGCACATAAAATATTACAGATTCCTGGTTTATCAAGTAACTAATGACAGGGAATAAATGTTCTTCTTCCAAGTCATCCTCTCATGTAAAAGCATCATCCAAGACCTGCCTAGCAGAGCAGCACTCAGTTAAAGCACCGAAACTGATGTTTCTGGTCTCCATACTGGAGCAGCTGGTTTGCAGTGGTAATTCCCAGAGACCATAATTCTCAGGGATCTCTGTGAGACTCAGGAATTCTCAGCAGCTCCTGGGATCAACTGCCAGGAGATGAACAGGGGACTTTTGCACAGAGTATTTCTCCTTATAGAGTTTCAAAGTGAATTTCATATATGACTACATTACAGCTACCTGGAAAGAGATTTTGAGCTCAGCAGCAGCAAAGCAGCTGAACCATGCTAGAAGTTGACAGGCTTTAAAGAAAAAGTTAATTCCTATTTTCTTTTACCCACAGGTCTACCCACCGATAGCGCCGGCATTTTGGCACTACCTGCGGGTAGAAGTGAGTAGCGGGTATTTGAATACTCCCACCTCTTTATTTTGCAGCTTGGTAGTGTTTCCTGACCTCCTAGTTTGTCCATTGTGCAAAAATAATGAGCTTCCATTGTAGTTGCCATTCTTCTGTGAATGTAGTCTTGTAGTAATTCATGTTGGTTTGTGATTGGGTTGGTTGCTAACCCAAGTCACAAAAACACGTCTGTATGCAGGGTTAAAGACAAAAAAAATTCAAATCTAAAAGCCAAGGCCATATCATACATTCTGACTATAGCACGGAACCAGTGTACAGAAATCCATACCTGCACCTCCTTTTATAAACACATTTTACATTCGTGAGAAGAGTATGGAGCTTCTGTTCTGTTATATCATTTTTGCAAAGATTGTTCAACTCAACTTGATATCATTTCTTCCCTCTTTTGTCCCTCAGGAGCATGAGCAGCTCAGCTATTCCTCCACAAGGTCCAAGGCTCCAAGTGTTATCATCACAGGTCTCAAGCCAGCCACCAAGTATATATTTCATATCAGAGTCAGGACGGCAGCAGGATACAGCGGCTATAGCCAGAAGTTTGAATTTGAAACTGGAGATGAAAGTAAGTTTCACTGAAGGGAAAAAAAAAAAAGTACAACAGAAGTAGCATCTAATTCTAAACCAACGAGACATTGAGAGGTTGAATGGCTGAACCCATACTATTTGTTTATCACAACATGACCAGTGCTATGTGATAAAAAAGCCTCAGACTTACAGTTCTGCATTTACAACACATAGAAATGTTAGCCCAATGCTGCAGCTGAAGGAATGTTCTCTTCCATAAAATTTCCTTGTGGGTTCCTTCCAAGCTAAGATGTTCTAGGATTCTCTGATCCTTTCTTTCCTTACAGAAATCTTGCCTCTTGACATCTAGAAATGCCCTTAGCCAGGCTTTCCATAAGTCCAGCAGCTTCTCACAAGCTCCCAGTGTTGGACTCTTCACCCTGTAGTTGCCAATGCTCCCAGACTCCACAAATAAAAAACTGAAAATTTTTATATGCATTTCCATCAACCAGTAAACCTACTAAATTTGGCACTAAGAAGCAAGAAGCCTTGCTATTCCTGCAAAAGATGCAAAAAGGGTTCATGTGTGATGTTCACCTCTGAAAGATTTTATATTTGTTATGTGTTGCCCTCTATGTTCAAAGAAACATAGAAAAAGGTATTTACATGTATTGGAGGGGAAATTAGTGTAGTAGATACAACACTAAAACACTCATTAATTAAATTACTTTAATTAGCCAATTATGTATACCATGTTTTTCATTAGTGTTTTAGAATTCAAGTTGTTTAAGCTAATGTACAGACTCAAAACTATGTAAGTGCTTCCAAGAGCACCTAGGGATTTGTGTTCCATTTTTATTGCTTCTTAACTTCTATTTCAAAAATCAATCAGGGATAGATTTCCAAGTGCTTAATGCTTAATTGGACTTTTTAAAATTTGCTGGGTACTTAAGCCAATTGGTTTGAATAGGAGTTGAGCACTTGGGTGCTTTCAATAATTTCAGTACGTCTTTTCTGTATCTTCTGGTGCAATAAATACATGGCTTAATTCATATAAAAAGAAAATAGGATTTAAACCTCTGTGAGATTTCACATTGTGAAAATCTAAATCAGGAAGACTGTGGCTCCAGTGACATTTCCCTCATTGGTAGTGAGGGAATCTCCTGGGAGTCACATTCCCCTTACTCCGTCCTGGCCCCATCTCTCCTTCTGAGGGCTCTGATACAGCTGGCCCTTGGGCTGCATGGTAAACTTAATTTTAACATCCTTTTTGAGTATAACATCAAAACTGAACATGATACTGAAATAAACTGGAAAAATAAATCTGTTTATGATGCCATAAACAGACCTAACGCAGTTTTTCTCTCAATAATTCTGATTTCTTTTACTTCTGTGTTGAAACTAGTACATGGTGTCACATAGCTGAATAAATAGAATACAGCAATGGTTTTGTCAGTATTTCAAGATACTGAGTAACATTTGCACAGAGAGATTTGGGAGAGGTGTGTTGAGATTTGGGCTGCTTGGTTCTGTCAGTACCCATAAATGTTAATTTGCTCTTGCTAGCCTGCATCTGTCTTACAAACCAGTCCTACTCCAGCTGTGTAGGAATCTCTCTTCATCATTTACTATTCTGGCAGTGTGAAGCTCAGCTGAAAATTTACTGATTTTTTAATATTCATTTTTCTCAATTCTTCTGAAAGATAGCAAATAATATCAGGCCAAGGCAGACTATTGCAGCTCCCTCCATCCCTGCTCATTAAAAACAAGTTACCTGGTGAAAATTCCACTTTTGCAATTACTTTTTGTGGACTTTCAATTAGATTTGAATTAACTCAAAAGTAGCATTTTCATGAGAAGGCTGGGAAGAACAGAGTGTTTTAAATGTCTGTGTTGTGAACAGAAAATTTATCAACCAACACTCTCATGAAAATAACAAAAAATATTTTAAGTCATGTGTTTGATAAAAAATCCTCCTTAATTGGCCTTAGATTGCAACATCCTCCAGCTCTCTGCCAATTGAACATGTTACAGTGGAGAAGAATTAATTCCCAGACCAGTTGCAGGTAAACATCCAAGGTTATTCCATTTACCCTGCTTGAATGTTGACAGAATTTGTTAATAGATGATGCTAAAGCAAGCAATCAAAAATTGGGGTTTTTCTTTAATAGCCTAATTCTAGAAGGTTAATGATTCATCAGCTGTGAGATGTGTATGTCAGTGTACTAAAACACACTGTCCTTTGGCACGGCACTGTCCTGCCTTCTCTGATGTACTGGGTGAAACACTACCTGTGTCACTTCAGTTGTAAAGTCATAAAGCATAAAATAGATACATCATCACCAGGAGCACTAAAACATTTTGGTGGGATTGCTAAAGGTGGTGCATGAGGGAGAGAGAAGACCAAATCTGCAGTGGTGGTGGAGGAAGTTAGTTATTAGTGCTGGCGTGCTTTTTGGGAAGCACCACCCTCACTTACTGAGCCACGGCCTCTGGAGCTCTGTTGTGAACTCTTCTCCCTGCTGCAAAAACAAACAAGTGAAGCATCCAAAAGAGTGACATTTTTATTTTCTTTGTGGTAGGAAATGTAGTTACCTAGGATAGTCAGAAAAATTCTCCTCAAGGAAGCAGGGATGGATGAATGGATGCTGACAGGCATTTCTCCCCCTTTTAAAGCCCAGAGGCTGCACCTGGGAAACGTGAAACCTTTCCAAGGCACAGCAACCACCACTTGTGACTTTCTTTCTTGTTGCCATTTTATTCAGTCTCTGTTTCAGCACCTTGCAGGCAAAACACTCCTAGCAAAGCTGGCAGGTTTTCATACACTCCAGCACACACACAGCTGCCACTGCTGGGGCTTCAAATTGGAGCATAAACCTCACTTGTAGCTCCTGCTTTTATCTGTCAGAATTACCAGCTATATCTGAGTCACCACAGAAACACTCTGGTCCTTCCTAACAGAGAATAAAATGTGTTCTGACAATTAAGAAAAACATTTTTCCTAGGGCACAGTTGCTTTAATCTCTGACTGTTACCCTCTCTGGGTTTTTTTTCCCCTTCTCTTCTAACCAGCTGTTTTTGGAATACCTTTTCTGGTTGGTTGGTTGGTTTTGTTGGGTTCTTTTTTTAATTAACGATTCAAACTTTTTTTTTTTTTCCCCTAAAGAAATTTTTTATTTACATTACCTCAGAGGTCCTTCTGCCCAGAGGAATTTGTAAAATATTGAACAATTTACAGCTTTAAGGCAGTTTTCATGTCAAAGCAGGGCATGTTCTAAAACCAAGGGTATTTTCCTTCTTGGCCTTCCCATCATTAGGAAAAATAATCTGCAAGTGGAATGGTTGGCTTGTTCTGGAAGGGACCTAAGGGACAAAGTAGCTTTTATGCACTGTGTACTTGTGCTTGGGCTAAATACAGTGATAAATGTGAGCACATGATGATCTTTAATCCAAAAGCAATGCAGACTTTGTATACTTTAAATTATTAACAACAAAACCCTAAACATTTCAGAAATGCTAATGTAATACCTGACTAGGTGTTTTATAAGTTTGAAGACTGTGAAGAAATAATTGGCTGAAACTGCAGTCTTGATGTATCAATATCTTTAATTTCTTTACCATAGTCTCAGACGGTGATTTTTGTGTATTGCCAGAAAATTCTGCTGAATTTTCACATTCTTCTCCCTCTTCCTACAGCCACAAGTCCTTAACTTTTTATCCTCAAATCAGGCTATTTTTGGATTTGTCACCAGATGGGACTCCATTCTTTCCAGAAGTCCAAAGCTCAAGAAAAGGGTCATGAATCATTGATTCCAGTGCAGGTCCACTGCTGGTTTAAGCACATGGCCTGGTTCATGCCATGGCAGAGAAGCCATCCCAAGGATTTTTAGAAAATCTATTGCATTACCAATGCAAAGGTGGCCTTTTGGTTTTTTTTTAACGATTTTTAATGTTTTGACAACAGTAAGTTGAATTCTTTGTTGACACAAAACAAATCAGATGACACATATCTCATATTTAGAAACTTCTTGTTGGATCTCTCCCCACCTCTGTCTTGTCTTACTGTTTATTCAGTATTAGTCAGCACTGGATACCAAAGAATGTCTCATTTAGTCTTTAATTATTTCCTTGCTGTGTTTAATACTTTAGCCATTTGTTCTTCACATTTGATTTTGGTCTATCTGATTGCACCACTGTTTGTGTCCAGAAATCCAAAAAATACTTCACTTTTGCTCTGCATTTCCTAAACAAGAGCAACATCCTCATTCAAATCTCAAACTGCCTGCACAGGCTTTCCATGTATCCACTGGTCAGGAAGAGGATTTTAAGGGAAAACACTTGGAAGAAAGCTTTTCAGGTGAATAGACACCAAAAAGTTTTACATTCTTATGCTAGTGATGGTCCCTTTTAAGTTCACCTTTTATTGTACTTGTGGGGTGCCCTCGTGGCAGGGAGAAATGATAAATCTGACTCCATGTTCTCAGAAAGCTAATTTATTATTTTATGATAGTATATCATACTAAAGAGTACTAAACAATGCTAAAGAATACAGAAAGGATATTTACAGATGGCTAAAGTGATAATAATGAAACTCCTGACTCTCTTTTCAGAGTCCAGCACAGCTTGGCACTGATTGGCTGATAAGTCAAAACAATTCACATGAAATGAATGAAACAACCACTTGTTGTAAACAATGTCCAAACACATTCCAAAGCAGCAAAACACAGGAGAAGCAAATCAGATAATTATTGTTTTCTTTTTTCTCTGAGGCTTCTCAGCTCCTCAGGAGAGGAATCCTGGGCAAAGGGATTTTTCCAGAAAATATGACTGTGACACACCTTTCCTTTGCTTTCTCATTCCCCCTTAGACTGAAGCCCATCAGCTCACCTTATCACAGGAACTGCACAGGAACTACATTTGCATTTATGAAAATGTAAATGTTGCCCTAATGAGACTTTGTGTTTTTCTTGCCTACTGTTCTTAAGCAGTGTTGTTTACAATGCCTTGTAAATCCCCCTGACAGCCTGTTCCTGACTATTAGAGCTCCAGTGCTCACTGTCCACACTTATCTGTCTTACAGCTGCTCACTGTTATCAGTCTGGCTGTCTTTCTGTCACTTTTTTATCTTTCAGTCTGCTGGAGGGTCTGCTGCCTGATAGATGTCAAGTTGAAGTAACCAAGGCATGTAGCTGAGGGACAGAAGTGAGCTGTCATTAGGGCTTCCAGCTCTTTTATACCAAACACACCAGCTTGTAAAATGTTTTGGGGAAATTTGCTCAAAGAAAGAGCAGAGCTGAAAGATTCTCTCTGGTTTTCATCCTCTTGCACTGTGAATAAAACATCTGCACCATTTCTTCCAGTGTGCCCAGTGAGGAAAAGAGGAAGCCTCAGGGTATTTCCCTTCAGCCCAGAGGGGAGGGAAAGTGCAGCTCCTCTTCCATACATTTGGATGAAGAACCTAGAGAGCAGATGAGACAGGGCATGGATGTAAAAGGTGAATTGTAGGGGCAGAACTGACACCAGGCTGGATGCAGAAGGGATTTCTGGGCATGGTGTTGAGCAAGGAAGCTGTAAAGATGCAATTAGAAACCAAGCATCATTTCAGGCCTATAGCATGAGTTAAGCATGAAGAGCAATGGCAGTGAGGAGTTTGTCTGGATAAAAATCTCCTGGGTGCATATATAATCCATGCTGCAGTTTTAAAATCACTTGGACTAATGACATCAGAAGCAGGTAAAATGTACTTGAAGAGTTTTGCCACCCAAACATTGCAGTGTGCTACTGAAACATCTTGGATAAATCATAAATTCTTCCTTTTCCTTGTCTTAACTACTCATTTTTAAGTGTTTTCTGTCCAAATGAACTCACTTAGCAGACAGGTAGACAGAATGAAAAATAGAAGCAGACTAAGCAGCCAGCCCAGTTAGAGGGGTGCTAAGGTCCCTTAGCTCTGCTCATGGTTTATGATAAAGTTCAGGTGCCCTGGACAGTGCAGAGACAACAAAATATTGATTTTAGCTATAGGAATTCTGGCCATGTTATCCAACATGAGATTCTGGAAAAAAATGCTGTGATTAGGTGCAGCATTCTGATATGTACACACAAAGGGATGAAATGAGGTTGCAGGAACTTGCTTGACCTTGAAACCCACCACAGTTGTTTTTTAAACTGAGTTTTTCTGTCTTGTATAATCAGGAAGTTCTGAGGAGAATCACAGGGTCCAATGACCAATAGACCAATATACACAGAAAAAATAAGGAAGGAAATCCAGGAAGTAACAAAAAATATTCAAGAATATGCACAACAGAATCAAATAATTCTCTTAGTATTTACAACTTCACCATAAGAGAAAGCTGGAGAAATGAGAAAAGAGCAGAGAGGTTGAGAGACGCATAGAATTTAATTTAGAATGATAAAATGCTGTAAAAATTCTAGGTATTGAGTGTCCCTGATTACTGTCTTCTCACTGCCTAAATAGTTTTTTGTGGAACCTTTTACCTGTATGTGATAAATCTGTGTATAAATATTTCCATGATTTTGCTTTACCAGCCTCTCTGTCAGTTTTTAACAAATTCACATTTTCTAATTATTCTTGTCTGTCATTTGACATTTTTATCTGACAGGTAAATTAAAGTCATCTGGAAGTTTCAGGCTTGAAAATCCCTTGTAGTGATTTAACTACATGAAAAAAAAAATCGTAGTGTCTTCAACTCTGGCCTCTAAAATACAAACAAGAGAAACAGAATTATCACTTTTCAAGTAGGTACAGTCTCAGCTAAAAATCTGTATTGTTTACAGACAGAAAGAACATCAATCAGTCTGAATTTCTTCCCTTCATTAATGTGCATTTGGTTCCTCATAGAAAAATGTATGTTATTAAATGGGTAGATTGGATTCTCTTTTAGCTAGAACAACAAAAAAAAAAAAAGAAAATAGCAGCTCCATCCAGAAATGATGCAGGATACATCTTCATCTTGGTAGCTGCAGGTACTTCTTTGGGCCATGGAATCAGTCCCTGCATTTGCACCAGGAAGGTTCCTGGGTTGTTGCTTTGGCAGTGAATGTCTGTTGAAAAAAATCACAGTTAATTTGTCTTTTGACAAGTAAATTCTGTTGTTAATTTTGAGCTTGTGTTTTGCTTTCCTCCTACCAAATTCACTATTTTTGCACACATCTTCTTCCTGTTAAAAACAAAATGAGAGCTGCAGTTTGTTCTCTCCACTGCGGAGGTGGGCAGGAAAGACTCCTCTGAAACCTTCTCCATGTACAACTTCAAGCCATGCCTGACTTTAATAATCTTTGCCACATTTTTTAGCACAACTCCCACTAGTCTGAAAACTGTATTCAGCATTTGCATTGTTTCTTGTGTGGCATGATATTTCTTATGTTACATTTTTCCAACTAAACCTGAACCTGTGGAAGGTGACACAGAGCTGGAATCCACTGCCGTGACATCACTAAATATCATTTAACTATTCAGTCAATATTTTCTCCATCATTTCTTGGAAGATGTGTATACTTAACTTATCTGAATCCCTTGAAGTTTACTGCCTGTGCATGCTTCCATCAAATTATTTGGACAGAAACCTAACGGCAGGAACCTAAAAAGTTGGTTTTGCTGAAAATTACTCTTACAAAGCCAATTTACACCACGAGTTTTTAAGTCACACACAAATCTTGTTCAGAAGCCAAATGCTTTTCTAGGAAACAGAGTTTTATGAGGCTTTGGATAGCAATGTGTGCATTGCATTGAGCTTCATCAGCTGCAAATGAGAGAATATCACCTGCTGAGCTTTCTAGACAGCAGCCTGGGTGATTTTCCTAAGCCTTGATCACCTGGTGCCTAAAGAAAGCTGAAGATTTTGCTTATTGAACAGTTTGCAAGTTTAGCAAATCAAAGTTGCTTCCTATTTTCAGAAGTCATTATATTGAATTATTTATTCTTCTTTCAAAGCAATGTTTTATTTCCCATGGAAATAGTAAGAGTTGGGTAAATGTCATGTGATGTAAATGTTCAAGTGGAACTGAGTTTAACAAATAAAACTTTGGATTCAAAAGACAGGAGACAGAGAAAAAAAATGAGCCTAATTCTTTTTCTGCTCATGTTGTATTTGGATAGTGAGGACCACCTGGACTGTAAGTAGATAAATCCTCAATGTAAAAAATTAATATTATATGCAATAAATAAACAAAATTAGGAAGTCTCCAACGACTGGATAATTTCAGGTGATCTTTTTTAGCTCCTAAACATCCTACAAAAAGCAGAAAGAAAAACAAGAGGCCTAAGATTTTTTTTTTTTTTTTGTCAACTACAGTGTTGCTAATCACCAAAGCATGTTATGATAAACTGTATGTATTTTGTGGCAATGAAACTGAGCACCAGACATGCTGAAGAATGTGTGAAGCTACACATGAGGTGTGGGGGTTTTGCTTTTGCTTCCTCCTGAACCCAGTTTAGTATCTTCACATACCCAGCACTGCTGCTGACTTCACTGGGACAGGGGGACGGAGAGAACTTCTGAATTAGGTGCAGGATTGAGATAAATAAAGCTAAGGAAGAAAATACAGTTTTGTGTCCAAAATCCTCTCATATTCAAACTTTAGTAAATTGCAAGTGTCTGATAGTGACAAATCCTCCTTTTAGAAACCTGCAAAATCATCTTCCCTCCATCCTAGCTGGGACATGGATTATGGTTTCTCACAATTGCATCTGATGCCCTTGCTAAACACTGAGGAAAACTTTAAAAACAAATTGTAACATTTGACCATTGAAATTATTTCAGCCATTCTGCAAAATCCCTGGGTGATGGATGGAGCATCAACCCCTTTTCTCTGTGCTTCTCTTTCAGCTTCTGATATGGCTGCAGAGCAGGGACAGATTCTTGTAATTGCCACTGCTGCTGTGGGTGGGTTCACTCTGCTGGTCATCCTCACTTTGTTCTTCCTCATCACTGGCAGGTAATTAAAACATTGTTCTCGTGTAGTCCCATACAAAATTAAGAATTTCAGAATAATAATCAAGTCATTAGACCATATTTTACAGCTAAAATTAGGGTTAGACAAAGTGGAATAATCCTCTTTGTTCAACACTGGTCATACAGTTCTTTTCTAAGTGTGGTTTTTCATAAAGAAACACTTTGGGGAGATAAGAAATTATGTGAAATCAAGAAGTAGTTTGGATATTTAGAAATAGGTTTCTGGACCTCTTGCCTGCAGTGATAATTTAAAAATGCAGTATACCTGCTGCACCCTCAAGGCTCTGACATTACATGGAAAAGAAAAAAAAAAATAAAATGAGAAAAAATCCCTACAGTATATTCTACAAAATCTCATAATTGTCAGTTGCAAAACTTTAGAGAGTGCACTTCTCAGATATCAACAGAGGGTGCTGCGCTTTTAGATTTGTAATTACACCGTTTTCTTGGTACAGCATTACCTCTAATTTGAACAGAAAGTGAAGTTCTATCAGTGCAGGCCAGAGGTTTGTTTGCAATACCCCAGCAATACCCTAAATATGGCACTGCAGTAGCTGCCATTATGTGAATTAATGCTCTCTCTGCTAAATAATAAAACCAGTTAAATCTAACATTCTGGTGAAGGTAATGAGAGCAGTTTTCCTTGGAACATACTGTGGCCTTAGATAATCTTAGAGGCTGAGTAAATATTCCTGCAATTACTACAGAAGGTGACAAGCAGTAGGATGTTTCAGAAGAGACAGGAATTATTTAGACAGAGACAAATTTCCAGAGAAAATGATTGTGTGGAATCCATATGTGAAATCCTGAAACAGCTCAAACACTTCCTTTAGAAAAAAAAATCACTAAACTTGGGAATGAAAAAAAAATATGGAAATGGGTTTCTTTCTGTGTTTCTTCCTCCTGTTTTCTACTGTTAAGAATATCAGAGATTCTCTCAGCTTTCTACTGCCTTACTCAATGGGACCATTTCAACTATGTAAGATAGGAAATCATTTTGAAGTGCTGCTTAAATGCAGTGATAAGAGCATGTTCCACAGAAGACAGAGAAAGAAAATTTTGAATACTCAATTTACTCTAGGACTGGAGGCAAATTTCAGCATGAAAAATGGCACTGGTACCCTACAGATGTGCTCTGCTTCACTGTTTGGAATTAACAATCTGATGAGCTGTCGAGTCTCAGGGCTGCTGATGAGCCTATTCAGAGTGGAGAGGCTGGGTGAAATGAGCACCTGCCTCTGCACTGTGCTGGGTCATTATCCACAAGGAGCAAGCAGGAAGCAGGGCTGTCGTTTTCAGGTAGGAATATGAAAGCAACAGAGGCTTCAAGACACAGGACTGGGGTCTTGGCTCAGTTTCAGGACACGGGATGTTAAAGCTCAGTCTGATTTTGCCTTATCTCTGGTTGTTCTGCAGCCAACATGAGCAGAGAAATGAGGAGAGTCCTCTGCTGGTGATTAATCACTGGCTTCTGTAGTCAAACTTGGGGACCACGTGGATGTTTAGGAGGGTTGGGGAAGGTTAAAGTCGTGTTTCTTTGCCTGTTCCCTTGGGCAAGCACTTGGAGTGTAAGAACTTTAGGGCTCTGGACAGGTGGCGCCCTACAGAACAATTGTTCAGGTCCTAAAAGTGGCACTGGCATCCTTAGGGAGTCCCAGCAAGGGGTGTTCAAGTGGTGTTCAATCTCAAGGTTTCCACAGAGTCTGAGAATCCACTGGGTTGCATTTCCCCACAAGGGCACACCAGCTTCAGGAGTTTCTGCCTTTATTTTCCTCCTTCATCACATGAGTAGCAGTGAATGAACTTGAATGAACTTGTGCCTGTTCCTGCTGTGAGGTGGGTGTGTTCACCTGTTCCTCAAAGGCCTCCACTGTTAGTATGGATTTACTGACTGTAGTTATTTTTATTTCATTTTATAATGCTGTTAATGTTCACACAGAGGACAGTCTTTTTTTTTTTTTTCAAGCTGGTTTTGGAACTGCATGTCTGTACTCCAGAGCACACATCCACAGGCACTGCTGTTCTCCACAGGCATCAGAGCCTCAACAACCCTTTGCTGTCCTTTAAACCAAAAGATTCCCCTCCAAATAGGCTGCTCAGTGAGTGACAGCTTTAAGACCAAGAGCAAATATTTTGGTTTTTTCTTGGCTGAAACGTTGGTCCTGCCATGTGACCCCCTAAATCAGCATTATCAGACCTGCAGGTAGGCAGTGTTCAGCAGCTCAGACTGCACAGACCCACTCAGCAAAAGAGACAAAAGGGGTCCTGATGTGAGAAAAATGTTTTCTTTTTTCATGAAACATGATGAAGTCATTATAATTCTATCATTAAGAAAATGAGAGGGTATTTTACCCACTGTGTATGAAATTTAATGGGATAAGGTTTAATTACCACAGGGCTATGCATGCAAACAGGAATGCAGGAAAATAATAATTAATTGAAGTATCAGAATTCTTTGGAGGAGTCAGAAAAAAGTATTACATCAAAGTTAAACTCAGGTAGTTATTGTCAAGCTAATCATTCAACCATGATCTGTTTTACTTTGTATATAATCCATTTGTAGTTCATCATGCATATTTCCCTCTTTAGATTCATAAGTAACTATATATTCCAAATCCATAGAACTTGGCTTTCATAAAATTGCAGATAAAACTCGGTGCACATCTGTATTGTTCAATTTTATTTAAAACCTCACCTGTTTTTCTTGAAAGATGCCAGTGGTACATAAAGGCCAAAATGAAATCTGAGGAGAAAAGAAGGGCTCATTTGCAAAATGGACACCGTAAGTAGTTGAACACTGTATAATATCTATATCATGTTTTAAATTAAGAAAGTCCACTGAACAGCTTTTGCCCTTGATGTTTTAATCTGATTATTTGAGTAGTTCCTTATTGTCTGCATCATCAACGGTCTTTATTTTTGTTTGCAATTTCACTAAATCTATTCTAGTTATTAAAGGGTTCTTTGGTATTCAGCTAATAATATTTAGCAGGTTTTCAGGTGTATTTCTTTGAATTCTCAGTTGTTCTGGGTACTGGATTTTTGCCTCAAAATTCCTCTGCTGGCAACTGTATAACTTATTTGTATCTAGTTCTCTTTGGATTTAGGGATCTGCACTTCCAGCCACCCAAGAAATGAGAAGTGGAATGGTTTGTTCCTGCTCACTGATCAGTACAGTGAGAGAAAATCCTGGTGATCTCTCATGGGCAATAATTAGTTTATACAGCTTCGTTTAGTTGCCTACTTTAAATTAGTTGCCTTACTGTTTCCTGTTAGAGTTACAATGTAAATCTTTTTTTTATTCAAAGGGTATTGCACATATCAGATTTTATTCTTTTATAATTTTGATAACATCTCTGGAAGTGCTATGATCAACACAGAAGTTACCAGAAGTAAAATATTTTTTCAGGTGACACCACTATATCGAGCCAAGTGTCTCTTACTGTCAAGGAAAAGGGCACATTTGCCCGTAAAGTATACTGCCTAGAAAGATGGTTTTGTCATTTGTTTCCAAGCATGGCCAGAAATAAAAAGACAAAAACCCTCCTCCTGGAGAGTTTGATATATGCCTCTGAGACCGTGACTGAATTTGAAAAAAGCCTCACTCAGTGTCTTTCAGGCCAGGGTAAATGATGACTGTATTTCATGTTGACACAAAGCTTCATCTCAGAGCCTTCCCATTCATTTGTAGTGATCTCAGCATCACACTGGAGGGGGCAAGTCTCTACTCATATATGTGCTCCACAGAACCAAGAATAAAGAGGAATTACTGTTTTAGACTCAGCTATTAACTGACAGGAGAAAGAAGGCTGAGAAATGCTTCATTCTTTTTAAAGGAATTCTCTGGACCCAGCTGCAGATACCTCTTTTTGTCCTGATAAATTGATGGATTATTAGCATCAACTTCTGATGATGGATTGAAAGATTTCCAGACCTTATTCCCACACAGATAGTCCAGAAGAAACAACACAAGTTCTTGAACATGCTATGCTCAGAAACACAAGGGATATCAGCCATGCCAGAAAATGACAGCTTGTTGGAGCCTGCCAAAGCAATCTGGCACCAACCCACCACTGCCATGGCCATCTCCAAGGAAACAGACAGAAGTTATCTTGAAAATGGATTTGGATATTTTTGTTGTCATCTTGCACCTGGCTCTCTGGCTGTTCCAGCTGATCAGAAGAGAACAAAGCAGCACAGCCCTCCAGAACTCATCCTGAGAGAAAAGGAACTCAAAGATTTGACCTGTTTGGCAAAACAGGATGTTCAGCCATCCTCTCCTAAATGAAAGGAATGAACTAGAAACAACTGTTTTCAAAGTAAAGGACAGATTGCCTCTATTGCCCAAGGGGCAGCAAAGGGGAAGATAAACTGCTTTGGCAATAATCACTGCTGTTTTGAGGCCGTGCTTTTCCCCATGTCATTGAGCCCTCACTTGGTGCCTCTGCAGACCCTTTTTCAAGTGACCAGCTCTTCTGTTGGGTTCTGAAATTTTAAACCTGGAAGATGTAATATATTATTCTCAGTCCTTTCAATTGTTTAGTCAAAAAAAAAAAAAAAAACAAACCAAAAAAAACATTGTTGCAATGCATGAATGTCAAGGAGTTCCTGATTCCTCTTATTCTCTCTTTCTTGCAGTACATTTCCCAGGACTCAAAACATACATAGATCCAGACACTTATGAAGATCCATCTCTTGCTGTCCATGAGTTTGCCAAGGAGATTGATCCTTCAAGAATTCGTATTGAAAGAGTCATTGGGGCAGGTAAAACTATCCCTACTGTAAAAAAATCCCTAGGCATGGCAATACTGCTTTTCATAAGCTTTAGGAAATTAATTTATTATCAGTTTTTTGTGTAGGATTGATTTTTTGCCTGGCTTTTTGGGGATTTTTTGTTTTGTTTTGTTTTATAGATGTATTCAAAACACTGTGTCACTCATCATGTGCCATAGTTATTGTCATGTATTCTCAGTCACTGAGGGTGAAATTAGATCAGAATCTCTTTCTGTGGGGATATAAGTTCTGAATGTAGAAGACTGAGAAAAAATTATTCTCAAATAGAAGACTGGAAGGAAGAAAAGGAGAGGCTGGCTTGGGATAGGCTTTTCTGTCTGGAGAAGGATCACTGGCAGAGAGGGAAATCAGGAAGATCTGTTGATAAAATGTAGAGAGTATGAAAGATGATGCCCTGTAATCCTTTTTTTAATATTGTTTCATATATCTTAGTCCCTCTAGAAAGGAAGGGTATTTTTCAGTTTAAACCCCTCATTTAATGGTATGTTACTGCACTGATAACCATGGAAATATCCCCAGTCTTGCTAAGAAGTGTTTCATGCACTAGAAAATGTTGTGTAATAATCCTGCAGAAATAAAACCAGGTCTGCTAGCAGGCAGGAGAGAGAAAGTAAAAGAAAATTCTGTTTCACATTGCAGTGCATAGTGCTGGAGTACTCCAGTGCTTTACCTGGTTGCTTAGGCCACATCACCTGCAGCTGGAGCTGTGCACATCTGGAATTAGGAGCTTGGGAGAGCCCCCAGAGGTCTGACCTCAGCAGAGAACATTGTTTGCTTTCTTCTATTTCTTCCCTTTCTTCAGGCACGGTATAGGTATTGATGTCTTAGTTTATAAAGCAGATTGAGCTACATTCCACCTCTGTGTAACTGCTGATTTCAGTTTAATACAGAAGACAAGGATTATTTGTTTCTGTTGAAATTAAAATTGTGTCCTTAATCGCAGTTTAATTCATTTATGAAAACTCTCAGCTTCTCTCTCTGCTTTCTTCTGTGCATGGAAGTGTATGCTTTGACATATTTTACTTTTATGGGTTTCATTTTTATGGTTTTTATTTTCTAAAATTACATGGATAATTTTTCAACTTCAAAAATACTCACCTAACAGGACTTGCAAACAGGTTGCCATGAAATTTAAACCCATTTCCATGCATACAAGATACAGGTTAAATACCATGGCTGAGGCAGGGAGGGTAAAAATTCCCACGCAGTTCTTCAGTAGCTGCTCAGGGACAACAGCAGGATCATTCTCAGCAGTCCTAAAGGTTTCTGTGCATTCTCTCTAATTCTGTAGTACACATTTTAATTGGATATAAAATGGATTTCCTATCACAAGAGAATTACTTTTAAAAGATGCTAACAATTTTCACCTAAGTGAAACCAAAAATCAGCATCTTCTCTTTTAACAAGTCAGTTAGTAGATTCACTTCTAAATTTGTTCTAACATTTTATTTTGGCCATTAATTCTCATTTTTAATTTATGTAACTTTTTAATTTTTCAAAATTATTTCCATTCAAGAACCAAAATATTTCATTCTGAAACTGCCAAAGTGAAAAATCACAAATACTCGAGAAAAAAGAAAATTCTAGCATTTCTGGTCATGACATTTTTAAAACTGTTCTCCTGGAAGCAGCTTCCAGTTTGTTTTTTTTCAATTGAAAAAGTCATGTCCAAAAGTTCTTGATAATTCACTACTTGCAGTTCTGATGGCTGTCACACTCAAGGAAAGTATTTTTAGTTAGCTTCTTTTGTCAGCTTAACTCTAACCTAACTCTGTACCCAAGTTATACTTTGAAGTATTTGGTAATTATATCTCACCCATACACTTTTTCTGCTCCATCTCTTCTTGCTGTTTGGCTTAAGGGTTCAGCCCCTCTTCAAGAAATGAATTCCCAGAGTTACTTTGTCAAGTCCATCCTAAAATTTACAATTATCCTTCTATTTTCTCTGTTAAAATATTGAAACTTGAGGAAGAGACCAACTCTTCAGTTTTTCCCAGAGCAGGGAATATTCTCTGCATGATCTAAATCTCCTGCAAGTTCTCCCACAGGTGTAAAGACTGAAATGGGGAAGTGACTTGGGCTGTCTTTGGTGCTGTGACCTTTCAGTTCTCTCAGCAGCCACTGCCTGTGCTGCAAGACATTTGTTCTGATCCCATGCAGTAATACCAGGCTGCACTTCAGACTTTTAAGTGACTGACTGCTCCTGTTTCACTTTCAGTACCACAAATGCCCTGCTGAATGCAAAAAGGGACGTGTGGTTTGCACAGATTAAATTTCTAGACTGCTCAATTAGCTCCTTTTTGTATAATATACAGAAACATGGGTGAGGTTTCTGTTGTTAAACCAGAGATTATTTACATTTTATTAAAACTGAACAGGCAGTGGACTCTATCTTTTTCTCTAGTTGTGATCAGCCTTTTCCCTGGAGCAAGGAAAAATGTTGACTTCATTGACACCTGGCTCTTAGCTTCAACTTATTACACATGCAGTCATGAACCTCAGCTGCTGCAGGGTCAACATTTATCCTGTTTATCTTCAAACCTGAGCAGTGAGAATGAGATTCTTAGATTTTGAAAACCCCTTTGGTTGAATCCATTCCCCTTTGACTTTAAAAACATTGAAAATTCTTTATCTGAGCAGAAGTGTAGAAAAGATACTGTGGGATGAAATCTTGTCAGAGTCTTAGTGTAAATAATTCAATGCTTTAAATTATATCATTGATCTCCATCTAGTCTAAAACAGAAGTAGAAGGTATCATACACCTTAGGTTTCTGTCTGTTCTGAAGGTGATGAGCTCAAGTTTGGCATTATGTCACAAAAAACCTGCTGGTAGTCTTTATGTTCACCAGTTTATCAATCCCAATATCCAAGGGGATGGAAATTTCTTTCTAACTTTCCAAATCATGCATCCAAAAAAAAGTAAAAGGAACAGGGGTTCCTTTCCCTGCTTTGGGTGTTGTGCAGATAATAAATCTTGGAATTGCAAGTTGTTCAGCTGCCTCCTTCAGTTAAATTCATTTTAAAGCACTTGGTAACAGCCTTTTAGAGTCCCTGAGGGCTGAATGTCATTATTTATGAAATTCTGAAGCTGTAATATTCTTGTATAATCTTGTTGTAGCAAAATGATTTATTCTATAACCTATGCTTTCCAAATTAGTCTTAAAATGAGATTTTGCAAGTCTGCAGATTTATTGGCAACAAAATTTCTTTAAAAATCTGATATTAAGGCTCTAGTATTTTTGCTTTTTACTGCTTCTTCAAGAGAAAGAATTGGAAAAATGTCTCATTTTAGGCATTTAAGCTAAAAAAAAAAAACAGCAAGATGCAATAAGGTCATGGCTGTAGAGAAGTGTTCTGGTCCTGCTGAACATGTCACAGAACAGAAGATTGATAGACCATGTCTCCTGCAAAACATTCAGGTTTCATCACTTTCTTTTATGGGAGCACTTTACAAGTCCAAATTATCTACTGCTTTTTCAGAGCAAGTAGTCAGGCAAGCAAACTTTTAAGGAGAGTCTTCTAAAGGTGAAAGGGACAAAATCCTGTAGGAAAATCCTCACACAACTTCCCCTTTTGTCAAAAGATTCCCGGAGCATCAGTCTAATGACATATATTTTCATATATCTTATATTTGCACACATCTTTAATTTATTTTTTTAATTAAGTAGAAATAAATTGGTGGGAGGAACTGTACAAAGAAGACCTGGAACCACTTTATTTTTTTTAGCTGTTTAGGAAGCTGCTAATTTAATCAGAGGTTATGTTCAGCATGTCTTAATTGTACTCTTGCACTTGATGATGCCTCTGTCATTGAAGTGAAAGACAAGATTTGAAATTGTTATTTTAATCTCACTCTTCCTGGATCTAAAGATAATAAAACTTTGCTTTGTTTTAGTGGAACAGAACCTAATAAAATAAAAGTCTTGTAACAATATCCATTCTAATCCTGTTATATCAGGGAGTTATAATTTTCTGAAGTGAAGGTTGTGCCTTTAATGCATCTTTCTTCTAGATTTGCTTCATATCTGAAGATGCACTCTTACAGAATAGAGCTCCTTTATTTTGTTTACTTCTGTCCTTAAAATGTAGAGAAAACTAATACAAACAACATTCAGTGGAGTGTTAAATCCTCAGTTAAATATTATCTGTTAATTACTTGCTTTTTGTTTTTTAGCAGTTCTGATTCCAAAATGACTGGGGTAAAAAATTTAGATTTTCTGTGAAAGCAACCTGCACTGAGAAATGCTTTGAAATATTTCTCTGAACATTGTTTTTCATTTACTGAATTATAACCCATTGAAAACTGACCTGCAGTCATCCAAGAGTATGTTTGCTAGGGGCTCTGAATAACTTCTGGGTGACTTCAAGATCAAAGGAAAGTTGTGATTTCCATACAAACTGAATTATTGAATGTGTAAGGAGAATGCAAGGAGACACACATCCTTCACAGGCCCTACACAGACAGGGAAACATCAGGGGAAACAAGTTTTGGGATTCCTCTCACTGCACAACCCCAGATTTGTTGGGACTGCTGGCCTTTGGCTCTGTGAACAGGGAAATGTGTAATTAATTTCAAGTGTAATTAATTTCAAGGGGTGTGGAAGTCCATTTAAATAAATCATGTGCAAGTGCTTTTCTAGGTCATAACAGCATAAAGTGCTTTTAAAATGCTCTCTGCAGCTGAAGGATAGTCAAGTGTTCTGATAGTCTCAGGGCTTTTCTTAACATACAGCTCTTAGTGCATTTCACCCCTAGAGATAAATATTTCTATCAACAGATATTTTGTCATCAGTGGAATAAAAATCCAAGTCCCATTGCATTCCTTCCTCAGTTATGTATCCCAAACCTGTTGATAGCAATGTTCAGTCTCAGTGGGGAGGGCTGAAGGTTTGCCTTTTGCAGGTACAAGGTGCCATGATCTCTGCTGTGGCACAGAGGAAAGGTGATCATGTCTTGTGAATGCTGCTGAATATCTGGATTTTCTGGGATGTGGTGACACTCATCAATCTGAATATTCAGTCAGTTATTTCTCTGTCCACTTCTATGGGATGTGTGAGTTCCTTGAATATTCTTCTGTACTGTGAGTTACTAACAGATATTTTATCAATTTCAGGGGAGTTTGGAGAAGTTTGCAGCGGACGTCTGAAGACACCAGGAAAAAGAGAGATCCCTGTTGCCATAAAAACTCTAAAGGGTGGCTATATGGACAGGCAGAGGAGAGATTTCCTGAGGGAGGCGAGTATTATGGGACAGTTTGATCACCCAAATATCATTCGCCTTGAAGGAGTTGTTACAAAAAGTAAGTCATTAATACCTTTCCTTAATTGTTTTGTGCTGGCTTTCCCATTCTGTCCCATTAGTATTGAAATTAACATTATTTTCTCATTCAGTATGGTTTACAGTTCTCAGAAATCTTCCAAATCATTGACAAACAATGCTGCAAAGTTTGAGCCCATAATAGGAAATGTCTGTCTGTTTTCAATGTGAATTGTTTTATTTTTATTTTTCAATAACAATTACCCTAATTCAAGAGAAGTTTCTACAGGTTCTTATGAAATAGAATGGAGAGTTTGCTTGGCAAGTGGAGAAACCCACAAATGTAACTGAGCTGACAATGAAGTCAAGTTATCTTGTAAAATATCTTATTTCTGCAAAAGTACTTATTATTTATTTGATTGAGATTTACTGGTTTTGGTACCAGAAGAGATGAATTTCTTGTTTTGAAGAAATAAAAAGTAAACTCTGTGTAGCTTGTTGTATACTGCAAAGATTGACTAAAATTCCAGAATAATCTTTGAAATGTTTTACTCCTTATAATTGTTGCAGCTGCCAAGAGAAATCCCTTGCCTCTGAAATCCAGCAGGTTTAGTGGTGTTATGGACTTTTCTGAAAGGCTGAAACATCTAGTTATCACTTAACTATTAAGAAGTCTAATTAACATGCATGTAATTTCCTCAATAGCACCTTTTTCAGTAATGAATTAAAAAGCTCATGGTAAATTATTTTCAAAATCAATCATTGTCTCAACCAAACCATGTTGTTTGTTAATTCGCAGAACTTCTATTTTTCATTTAAAGGGAAGTGTTGTCTGTATAATGCAGTGTCCTCTTACCATCACAGTAAACACAACAAATATGTTATGAATATTTCCTGTTTTCACCTCATTACAACATCCAAAGCTATGTTTGGAAAATCAAGAACAAAAAGGAAAGTTTAGCTCCTGACCTCATGTTGTTGGAATGGAATTTCAGTAGGTGTGTGGAATGACTTGACCATGTTCAAATCTGTCTCTCTGTGGTTCTAAATTAAGATGATCTTTTTCTTTCCTCACACAGTATTGCAAGGATAAATTTGGGGTTTTTTTAGGTATGTTTGGTTAGCAGACTAACAAAACCCATTGCATTGCAGGAAAGAGAGAGCTTAGTCTCTCCCCTGCTCTCCTGTCAGTAACAGCCCTGTGACAACAAACAGGAACACAAGTAAATGCTGGCTGAGCGGCACTGGAGATCTTGTCAAGGGATGTAAATGTGTAGGAACTTAAGTGAATTTAGCTCTTGCTTCACACTGTGCATATCAGCAATTAAATTCCACCAGTCTTCACCAGCAGGGGTGGTTTATTAATCAGTATCACAGGTCTGGTTAGGATCCACATGGTGGATCTTGTAGGGTGTGTCTTGTCTAAAAAAGGCAAAATGTTGTGGTTTAGGAGCATTGTTTACATCTAATTAAATGGTGCATAGAGAGAATAGTATAATAATGATGTCCTTGGCAATGGCATGATTGTTTAATCTTTACCACATTTGTAAGTTTTCTTTCTGTAATGCCTCATCATCAGTCTAGAGAGAAAGCAAGGTGGCATTCAGAAAAGAGAAAACAAACTGATAAATCTCTGCTCCAATATTAGAGTATTAGGTGTTCTACAGGAAAGATTATAGAGAACTATAAGCCAAAATGTTATCAGTAGCAGTTCTGCTTTTCACCATGGAGTCAACAAACTTCATTAATGTTTTGTAATATTTGTTTGAAGGTAGTATAAAAATAGCAGGTGTTGCTGTTATAGTCACACTGTTGTCTAAAAAATACACATCTCTCAGATACAAAATAAATGGTGGAACTTTGAAAGAATATACGTTGGTGTCAGGAAGGATTAAAAAAATTAATAATAATTATGCAGCCATAATTATGAAATGAAAATGGGCTGTGTGAATTATGAGCAGAGTTCAGCCCCAGGCACAGAAAGTGCAAGTTACATAAATTGAAGGGACAGGGGTGTGCAGCACTGCTCTGCCACAGGGAAGGAGCCTGAAGCAGGCTGAGCCATGGACACATGTACTCTGCTCTTCCCATTTTGTCTTTAGAGTGTTGCCTTGCATTTATACTGCCCCATCTGGGGTATTTAGAGAATAACACGACTTCAGCTTGGAGGAGAGCAGTTGCCTTGCCAAAGTACTAAGTCTAGGATTGCAGAATCCAAATTTTATATTACTGAAAGGTGTGCTCTAAAAGTCAGACAAAACTTTGTCCTAGCCAAATTATTTATGTACTGATAGCATGAACAACAGGTGTTTTGTGCTAAGACCTAGATTAATAACAACAGAAACTATTTATCTGATGTGCACTGCAGTTCCACTAAGCTATAAAGGCACATCAGATGCAGTACATTTGATTAATAGATGTGTAGTGCTGTTCTTAGCACATGCTTTCCTCTGTGTAACCATTAGTCATTAACTTCTAGCTCTTGCTGATAGATATTGCATCAGTTTGTAAGCAGTGCCTTCCATTACAGTGTCATTGACTATTGAACAAAAAAGAAAAAGGATTTGGTTGTAATAAGCAGAAGTGCTGTACCAAGTCAATAGCTATTGACTGGGGCAATAACAAATTTGCCTGCTCACTGCAAATGAGGGCTTTTATCTGGTGCTACCAGCTAAGCAAATGTTAACTTTTAAATTATGCTGTTTTCAAAATTGCTGTGGAATATGTACTGTACAGGAGGAAAGAAATGCTAAACTAAGCCTGCTCTGAAACAGAGTTTTAATTCCCTTTTCTTATGGCTTCATTTCTCATTTGTCCTAGCTGCAATCCCTAATCACAGAGAGCAGTAAGCAGAATAGTTGCTGTAGCACAAGCTTTCTGTTAGCAGGGAGTTCATTTCAAGGGCAATTTGCTGGGCCAAGGCAAACACAGCATGGCACAGAATTTGGGTCCACTCGTATTACTAACCAGAACTCACAGGGGAAACTTTATTCTTGCTTGGTTTTGTTACAGCAACACCATTCCTTGCATGGTTTGCCACAAAAGACTGCTTGATTGTCTCACAAATTTGTCATAGATGCTTGGGCACTTCATAAAAACATCCATGTTTCCTTTCAAGCCGTGTTAGCACAGTGATGATTTTGGGAGCTCTTTTGGGTGTGCCAGGGCATGCTCAGGTGATTTTTATGTCTGTTGCCAAGCTGCTGCTATTTCACAAACAGGTATAAGAACAATAATTTCCTTCTCCAGTGCAAACACATGTGACCAACTGAAATCTGGGCTCTAGAGGAGTAAGATGTCTTCATTTCTACATCATGTTGAAGACTTTCCATGAAAAGTCTATAAATTAAATTAAAGCTGTGCCTAGAGAAAAAAATCAGGCTGCTTAACTATATCTACAAAAGGCATGGAAAAAAGTCCCTGACTATTGTAACTGTCCTGGAAGAAATCCAGACTGGAATCTTTACTTAGTTTTGCTCTACAGTGTCTTACACAATAGTTTAAAGCAAAACCTAATCGGTACTATGTAATACTGGCTCAGTAAAAAATATCAGTGCATGCAAGGGCTTTATTACATTCATAATCTGTTTGTTCCTCTCCCCCACAAACTTTACCCTAAATAACTTCAAATTCTTAGAAATCAGTTGTAAGGAATTGCTTCCGTTCCAAATTTTGACTGCTGATGGTTTCATACCCGTCACATGTACAAGGGGAATCTTTTTAAGGCATTCATTTTCTTTAACAGCATTATGTACATTTGTATTCTCCAGAAGGATTTTCCAAATAGTCTCTTCACAAAAGGAGGATAAATGAAGACAGCACCTAGAGCTCTGGTTTTGTGTAAACTCACATCCTTAGACATCGAGCCTGGCTTTGGAATGACGCTTATGACTCCCTTATTGTCTCCTTACTGTTTTGATTTCATGCCTTTCAAATTGTGAAGAGTATTGCAGTTCTGAAATCTTCAGACACTCACTTGCAGATCAATTTAAAGCTTTAATCATTGAGTTTCTTTTCAAATTACTGCATATAACCCATTCAGTGCAACAAAAGCCCTAAAATTAGTGTACCTTATCTTGTCCATGAGGGAGGCAGAGCAGCAACATGATTCTCTTTCACTGGAATTTACCATATGAAGCTCTTAACATCTGACCTTTTTTTTTCTTTTTCTTTTTTTTTTTTTTTAAGATTTTTTTCAAAAATTCAGGACATGGTGACTTCTTCTTTTTTCAGCCAAGACATTGTGCTCTAGGCCTTTGAGCCATTATTGTAATGAATTTACTGTTGCCCTTTTCTCCCACCTGTTAAATGACGTTCAGAATCCATTTCAGAAGGTGACATATTTTGCAGTACATGTGTTTGTTGCACACATAATGTTGTATATTTTGTTGCTACACAAAAGGATTGAGTCCCTTTTGTGGCGGTATTAACCGTATTCTTACCTTGGTCATGGATGGTGAAATTGTACTCCCAGGAAGCATGATTCTGCAAAGTTTAAATGTTGTTTATGGACAATCCACTGTGGTGGTGAGACTGTATGTGTGTCATATCAGTAGACTTCACATGGCAATGAGCATAAAGCTGAATTTTTCTGATAAAATGTCATTGTAGTTGTGCACATAATGACAGACAAAACAGCAGGATCTCAGCTGCATTATAAATTGTTCAGTAAGTGGAACTGTAAATTTAAATGTGGCTCACTCCCTCTATTATCCTTTCTATCCTTATTCATAAATAAATACTGCAACACATCACTGAATCCAGGGTTGGCGTGGCCATCAAATTAACACAAAACCCACAGCCACCAACCACCTGCATTATTAGCCAAATCTGTGAGCTCAGTTTACTGAAGTATCATCCAAAATACAGAGCTGAAAGAGCTGTGCATATAACACAGACAACACCAAGTATCTGTAGCCTTCTTGCAAAATAGGTTACCCTTCCAGACTGGTACTGGAAGAAATGTAATTAATGTTGATAGTCCTGAGCTATTTTTACACATGCATGCATCCGTGTGGGCATTTCAATTTACACATGCAAACCACCGTGCACCCGTGTGTTGAAGGCTGGCAAAAGTTAAGAATCCACAACACTCAGTTCTCAATGACATATATTTAGAAGAAATGAGCTTTTAACTCTCTGGAAAAATTTACATTTGTCTTTTCATGCATTACATTATGAAAATTTTGTTCCAAAAATCGAGCGGCCATTTTGGTTTCCTGCAGTTCAAGTCAGGCACATTTCTGTGTTCTGTTTTTCTCTTATTGCAGTTAGCAAGCCATACATCTTGACTGTCAATTCGGCTGCTACATCTTTCAAAGGATGATAAGCAGTGAAGAAAAAGCACATTGTCAAACAGTCAAGCAGTAACACCCTGTTAACAGCAGCTTAATCTGACTAGGGTGCACTATCTAACATAACTAAATTCCATAATTCTGCTTTCAGAGGTTACAGCTGAGAAACAGGATTTCAGTTTCTTCAGGATCCTTTGCCTTCAGATGTCCATGTTCAGACACACAGGACCTGACTTTCAAAGATATTCAGATGCTTTGACATGAGATGTCGTTCTAGTAGAAAAATAGGTGACAAAACTTATTCCTACTAACAGCTGTAAAAAGATAAAGTCCTATAGATAAGATATGGCCAGACTATTTCTCTTTCCTTTTCTTTTGAAGGGAATGCATGGTCATCATTTTTCATAATTAGCATTGTTATTAACCAAAAATGATTGCTTTTCCATTTGAAATGTCTGAATACAATATGCAATTTCTTCCTCCACCATGAAAGTAGAGAAGAATATGGTACAATAAGTTAAAGGGCCAGATATTTAGAGTGTGCAGGAGATATATGAAGGGTTGGGGCTTTTTTAACAGCAGCAACCAGAAGATCAATGAATATCAGGGGGAGACAACATTGCCCTGTGCTGACAGATTTGCTGCACAACATGGCTGATCTGTTGCCTGTGCAGGAAAACCATAAAAGCAATGATGAGAACAATAATAAATGACAATGGCAACTGCAGCTGACAGCCAAAGGAGTGAGAGGGTTAAAGAGTGTATAGAAAGCAATCAATAATCCAAATTCACGAGTTGTATTTGGTTGATTTATTTTGACAAGTGTACATTCATTGTTCTTCTGTATAGAGGCAAAAACACGCTGGTAAATGTACATGTGATTGAGCATGGGGAAAGGCTGGGGATAACTCTGCATACATAGGGCATAATTCAAGTTGTTTTACCCCATTCCAGGCAGAGCATCCTGCTACACCTTCCACTGGTGAAAGCAGGATGTAACAAGCAGGAAATAACTGCTTTAAATGTAAACTCTTCAAATATGTGTGGTTTTTCAACAGCAGCCATTATTGGGCTTTAGTATTATTTGTTAATATTTTTGTTTATTATTACCCATAGACCCTCCAGGTCTAGGTCTAGTCTCTCCATACAAACCTCTGCTATAAAAGTTTGCATTGTGGTATTTCCTACAGCTTTATGGCTCACATCCAGATTTCTAATGCAAAGCAACAAGCTTAAGATACTTTTAACAACAGATTCATATAAAGGAGAAGAATTGAAAAATGGACTGGTAATTTCTCATATAAATATCTGATATTGCATTTTATGGAAACGTGAGAGTTAGATGTGAGAAAAAGAAACTATTTCACTGACTATAATTATCTTTCTGATTTTAATACATACGTAGTTCAGGTTGCAGTAGAATAAATAACTTAGATGCAAACTGTTTGGGATCCTTTCCAAACTCCTGGTTGGAAATTCAGTTTGCACAAAATAATCCTTCATAAATGCTACATTTCTTCAGAGATAAATATAGTGCCTGTAAATCAGGAGAGGATGATAAAGTTGTTAAGGGAGACACAATTGAAAGAGAGAAGCAGCATGGGAAAGAAAAGAATATGATTTTAAAACATCATAATAGATGGTGTGAAGTTACAGAGTATTCAGTTTAAGTATGTTCTAAATATAAGCACAAAACATTAATGACAATCCTGTAAGCACATTTTCAGAAGCAAATGTATTCTGTCAGACATTCTCAAGTAGATTCATAACAACATCCATCCGTAAATATTGTCATTTTTCAACTAAACTTTAACAAGGTAATTTCTGCTGAATAAAATTTGAAAGCAAATAAGTTTAGCTGATAATGAGTTCATTTCAATATTTTATCTAGAGAAGCATAGTACCGAATTTTTATAATAGTAAAAACCTGAAAAAACCCCACTGTACTGTTGCTAGAATTCACATAATTTATTACCTTTCTTCCTGAAACAACAGAAACTTGTTCATTTCTCCCTAGACTGACAGTAATTAATTTACCCACTTTGGAAAAGAGTCTTCCCTCTTTCCTTTCTCTGTTTTTTTTCCTCTCCACTGTAGTTGAGCACATTCTTCAGCACACAAGTGTTTCAGGTAAGACTGGCAATTTACTTCCAGTTTTCAATGAATGCCTTTATAAGCATTGAAAAATGTGACTTTGTGGCCTAAGTAAACAAATACTGCCCAACATCCATCCTGGCAGAGTCACTGTTGCCAAAACCAGCAGGAGGAAGATGAAATGAGAGAGGTTTTACCACATGGCGTTCACTGAACACCAAGTGGTCTTTGAGCTGCAGAGAACATCCTCTGAATCTGCTGGTATCAACAAGGAGATAATTAACAAGCACAGCTAATTCTCTCTGGTCAGCAGCATTTTTCAAAAAAGAAAGCAGAATTCCTGTCCATGTGCCTCAGGCCATCAGAGGGCAAACACAACCTGTCTTGGTTTACCAGGTGTGGGCTGGGACACCTTCACTGAGCAGAGGCAAAGAGGATTTCCTGCCTAATTTACAGATTTGTAAATCTAAACCAGCATTTAATCCACTTCTAATCAAAGAGTTCATTCCAAGCCACAATTCTGGTAATGACAGCGATTTTCTGCTTCTAATCCTGACATCTTTTATTTGAGGAGGTCACTTGGTGTTTGTTACAAGGAAAAAAATCAAACCAGTGGGCTTAATTTCATTGATATTACTGCACAGTGTGTTGTGAATGGATGAATGTGAAACAGCAAAAGGAATCCTCAGTTTGTACCATACATTTGTTCAACAGAAAATCACTCAGCCCCAAGGGGGTTTTTTCAGCTGAACACAATGAGGCTTTTTCAGTGATACTGATAATTGTCTAAAAGTGGGGAGTGTTTGTCTCCTAGCCCTGGTAACAGGGTAACAAGGCTAAAAGAGGAGAAAATCAGAGCTTTAGCTGCAGAACTGCAGGGTGCACAGCAGGCTGCACGAACACATTCGTCTTCAGATGTCACCATGAAAAGCTAGTTCACTCGTTAAATTAAAACTGACTGCAATTTCTAAACATGAAGTATAAAATTAAGACCAAATCTCTGTTTTTATGGAAATACCATGCAAATGAGCAACTGAAAATTTGAAAAGCCTCTGAAACTTCTTAACCATCCCATTTACCCCATCAACATTTCTCATGGGAGTTTCCTGTCTTAAAAGAAGAATTCCAAATGATAGGAATGCTTAGATTTTTCCTTCCAAAATAACAAAAATGGGTGATGAACATGTAATTCAGCTAATTATTAATGGATTCATAATTCCCTGAAATAATGATGTATACAAAATGAATCAAAAAGTTTTCAGCTGATATTACTGGTTTTGGTTTTTTCTATCATGAAAACTGTAATTTTAAAGTATTTTGTTTTCATCCAATAATGAATGCATGATAATGAAATCCAAATGTACAGTGTACAGCACTTGTAGCTGTGTCCTGGATATCATACATCCCTATAAACACATAAAGATTTCAGGTTCTTATTTAGCATTGTGATAAAGCAATTTTCAGTTTAGCAGGGACTGAAAAATAGTTATTTAGTAGACAGCTTAAGCATACACAGTTTTGTCCCATAGAAGCTCAGTATTTCCATTTCTATTCCATTAAGGCTACAGAGATGATTCAACACAGCAGTTGTTATGGCTGTTAAAAGCCTTAATCATATTAATGTTGTCACACCAATCTTCCCAGCAACCAGAACTTCAGTGTGCACTGACATTTAGCACATCACAAAATAAATGCCTGTAGTATTTGTAGAACTCTTTTCAAGCAATTCCCTCATTTTTCTCCCCCCAAATCACCTGTTTGTCTAGAAGCACAAGGGAAATTAAATTAGATGTTAATATTCTCCCCAAATATTCTGTAACTTACATCAGTTCCTCCTTAGGAACTGAAATATTCTTTCAGCATTTGCTTTTTGTCCCAGAGAAGTCATAAGTAAAGGCAGAAGTTGTTATAATTGGTGTTTTCTAAAACAGTCTCATTCTGTGTAAATATTCCTGCCTCTGGACTTTTATTCCCATCTGCCAGTCAAGAAATGAGAGTGCAGGTTTGTAGGGAAGCATTGTCTCCCACAAGGATCTCAAGGCTAAACTCATCAGGGATGGAGATCTGAACAGCAGCTTTGCCCTGCCCAGTGTGTGTCTTCTTCATGTTTCCAGAAAGACCCTGTAAATTTAAATCTGGAGCAGAAATTAGGGAACTTTATATAGAAAAGATTTGAAAATATGTTCCCCAAGAGCTGGGCTAGAAGGGTCTGTTCCTCAGAAATGGAGCCAAAGCACAGGAATGCTTCATTATTTCCAAATCAATAGACTACAGGAAATTCAGAGTCAAAATCTAACTGAAGAGTAAAGAAAACATTAAAATAAATAATCCAGACACCAGGAAAAAGTGGTCAAAGGACTCTATGAGTTCTTGAAAGTTCACTGAGGGGTGACAAAATTATTTGTGTGTGTGATGTCAATGACTCTGGTGGAATCTGGGGAAACAAAATGGGACCACCCCTTTGAAAATCTGAACATGGGAGTATAAATTTTCCTCTGCACAGCACAATGCAGGTTTGGTTTTACTGGTTTAGTACCCTAGAGCAGAATTCAGCTTTCAGGAGTCTCACTGTGTTATTTGCAAGGTAATGGAAATCCCCACATGATTCACTTGGACTTGGTGGCCTCCAGAGCTCCCTTCCAACCTCGGCAGTTCTCTGTTCTGTGATTTCAGCAGGGGTTAAGCACCACAGTAATTTTTGTCCATTCTTGTTATGCTCTATTATTTTGTGATGTCTGTTGCAAAATAGTATTTAGTAATCTTGAAAATTAGCTTTTTCTAAGAGATATTAATTATTTGGGTAAGCTTTTAGGCATGCCACTCTATCAGCCTTTACTTTCATGAAAAAAAAAGCTCTAAAATAAACTAAGAACATATTCTAAATCTCTAGATTATTGCATTGAAAAAAGTTTATGTTTTCTAAATGTACTGAAAACATGATCCAACAAATTCATCAGGGATAAATTTTTTTCCTGCTTCTGATTTTTTTTTTCCATTGCAAGTCAAGCCTTTTGACTGCTCTAAAAATTGTAATCTGACATCATAATTTCAAAGTTTTATAAAGCCATTCCTTATAAAAACCTTCCATATGTTCCCTCATAAAAGATTATGAAGTAATGTGCCATTCCTGGTGATCTAGCAAGGATAAATCAATAAAATCATGTGAAAGAAAAGTCAACCACATTTCAGTAGTTTCCATAATGGATATATTTCAAATAATTTTGAAAAAAAATGCTCTAACCCTGCTTCTAACGTCCCCAAGGAAACACCAGTAACAATAAAAACAAGGTTTTATTTTAGAATGGGAAGTGCTCATAACAGAAGCCAGTCTTGTCTCAGACATGAAATGATAAAATTGGATAACTCCCCTATGCAGAAGCGGGAAAACTTTCTGCATTCTATCCTCCAGTATTTTGTTACTAAATGTTCAGCCCACCCTGCCTGAAAATGCAGTTTGGAGTGAAAACAGCCAATTGCTTCCTGCCAAACTGAATGCAAAAGCTCCTTGCAGCTCTCACTTCCCCAAAGCCTTCATGTGCAGAGTTCCAGAGAACTTTCTCTTAGCTGGGTTTTAAAATCCCTGCCTGGAAAGCATTGAGAGAACTGACTTAGAGAAACAAATAGCAATGGAATTTTTTACATTAAATACACCACCTCTGCATTTTTCCTTTTTTTTTTTTTTCCAAACCAAATTTGTGGGAAAGGAACAACAGACTAAAATCTTCTTTTGCTGGTGCCAATAAAGAGATGGTACTTGTATAAACAAACAGAAGAAGGCAATTGTGACCTCTCTAGAACTTCTCAGTCCAGTTTGTTAAATTAAGCAGCCAAAGAGCTGCTTTTGAATTTGTAGCTGTTAGATGCTCAGAAGTACACAGCATATGAAATGGTCAATTCCACCTGCAGAATGTATTGAATAGATACTTAATAATAATAAATAATAGTAATAAATAAGGAAAACCGTCAGTGACAAAGAACAAAGCACATTTTTGTCACTGGTCATGGGATTTGGGCTGGGAGCAGTGGCTGTTCCTCCTGGCTGGCCATGCTGTGACTGTGCAGTGCCAATAAATGGGTGTGAATTAATGTCAGTGCTCTGGAGCTCAACTAAGCATGTGGATTTCCTCTGCCCAGCCACCTTCTCCTGCCCTTCTGCTCAGGGGGATAATATCCTACTTAAACCCATGCCAGTTTAGGATGCTGTACCAGGGTCTTCCCTATCAAATTCCACAATGTGAGGGATGATATTCCCCCAGGAACAACAGCTGAGAGTGGAAAGCAGGCTAATTGATTCAGCACTCCGCCACTGCCTCTGAGCTCAGGCACTTAGCTGTAATTATTGTGAAACAGAAGAATTTACACTGAGTTATAAACAGGTATCACAGGGCTCAGAAAGTGGCAGACACTTGGTGAACTGTCAGCTACTCCAGGTATTTCTACAGTTCAACACACTTTTCCAACTAACATTGTAACTTATGTGGTTTCCCATGTTAAGGTGACACTATGTTCAATGTGTGTAACTGTGGAGCAGGGAGAGGTTGGGGTTTTCTCCTCAGTAAATCCATGACTGTAAACTGCTAAATAACAGCAGCATTTGAGGGTACTGAGGAATCATGGCTTAATATTCTTGTTTCCTTTTCCCAGTTTAGAATCTTGTACTGAGGGATCTTTCCATTAGTGTGAGTGCACCTACTGCAAAAATGAGAGTGAATTTTTTGCAGAAAACAAAAGAAGTCGTGGGAAGCATGAATATTTCTATGATGTGGACCAACAGAATAGCATCATTTCTCAAGAAATCTGGTTAACTAGCTGACTCCAGGGGTCCCCTCCAAACTTACACGTTCTATGATTCTGTGTCATTCATTCAACTATTTCATGAATGCTTATGCAAACAAGTAAATCTTTGAGTAACTTCTAAACTACTGTAAGTCCCCAAAGCTTTTATCAAAGCTCTGTCCATCTGGTGGTGATTGATGTGGCTTAACAAGAATTAATTTGCTTTATCTGCAGTGATTATCACCTTCCCAACATAAAATCACATAATCAAGTCTCAAACCCTTTTCACATTGTGCACATGATGAAAAAAGCACACCTGGGGCTGAAAAAAAGCTCATCCTGGGGCTGTATTTTAATTTAGAGCTGTGCATGTTTTAAGGTGAATGAACTTTTAATCTCTCATTTGTCTGCATTTTTTTTGTTGATGGATACTGGTCAGGGCTGAATGTCACCAACCTTGATCCTTTCAGAAGGTGTCTGAGGACTTCTAGAAGAGACTAAATGAGGTCTTGTTCTAGTAACTCTGACTTCTGCTTACTCAGAGACATTTCTGAGGTGACAGGGGGCTGGATGGGATTCAGTTGCCTAAAATGACACTCAGTGCCTACTCTTAAATATCCAACTGCTGCTTTACCTCTTACAGCCACTTCCAGAGTGGAAATCTGCTGATCGTGTCATGTCTGCCACTCAGCTGGGGATGGCTCAGATTTTTTAGAGCATCTCAAATGACACAAACCATTTACACTTAAGCAACTGAACCCTGACTTTAGAATGTGAGAGAAAAGTGTTATTTATATGCGTTCTTGTAGTTATTTGCTGCTTTTAAAACCTCAATAATTTCTCCCCTCTAGTTCTCTTAGTATTTATAGACCTTTGTGTTCTGAAATTCACTGGTCCTTGTTGTTTTGGGGTTTTTTTGTTTGTTTTTTGTTTTTTTGTTTTTTAATTTTATTTCTGAATATGTCCAATAAGTGAAATAAATTTGGGGTTGTCCTCATTACTTTCTATAACAAAGTGACTTATTGTAAAACTGTTAGGAAACTGGAGTTATTTGCCATTTAACAGCATTTAAGTAGAGGAAAATGTCAATGGTGAAGCTGAAGCTGTTTGGCTTATTTGAAGGTCTGTAGATATGGTGTGTGACTCAGTGGCTGTACCTTATGGTTGGTATAATTCATATTTTGAAACAGGAGCAGTGTTCTATTTGGGAAATCTTCATATGTTCATTATTTAGCCTTTATGTTTTAAGATGCTGTTTAGTACCAAACATCTTGGAGTTAATAGGACAATTTCCATTTTAAAATTGAATTTTTGTGTTTTGCATTCTGTACTGTCTGTCCAGGATCACTTCTGCAAATATTTTAAACTGAAAGCCATGGAACATGGAAACACTTTTATAGGAATGCCAAAGACTTCTCTTGAGTGTCCAGACGGAATACTTACATTTAGCCATCAGATGTAAAAGTACTGCATCTAGATCACCAATTAAATTAATTATTTTTCCAGAGACTGCAGCATGGCTAACTAACAAATTTAAAGGACAGATGGATTGAGGGGGAACATTAGAATTCTTGCTTGAAAACAAAAGTAAAAAACTCAAAGCTCTCCTAGGCTTCTTTAAATTCAGCAAGTGCATGCGTGTTTTGAGGGTAAATTTTCCTCACTGTATTTTTATTAGTGGGAAAAAAAATCTCAACTGTTGAAGGCCATTTATTTTTCTTATTGTCTGTAAAGATCAATATGCTTTCTGTCTCTTAAAAGAACAAATATGAAGTACCTGCAAGATGAGAAAAACAAACTTGCCATTGCCTAACTTTTTGGATGGATGCTTACTTGATGAACTTGCAAAAATGCCCAGATTATTCTGATAGTTTAGATTTATTGCCAGGTGGGAGAATCTTGACCCTGTGCTTCTCAGTGAGATGTGCAGAGCTTTTAAGTGAGATGTGCAGAGCTGTCATTTCAGACCCATCTTTGATGCTGGTGCTCACTAAGCACTAACAGGAGGAAGCTGAAATGATGTCTGCAGATCTCTGTACAAATGCTGATAGCTGAAACAGTGGATCAAATGCTAAGGCACCTTCATTTCTCACCACTGCAGTAGATGGGTCACAATTATTTGTTTTAGAGGAGGTGGATGAGATAATAATTGTTTCCAGGATTAAAACCATACATGTAGGCAATGAGAAGAATATAGAGTTTATTATAGTGAAAGCATAAATTGTTTAGAGCTTCTTGTGACAGCAAAGCAGAAAGGGGCCATGTCCACATTGCCTAAAATCAAAAAGTTGCAATTATATGAAAATATATTAAAAAAAGCTAAAAATCTTCAGGCATCATCCATACTCCTAGTTTTTGCCTGTATCCTGTTCCATTGGCAGGTGTTGGGAGATGTGACAGAAGCTCTGACAGCTGGAGCTGCCTTGACACAGAATTCAGTATTTTAGCTGCAAATTCTGGTTTCCCTTTGCCCCTTCCCTGATGTGGCTTTTGTCAGATGGCATTAAAATACTGATGTAAAACAGCTTTGCTGGTATAGCCTCACCTCTACTGGTCTGTCTTTGATTTGAACATAAAATTGTAATGTGCCTCTATGGTGGAGTCATTTGGAATGTATTATGAGTATCCCACAGGTGCAATTTGCTGTTGAAACACCAAATTTTTCTATGGCTCCTAGAAGTGCTGGAATTCTCCATTTGCAAACTATGCAGAAAACCTTTTTCTGGTTAAAGCTGTGTATTGTATGACTTGGTTAAAAAGCAAACAAAAGCTTTTAACTGCTTTTCATGAGATCTGTTCCCATGAAACCACTGTTAACTCTGCAGAGGTTTGGTTGTTCTTTCCTTAAACAGTCAACTTCTTTTGTCAGCCAGAGAACAACAAGAACATTTGATTAATGATCATTTCTATTTCTTTGAAAGGATCCTTTCCGACCATTGGGGTGAAGTCTCTTTCGAGATTCCTGAGGGCGGGATTTTTAAATAGCATCCTGGCCTCTCATCCAGTGGCAGGGGGTGGATCTTTACCCCCCAGCATTTCCTCTGGTAGGTATTCCAGCCTGTTCCCACACATCAGGTTTTTTTTTCCTTCACTCTCTGCCCCATCTCTCCACACATCTCAGGCAAATCAAGTTTGGTGTTTGTCAGACAGGGAGATCAGATGTCCCTTCCAATAAAAAGCCAAACCAAAAGGAAATGGAAAAGACAATAATTTATTGGGAACAAGCCATTTTCCTGAATTAATGTAGGAGAAATTGAGAGGGAAACTGTTCTGCAGTTAAGTGGCCAACCTAAATATTGGAAGAGAAGGCCTGGTATCCTCTAATCATCCATTTCATGAAGCATGTCCATGTGCACCAAAGACGGAGAACTTGAAACACACCACTGTAAAATCTCAGAATTTGTGTGACTCTGTGACTTTTCCCTAAAAATTTATATTCCCTTGCTAAAGCATGGAAGCAAAACAAATTTGGAAAGGGAAAACTTAATTGTGTACTAATGTGGTGTGTGAAACCTTTGTGTGCTTTGGTAGCTGCAAGTTGTATCTCATGAAAACCACCTTTTGTTTTGTTAAATAACTTTTACCATTATTTGAACTCCTGTAATTCTCTTTAAATAAGTGGAGACAGGCTAGAAGCATCCTTTCCAAGACAGGCTACTTGTGTTATCCATTCTCTTCTGGAGCCATTAAACACCATCTTTCATCAAAAGTAATAAATGAAGAGTAAATACATATAACTATAGTTAAAACTGAATCAAAGTTCCTTTCCAAACCGCATATTTTTGTGTAAAAATGGACCTGTGCATGGGCTAATGTCAGGCTGGTATCTTTTCCAGACATCCTGTGTTATCTGTAGTGTTACTTAAAAGTTTTTTCTTGAAAGAAAAAAAATCTCTTCTGGTAAAAAAAGGACAAAATTGGAAAATTACATAATGTTATTGACTTGCTATACAAAAGAAACTATTGTACTTCTCTGTGCCCCCTTTTATCTACTGCAGTAATTCTAATTACAAGATGATTCTTACTTTTCTTTTTATTTCAAGTGCTATTATTTCTTTCTTTGCTTTCTTTGAATAGAAGCGTCTCAGCAGCTTTGATGTTTTTCCTTATGACTGTTTGGGTTTCTTTTATCGACAGTTTGTGAAATACTTTCCATATTTTTTTCTCCATGGGATATCTCAGAGTGTTTAATAGCCCTTAGGAATTGTGGCAGTCAGCATCACAATGATGTAACTAAACTATTGAGCAGGAAATACTGTAGGCCCCATAAAATTCTCTGTTTTGAACCCAGTGTTATGTAGAGCATCCCACTGATTCTGTTAAATTAAAAATGGCCTCAAATTCATGAACTGGCTTCTCAATTACCTCCCTACCTGAAAGTTAATTTTGTAAGATCCTCAGGACTGTTGTTTTTTGGAGTACTTGTAAAGCTTTTGGTCTCATGGGCTTAAAACTCTTAAATGTAGTTTGTTTAATGAAGCTCAATAATTCCTTGCTATTAAATGTCTTTTACTAAGAATTCTGATTCAATCTGACGAAGCATTGAAAAATGGGAAAAGATGGAAATGCAACTGCATGGTGTGTAACAGATATCCTTGCAAGTTAATTGAGATAAATGTTGTTGTTTGATCATGTCAAAAGCAACAAAAAAAAAAAAAAATAAAAAAAATAAAAGTGAGCAAAGCAGCAACCCCAGAGAAAGGGAAGTTGTGAGGCAGTGAAGAACTGTGATAAATCCATGGGATGAGATGTGTTCCTTTGAGAAAGATTGCATGTGGAGGGTCAGGTGGAATCAACTCTGCAGTGCAGGTCAGCAACTGCTGCTAACAGTTGCATCTCAACAATCTTGCCTGTAGTGCTGCTATTTAACTCTTCTTTTTTTACTTAATCATATATACATTTATATTAAGCACAGTACAAATTCTGAATTGCCTCTTATTTCATCAGAGATGACCAGGGGATGCCCTTTCCTTTTCTAAATTGCTAAAAGCAGCTTTGCTTTACATGTGAGAAAAAATATCCCAAACATTTTTGGGGGAAAAAAAAACCCAAAAAAAAACATGAAAATAAATCTTGACAAGGCAGCTCTGATCTGGATGTAAGAGACTCAGAACTGACTCTCTTGCTGTGCACGATTCAGTGGAGATGTTTGGGCTTGTGTTGGACAGTAGCACTCATAAGCCTTGCAGAGGTACTTAACATGCAATAACTGCAGAATTATAACCTAATTGTTTGACATATTGGTTATGAGTAAGATTTCAGTTAATTTAACTACACAGGAGACTTAAAATGCCAGCATTATTCTGCTATTAGGGTCATTGGGAACAAAGATAATGAGATGCTTTTTATTTACCAAAACCTTTAACTCAAGCTAAGTGGTAGATTCCCTTCCAAATACTCAGAAAATTTATTTCTAACTAAAGACAAAATGCTTTTAGATCTTTTTTCTACAAAATATGCCACAGATGTTTTAATGAAACACAGCACTAAACTAGAAAGCCTGCTATACATAAGTGGAAAGCAGCTTGGCAGGGCCATGCAGCTGTTGGTTTCCTTTTTTCCCTTTCTACTTTAATCTCAGTAGTTGTGAGAAGTGTATTTGTTTTATCATTGCAATGACAGCTGATGTTCAGTTTGTGTAATTCAGTTTTTACACTGTGCAGAGATTCTCTTATGCAAAAGGTATCCTCATTTAGCCAATTTAAAGATTAATTTATGCTGCGGGAACGAGGCATTACATCTTTCTGCATAAATAGATTGTCTTGAATGTAGGTGTTTTTCAAGCCTAGACATAACTTCTAATGCAATAGTGCTTATATTTGATAGTTACATCAAAAGTCTGTCACTGCTGTACAACAGTTTCACCAGAAGCAAAACTTAAAGCAGGCCTGCAAAATTTATCCTAGATTCTTGCAAAAACAAGCCCATTTGCAGACAAGGGCTTCCTTTTTATTTAGCTATCATTTATGTCACAAATTACTTCATTCCTTGTTATTCCACCTGTTAGCAGTACAAATTGACATGACTTAGCTGATGTAGGTCTGCAATGACAGATGGATTCACATGAGCAATAAGTATTTTTTTGTCAAGTGATAGCCTTGCATATATTAAATAGAATTCTTAAACCACTTAGCATTTACACTCCTCATCACACTGAGGCTGGCACGAGCTGTGGAAGCTTCCTTCATCACACACACGTTGTGAAAACCCAAATTATAAACTGGCAGAGCTCTCTTCACATTCTCTTCCAAACTACACACCCTGTTCTTTGCTCCACTTTGGGGAAGCTCTCAGCTCGCTCCTCTTGCAGCTCCTGTTTGAAGTGTTGTGTGAAGGGTTTGTTGTGTAAATGCCCACAGAAGTTACAGGCAGGAGGCTTCACGGTGCTCTGCTGTCTTTGAAGAGCCAGAGATTGCTCAGCTTGCTGAGCTGGGAAGGAAAAAAGGGAAAACAAATACCTCTCCTACTGTTCCTTTCAAGCTAAACTCCTTCACTGAGTTTTGTGTCAGCAAGAACAAGAGATGGGTGCCAGGCTATGAGCTACCCTGGAAAGGTTCTGTTGGCCAAACCTCTTCAGACTGTTCAGCTTTCAAACTGCATTAGCAGGAGAGAACCATCCAAATTATTCTTGCCATAAACTCCTCTCTGTGAATATCATCATGCTGTGGTCAGCAGCTGGATCATTGCCCCCTGTTCCCCTCGCAGATCCCCTCTGGAGCTTCTGTGGAAGTATCCTGATGTGACTTTTTTAATGAACCATTAGTTATTTCCTGCCACTTCATTTGTGAGTGTTAACTATCCAGCTCCTTGACATTGTAGGAGAAATAGAAGCAAAGAAATTTGGCTTGATGAAACAACCCACCTTTGTGAACCTCAAAAAATATATTGCATGCAAGAAATTGAGAATGCACTTACTTACTTTCCAGAAACTGGAAGTGATATAGGATGGTTTGCTCACTGCTTTCCTGGACTCCTCTTCAACAAAAAAGCACATTCTGCAGAGGATATCCCCTCTTCAGTGTTTTACTGCTTAGTTATTTATGGCTCTTTGTCTAACACACATTGCAATGTTCACATTTACTCCACAGAGCTCCTCAAAAAATTCATGCATAATTTTAGAGTACTAAACTAGATGATTAACAGTTTTCTTTTGCCCAAAATTAATGTTTTATTACAATATCCAAGTGCACCTGAGTAAGCCCATTATTCTTGATATTATATAAACTGACATTTGAAAGCAAATTGTATTGACAGACCCTTATTGAACAAAATTACTCAACAAGAACCATCAAGGAGCAATTGTACATATTGAATTCAACTATGATTATAGTACTCCAATAAGGAGAAAAGTAACTTCCCCCCACCCCACCCCAGTTAATGCATTGTTCTTTATTCTGAATTCCAGCACCTACACTTCTATATTTGTTGTTAAATGAAAACTGCTAATGCTTTCCCAGTGACTAACAAATTGATTCTTCTATTGCATATGCATTTCCTGGGATACCTGAGCCAAGTGGCTCTTCCAGTTTATTCTTTCCAGCTTCAGTGCTGTTCCACTGGAATGTTTACCTTGTAAACCCTATAACTAACACATAATGGCATGTGTTTTCTGGGAACAGAAGTTCAAATGTAGATGGACTTTTCCATTAGGCAGGCAGGGAATACTTCAGAAGCAAAATAAGGATGAGCAGCAAGTAGCATTAATACTGAAAGAAACATATTTTGTGCTGGTTGCTTAGGGCTAAGATGGAGCTGTAAAACTGAGATTAAGCTCTGAGTGTAGGATGTGATAAAAGGAGGTTTTCCTTCTTTATCCTTGCTAAATATCTTATTTCTTGCTCAGGTGGTCATGGTAAACAATTCCAAACAGTTAAATCCTAAAAGTTCAGAAAGAACTATTTGCATATGTGGTCTTTTTTACATAATATACACTACTATTGCATATTTTTAAAATCTCACTACAGAAAATGTGGAAATTTATTGTTGCAAGCATGTTAGTTGAAACGAGTTGCTGTTCCTTACTGACAGAAGCAGAAAGATATGAAGAGAGAAGGAGGAGACTGACAGATATACACAGAAGTATATTTGTAAATGAGATGCACACAGATTTTCTTTGTTTCAAGATTAAGGGAAAACTGAACTCCCTTTTTTGCCAGTGGTGAAACACTGGATGTAAAAGCATAATCAGAACTGGTTTGTTTTTGTGAGATGGGAGGCAGGAGAAACAACTAACTTGAATAATATTTAAATAGTTTTGGTCTGGTTTAGGTAGGAAGCCAGTGTGCCTTTGCCAAATTCAACTTGCTGAAGTAGCATTCCCAGGCCCAAATAACGAGTATGGCAAATAATCTGCCTAAATCTGAATTTTACACAGTGGTATTTTGTCTTGTGCAGTTGGTGAAGACTAGACAATCCTGTTCAGACTCATATCACCTGTCTGTGACACACAGCTAGAATCAGAGCTGGAGGGAGAAGCTTGACAGTGTGTGCCTTCATGTTCTGAAGGTAAAATCCCTCAAAGAGAAATGAAGAAAAACCCCAGGAGACCACAAAAATATCACAGGGTCCAGGGCATCATGTATTTGTTGGAGCTCTGACTCGTTTTGTTTCCTTAATTCTGGATTTAGCAGCCCACATGTTACAACCAAAGGTTCCTTTGTGGGTTTCAGAACCTTCAGGAGTGTTGATGTGTGACCTCCACTACTTCTGCACATGAGAAATGATGCCTTGCTCATAAAGGAAGAGTGGTGGATCATGAGTTTTTTATAGTTCAGTGGTATCTCAGATGTTTAATCTTTATGTAGACTAAAGGGAAATGTGGTAAAATGGCTCAAATGGTAAATGAGAAAATACACAAAGGATATCCTAAAGTCATTATGCCTAATTTCTCAATTAGGCATAATATCGAGTAAACAACAAATGACATTTTAGAATAGGATTGAAATAATACCTTAACCATATCATCATGCTTATGAAAGCATAAAACCCTGTTTCATTGTAACCTTGTGTATGCTTTTTTAAAAATTTACTCCCTTTCAAATTTACATCATAGCTTCTAAATATAATACCCCTATGATGATAGGTAAATCCACAACAGAGATTCAGTAGGATTTGCTTCTTGTATTCCCTAAGAACTTGTTATGAATCGTGGCAGGCTGAATATGAAGTGCAGAAGCCCCCAGTGCAGAGATTTCACATTGTTTAAATTCCTTTATGTGCTCTGGGGTCAGCAAGTTATCATTGATGCACTCAGATTCTGTGGTCTAATTCTGAGCCAAAGAACATCCCTTGCTCCTTCCACAGGAGGATGTGGGTTGGTATGAACCCTGAGGAGCTTCAGGGTGAGATGTCATTAGATTAAGTGAAATATGCTGAATTTCAGTTATAAAATAACTGAGGTGAATTGTTTTGGTTAATCCAGCTGGGTAAAAGTCTCTCTCTTAAACTGAATCTGAACAGAATGCATTATCTGTTATGATTTTTTTTCTCCTATTCTTTGCTTCAGTGCTAAAGCAAAAATGCCATTTTTTGTATTTCTGTAATATAATTTTAGTCATTCATTTCTCTCTCACCTACCCAACCCCCAAGTAGTGACAAAAAAACCCTATTTCTTCTGCTTTTACCCTCCTGCATTCCACTTGCTTCTCTCATGGAAAGATAAGGATCAGAAAATAAATAATGGAAACAACATAGCTGCTTTCTCTTCACAGTTCCACTTTCCTTTCCTCAAAATCTTCCAGACTATCTTCTGTAGGCACACTGGGGGATTGATGGATTAGGGCTTGCAGGAGCAGCAGGACTCCTCAAATTTCTGTTGTCCAAAGCATATTCTCCCTTTGTCACATGAGGATCAAGGGGAGCCACTTGCAGTGCTTGCCTGCAACATGAGGTTGCAGGTTGTAGGTTTTTATAAATATTTAATATTTAACATAAATATTTTATAAATATACATGCAGGCTTTTCCTGGCTTCTAAAACACCAACAGGCATAAATTCTTGCCAGTGGGTCACAGGGTAGTAAGTGGGAAAGCATTTAATGTATAATTACAGGAAAACAGCTCAGAGAAGAGGTTTATGTTACGAAATATTTTCAGATTGTGTGGATACAATAAATCTTCAGGTAGCAGTGGTAGCTGTGTGGCCATACCTTCCTAACATTTAAACAGTATCTTATGGTCAGTCATGTGTTTTGAAGTGTTATTAATTGATTTTGCAGAATTATCTGCAAAACTGACTAACTTAACTAATGATATTTGGTATATGGACAGGAGAAAATCCAAAGTGCTCTAGCAGCAAGATAAATAGGTTATATCTATGGGAATTCCTGTGGCAGCACCGTGTAAATACATTATCCCATCCAGTTTGCAAACTCTGGCTTCTAAACTCTCAAAAATCAGTTTGGAACTGCAACTTTCTATTTTTTGATGCTTCTTGGACACAGGTCTTAGTCAGGGGCCTTCTGTCATGTGAGTCAAGAATTCAAGTGTAGTGGCTTCCAGTAAAATCCAAATTGGCTTCATGTGAATTGATGTGGGCTAACAACGCAAAACCAAAATGTGAAGTGGCAGGATTATTTTTATTTGTGGGGTTTTTTTTCATAATCTTTTGTTTCCTTTCTTTTTTCCTCTACCTGTTTTGTATAATGGAAAAATATTTTTTTTAATCACTGAAATTAATCCTTTGCGGTGCACACAAATGCATTTTTAGTGACAACAGGAGAGAAGCAGCTGCATGCTGTGGCCAGTGGCTCTCTGATTTGATGGGGTGTGCAGGGACTGGAGCAGCTGTGAGCTCCAGGAGTGCCTCCCAAGGTCCCTGGGCTTCCCTGGGAGCCTGGAAGGCACAGCCCTCGCCCAGGGTGTGCCCCTGTGTTTGGGGCTGGCTTATCTCTGCTTCAGCAGGAGGTAAATCCTTGGCAACCAACAGCAGAACATGGCTTTGGGATGAAGAGGTGCCTGATAGGGAGGTGATTTCCTGAGCCACGTGGATTCTGAGCTGCAGAATCTGGTGGAGCAATTTCTGAGCTGCAGAAAGTGGTGGAGCAATTTTTTTCTAATATGAACCAGGGAACAGGTGCCAACCTGTGCTGTTTTAAGTGAAAGAATGAGGATCGTGTGTTTATGTTAACAAATCTGTCCCCATAATTGGTATTAGAGGTTTCATTGTAAGGCTGTAGAAAAAGAACATGTGCTAAGTATTCCTTTTGGAGGATTAATCTTACATAAAACATTCATTAAAGGAGGCTTTGCTGTATTATTTAAAATGACAACAGGAGACAACAAGCTGAATATTTTGTCATTGATATGACACTTCAGATTCTCCTCCTTATTCATCACTCTGGCACTCAATTAAGTTGCATGCTATCAAAATCTCGTGTTGTGGAAAAAAAACAAACCCTAAAAATATATACAATGTGAATTTCAGATTTAATCAGTATTTTACATTATTTGGCAATGTATGGCTCATTTTTTTTTCAAACTTTGCATTCCTTCTTATTAAAAAAATGACAAACAGATTGATCAATGGCAAATAGAAGATTGCAGCATATTCTGGGGTGGCATGACATCAATACAGATTGTTTGTCACTTTCACTGGTTTTGTTTGAGTGGCACTGCAGTACAGCTGAGTGGGAGAGCTGCAAAGAATTTCCTTAGGGAGAGTTGTCCAAAGCAGTCAGCCTCTTGTCACAAGGTGGGAGTTGCCTCAAAACAGTGAACAGCCCCTGCCCCTTCTCTAGATTCATCTCATTTGTGATAAATTGAATTGCTGTCCTTTCCCTGCATCATGCCAAGCCCCAGTGCTGCTCTTGTGTGTTCAGTGTGGCTTTCTGAGATGCTGGAACTCTGAAATGGATCCTCCAGAGCCACAGTTACTCCATGTGCAAGGAGGGAAATCTGCTTCAGACAATATCCCACATGTGCCTGGGGGGGAATATTTATGCTTTCCCAAAAAATCTGAGAACAGAGAATGTGGGGATGGTATCAGTGTGTGTCTCATGCATAAATACAATTATTTCATGTTGTTACTTTAACTATGTAGTAAAATGATACACCTGTCCTAATGTGCTGCACATTATAAATGTGATATATGTAATGTGTAAAATCTGTATTTAGGGTTCAAACCCATTGCCTCAGGACACTCTATAATTCCTCTGCTTTAAAAGGTCTGTTTTCTCCCAGTACTCCCCACTCCAGCAGTGCTAAGCATCTAAAACTGCTGTGAGTCTGATTTGTTTGACTGATTTGATCATTGAACCAGCTTCAAACATTTTTATTTCATCCTCCCCCAGTTCAAAGGAGAGGCTGTGTGCTCTCCTCCAGCAACACCCACACTTTTTAGCTCCTTGGTTCCAAACCCTCAGCTGACACTTTTTTCAGTGTCCTTTTCCCATTCCTTCTCTTGTGTGGCTCTTGACTGTAAAATTAACTCAGTTCTTCAGATCCCTCTCCTGTACCTGTTCCTGTATCTGTGTGGAAACACTTCCTTAAAGTGGGCAATTCTTTGGGCTGGAGATGGGTGTGTTCCTATCCCAGGAGGTTCAGCCACTTGTGGAGGTTGTTGTCACTCCCAGGAGTGCCTTGGCTGCGTCTGTGTCCCACTGCTCTTTGTCCTTAAAGCTGTTTATTCTCCATCTTTTGTGCTGCAAGCAATCCTGGGAAAATAATTCAATAACTTCCAGCATTGCATTAGCCTAGCCCTTGATAAAATAATCAAAGATTGCTTCTCTGTCTCAGAGATTTCTCTACCCCATTCCCATTTATTCATTTCTTGTCTTGTTTTGAGGATGAAGAATTCTTAGTGTCATGACAACAGCGTGAATTTTCATAATCTAAGTTATAGGCTTTTTAAAAAATTATTTAGATGCAAACACTACACTAGTTTAAAAATCTCCCAGTGCTATTTTTAAAGTCAGTTTTGTAGTCCTCTTTAAAGCAATATTTTGTGTTTGTACAGGGGTCCAGCACATACAAGTTTTTCTGGACTCAAGTTGCACTACTTTGTAAAGGAAAACATACTGGCAATAGAGCCAGTGTTGCCACTTTGGTGATAAAAGTTCCCACTGGATTCTACTGTGTAACAGAGTTTTTTGCTGTGTCTTCAAGCTATCCTAACAACAGCTGAGACATTTTTAACCCACAGGTGCTCCAAAGACAAATACTGGTCTGACTAAAAATGTCATTGTCACAATCTGGCTTAGAATTCATAAATAGCTCCAGGGATACATTAAACTTGCCGACAAAATCAGGTGGCTTTTATCAAGTCCTGTCACACTAAAGAGTGGATTATTTGAGAATTTAGGTTTGTGTCCAGATTAAAGATTTTTGCTTGAGATAATCAAGTGATGGAGCCAGGTTTATTTTCATGGTGTCTTGACATGTGGTGATTTGACACAATCCCACCTCAATTTCATTTGAAATTTAGGTAGCTTGGCAAGTGATACAGACTGAGTCAGTGGGAAGCTATCAGCCTAAGTGACTAAATTTATTGATGGTATGCTGATTTTCTGATATACAGCAACCTGTTAGAAGGAAAATGCTGCTTTTTTGGTGTATTTAGTGCCATTTCTGTGCTGTCACTTGGAAGAGCTGGTTTTGTGTTAAGGCATGTCATTTCAAGTCATTCAAGTTGAGTAGTTTAAAACCTCATTATCCAGTGAAAAAAATACCAAAATACATTCTTTGAATCCATAGATGAATGCATATAAATGTATTTCATAATTACTTTAACCTAGGAGCACAGGATCTGAGCAAAAGGAAGTACAGGTGGGGTGTTTTATGGAAGGAAGAATATTTTGTGAGAGAATGTAGAAGAATTAATAGTTCTGTTTCACAAGTATGAAAATAATTTGTGGTGAAGCATGTGACTCTAAGGAGCATAAAAGCTGCAATGAGGGCCTGTGAACCTCTAGAGAAAATTACAGCTTCTGGAAAGTGTAGAGTGCCAAAAGATTACCCACAGGAAAGAAGGGGTGCTGTTCTAAAGCTCCTTTTGTCCTTCCCTTCAAGTGCAAATTTTCTGTACAGGTGTTGTAGTTGTTGATTTACTCAGAAAGAGAAATTTCTGACTGAATATGCCATCTGAAAGCCAGCTTTAGACCCCTACTTATTGAAAAATGCTATTGTCTGCATCAATTCTGAAATGACTACTTGCTCAAGAGGGTTTCGCGCAGTGGAAGATTCTCTAGCATCAGGCTGCAGTTTGTTTACTTCTCTAGGTTTTAGGATTTTCCTTTCATGTGGAGGTGTCAGCCCTGTGACAGTAAGGAAATTATAAAGGGAAGGGAATCTGGGGCATTCATGTGCTTGAAACTAAAGAGAGTGGGCTGTACAACCAGTCATCATTAGCAAACTGAACTAAAGGAAACATGAATTTTTAAAACACTCTGATCTCTAAGAGCTTAAAAGTGATGTGTCTTTTAAGTTTATATTGCAAAACCAGGGTATAACCAATGGGTGCAGATGAATATAACTGATTTGCTGGCAGATGCATATCAGCAGCTGAGACTAAACATTCAGTTGAAAAGAAAGAAGTTGGTTATTCTTCACACTTCCAAGGGCCATCCCAAAAGACTTATCAAGGCACCTGGGAATTTTCACACACACAGAAAAAAAAAATAGTATTGTGACAACACTATGAAATGTTTTATTCATGGAAGATGTGAACATGAGAGTCAATACAAAAATAATCACAATTTTTATTAGAGGAAATGAGGGAATATTGATAGGAACTACAAAAAGACCAGACTAAGCTCTGTGAATGGGCATCACCAGGAAGCCAAAACTCTGGGTCGCCATGCTGGAGAGCAAACACAGAAATGGACCATTCATTTTTAAATTGAAGGGAAACTGTAACTGCTCAGGAGAAATACCTGGCTGTGGCCTGTTGTACATTGTAGACAGTTTAATAAACACTTCCACTATTAACCAAACTGAACAGAAATAGATAATTGTGGTGGAACAATCAAAACGCCCTTCTGCGCTTTATCAGCCCGAGTGCTTTCTGTGTTTCTCATCCCTTCATCCAAAAAAATCACAAACATAAATGGAGCAGAAGAAGAAAAAAAAAGTGATGAAAAAGTCTTCTTTTGCATTTGAAAAATATTGGCCCAGCTAGCGTGGAATTGAGGAAGGGAAATGTTGGACTGACCATGTCACCTCTTGGCATAGCTCTGGTTTCCCACAAACCCCAAAAGAGATGGGCATTCCCAGGAAAAGAAAAGTCTGCCATTTTAAGCCCTTTCACCTATTTCCTAATAGTATTAACATTATTCTTCATTTTTTAATATTATTTAATTAATATTATTATTCATTTTTTGTGTAAAATGGCTGCTTTGGGATATTGGTAATTCTAAGAATTGCTGTGCAGCCTGGTTGGCAGCCAGATTGCCCCTTTCAAGCACTTACAGAGGTTTTTTGTTTTTATAAGGATACCAGCAGTGTTAAAGTTACCCCAGCTGGTGTTAAAGTTAAGTACACATTTCAAAAGTTTATCTTCAGACTGGGATATCCTTTCAAGACATAAGTGTAATGTCTTGCTCTGCTTCAATTTGGATATGATGCCCACCCTGGGACTGTGCTGGTTGAGCAAAACCTTGATTTGAGTAACACTGTGTATATTTTAGGTATTTTCAAACATAGGAATTCAGAGGTTTTTTTTTGGATTATACACAACCAATGCACACAGCAGATCTAGGAGAACTTCTTTTGAGACACCCCATTCTATCACTCTCCTGTGTTCCTGAGTCACTGAGATCTTTTTCTTTGAGAGGAAAATTATGACCCTCAGTTTGTAATTACTTGGACATGGCCTATGAATATTTGGCGTTTGCCTTAATTCAGATACATTCCAAAATATTACATGGCACGTTTTGCTATTTGGAGATAGCAGGCTCTTCTTTGATCATTTTTAAGGGAGAATACACCAAAGTGAATGATGTGCATTCAGCTGATCCATTAAGAACCAAAAAAAAAAAAAAAACCAAAACCAAAATAAACCAACAAACAAACAAACAAACAAAAAAAAATAAAAAAAAAGAAAGCCTATAAAATAATTCTTAATAGTAACACAGGGAATTGTGTTTGTGATATAAATGAGAATTTTGGAAATATTTTATATATTCAGCTACTGTGAATAATCTCTGCAGAACAGCTAGAACTGTAAAATCCCCATAATATGTCCCTAATCCTGATGTGTCTCTTTGCTGTTTTGCAGGCAGACCAGTAATGATTGTAGTTGAATACATGGAGAACGGATCCCTTGACTCCTTCCTGCGGGTGAGGTGCCATTTTCTGATGACATTTGAATCAGAAACCATTCTAGGTTAAGATTTTAAATCATTTATCACAAATTAATTTCTACATAATGTTATTCATGGATTTCTAGTGAAGAAGAGAAGCCTTTTCCCCAGGGTACTTTTCTGAGGTACAGTAATACATTAGAGCACGGCTGGAAAAAAAAGAAGATTTAAACTTTAGAATATAATTGATTTCTTCTACAAAAGTAGTTCCTGTATTTAGCAAAATGTATTTCAAATTGTTTTTGTGAAAGAAAAGATAAATTGAAGCATAAATGCCTGGCCTTATGGAAGTGGTTCATTTTTCTCAATCACCTTCAAAAATACTCTGTTATGATTTTTTTGGTTGGTGAAGCGTAGAATATACTCAGTAATTGATTTATAATATTTATGGCTACTTGCATTTAACAAATTGAATTAGAAAACAGTTCGTGGGTGAAATGTCCTGGCATTAATTAACCCCCAAAGGTCCTTAGTAAACATTAAAGAAGGGCTACAGAAAATGTGAGTAATACGATGGCAAAATTGTTTTTCATTCTTTTTAGAAACGTAAAAGGAAAGGATGATCTCCCCTCTGTGAGCTAAAGTTATCCTAAAACAGTCCTTTTTTTAACAGAGCCCCTGGAAATGCTCCAGAGACCCAGTGACCTAAGAACTTGTGTGAATAATTTTAATGACAAGTATCTCAGATTTGTCTTAAAAAGTAAACACCAGCCCCCAGTAGCCCACTGTCATTTCCATCCTGCAGAATAGAAAATCTGGGCTTGTGGGGAGTTAGGGGCCTGGGGGTTTGGGAACGTGTTTGAAAGGGTATCCCAAAGGAGACACATTCAACAGGGAGCTGTGGAAATACTGGCATGAAAATCTTGGTGATGGTGACTGAAGGCTCTTCTGTGGTAGCAGGAGGAGGAAACTGCTTAGAGAAAAAAAAGTGAATAAGCAGGAGAGAGAATCAGCCAGCACTTCAGAAAGATTTACATGAGGGGGAGAAAGTCATGGAGGCAGAACTTGTTGGCAAGAGGGGAAGCCACCAGAGAGGAGCAATTGGAGCAAGGGATACAGCCCTGAGAGTACAGCATAGCCACTGGCACAGATACCTCCAGACCCTGATTCTCTTCACTTTTTGGTTTGGATTATTCCATAGTAATTTTTCTCAGACATTTCTTTGTTGTCCTCCTCACCTATCTCCCAAGTAATTTTTTATTTTCCATTGTCAAGACACATGACAGACATCTGTTATGTTGTCAGAAACATACCAGCAGTTTCCTGTGACAATTTGCTGATTTCTCAAAATCAAGTTATTTTTATGGAGCATCTGATATCATCAATGTCTTGGACACTGGGTAGCTTTTAAAAATTACTCCCCTTCCCTTTCTGGCTCATCTCTCTGTCCATCTGCAGCACAGGAACTGCCCCTGATTTGAGCCTGATTTGAACTGGCCCTGCAGCTTTCCTGCTCTGTGATTTTTCAGCAGTGCCCCAAGAAGAATTGTCTGGGCCTGAAACATTGTTCTGTTCATGTTTGTGTGCATGGAGAATTTCACAGAAGAGAACAGAACCAAGTCCTGAAATAATTCCTGAGAGAGAATTACCTTTCTCTGAACTGCTCTGGTGTGATATCTATATTCCAGGTTTATTTCACATGCATTCATGTATCAGAACAGTAACTACTTAGTAGGATACTTTAATAGAAAGTGGCATCAGCAGAATTATGATGTTACTGTGGAGCAATGCTTCTCACATTGCATCAGATATATTTGGAAGGAGAACTGCTGGGGGAAAATGTGAGCTAATAATTTCTGCAGCTGTTTTTCATGTATATTATTTCACAGCTTCAATTCACACTTCAGATATGGGTTATTCTTCTAAAAGGCTTTTTAAATGTACTTTAGATAATATTCAACATCCCAAAGCACTGTAGATATATGTCAGCATTTCTGTTTATAATTAGCAGAGCAAATGGCTGCAAAGTAACCTATTTAAAAAGAAATCCAGCTGCTTCATTAATAATAGTTGTTTCCTGCAGATATAAGTCCACATTTTTAAAAGCTTTTGTGAAGATACAAAGCAGCAGAGAGGCTTTATCTTTAGCAATCCTAATGAAAGGCGTTCAGTGACTATAACAAATGTTGTGGGATTTGGAAGGGCTTATCACATAGTCTGTCTTTCTTATTATTTAAAGGAATCAATTGTTCCAGTGCAAAGTGTTTTTACACAGAGGGGAAAAAAGTCCATTTCTCACCATAAGAAATATTTCCCCACATACCACCAGCAAAAATTCCACAGCAAATCCCTCCATCTGTCTTTCTTCAAAAGCCTGCAAAAATGGGTCAGTCTTACAAATTCAAAGTGAGATGCTGTGATGAACCATGTGAGGGTATTCCAGAGGAAGAATTCCATTTGCCATCACCCTCCTCACAGCTGTGGTGGGATATTTTCTTTCATGCCAGTACAGGTTGTGCCACAAATCAGAAGCCTCTCCCCACCCTTTAATCTCTCACCCCTAAAATCTGAAAAGCCTTTACTCCTTGCTTTAGAGACAGAAATGCCCATTTTCTGCTATTTATGTGGATTTAACAGCAAGCTCAGCTGAATTATGTCTTCCCCACCCCACAAAGGATCCTGTATGCCGGCTGCTAACATTTTTGGGTAAAAAGCATTGGCATGGATTTGCAATATGAAGCTGCTTCAGAGATATTCTGAAGTGGGAAGGCATCAGCTAATTAGAACCAATTTTGTAAGATGATGGTAATTAATTTCAGTGATTGTGCATCATCAGACATCCTAAATTGCTGGATACACTTGACACTGAATTTTCCTCAGAAATACTGCATTATTTTCCCAATTATATAAAACTCATTTACAAAAGATGAAACTTAGTTTTTTGTAGTGTTGTTTGGAAGTTTTTTATCATATAAGATTGAGACATATTTGGTTAATCATCTCAGAAAAGTATACCTGAAATTTGCAATCAATGAAACAATTGTTTGACCAGAAATGAGGTTCATGTGGCTTCATTTCTGGTAACATTTGGAGAGATTTCTCTGAAAAAGGATGTGGGTTTCCAGCTAAGTATTTCCTCAGGGGCTCGAAGCCTCTTCCAGCATTACACCAAGAGCTTCCAGACAGAGGAAATCTGTGCCTGGAAAGAAAGTGGCTAACCCTGGGAATTGAGGAGACACAGGTAAAATTTCCTGTTAGCAGCTTCACACACAGATTTTGGATGGGGCTCATTGTCACTATGCTTTACCTGCCTGTGTCATGGAGATCTCAGCAATCCTTTATTCTGCAGACATATAAGGCAAATAATAAAGGCAAGAAGGGTTGAAAGGGCAGCTCTCTGCATTGATGGAAGGATGTTATTGATGAGACAGGGCAGCTGCAGTCAGATGTGTGTGCTCAGGCTTGTGGATACAGGCTGCAGAAGAGACAACAAGAAAGACAACCAGGAGAGATGCGTAATAACCACAAACTAGAGGAAAAAAGAGCTGAAAACCCACAAAACCTTTTCAGCAAGCAGTTTGGCAGTATGCCCTGCAGTGGGTTGGAGATGGCTGTTGGACCCAAGCCTATGAGATGATTGCAATAATTCCTACAAAAGTCCTTTCCTCGAGGTTGGTTTTTTCCTCCCCGACACAACGTCCCCCACTCAGCCCACTCTCTAAGCATGTGCCTCACAGATTCACGGGGATATTCAGATTAAAATCTCGTCTGCTCCATTTTGTCTTCACAGCTTCATTTATGGGGTCTTGGCTAAACAATTGGATTTAGGATCACATGGAGAGGAACAGGGTGGTTAGGAAGTGAGGTGGCTTCTTGGGAACAATGATTCCTGGAGAGCTCTGAGCTGGCTGTGGCCTGTGCTCACCTCCTCGTGCACCAGGCACTGTGGCCATGGATTCAAACACAGAAAAGGAACGTGTCTGGAAGCTCCCTTTTGGAGGAGGTTCATGGTTGGCTACCCAAAATCACATTAAATGAACCAAAGAATATCACCAGAATATTGAACTTCTTTCAGTATTTTTCTGCAGCTGCAGACTACCAGAGTAGTTTCCTGCTCAGTGTCCAAGGTGTGCTGAATAGACAGAGATATTTAGGTTTGAAAGATGCTCCAGTCTTCCCCAGTTTTGTGAATCTCAGAGTTGTAAAAGGAAGTGATGCATTTACCTGGGGTAATCACAGCACCACCTTGCTTTCTTCATTTTTGCTATTTGCCATTGTAATTCTCTTCCTTCTCAAAACTGGTGCTGATGGATTTCCATTCACTTCAGAAAATTAAAATACTTGTGGAAAAAATATTTATATACAGGCAAGGATAGTAAGTAAAAATGCTGCCACACTTTGTTTTTTTTTCTTTCTAAGAGTCTATAAGAAATAAGCTTAATTGCCTTAGAGCACCAGCTGCAGCAGACTGTACAGCAAGTGAAACCCTGGAATTCAGCTTTAATCCCTCAAGGCTGGCCGAGCAGAGGCTAAGATAAGTGTTACTAGACAGAGAAAATATTGTGATATATTGCTGTTTCTTGCAGTAATCGTTATGAAGTTATTCTCAGAGCAGCTTTGCCATCACACTCACCCTTTTTTCAGCTACAGTTTAGATGCTGTGGCAGACACATTTAGCAAGTTTGGGGGGAAAGTGGGAGAAGACAAAAATGAGCACTTGCAGCAAATTCTGTGAAACAGTGTTGTAAAGTGTGTGTTGTATATCCATCTAACATGGCCTCACCAGACAGAGCAGGCTGTGGGGGGAAAAAAGCCAGATGGCCTTTCCTAAGTTTAATGCTTCCTGTTATTATTTATCTGCATTCAGAGAGGCAAAAACATTGGAGCTCATAACTAATATTCCTTCTTTTGCTTTCCCACACAGCATTCACATGCACTTTAATTTATTGGAGGCACGTTCCTTTCCTGGCAGGATAAAGGTGGCATTTTGCTTTCAAAAATCAGTCTGTAAAAGAGAAAACCTGCACTAGGAACCTGGAAACTGATGATACCTTTTTCTTTTTTTTTTAAATCAGATTGAGCAATTAGAAAGTGAATTTGAAAGGTGCATTACCTTAACAGTGAAATTGTAAGCAGCATGTATTTTAGTGACCTAAGATTGCACTGAGAAGGTGTCACTGATGCTACAGAGCCAGTATTTGTTCTCAAGCAAGGTTTTACCCTCCTAAAAGTATGTATAAAACAGCATTTCTGATGCTGTTGTGGGAATTTGATTTAGAAATTCTGGGCATTTTTAGTATGTAGATATTCTTACTTAGACATTAAATACTAGATATCCTTAGTACTGAGCAACAGGAAATTTTCTACAAATGGTCTTGTATTCAAAGGCAAAAAGAATTTGAAAGGTAATGTGGAGTCTCTCAGTGTGCTCTTTATGAATTTGTCAACAATGAGAAATCAGAAGATCCAAACAGAGCCAGTGGCTTTTAAATGAAGGGATTTTGAATGTCTTTTAGAATAGAGGAAAAAAGAAGCCAAGAAATTACAGGCCAGTCGGCTTAATGTCAACTGCTGTAAGATTTCTGGAACAAATTATCAAACAAAGTCTAAGCATCTTAAAGATAACAGTGAGATAAGTGTGAGCCAACATGGATTTGTCAAGAACTAATTCTGTCAAACAGATCTGGTTTCCTTTTGTAGCAGGGCTCAGGATTTATGGCTGTGGGAGAAGCAGCTGATCTCATAAACTTGGGCTTCAGTAAGGCTTTAAAACTCTCTCTAAAACATGAGATGCTTGTGAGCAGCCAGAGAAATATCATCTTCATGAAATTTCTGCTAAATCCTGTGTGGAGGGAATGGAATTTGGATGGAAGTACGAGGTAGGGCTGTTCTGCACTCTGTGTAGGATCACTCATTAGCATTTAAAATGAACTAAAGTAATTAGAAATTGAATTAATGGAATCTATTAATAATAATTAAGTCTGCATGGAGCTCTGTCAACAGTTGAATGAAGAAGAAATTATCAGCTGACCTCATTTAGTACCAAAAATATAAACTTTAGTGTGACACACATGATAGTTTGAAGAATGAGGAACGCTTCCAAGAAATATCAAGCTGCAACTTGAATTTTGGAAGATTTATCATGACAAAGTTCCACCATTTACTTTGCACAGTAAATGTGTAAAACTGTAACAACAAATGCATAGCAAAAACTGCATTTTTCACCCAGTGACCAGTAGGAAATGTCAGTGGAGAATATGATCTAAGTTAGACACAGACACACCATTTTCACTGCTGTTCTCCATCTAAAATGAGATCTAAATAATCTGCAGTAAAATTTTTAGACCTGTAGTAAATCCTGTACAGAGGATAAACGCCTAAAAGTGTTCTGAATCATTTGGCACATAAGGAAGTGGAATTTGGAATAGATGGAACTCCAGAAACAATACAGAAAAATCCACTGGCCACTCCAAAAGATTACTGGGTAGTAAAATGGTGAAAACCTTCTGAAGAAGAAAAATGCCACAGGCTTGTAGAAAAGCACTCAACTGGAGCTGAAAACTGGAGGGCAAAATGCAATGAGAGAAAGTCTGGATATCCTACTTCCTCCCCTACAGTACCTGAACCTCTTCAGCAGCCCATTATAAGTTAGTGGTCTTGAAAGGTCCATAACATGAGGAGAATATTTAACTTAAATAAGGTTCTTAAAAGCAAACTGTAGCTGAATAAAAATAATGTTTTCAGGGCATTTTTAAAGACTGTGTGAATGCAAGAGCAACTACTCAGATATTGCATCTATACCCAGCTGTTGAGAAAAGTTTATTCAGAAAAGCCATCAAAGCTTGATTAAAATTTAATGGGATGATAGGATAAATGTGGTGAGACCACTGAGGTCTGAATTGTTGCCAGTATTGATTAACACCCTTAACAGCCCAGTGGGAATCCTATCAAAAACATATTTCAAATCTAAGCTATGGGAATCAGAATAAAGCCCTGGGTAACAACCACGCTATCAGTCATGATAGTCAGATGAGTGTTTTATTTCCCTGTATGCCAAGTGAATGAAACAAGTTAGTGGAAAGTTGCCAAAGGATTGTACCTGGGGGCTTAAAAAATGCTGAAAATATGAGGTCAGCTTCTTCCTGCTATAATTTCATCAACCTAGCTGAATTTTCGAAAGGTTAAATATAGCTCATGGTCTGTATCCCAATCAGCTTACATCAAAAAATTTTTGATGTACTGAATGATAAGTTTATAGATTGTAAGGGGATACAGCTGGCATGGAAACCGATGCAGAAGTGATTACAAAGAGACTTGATTGAGAAAAGACTGTTCTGCTGACAGTAAAGATTCAGTTGGTCCAACTGCAAGGCTGGCAGTGAAAAAATATAAAACCAAGCATGAGAAAAGAGAGAGGAGAGCAGATGCAGTAGAGGATTCTGAGAAATATGCAGAGGGAGAAGGAGGACAGAATTAAATTGCAGCTGGTACGTTAGCAGGTCTGTCATTTCTTTAACACTGAAGATAAGAAGCTTTAACTTTTTGTGTCAAGGCAGAATCCCAAAAAAAATTGAAATACGATGGAGAGAATGGCAAAAGCATGAGATTGTTTTAAAATCAGGCATTACAGCTGTACTGGTAAGGCAAGTACTGAGACTTGGAAAGAGCAGACAAAAGGTTATGCTTTATGAAAAATCAGCCAAGCATGGTCTAGATTTGAAAGAGCAGAAATTAAAAAAGGAAATTGCAATCCAAGAATGCTTGCAATCCAAGAAGACAAAAGGTTAAGGGAGGTGCTGCAGATGACTCTGAGGTTTGTTAAAAAACGGAGCTGTTAAGGAGGAGGTAAAATGTAGAGGTTTGAGGGGTTGGTTTAGTTTGGTGCTTTGTTGTGGGGGTAGAGAGGGCCTTGAATTGTCATTCTGCAAAAATCAGGTGCTGGCACTTTGTTCCAAATCCTAATTCTACAGTTAGCTGAAAAAAATAATCCATACATAGTACATAGTAAGTGTGAAGAGTACTAACTGTTGGCAACCAGCTTTGTAATTTTTTAATCAAGTGAACAATAAGAATTATTAAATAAAAGGCAAACCCAGAAATCCCATGTGACCTCATTACAAAAATATTGGCTGGAATTCCTGTCCTTCTTTTACAGGAAGCAGCTTAAAGTAGTTAAAAATATAATCTTTTGTCACTCTTTGCTGAATTGCTGGATGGGATGAGTTTATTGAAAACTGGTAGTCACTGGTAGTCTGGGACTCATAGAAGTTGTGTCCTGATCCTCAGCTGAGTGTCCTCTGCAGAACCAGCTGCTCATCCCTGGCCTTGATGGTGACAAGGGAAGGTGTGGCCTCCTTGGGGAGAGCTGTCTGTACTTCAGTGTAAAGATTTTAGAGACAGAAAAGCTTTACTGCCCTAAGACACTGACACATTCAAGGGGAAGAAATGCTGTAAATCAGTTGTAAATAGCTGATTTCAAAGAAGTGTCATTAAATGTACTTTCTTAGGAGGCGGCTGTGGTGTTTGGCATGGCTCCTTAAATACAAGTGTTGCTGAGAGGTATAATAAGGCAGTGAGGTCATCTAGCTGACAAGGTGTGTTTGTATCCTCCTTTTACCATTTTCTTTCTGATTTTTGTCATAGCCTTTAAATATTCATATCCTGACTAGCTGGATACAGGCCCCAAATCATTGAATCATTATGGGAATGCTGAAATACTTTGCTGACCAGGGATGAAGCTAAGCATAGTTCAGCCTCCTGTTGCTTTGCTGAATCTGATGGATTTGCTGAACTTCCTGTAAGCTTTTCCCCTATAAAAATCATCTTGCTTAAACGCATGAGCTAAGCAACAGAAGTGTCCTGAATGCTGATCAGAACTTGTTCTTTGTCTGTAGCCCAGTGTTAAAAGTGTTGAAAGAGAAAACAGGAAGTTTACTTGTTTGCAGGAGTTGGTGTTGTTTGGCTGTTCCTGCAAACATAAAAAGCCTGGGTCACTGAACAATCCATGAGAAGCTAAATGTCTGCCAGGTGGGGTCACAGAAATACTCCTGCAAGCAGCCTGCTGTGAATGGTAGAGAGAGCAGGTCTAAACAAGGCAGAGAGCCTGCAGTCACATTTCTGTGCAGGTCCCCACTGCCACAAAATTCAGGAGCTATCTGATGCAGGACATAGAGAAGTGTTAACTTTGATGCAGCAGATGGAGAAACTGAGGCCCAGCAAGGCTGCCCAGCTGGGCAAGCACAGTTAATGACTTAACTCTTATTTACATGTTCAACTCCAATAGTTTTCAGAAGGTATTTAATGCATTCAGGGATCTGAGTTTAATCTGCCAGGAAAATTCTGGCAAGCCTACATAACCCCTGAATTCAACCCCATTTAATCTAGTGTTCAGACATTAGGTGTTAGGTGTACAAGCATGAGCTAAAGCCCCAAAATTTTTTTTTTTAGGTTATTTTGGGATTTTTTTTTTTTAACAAACAAACCCTCTCCAAAAAAATACCATAAAAGTGAGGTAACAGCAGTACCTCAATGCAGACAATCAAGGCTGAGACAATAAAAAGAGGGTTCTTTGTTTCCTGAGACTATAGGTGAAGAAATTTGTGTCCTTTCTCATTCTTATACTAAAAATAGCATTGGGGGAAGGCGTTCATAGTAACCAAGTATGAAAGCAATTAAATGCTGTCAGTATGAAGACTGTGAAATGTATGAACATGTGGAGAAGAGGGGGATAATGCACAATGAGAGATTTGATGGGATGCACTGCCAAGCAACTTAAGTCCTTGAAAAAACAAGCTTGCAAGTGGGCAGCCTTGCTGGACTGGTGACAGAAGCGTTTTAAATAAGAGCAGTGGTTGGCATCACTGGCACGAGACAAATGGGAAGTAGCTGTGCTGTTCCTCCCTTGCAGAAGCACGACGGGCACTTCACGGTGATCCAGCTGGTGGGAATGCTGCGGGGCATTGCCTCTGGCATGAAGTACCTGTCCGACATGGGCTACGTGCACCGGGACCTGGCGGCGCGCAACATCCTGGTCAACGGCAACCTCATGTGCAAGGTCTCTGATTTTGGGCTCTCACGGGTGCTGGAGGACGACCCCGAAGCTGCCTACACCACAAGTGTGAGTTTCTTATCTAATTTGAGCAGCTGATTGCCTGGTGCCTCTTGTGTTCCAGTTTCAGATTTGTCTGTGTCATAGGAAGAAGAGTTGGAATTGGCTTTGTTCCCTTCTCAGTGTGATTCAGCAAACACACTGGCATTGCTAAGGGAAGTTGTTTTGATTTTTTTGGCTAAGGGATGTGCTAATAAACTTTGGCAAAAGTTTATTTGAAGCAAATGTGCAAGTATAAGTGGGAGACCTTTCTTATTCTTTGTGGTTTTGTTGGCTGTGAAGGTTCTTTTTCCGTATTGTTTCCTCTTCTGGCAATTTGTGTTCATTTACAAGGATGTGGTTGTGAAAGAGAGAGATGGGAGAGGAGAGAATCTTACCAGCTTCACTGTTGGAAGCACACTGCCAGCGCAAGCCTTGCATTCATAAATTAGAAATTTAATTTTATTTCACTGAAGTTTATCTTCTAGCAGGACGTGCAGGACCTTCTTTGCATGGTTTAGGTCTCAGTTTATTAATACTTAATTCCTTATGTGATGCAAATAAACTGGAAAAGGGGATTTGGGTGTGGGGAGTTGGGGTGGGTTTTTTTGGTTTGTGGTGTTGTAAGGGGGTTCCAGTGAAGTGAAAAATTCTTGAACGTGAAGAAGACAAATGACAAGTCCCGACACACCATTTTTCCTGATACCAAACTACATTTCAGATGCAATTATTATCACAACAGTTAATTGCAAGCTGGTTTTTGAGTAACTTTCATCTCTATCACTTAAACTAAAACTATTTCAGAAGAAGAGTGCATTCTCATTACTACTCTCACAAAATGTGCAGAATTTGTATATTCCCATGATAGGGCACAGTGACAGAATTGTAATAGAGAAGATAAATGAACATTAAATAATTTATTACCCTTTTTTTTTCTATTCCACTTTAAAAAGTGATGTATGGCCAAAATAAGGAACTCATCTAATTTCTCTGTGCTGCAGTAAGTATTGTAGTGCATCTACTGAATTCAATTTAGATATTGTAATGGGATTTTAGATCTTATATATTTATATATGTAGAATATATATTTACTTTTAGCTTAGGCCTAAAATAGAGGTGTTCTGATAATTCTTCTGCAACTTCCATTTCATGGAAGTTCTGTACAGAACTGCAAGCTGACTTAGAGAAGAAAAAGTCACTTTGCAAGGTTTTCTATTGGTTTTAATATGCCAGCTGGGGGAAAAAAGCCCCCAGTACTTTACAGCAGAAATTTTCTTCACTCAGTTCTCAAAACCTGTTTTGCTTCACACTGCTTCTTAGTAAGAGTCTTGAAAGGGAAGACAGACACGAGCAGGTTCTCACACGAGGGCTGAGGCTGGCTAGTGGCCCGTGTGAGGAGCTCAGCTGGCACCAGGTGCCCCAGTGGCAGGAGTCAAGTGACAGCCTCAGCTCCGAGCCCAGGCTAATGTCCCCAGCTGGTGCCAGCCACTGGCAATGGCCAGGCAGCCCCTCTCCCAGTGAGGAGGATACAGGAAAGATACCAAATGAGAATTGGAGGCTTTCAGCTATTATTTATCCTGTAATTTTCCGCTGGATGCCAACAGAGAACAATTAGTTTCACAGAGTAGTTGGTGCCTGTCCTGGTCGTGATGGTTAGAGCTGCTTTTAATCAGGACGTGCTACATTGTGAAAAACACAAACAATGCCATGACATGTTCCTTTTTTCATTTATCTGTGCTGAAGGACTTCCTTGAAATGTAGAACAGGCTTTGTTGAAATGCTGCCTGTTTTCCTTTTCACCCAAACACGAGAGCCTGGTGTAGGTGTAGAACTCAGGAGTGCCTCAGAGCCACTGCTTCACCCTGCCAAGGCTGCAGCCAGGTGCTGAACTACCAAATGCTGCTGGGCAGGTACCAAGAGCGTGCCCAGCAGGAGGGATGTCACAGAGGCTGATGGCAGTGGCACATCCCTGTGGCAGCCAGGCATCCAAGGTGAATCTGTTTTGACCATGAACCCTCCAAAGAAGATCAAAAAGCTTTGAAACTAAGGTGGGAAAATGTACCATTATGATAGTTAATATCGTAATGGTACATTAATATCATCATGTACCATTATGATATTAACTAAAATCTTAGTAAATGGGATAAAATCAAAGCAACCAAAGGGAAATGGAAAGCATTTCAAATCACTTATTCCTTCAACTCCAGCTTTCCTGTTCTTGCAAGTGGGTCATCACACACTGACTCTTTTAGTCATTGTGGCAGAGCCTGCCCAGTTCTTCCTGTCACCTGTGGTCCTTGGGAAGTGTCCTTCCCTCATTCCTGAGCTGCAGTCCATGTGCTGTGTCACACTCACTGTGTATGAACTGGGGACAGCCAGGTTTCTGTGGGATGGTCTTGCCTTCCATGGGCTCCATCCCTGGGGTCTTGTTCCCCTTGAGCAAGTCCAGCAGATTTCTCTGTAGGAACACCCAGCGGGAAGTCAAAAACCCTGTCAGTTTTTAAAAGGACTCAGCACAACTCTGACCAAAACAGGGTGGGGACACAAAGGATAAAATATTTGTCACAGTGGCTGTGGAGGACTCAGGGAAGGCTTTCATGGTAACAGAAGGGACAAGAAGCCCACACTGGGTGCCAAATCCTCCTGCAGCTCTCACTGCCCAGCATTTTGGCACTGACCTTTCCCTCCCTCATGAGCATCTTTCCAACAGAAGGCCATGTGTATTCCTAGAGGATTTTATAGCATCTCTTGAGTTCCATACTGTGTTTTGAGCAATCTGAAGGTTAAACCCTCAGTGTTCCTTCAAAGATTCTGGTGATTTTAGAATTCATGTATCCTCTCCACAGAGATTTTTATTGATAACAGCCCCATACCCCATGTAAGAAATCCACAGAGTGGGTCTGCATATTGAAGAGTGATATTTTTAGCCTCACATCTTCCTGTACAGCACTGTCAGTGCTCAGAGGAAAATGATTATTTTATCTTCCCCTTTTTGTCTTAGTCCTGGTGTCAGAAACTGAAAGGTACAATTGGATGTTTTCCTTGGAAATTATCTACAATATACTGTAAGTCAAAAATAAATAGACTTTTGTATCTGTGATGCAGTGGTCAATTATTGTGTTATTTTTTTTTTCTTTTGTTGCTGTTGTTTTCCAGCCTATTGAGACAAAGGATGTAAATATGTCTTTGATGAGAGGGTTTTTAGGAAATAAAATATTGATTCCTGTTTGTTACCTGGAATCAAAAAATTTACAGCGAGATACCATTTTAGAATAGGAAGAAGGAATTAAAAGCCAGGAACATTTGACTGCAAATCTTTGTGTTCCAGATTGATCAGGAAAAGACAAGGCAAACTTTGGGATAACCGAGTACTATGTGGGTTTTCTCTTTGGAGACAAAACTTTCATTTTTAGTAATGGTTTCCAAGGCAACAGTTAGTCATAAAAGGACATTTCTAGTATATAAACAAGCATTTCTGTCCATACAGAGGACATCTAGGCTCTTGCATTCCTGCTCTTGGTTAGACTGTGTTGGATGTTGTAGATTCATTTAGTTTAAAACATGGTCAGGGTTCACATGTGTTTTAAAAGGAACCACATGGCCCCAGAACAACACTTTACATATAGTAAAATATTTATAATCAGAACAGAATTTGTGGCACTACTGTAAAAAGGACTAAACTTGTATTTCTTTTACAGGTGACACCTTAATAGTCTGCATTAAATCTGATTTTTAGCGAGACAAAAAGCTGCTACAAACAGAATTATATAATAAAGAAATGTATTCTAGATTTCTTCTATCAGCTTTATTTGTGAATCCATTCCTAATTCATTCATTTAGCCTTACCATAAGAAATACTTTCTTCTTTCCATAACAGTAGTTGGAGAATTGATTTATTGCATTGTATTTCCTGAATCACTTTGTAAACTTTATGGGTCTGATTCTTTTCAAGCCAATTGGGTGAAATAACCCATCCAGGAAGATTTTAGACTTATTATATTCATTAGAGGAGCAAGGATTGATGCCATTAATCTTTATAAATAATAGCAAACAGCAAAACTCTGGGGGGATCAGGATGAGACATTCATATTTTTTGACTTTGTTATATACTTTCCACATTACAAGACAATTTCAGATTTCCCTGAGTAGTACACAAGTAACAGGTTTGGGGAGAGAAGGTTTAATTTGCTGAAAAGTAAAACAAGATGCAAATGATTTTCCAGTTAATTTGGGATGTTAAGCAATAGTTTCTGAACAGCCTCTGTGCTATGGCAAGCATATTGCCTAGGTATTTACTTTAAGCTTAGAATTAATCAGGGACTGTAGAGTAAATTGGTTATTGGCAACCATTGAGAAAAAGAAGCTGCAAAGGTCTGCATTAACCTGCTTTCTTAAAACCCATTGGTGACCTAAGGTTGAGCATAAATGGTGTCAACTCCTCCACTCCTTGTGTGACACAATATGAAGGGTCTGGAGTACAGATGAGGAAAGGCTGAGGGATCTGGGGGGCTCAGCCTGGAAAAAAGGAGGCTCAGGGGGGATCTTATTACTCTCCACAACTCCCTGAAAGGAGTCAGATGGGGTTCAGCCTCTGCTCCTGGTAATGAGTGACAGAATGAGAGGAAATGTCAAATTGCTCCAGGGGAGGTTTAGATTGGATGTTAGAAAAATAAAATATCCTTCCAAGGCCACTGTGTGAGATTATAATATTATTTGCCAGACTAGAGCTGCAGAGCTCAATGGGATCCCAAAGGGGTTGTTTTTGGATAGGTCACTTGGTGCCATCCAGCCTCATCAGGATTCTTGTGCTCTTGTGTGGTTGAACCAGCGGGGGCTCCCGGGATGAGTGAAGAGATGAGAATCTTGACTCCATGTTTCAGAAGGCTGATTTATTATATTATTATATATATTATATTAAAATAATATATTAAAACTATACTAAAAGAATAGAGAGAAAAGGATCATCAGAAGCCTGGAAAGAACAGGAATGGAATGAATAACAAAGGCTCCTGACTCCGAGCCAGCTGACTGTGATTGGCCATTAATTAGAAACAACCAACATGCACCAAGCACAGCTGCACCTGTTGCATTCCACAGCAGCACACAGTTATTGTTTGCATTTCTTTCCTGAGGCTCCTCAGCTCCTCAGGAGAAAAATCCTGGCAAAAAGATTTTTCATAAAATATCATGGCTGCATACTTGGGCAGGAATCCAGGTGCTGCTGCCAGCCCCTGCTCTTATCTGGGCACACCCTGCTGAGGGCAAAGGTTTGCTCTTAGCTGCAGTCCAACAGTAGGAATTCCTTAGGAATTCCTCTGCTGGGACTCTGGCACACACATCAATATTTTGAAGAAGTAAATATCTCAGAATGTGGGCAGGAAGCAAGTTCACAAGAGCTGTGCTGATGTGTCCAGTTGTGAGAATTACATTAAGTGGTTTTAACGTGTGTGAAGGGATTTGTGTCCACTGGTGGTGAGATCAGCCACCTAGCCATGAGTGCCAGCTTCAGCTGGATCCATTCCGTGCTCCCAGAGGATGCCTGGGGCTGGAGACTCTGTGTGTGCCCTCCTCAAGCCTCTGTCATCTGCTGTGGTGACCTGGACAGAGCATCCTCAAGGACAAGCTGCCAGCAGTGAAGGAGCAGCCAAAGGAAGGAGTGTCTTGGAAAAGAAGACTTTTTGCCTTTTGGGCTGTACCAGTGTGAGGTATGATGACTTTTAATTAGTAGCTGTGTGTTTAAAAGTAACAGGAATCCCAAAGTGAGCCATTCAGTGCAGGGTGTGGTGCTTGCTATTTATTTTATTTATTTTTGTTGTTTGTAGCAGCCCCTGAAGATGAAAATATGCCTGTGACAAAATTTAAACATTTGGAAACACTAATTTTCAAATTCTCTCTTCAGCTTTTATCCAGCTGTGATCCCAAGTTTACCTAAGAGGTTTTCTGGTTTATTTAACCCTCCTTAAATTTAGTAATAGAAACAAACAGGCTATAAAAGTCCACAACAAAGGCAGACCCATAGGAGGAAGGTCCCAGGACAGGAATGAAACGTAAATGTAAAATTAAACTTTCTTCATGTTTTGTCAAACTTTGTATTTCTGTGAATACTCACTTCCACAGTCATTTGAGTTTTGAGAATGCATACAAAAAAACCATGCAAATTTGCATTTAGATGTGCAGAAATTTAAAAGGAGTTTAAAGATTGAATTTATTTATAAAACTTATTCTCATCCCTGCGTTTTTCTTTCACACCACTCCAAGTAGGAACTCCAAATATGGATTTGGCAGAGAAATACAGTTGGAAATTTGCATTTCACTTTTTCATTCCCAAAATTATGATGTTGATGAATTCAACACAAATTTGTCCTGAGATTTTGGCTGTAAAAAAGGTGGTATTTTATACTTCATTCCTAATGTGGCTCTCAAAGCAACATCCATCATTCGTTGTAATCCAATTTAATTTCAAATTAGAAGAATATATTGTAGTGTAATCAATCTGAAGGATGCTGCCTTTAAAGATTTGCAAGCTCTGCCATTCTTTTAGCTTGGATTCCAACTTTTTGTCTCTCTAGCTCCTCCCATTTTCATATCAACAAATTTGAGTTTTGAACTCTACATGTATGTGCTTTTGCTATTTTTCAGTGTGACTCTCTGAACATCTCTCTGTGATTTTATTTACAAATGTTTCATAAGATTGAGAATGAGCTACTTACAGATCTGTAGTGCTGGTGCTCTTGGGGATCTTTGCATCTTAGGAGATAACTGATGAATCTCCTTGTGGCATTTAACCCTGAAGGTGGTTGCATTTTTCCCCTTACATCTCTGAGCAAATCTTAAGTAGCTGTGCAAGGAGAGAGGAGGTGGAAAAACTCATTGCACTTCAAATAACTTCTGAAGTAAGTTAAAAGAGGATTGTGAATTTCAGAAAGCTACAGGTGGTGTTTTTGAAAAGGCATGGGGCTGGCCAAGGCACCAAAGTTACTGATCTCTCAGCTGGGCATGGAGACCTTGAAAAATGGTCTGTGCACACTGTTCTCCTTGGGAACTAGCCCAATAAATGTAGGCAGTACACTTCCATGTGTGTGTATACATCCACTGCATTCTGTGAGCAGTCATTTTGTTATTAATTCCTCGTTCTGTTAATAGATTTTTTTTTTTAGCTAACAATTTTCAGAATATTAATCTAATTTCAGGCACAGCTGGGATTTGATTGCATGCATTTATAATTTTTAATGAGAATTGTAATTTTGAAACTACAATTGAAGAAGCTATTGTAAACATGCAGAACATGCTTATACATTTTTAGTGAGATCTTTATTCCCTCAGAACAATACTATCCACACTTAGGAGTAAAAAAGTAGGTGTACTGGCATAAAACCAAAGCTATTGCTCTGTTGCTAATTCTGTGAATGAATGTAATCCTGAATGCCTGTTTTGTTTATTGCAAATGAAGGATCACAGTTCACTTAGGATTTTAGTATTCATTGTAACAACCAAGGTGCAGTAAATCACAAAATATCTTTCCTGTGCTGGAACACACCTGCACTCTGCACAGCTCCTGATATACTGTTTAATGAGCTTCAAGGCAGTCCATTAAGGCCAAAGCAGTTGCTTTCAGTGGCATGACAGCTGACAGTAATTCCCATAGGTTATGGTATTTTGATACATATAATAAAAAGGACAATCTCTTTAAAGCCTTGAAAAAGAATGTAACTTATTCATGTAGGTGTCTTTTTTTTTTCTCTCATTAAAAACTACTGGTACCTTTCAAAGATGAGTTAAGAAACTATTATAAAATCTGTTTTCTGTGTGCTTACAAGCAGTAAACAATTCACTGGGAAAAGAAAACCATTCAGCTCCAGTGAGCCAAACAGCTGAGCTCTAACTCCTTCATTTAGTTATTGGTAGGTGAAAGGAAGTAAGATCTGGATGATTCTTCATTTTCATTTGTTGTACTACTCTCAATGGGAATTTATGAGCCATATTAAATATCACTGTAAAAAGTAACTACTCTGCATACAGGCATATAAAACTTCTGGGTTGAAAATTTGAAGCACTTGGCTTCAGCAGGCTTTTATAAAGCTTCATAATTAAATCTTGACATATTACACAGCAGGATGTGTTATGTCCATGAGTATAATTCAATGAAGTCTTGACTCTAGTCAAAGAAAAAAAACCAAAAAAAAAAAACAAAACCAGCCACCTTTGGACTTGGTTATTTAAAAGCAGGCAGTTATTCAGGTGTGTATTTCAAAGCTCACGTGGAAGGAGCTTGGAGAGGAGGAGACTCATCCTCATCCTGTGTCTTCAGCTGCTGTAGGGCATTTATGGTTCTGTCTCATTTCCCCTGCTGTGCTGTGTGTTGCACTGAGCTGGCTGTGTCAGCTGGCAGCAGAGAGTTATGACCCTGGAAGAGATGGAAAATTCTCAGCAGTGCTGCTAGATTGTGATGAAATCCTGTTTATTTTTCAGAGTTGGGAATTCCTGGGTGCTAAAGATCTGACATATGGTTGCACTGTTGTTTTAGGGGGTGGAGGGTTTTCTGACTGGTTCCTGAGGAATTACCCTACATTGTACTAGAGTGTGACTGGCTAGGCCTGTGTTTCTTAATGACTGTCATCAATCTGATATCTATCAAATGAGAAAAAGGCATTGAAATTTCAGAGATGCTATCTATATTCATGGTCCACAAAAATAAATGGTAACACAGAAAACAAGTTCTGTTAATTTAGCAAGGATTTGACCCTAATTGATTTTAGCCTGGAATTCTGACATCCAGTCTTCAAAACACAAGTCTGGGGGAAACCAAGATTCCTTTTCTTCATTTACTTATGTGAAGAGAGCAAGTGGGGACTTTTGGGGGAAAATATCAGCATTATGGATATGCTGAGTCACCATGTGGATGTGGTACTTAGGGATGTGTTTTAGTGATGAACACGGTGGGGATGGGGTGATGAGTGGACTTGATGAACTTAGAGGTGTTTTCCAAACTAAGTGATTCCATGGTTCTCCCTGCTTCTCTGGGTAATATTGCACACCTGGGAGGTGTGTAATTTAGGATACATTAATGATGGAAGAGTTCACAGATAATAAAGGAGTATCTCTCCATGTTGCTCAGCTATTCTTTGTATAAAGAATCTGCCAAAGGGTAGATCCCTGAAATATGAAACAGGGGAGTTCTAGCCTAGTGTGATTTGTGCTTTTCTGTTTACATGCAGTACTGATGTTTCATAATCTCTTCTGGGGGAACCTGTGGCCTGATTGCTGTTGTGTCAAGATTTTGGTATTCACTTCAGCTAGAAGAAGGAAGTAAAAAAAAAATACACGTCTCACATGCTGATTAATTTTTCTGCTCACTTTGATACTAATTCTAATATTTCTCCTGTACATGATATCAAAGTTGTTGTAAATGGGATTCTGTAATTACAGAAGGAAGTTTCTGAAGCAAGGTAGACACGTGTTAAACTTAATCTACTTTCACATTTCTGTAATAGAAATGTTAACTTGGGAATAAGACTGACCTAGTTATTCACCTAAATTAATCCCCAGTGAAATCAACCAGAGGAATTTCCACTGACCATGTAGGAATTTTGATTTGCCCTAAATGAAAAGGATAACTACAGAAAGAAGCTTTTCACTGTTGCCTGTTTGCTTACAAGAATGAAAGCTAGATTATCTTCAGCCATACACACACCCTTGAGAATCTCGCTTGTGCGCTTTCCTTATCAATCAGATTTTCAAAACTTTGCAATGGTAAACTTTAATTCCTTGCGTTCTTTTTTAGCCCTCCTCTTTGGCAGACTTTCAGGATAGCAGCTTCTTGCCCAGCTGTGAGTTCTTCCCTTCTTTACAAGGGGTGGTTGGGAGGGGAGGATGATTCACAGTTTGTGGTTTCTGGTTTTCCCTTTAAGCAGAATGTCGCAGGAATATTGCGGCACGGTGCTCGTCTGCCTGAAAAACATCCTAGATTGGTGTGACTCTGGTAAATTTAGGTCAGACATCACAGTCTTTACTCACTACTCACTCAGGCAAAACTCCTATTGAGGCCAATGGGAATTTTGCCTGACTAAGCACTGTGGGATTTTGCCCTTAGTATCTAAAATATTTGATCTGTTGCCTGTGCTTTTGGAAGAGCTCTAGAGGCAAATCTGGTATCTTGTCCTTGACTGCCTCACTGTGGCTGTATCCTCCTCAGCCTAAAGATTCTTGTGCCTCCCAATATTAAGCATCTCTTCATTGACAGCATATTAAAAAAAAAAAAAAAAAAAAAAAAAAACACAAAAAACTGCAAAACTTCATAACAACCATATTTTAAGTAATTCCAAAATCAATATGCAGTAACTCTGTGTATTAGTGCATGAAAATGAAATGATGTTTTTGTATTGTGGACTCCTTGTTCCACTTTTTTCTGCTCTAGAGCTACAGAATTTTGTTTTCAGTTGTGAGGGCTTGGGGAGGAAAAAGAATTTTTACTCTTAAGAAATCTCATGGCTTTTTGTTGTCTCTTATAAAATATTTCACAGGTTCATATCACTGCCTGTCCCACAGAGGCTTTTGGTTCACAGCTCAAATGTCAGAAATTCATTCAGTAAGAACCAGGGTCAGTTTTGTGGAGTAAAAGATTTGGCAAACTGAGTCATTAAAAAACTCAAATTCACTACTATCTCGAAATAGTTTTGTTTGCAAGTAAGGCATTAGATGAACATGCTTAACTGCCTTCACAAAGAAATGTGTGGCATTTGGATATAAAGAAGGATAGATAAAGACTTAAATCCCCATGGAAGATCTCATTTTCTTCTTAATAATGTCACCATGTTTAATGTTATGATTTTTCACTGTTTTTCTAAAATTAGCTGAAGTGCATTTTGAGATGAGCCTGATAATCCTCTCCCATAACACCGCATCACTGACTGTGCTTTCATTGTTACCCTAATTTTTATCTGCCTCTGTCTTCACTCTCAGTGCATTACCTATTAGTGCTTCCTCTGTTTCCTCTTTTCATTGTATCTTGTTTTATATCAGACCCTCTGGAACTGGAACTATCACTTTTTTTTTCATCAGGCACTCTGCTTTTCATTTAAATTCCCTCTTGAAGATCTACATCTGAGGGTTTACTACAAACCCTTTTGAATAAAAATGCAGTCACCCTACTCTTTATTTAAAACAAAAAGCTCTAAATCTCATCATAAATGTGTTGCACATCTCCTTAGAATCTTACTTATCCTTACTCAGGCTGAATAACTCCCAAATCTTCAGAACTTCTCCTGAAATAAATACTCCTAAACGTGGATAAGGTGTTATCCAGCATGAACAATTACCTTGAGCTCTTTCTCCCACTGTAACTGTCACAACCTGTACAAAAGAACATTTGGTAAACAACCAGTTGTAGCCTAAGAAAAACGTGCTAGAACCATTTCTCCAAAATGAGGAAGCTGGGAACACTTATAAAATATTTGCCTCTCTTTACACAGCCTCCTTTAAATTCATCATTATAACCCACGGGGTGAACTCCAATATTAATTTCATGCCCAAATCCTGCAAGTCAACCATGACACTTAGCCATTCCTCTTATTTCAGCCTCTTTAGCAATGTCATGATTATAGAATAATTTATTTTATTTTTAAACACAGAGAGGCTTTTCAGTGCTGATAAACTCCCAGAATTACAGGAGCAGCACTATTGATTAAATGCATCAGCCTGGCCCTGGTTTCATTCTGTATCAGTGAATAAGCCTTGCACAATCATTGTAGTGTCACTTTTGTATTATGCTTAATGTAGTTAAACACATTTCTTTGAATTGATCACTGAATTTTCACCAAACTATTAATGAAATTTTTGGCTTTGTGAAAGTACCTAAATGAAGAGACTCTCTTCAGCCTTTTCTCTAACAAGCTAGAATAATTAATTCAAGTTGACAAATAATGTATTCAACAATATCTTTAAGTAAATGTTCTTGATATAAAGTTTAATTTGGTCTTTATTCCCTTGGTCTGATTTTTGATATAATTTTCTCAGGAATAGCTCTCTGACTAATCTTTTCCTAAGAAGTTTAGTATAGTTCATTACAGGAGTGAAGTGATTCAAATGTGTTTTAAAAGTAAACAGCTCCTGTTCTGGGGCTGTGGTGTACTCAGGATACTTTTCAAATGTGCAGATGCTGATTAGGGATGAAAATGTATTCCCAGAAGTTGAGAGAGCTGGTGTGTATCTGTCTTGAGTGACAATGATTCAGTTGTGTTGTTCTAAATTGAAAGAATATATCATATATTGGTCTAGATTTACTCAGTAAACATTTGGAGTTGTTAAAAGGGGAGGAAGACAATAGAGCACCCTACAAATCATCCAGGGAAGTCAAGGATCCCTATTCCAGCATCTCTAATTAACACTGTGTAATTACACACATTTAATTCTTTTATTCATTCTTTTTGCTTAACCATGTAGCCTTAAAATGTTGTTTTGCAGAATTTCCAGTTTAATATGTCATGTTAAAAATATTCCTATAGCCAGCTCTTCTGGGTAAGAATGGAAGCAGGATTGCCACAGTCCCCCTTGGCTTTAGGATCAGAGATGGGCATTGAATTGCCAGCTTGAACTGGGGCTTTATTCCATGTGCTAATTGAAATAACTCTTGGCTTTCTCTTGTACTTGCACTAGAGTAAGCCAGCAGCATTTCTGCTCATGCTTTTGTAGCGAGTCTGGCCTTGTGCATTTGCCTGTCTGCCTCTCAAGATTCCATCTCTGCCACTTGTTCCTTTGTGCTGGAGACAGGCTGATGCTGGGCATTGCCACTGAAACAGGAAGGCATGCTTTGTACCATATAAATGGATTATTTCTTGTGAACAGTAACTTTCTTGGACTAGGCCCTTGTTTTTTTGGTTTTTTTAATCAGAAAGACTGAAAAACTTTCTGGGATTCCTTTAGTCTCTTGATCAAATTCTGGTTTTTTTTCATGGTACAACAATGTCACAATAAAAGCAGGTATAGAAAAAAAGGGAGCACATAGAAAGATGCACCTAACACCTGTGACTAACTTATATATTTCATTGCACAGTATTTCTTCTGAATTTTGCTCAGTTTATAGAATAAAAGGGGAAAAAACCCACACCACAATACACCGTAAATTATTCAATGAAATGAATGCACACTGTGTGTGCAGACTTTCTTTGCAGTCTTTTCTAAATGAGAGCTGCCAAAAGTTCATGAAACTGTCATGCTCATAAATTGTTTAGCAGATCTGCTACACTCTTCTTGAAAGAAATATTCTGGGATCCATGGCTTCACTATTTGTTGAGGGTTTAATATGTTTGGTTTTTTCCTTTCCAATTGCATATAGAACATTTGGCCTCTGTAAGAAATAGGACCATAAATAACATGTGCTTCTTAATTAGGAGAGAACAGTGAGGGGGCTTGTATATATTTTTGGCAACAACTAATTTCCACAGAATAGTTATATCCTATTGGTGGACAGAATCATCTAAAGGGTCATTTTGACATGCAGAAGATACCAGGTTTCATGGTTAAATATTTTAATTTCAGCAGGGCTTTAAGTCCCTTTTGGAAATTGAGGAGAAAAGGCTTTTGACAGGACCCTGAGTCAGCCAGAACTTTGGGGAGAAAAATGCAGATCTTGCTTGAAGGTTGGGCTTAGTCAGGGACTTTACAAATTGTGCCTTCTCATCTCTAGGAAATTCTTTCTCTCCTCTCTGAGGTTTGGCTGCCAGATCATCACAAACTTCTCGAGGCTGTCTCTTGCCAGCCCCATCTTCCCTTCTCCTGAGTCCCTCCCTGAGCAGAGTCAGTGGCAGCCCAAGCAAAGGGGCCTCAAGTAAAGCTGGAGGAAACCTGGAGCCTCCCCCAGGGCTTTCACCTAAAAACCCAAAGAAAAATGAAAATATCTATCTTACAGGATTGCTGCCTTTTCCTGTTCTAAAAAGGCCAATTATTGCTCCATCTCCTGACTGGAGGACTGACATAACAAGTAGCAAAATTTGTATTAGTCAGCTGTACATGATGGGATGTTCTTTGCTAATGTCTGCAGTAAAATAGACATATCTAAAGCTCATAGAAAAATTTAAGTAAAGATTGATGTGGCATGCCAAAGATTCATCAAAATAGAGATGAATACCTCAGGCTTCGAAAGTTCTGTCCAGAAGGTCTGTTCCATGAAGAGAAATAGCTGTTTCATTCCTAGCTTCAATTTGTGTGCAAATTTAATTACAGCAGACACACAGGCTGGGCCCCGCAAACTGCTGACATCTCACTTGTCAGAATGGGTGATTTTACTCTGAGTTATCTTTGTTTGGGAAGCATCAGCTGCTGGAGTGATCATGGCACTGAAATACAGGTGCTTTTCACAAAAAACCTTGAAGACATGTCTCTTAAAAATTCCCCCTCAAAGTACTTACTCAAAATACAAATTCAAAATACAACTAACATTTTCCAGTGGGGCCATAATTTTTTTCATGAGAGATTAGGCTGGAGAGATTTTTTTTTCATAGGGAACAGGCCTTTCTGAGGAACGTGCCTCTCTACACCCAAGATCTTACCCTGGCACTTGAGAGATGTGTACTTTGATAGATATTTTGGTGGGAAAAAGCTATTTTTCACAGCTAATATGCACACAACTCTTGCTGCTGGCTGTGCAACACCAGTTTTCTAGCCCGTGTGAATGGCACCTCCCAGCTGTTCAGCGTTCCTGCAGGTTTCATTGGCATCACACACTTTTATTTGCAGTTGCTGTGTTGCTGACATCTCCATGGACCAAGCTGTTCATTGCTCATGAGCAGTTCCTTCATGTAGGCATATGTGTTGTTTGCTTTGTGTCAGAGTCCTTCAAAATACCAATTCCCAGTTTTCTGTCTTACTAAGTTTTCATAGGCCGGTATCTTTCAGGAGCACAGCAGAAGCTGGTGAGACCCCCTGAGGATTCTGGGAGGTTATTCATGTACTTATGAGCCATCACATTTCTACCCAGCTGCTAAATATAATTTCACAGTTTTTCCCACTTCTACCTGCCTTGTTGTTTGTAAGAAAATATGTCACAACCGGGAATACAATAAACAAATCTTCAAAGAAGGAAATCTTCTGGGATGAGGCATCAAAACCACATGGATTTTTTTTCCCTTTTCCCTAATTTTGCCTCTTTTGCTTCCTGCTCTATGTCAGCTTCTCAAAAGTACAGAGTAGGTGCGGGGACTTAGCTGATCTTGCTGCTTACTTATCCAGGGTCGTGACAGTGTGGATAAAGCAAACCACGATGTTTATCCTAGAAATGGACCAAATGCTGTGTGTTCATTGGAACATCTGTGAGTTTGGCTCGATGACAAGTCCCAGAGCAACACAAGAAACCTGACATTTTCCTCCTGCAGCTTGATAGTGCTGATACATGTTTAATCAAATTAATGGTAAGAGGAATAGTAATAGAAAATTTAAAAAAAAAGAAAAGAAAAAAACCTCAAAGCAAATCCAAGCCTAAAATATGAAAGTGAATTTCCATTATGAAAGTTAGCATGCTAGCTGAATAACAGAAAAAGAGAAATTAAGAAAATAGAACAGACTTTGTGATCTTAGAGCTTGAATTCCTTTCTGCTGGTTTTGCAGTGTTTACAAAATCAGAGGTAGGAGATCAACACTGCTGTACTTTGGGACATGCAACACAGTGTTGCACTGAGGAAAAACTTTGATTTATTGTAGTGAGTATGATTCATTATTTAACAGCCTAGAGGTTTATATGTGTTTCTGTGGCTTAATGACTTCAGCAACATTTCTCTGTTGCATATGGAATATAATGCAGGACTGGAAAGCATTATAAAGATTGTTCTAAGGTGGAATTGTTAGAGGTAACACCTTTTTTTGAGTCGCATAGTTTATCCTTTCCTGGTTAAGTGCATACTGAGAATAATTGTGATTTTCCATACCAAATTAGCACTTTGCATTCAGAGCAGTTGACCATTATTTTGTTCTATTTTTACAAGTAAAAAATCTATCACATGTCACGTGTGAGATGAAGACACTTCCCAGGAACCCAGCAACTGCATAAGCTGGAACTTTATTTCAGAGATTCTTCTCTTCTACCTTGCTGTTTTACCCATATAAATCATTTCCAGCCTGGTTTCAGTAACAATGAGCATCCGGAAATCCAGTTATTGCCAGTGGGAGTTGCAGGTATTCAGAATATTTGATGGTCCTCAACTTTTGTCTCTATTTTTCCCAATGTGAAATGGAGACAGCAGCTTCTTCAGAGGGTTGCCATGAGAGTAGTTAGTTGGGAGCTGTAAAAGATGCTGAGGAGTAAAATGGCTGAGCAGTGTTACTGCCCCATTTTCATGTTTAATCATTTCAGCAAAATCACCTCTTGTTTTTGGAAATACACATAAAATATGAAGCGTGAAAAACAACTCTGCAGATGTGGTTACACTGCTTGGAAAAATCATTATTGGTCAGCATACCTGAAAAAAAAAAAACAACCTTTATAGGCTTTTAGGGAATTGTGAAGACAATTGAGCAACAAAACAAAAACAAGATTGTTTATCTGACTTGAGGCTTTTGTATGGTGCATTTGCTGTGATTATCATGAATCTAAAGAAGGCATTTTCAACACTGAGCTTTTCAACCCTCAAGTGCCAAAATAAACAAACTTATTTAAGTGTACTCATGCTTATTTTTGCTATACATTTTTAATGAAGCAGCAATTGTCTGTATTCCACTGCTGAAAATCTTATACAACTGAAAGATTTTGAAGCATAAAAAAGATCAAATGTGCAATAAAATGCTATGGCATTAGTCCGTGGAAACACTGTGTATATTGCAAAAAGGAATACACATGAAAAAAGATTGTTCATTGCTTTCATTAACTCTTTTGTGATTGGGGATAGAGGGCATTACTTGTGGTTGGTTGGTTGGTTGTTTTTTTTAAATTAAGCTGAGTTATGCTAAAAGTGCAGCCTAATCTACCTTTCACTGGTTAGAAGAATACATGCCCCAGAGTTATGGATGCTGTAGTCATGGGGAGAGTCTCAGAGAGTATTCCAGAAGGTGTGGAAGTTTAAGGATAAAGGACTGATCTGTATCAGTTTCCCAGAGCACATTCTTAAGGCTGTAATTAGCCAGCTCTCTGGTACCTGGAATAAATCAACTAATGTTCTGGAAGTTGCTGATAAGGGACGGTGGCTTCTTTCCAGTGTTGTTTTTGGTGGTGTTAAATCACTGGACACTGAGTTTACTGGAAGGTTTCTCATCCTGTTTTACTGGGTGAAAGTGTGATCCCCATCCTCTGAAAGATTCAAGTTCTTCCTTCAGCTCTTTCACTTGATTTTTACTGGTTGTTGGGAATTCCTAAGAATGATCACCAGGCTGCTCCAGGAATTTCCAGTCTTCAACAAAAACAAGCAACTGAGGAATGCATTTGTTATAAAATACACTCTCCTTTGCTGTGAGTGTGAAAATAAGTATTGTCTTGATTAGCACTCTGGGTTGGTTTCTTTTCAAGTGATACAGATTTTGAAGATAAGGTTGAACTTTAGCACTTCACACAAAAGATCTTAACAACAAGAAATCAAAACCATGCATTAGTATTCTATTACTTTGTTGATATCAAAACTGTTTTGCTTTAATTTCCTTAAATATAGAAGATCATCATCCAGAAATCAAGTGGAAGCAAAAGAGCAGGTTGTTAACTGTCTAGAGACCGAGTAGAAAAATGCATTTTCCTAAAATGTCATTAAATTCTGCTGAATGTTTTTTATTTATTCTACCTGAAAGAGTTTGCCTTCAGATGCTGCAGGTACAGCTGTGCTAGAGCTTCCTATTGCAATGCATTTCTTTGTTTGTCCACCAGAGATCTGGAAATCCATTTCCTGACTTTATATTCATATATGCATATGTTCATTTTTCAGTATATAAATGTAACTCAGATGATTGAAAAAGAAGAAACTGTCAGTACATATGATTTTGTAGCACAAAAAGATGCTTCCTGCAGAAGTTGCACCCATATATAATGCAAGTTTCCATGTAAGCATTGCTGCCATGCACCTGTGCCTGAATGCTGAAAATTATTAAAATGGCTGTCTCTCAGTAAATTTGGGCTTTAAGAAGCTTTGTCATTTGACAACTACCTCTGTGAAATTAACATTTCTGAATTAAAAATAATAATTTTTAAAAACCCTCTTTGTTTTACAAGATTCTGAGCTAGGTCATTGGTGGTTTTTTTAGTGAAATAAATGTGCTGGATTTTTTTTTGTAGAGACACTCTAAAAGGTCAATTTTCAGCTACTTTGATGAAGCATTGTGGTGACTTTTTGAAGGTAATGCAAGAGTTCCAACTGTCATTATAAAATCAACCCCAGCTGATCTAGCACCAGTGGCAAGTTTGATGTCAGAGAATGGTTTGGGTTGGAAGGGACCTTAAAGACCTTGTAGTTCCAATCTCCCCTCCATGTGTGGGGACACCTTCCACTGTCCCAGGTTGCTCCAAGCCCCATCCAACCTGGCCTTGATATCCAAGTACTACTTCATCAAAATGTTTCCTACTGATGATGTCTTACTGTAATATGTCATGGAAGTGACATATTATATGATAAGGTAAAATATTCCCTGAGCAAGGTACAGGAATGATAAATTATGTTAATATGTTATTCCCATTATATTACCTTCAGTCAGATGATGATTTAGTATGATGCACCATCAGAAAAACTCAAAGTGTTATGTCATCTGGGGATTACAAGGTGTAAATCCAACTGACTTATGGAACAAAAGGTATTCCAGTGCCACAGTTCACAAACAGCCTAAATTAAAGTATGTCAAGATACAGGAAAAAGTACAAAAGTCGAGGAAGTGCAGTAGTAAGGAGTGTGACTGTTGTAAAGGCCAGAAGCAGATGCTCAGTGTCTGTCAGCCAACAGTGCAGCAGTACAAACACCAGTGTATGAAACTGGCCTTGCCACTGGTGTGACTGGAGCTGCCATCAGGCTCATCACTCAGGGCTTTGCTCTGGTGAGCTGCAGATGAGCGTGACATAGAAACCAGCTTGATGCTCAGTGCCCTTTGCTCAGGCAGCTGGCAGAGATCTGGGTGGATGTGGGTATCTGCAGCAAGGCTTGGCCACATTCCTGTGCCAAACTATTCATCATCCAACAGATGGTTATCCTATTATTCAACAATTTGCATACTGCCACACTGCAGTGATCTATGGACACTGCCACTGTGTCACTACACCAAACAGAAACATCAGAGAAGCTTTGTTGTGAAGCAGCTCTTGCTTGGACTGAAAACTACTCTTGTAGTTAATTTCTTTGGCATTTTTTTGGCGATGCGCTTCATCTTCGTCGGTGTTTGTGCAGCTACAGTCTGACAACACTGTGTTGCGCCTTCTGCTGGACTCCATGATGCTTGTGTGTCTCTTGCTACTCAGAAAAAAATCTGTGAATCTGTGGGATACCTTCCAGGGTCAGAGGAGAGGGGAAAACTTATTTATTTATTTTCATGAAGCCTTGTGTCATCATGCTCCGTTACAGACTTCAGCTGCATCTTCATGCCACAGTTACCCTGGTTCTCAGGCTGCCTTCTGCAACCTCTATAGCACAGCTTCTGATCTTCTGAGCATCTCCCCAGGCACCTTCACAACACCTACAGCTTCTTGCTCTGCTCTTCCACTTCCCTGCTAAAGCTCAGATCCCTCCCATGCTCCTGTGGCCTCATGCAACATCAATTTACTCATAAGCCTTCCACATCCCTATACCTGTCTCCCCAGTAGCCCAAATATTTGCCAGCTGGGCAACATGTGTTGTGCCTGAAATTCTGCAACCTGATGGGCCACAGAGCTGCTGCTGTGTTGGCCCAGAAGTACAGCAGCATCTTGAGCTCTTCCAGCTGGAGAAATACAGGATCTCTCTGCTTTGCTTGGTACTGGTTTTCATTAAACACATGGGAAATAGGCAAGGGATCAGCTGGGTCGTTGTAGAGGCCCAATGGTCCCTGAGATCTCTGCAGAGAACTGGCAGACACAAGACAGTGGGATGTTGATGATTCCTCTCCGTGTGTGGAGACGCGAGGCTTGACTCCATTTCAGAAGGCTGATTTATTATGTTAGATATTATATTAAAATACTACATTAAGACTATACTAAAAGAACAGAGAGATCAGAAGGCTCAACAAGAACGAACAGAACAGAATAGAATAACAAAAATCCTGTGACTGCTCACAGCCTTGGCACAGGTGGCTGTGATTGGTCATCAATGGAAAACAATCCACATGGACCAATCACGGATGCACCTGTTGCATTCCACAGCAGCAGACAGTAATTGTTTACATTTCTCTCCTGAGGCTCCTCAGCTTCTCAGGAGAGGAAAAATCCCAGCAAGGATTTTCCATAATATCATGGCTACAGTGGGAGACCTGTATTTCCTGAAGTGACAGCTAGTGAGCAGATGACAGTGCCAAAAGGGACACGAGAGACCATGTGCAGGTGACTGGACCTAGCCTTGGATGTCTTTCCCATCCTGCCTTCCCACCAGCCATGCTTTTTAAATTCCCAGTGGTTCTGAGCCCCAGTCTGGGCTTGGCTGGCAGACAGATGTGCTGGGGTGCAGCTGGGGCTCGTGCACTTATTTTCTTTGGAAACCAGCTGGGTGGCACTGGGAGCATTTCGGCCTGTTGTGGGGGAAATGGCTGTTAGCATCCTCTCCTCTGCTGAGCCTCACTGCCCACCCTGCCTTGGCAAGCCTTCCTTATCTTTGTCCCTCATCCCCAGATGGGAAGGCAGGACTCAGTGCTCAGTGTTTGACACATCCCTGGTCCCTGTCATGCTTCTTGATCCATGGCCTTGGACTCAGCTGCTACTTTTTCATCAGCAGCTGTTCTTCCATCTCCCCTTCAATATATAAACCATATTTTTATGCAGCATGGGCTGATTTAGACATGAAACTTGCATGATTCCCAGCAGTCTGCGAATACATTTAGTCCATTTTTTTTTCCTCCTAAGTGCATTTATTTACTACTGATCAAAGAATTGATACTAAAATCTTTACAAGATAGTGTTGTGTCTCTATGGAGCAAACATAAGACGTTCACGTGCTCATCCAGGAGTCAGCCCCCACTCTCAGGGCAATACTTTTACAGATTCTTCTCATTAGTACCCAGTGATTTCTCCTTTACTAAAACTTACTAAGAGTAGAATTTATTCTTTTCTTTTGTCAAAAGGTTTGGTCACAAAAGATAACCATGAACATGGTAGAGACATAGGAATGCAGTCATAGAATCAACAAGAAAAAATGAGCCATGATCCTTCAGATGCCCATCCACAGTTATACTTTTTCCCATCAAAGAACACCTCACTTCAGATTATTTCCTTTCAGATTAATTTTTAAAATTTTTTTAACTTTGTTTTCCCCCAGAATGCTGTTAAAATGTGCATAATTGATTTTTTTCCAGTGACACTGTTAACCATGGGCTTATATTTCACCTGCAAACAAAGTGAGATGATGGGAAGAGAGTAATGGCCTAACTGAGACAGCTGCAATGCTTGTGAGCTCCAAAGCTTGAATCCAAAAGGCAAACAAGCAGGAGATTCCAAGGAGGAATTCCAGATTCTCTGAAATAAGTGCACATGCTGTGCACATGATGCATTCTCAGTTCAGGTTATTGAGCTTTTAGCAGTCTGTGGCTCAAAGACTTCTTTAAATCAGAGGCAGGTCTTTGTCTGTAATACCCTTCACAAATATTTCTCCTGTAAGTTTACCTAGTAGCTTTTGGAAAGGTTTGAATTTTTGGGGTCTGTGACATCCTGTAGCAATATATCTTTTTTTAAAAAAATTGTTTTGTTAATGTTTTTAATCTGCTGCTTGCCACTTATGTTTGATGTACTTTGGGTCTGTTTTCTCCATCTATTATCTGATCCATTATATTTAGGGTTTTATAGACCATTCTCACTTTTATTCTGTACCTTTGATCACCTATTCTGTCAGTTTTAATGTGTCCTTTTAGAATGAGGGATTAAGACTGTGATCAGTAAGTAATATGCAGGAATATCCTAGGTTTCATCAGTGCTGTGCTTCCTTCCTCCTTTTCCTGATTATTTTTACAGTTTCATTCCATTTTTCCCTTTACTCTGCTTTTGAGCAGGGGGTTGATACTGTTACAGAGCCAACTCTGTGCTGTAACTACAAGATCTGTCTTGTGACAGCTTAGTACAGTCGTGTTATTTGTTATGTAAAGTTAGGAGCATTATAATCTGTGTGCATCACTGTAACACTGAATTTTGTGACAATTTATCAGTCTGCAATTCAGTATCATGAGGTTCTTTGGCAAATTTTTGTGGTAAATCCTCATCATCTTTACTGCCATGAATACCTTTGGATTTCTAGTACAATTTTAGATGTTCCCTGTTCAGCCTGTATTACAGATTCTGTATACACTGTCAGCAGGACATGAGCATTGATCTCTGGAGGATGCCACTCTAAAAACTGACCTTTTCTTCCTGACTGTTTGTTTCCCATCTTTTGACCAGCTACTTATCCATGAATTGACTGAAACTTAAATAACCAGCAAACTCCTTCAGGATGAATGAGAAGTGACCACAAAAATGTGAGCAGAAAATGTAATCCATCAGTTACTAAGTTATTAATTCTCCTCTGCACTTCTTGATGCAGCTGGGATGAAAACTAAAGCAGTGATACTTGCAGAGTAGTTCAGCCTCATAATAATTCTGATCATCATCCTGGTGTGGCACTGCAACTCTCAGAAGAAAAGCCTAATTTTCCTGGTGTTTCCAACTTGTTTCTGGAATAAATTTTGAAGAAGCCCTAGGTAAATAAAATCTCATGTACCGCAGAGCAAGCTGTATGTTAATTCAGTATCTAGGGTCCTACATTCTCTCAAGAACAGCATCCCAAATAATAGAACTTGAAAATGTTTACTGGAGACAGTGCTACAGCCTATATAGTGTTAATTTTACATGAAGATCCATTTCAGTTTGTCCCCACCTTCCAAGTTCCCACATGCTTCTGAGTTTTTATTGGCCACTTCAAATTGTGCGTGGTATTGAAGGAATTATGGCAGGGTTCAGGGGCAGGGCAGAGGAATGAATTATCTGGGCATTATGGCAGTGCAGAGAGAGGCCACTTGATTCCTGAAACTTGGGAAGTGTTTGCTGTGCATGTCAGCTCGATACGAGTGTGGAAATCACTAGCCGTGAAATCGTTAATGATGGATAATAACATCCAGTGTTCAAGCAGTGCATGGCAACAGTTTATTTTTGATCCAATAATAAATACTTCATGAAGCCCTGGGCAAGGCAGGGGCATCATTTCAGAGAGGAACCTTCCTTGATGCTTTTAAGATAGTGCCTGAAATTTTGTTTTCCACTTAAATTACTTGAGTTTAGAGAAATATTTGTGTTTGGTAACTCAGTTCTGCTGGAAGAATGGACCACGTAGCAAATTCCTTTGTTGCAGAGTTGTGCAACGTAAGGCATCCTTCAAATAAGCATCTCAGAACAAAAAAAAAAAAATCATTTTCACCTTATCCATTGACTTTGGTAGGACTCCTTGTGTAAGCAAAGTGGATGGGCTGGATGTGCAGACTGAAGGACTCTGGAGGAGTAACTCTCAAGAAATTGGTTACGGCTGTAATGTGAGCTGTGCTGACACAGCTGGCAGATAGCTTGAAATTGATGCTCTTGAAAAGAGATAGATCTTTGCCAGAAATATTATTTTCAAGGAAAAATGACATTTTTTCCTGAGATTACTGTCAAATAATGCTGTAGTTTCTAAAGTGGATTTGGTAGAAATGCATGCTCCCGATATTTAATTTCAGAAGAGGAAGGGGTTTCTCTGTGATCAAGAGCCAAGCACACAATACAGTAAAATCCATTCTTAATCCTAAAGAAACGTGAAGTCCCACTCTCTAAAACAGTATGAGACTCCTTGGCCCCTCCACTCTCATCATTATGTTTCAAAAGACCAGTCTCAAAGAGGTTTTACAAAATATTTATGTTTCTTTGTACACTTGACTGGTTCTCTCCAGGGCTCTGAGGACATCACCAGTCCTTACTAGCCTGCCTGGCCTGGAATTCATTTTAAAACCAAAAAATATTTTAAAACTAATATTTCTGGGGAAGAAAAATCAGTCTATTTTCAATTCTACCTTGTAGATAAAAGCATCCTGTCTGGCAAGAAAAGATGTATAATCCAGTTAGTTCCACAGACAAGAGGCAATGGTATCAACCACTTGTATTTGGGAGTTCTTTGTCACTGTATAGAGTTCCTTCAATTGCCCTGTCAAGAAAATAAGAAGGCAGGATAGATGTAAATGGTCAAAAATAATCTCTGCCATTTCACTTACGTGGATTTTGAGAGTCAGCACTGTGCATTTTTCTCAGCCTTTGAGCAGGCAAGGAGCTGCTGAAGGGCTTTGTTTCAAAGGAAATGAATGCTGCTGCCACTCCTAATGAGAATCTCCACTGGATTAGAGAGTGTTTCTGATTTCATAATTCTTTGAATTTTAGCAAAGTCATTTAATATTTTAATTCTTTGATTTTTGAGCTAAAAGGTGACAGGGTAGGATGCATCTGCCTTGCTGGAGGTTTGCATATGTGTGCAGCACTATTCAGTTCATCCATCTCATGGCCTTCAGGAAGACAAAATGACAGGATGGTGTGGAGTATTTTGGAGAAGCACCCTCATTCACCTCTGCTGTGAATGTGAAGTATTTCTGATGATCTCTGGACAGGCATTCTATCTTGTCTGCTGTAATTCTGCCAGTATCTTCAGTGCTGATTCCTTCCATCCATCAAGAGCTTTCCCTCTTTTGGAAGACACAAATAGATGTGCAGTGTAGGGGTTAACAGCCACTAAAATTAACATACTCTCAAAACCATAAATAACTTGTTCTGAAAATTTGAATAGCTAACTTAGGCAGGAAATCAAGTTCCACATATTTAACTTCAGCATTGTTAATCAGGACTTTTGAAAGAAAATTAATATTTTCCCAGAGATTAAAAGCAAATTCAGTCTTTTTGAAAATCAGGGGGGTTTATTCATTTCAGTTCTGAGTGAAATGAGACTGGTAGAACTAACTGGAATTGGAATAATGAGTGCAAATTCTGAAATGTTTTTGCAGAGCAGTTTTGTTATCTTGCCATGTAGTTTCTCTGGTATTTCAATAGACACTTTTCAATAGGCACAACAGAACACTGTGGATAGTACTGAATAGTTCTAAATTATGATTTGAGGATGTTAAATTCTGACTACTTGTAGCATTTCACATGAAAAATTTGAGCATCAAATAAAAGCATCACTCTAGTGAAGTGGCAGAAGGTTTTTGTACAGAATGATGAATTATGTCCAATATTTAGAACTAGTCTCTTCCATTACTTGTGTCTCTCTTCACGCTGAAGTTCTTTTTTTCCCCTGTTTCTGTCACTGAGGTAAAGACAGGTACTCTGCTTGTGTCTTGGACAGTGACTGCACGATTCAGTGACACCACACATGCAGGAGCAGTAACTGAGAGATGCACAGGAATTCCTGTGCCAGATCAGACTGATGGTGCCCACACTTCAGCACCTTTTCTCCCAGTTTCACACAGTTCTGGGTACCTGTACATCTGCATCTGATGGGTTTGCACCTCAGCATTTAGGAGACCTGCAGCCGGCGCTGTGACAGTCCCTCTGAAGTGTCTGTCATTCCAGGAGAACACAGAAGGGGCTTTTCCACAGGAACAGGCATTTCTCACGCCTCTGGGGCGCCGTCAGCCTGGTGCACTCACTGGGTTTGCTGCTGGCTGCTCACACACAGCTTGCCTTCAGTTTTGTACCTCAGGCTCTCAGTTACCACTCCTCACTTTAATCAGCTACCAGGGCGTGCCAGAAGTTCTGGGCATCACAAAGGTTTCCTCCTTTGTTTCTTCACATCACACATTTTGAGCTTGCTGATGCATCCCCACCTTTTTTTTGGTGGAATCATGGGCTGCAGCTGCCAGCAACATTGTTCTGCTGGAGTTTGGAAATATAGTTAGATTTTTAATTAAAGGAACTGTTAATGCCTCCTGGTTTAAAGAGATGTCTAGCATGTGGAATAGGAAAAAAAAAAAATCAAACTGGAGAAAGCAAAAACGCAGCTGTGGCCACACAAGACATCATAAGCACTTTTTGGTGGTGTGAGCTCAGAGATGGCACCTGGTGAAGACTGTCACTCTCTCATGCATGGCCTGAGGTAAAGAGTGAGGTGTTCTGCACCACGGAGCTCCAGTCCTGCCTTTACACGTGTGCAAACTGTGCTGTTGCCAGTTCTGCAGGGAAAGCTGGTGTGTGTGTAGGTGTGGCGGGGGGGTAAATTTCATTTCAAGGGCTCATCTCTGAACAGTTCTACAAGCTAAGCAATGTGAACCTAATATTATAATTCCAAGGGGACTCTTGTGCTGTGTGGTAAAATTGCTTATTAAGTTACAATCACAAAAAAAAATCAGGAGATAGGCACTGTTCAGCTGGCAGCATACAGGGAAAAAAGGCTGAATTCTAATTATTTGAACAGTGGAGTTAGTGCTATTTCACTGTGTGAAAACAAAATTAGGTTATCACTGATATCATTATTAATGTATGAGATGAAGCAGAAAAACAATTTGTTTCCTAACACCCATTCTGCCCCTCCTCCCACCCCTCCACAAAAAACAACAAAAAAAAAAAGATAAAATAACCTAAAAGCAAAAAGGGCTTTCTAACACAGGCAGCTCTGAGCAATCTCATTGCTATAGCAGCAAAATGTAGATGATTTATAAATTATCTTAATTTGAAGGTAAGGCGTTGTGCAAACAGTAAATATTACATTTATTATTTCCCCAGTTAGGTTAAAATATGAAAAGGCATATCCAATATCAGTAACACTGTTTATTACTCTAATCAGAAACAGGAAATATATTTTCAGCCACTCTAAACTTTAGGTGTTCTTTCATTATGCATGAGCAGCTATTACTACTGCTCAGTCATACATGTTCCTTAAGGTACTCATATTGCAATCTCTACCTTTTGAATGCCTTTCAAATAAATAAAACAATTTTTTTGCATAAAAAGTTATACTGCAACCATAGTTAAGTATTGAAATTCGCATTTTCATTAATATAACACATTAATACATGAGATGAACCATTGTAAAAATTTTAGAGATTTTTAGAACCAGCATAAAAGTGTTTTATTTTACATTACAACTCTGAACACATCTTATGCCCTTGAATGTGAACTGCCTTGAATTTTGTTAAGATTCTGTTCTTCATTCTCATTTTCACACTCAATGAGCCGCTACTGTTTCAGTCCAGAAGGGATCAGTCAGTGAAGCTGTGTCATAAAGGTAGTTATAGAGTCTGATAAGATTCTTTAAAACGCATTTTTATTTTGCCAGGAGTCACAAATCTAGCTGCAAACACTGCTCAAGATGTGCCCTCTCTTTTGAGTATAATTTGAGAATACAAAATCAGATATAAGAAAAGGATATAGTGTAAAAATAGTTTTCCTGTTATGTTATCCATACTATGTTAATATATATGTTAAAAGTAAAATCTATAAATATCCAAATGCCTCTGATTCATGTGTATAGTTTTGCCTTTACCTACAACTAGATATTTAATTATTAACATAATAATTCCGTTAAAATTAAAAAATAATAAATTATTAATAAAACTCTCCAAAACAGGAATCTTTCTGAGGATGGAATTACATAAGTTTGATGATAAAATTTTTATAAGAACTAAACCAGATCCAGTAGAAAGGACAATGCCCATAATTCTGAGGTGTGAAAAGATATTTTTGAAGTATCTTTTACAGTTAGACCCTAAAACTCTCTTGTTTCTCAGATGCATCCTTTTGGTTTGTCTAAGGTGCATATTTGTGGCATTGAGTAGCTGATTTTTCCATTGTCTCAGGGAGCCTGGCCTTGCATATTCCATGAAAAGACCACTGAAACCAGACTGGGAGATCAAACACCAAGTGCTCTTACCCAATTTCTTTAGAGGGTACAAATAAATCTTTCCTGGAGAAGAGACAAGAAATCAGCCTGGCCTTTCCTTGGAGAACTTCCTGTTACAACTGTCTTTTGTCCCCCTGTTTCTTCACTCACACTCCCAAAAAGCATTTTTAATTGCTTCTCAAGTGGAACAGCTGTACCAGGAGGGGACCAAGAGCATCACACACTGCAGGGCTGGTGAGGGCAGGTGGCAGCAGGTGAGGCACAAAGTCTTTTGCATCTCTGATGCGCCAGATGAGTGATCTGACCACCAGGATAATGGATAAATAAAAGGCAGATAGTGAAGGTAGTTAGGCAAAAATACAAAAAATACCTTATTAGTGCTTAGATCAGTGAGTGATTTACCACACGTGAGGAAGCAAAGGCTTTGAAAAAGCAGCTGCAAAAGATGTAAAAATGTTCAAAGGACATCTTGGCCACTGTCATACAACATAAATGTTAACCATGCATTTTCCACCAGCAAGGAGAGCTTGGCTGAGTGGCACATTCCCTCAGACACAGAGCCTGGATTTGGAACAATTTATTGGTAGAACAAACAGCTTCTCAACCAGCCAAAGTCAGGCCTCAACAAGTCTCTGATAATTTTTCATACATTCAAAGCAAATTAGCAGAGATTTACATACTTGTTTTTAACTGTGGCCTCTCTTCATTGCCAAATGGATGTTCTACTTCATTTCCTCTTTTGTTTCAGTCAGAAATACAATTATAACACTGAGCAGAATCTATTACTGCTTGTTGAAAGCAGCTACTGCTGAGTGAGCTCAGCTCTACTGACTGCCTCCTTCTACCATCTAGTGGCACTTTCACCATACTGCTTTTTTCTCTCCAAAGGATTCAGTGAGAATGATAAGTGTACACTCTTGAAAAGAAAAAAGTACACTTTTGAATGTACCTAGAGAGGAAATACTTTTTTTTTTCTTTTTTTTTTTTCCTGAGATGGAAAAGTAGTTTTCACAGAAACTATTTATGAGAAAATAGAAGAGATTCAGTGGTGTAAAGTACTGATGTCAGAAAAAAATTCTGCATTCTGTGGTCTTGTAACCAGTAAGTTAGATTTGTTGATTGATTTCTTTCTCTTTTTTTTTGGTGGGAGAGCTTGGATTTTAAGTTGTAAGCTGCAGAATGACACTGTCAAATATCCTAAAGAAATGCCTATTTAGAAGCACACTTGGTTTGTTTTCTACCTGGCTATTTAAAGCACACAACAAAAAGTAAAATATATCATCAACTGTAGTGCTTTGAAGGCATATAGAACACGTATAGTTTCTTTCCTGATTACACAATTTTATTAAGAGCTTTCAGTGCTCCATTTTGCAATAGATGTTTCTGTCTCATTTAGGGAAAAAGCTTAAATGTCAATGAACTAGGAATTTAAGGCTTGGGATATTTTTCACCAAAAAGCATGTTCTGATTATTTATATGACTGAACAAACATTAATCATCTCAAATGCTTTCTGCTCTTTGAACTGGGTTGTTTTCACAGAGTGCAGGTACTGGTGAATTAGACTACATATGAAATCAATTTTTTTTTCAAATTCCATAAAAAAGGCATATTTCTTCCTTTCCACTTACAGCAAATTGACACGGCAAACTGACAGCAGTCAGAGCGTAGAATATGAGAATCCAGGATTTTTTTTCCCTTTTCTTTTAAAACCTGTGTTATTCTGTATCCTAATCACCTTGACAAGTTTTCAACCTGTTTGCAGGGTGGGAAGATCCCCATCAGGTGGACTGCTCCCGAAGCCATCGCCTACCGCAAGTTCTCCTCAGCCAGCGATGCCTGGAGCTATGGAATTGTCATGTGGGAGGTGATGTCCTACGGAGAGAGACCCTACTGGGAGATGTCCAACCAGGATGTGAGTGCTTCCCAGGATTCATCTGCATTTTTTCAAATGTGCTTTACAAGTTATTGGCACTCCCTGCCCTGCTTTGCTGTCTCGTTCTCTTTCTAGGCTGGAATCTCAATTTAAAAAAAAAAAAAAAAACAAAACAAATTTTCTTCTAGTATAATTGAAAGCTTGTTCTAGAAAGAGAAACATGGGAAAGTGGAAATTGTAGGGTTTTCTTTTCTACCACAATTTAAATTTTCACAAATTCTCTTGTTTGATGGATCCCTGTGACAGCTCAAACTGGTACACTCAGTCTTCACATCAGCCATCAAGTTCTGTGTCAAAATGTGGAATATCAGCCAAGCCACCTTAACCTCTCTCATATATGTGCCTAGAATATTCCTGCATTGATTCTGAAGAATTGACAAGACTTTCCCAGATGGCTGTTTTTACATTGTTGCTAAGTTATTCAGCTGTTCAAGTCTGGTTGATTGTTGAGGCTGATCGGTCATTTGGGGATAAGGATCTGAGATTTAAATTTTAAAAAATAATTTCGCTGTTTCAGGAAGAAAAGGAAAGAAAAAACCAAACCTGTCAGAAACCAAAAAAAAAAAAAATTACTATCACAAACCTCTCCATTTAGAGTATATCAAATACTCAGCTACAGCATGAAGATAGCAATGTTTAAATACTCTTACATCCAAAATAAAAATGTCTGTAAATACAAAATGATGCTGCAGGCCCTAATGATGCCAGTTGCTGGGGGCTTTCCCTGCAGTACAGCAGTTCCCAGCACAAAGGACTCCTTTTCTCCTACCCAGAGGATTTCAGTGCCAGAATGTGAGCAGTGAGCATCTGTGACCTTCTACATATGTTTAGTGACTTCAAGTGTCATTGGGAAATTTCGAGTTATTAGACATAATGCAAAGTTTATTTTACTGGATATTGGAAATACAGTAAACTGCCCTGAATTCTCATGGGCTTGTTTTGCAGAAATAATAGGACTTTCAAAGGTCAGTGGTACTGTACAGATGGCAGAGAAAGCAGCAGAGAGGGATGTGCATTAAACAGATTCAAAAAAGGATGCAAACAACAGTTAATAAGGGCTTGCATGGGTATAGTCAGAGGCTCTGCTACATCAGAATGTCTGCTGACATTACCATTAAGACACTTACTGAGTTTTGATCATAATTAAGCCCTTCTCTAGATAGCAATTAAAATATTTCTTGAATTGAGTGGATTTTGGTAGATCACCATAAGTTTTCCAAGTATAAACTCTGCAAAGCCGGGTTTGGTTTGGGTTTTTTTTTCTCATTCCATCTTACCAATTGCTTTTCTAATTCTACAGCTTTGGGATATGAACTCACTTTTTTAGACCATGGCTAAGTAAGTGGTGAACACAGCTGATGAGAGAAGTTTTAAACTGGTAGGTGCCACCTAAATTAACCCAGTCTGGTGTTCAGAGACTACAGCTGCTCACAGGTATCCAGAATGACTCAACACCTCTGCAAATCCAGCATCCTCTGTTTATATTCCCCAGCAAGGATTTGGAAGCTGAACTTAAGGAAACCGAGTTACAAAATGCTTCTCATAAAATTAATACTGTACATATAATAAATTTAAGCCTCTGCATAATGCAGAGGCTTAAAAATGTTGCTAAGCTTGAGAATTGCTTTTGTGTAAGTAAATAACCATTTTATTATTGTGGTAAGTCACTTCCAAACTGTGTTGGTGCTGATTAATGCACTTCTTAGATGTGTGGCAGGCACCAGAGGTGTCCATTAATTAGGGCTGCTGCACAGTCTGTCGTGTCTTATTGCTTAATTAATAAACATTAGCCAAGATATTGAACTTTCCAAGGAAACTAGTGTACTGATGAACAGATTGTGCTAAGAGTCTGGCTTGCTAATGTTCATGTGAGGCAAGGAAGATTTATATTCCATGCATTTGGTTTGTAGAACAGCTGTGAGTGAAGTCTACTGGGACACCTGTTAGAGGCCACCGTGTAAATTAATGCATGTTGCAGAGCTGCAGTACTCAAAAAGAAGGAAAAAAAATGAAAAGAATATTTAATGGGTTGTAATTGGTATTCAAGGAAACTATTGTAGCAAACAGAATAAAACTCCTTACGCTCCTGAAAGTTTCTTGCAATACTGAAAAAAAAAACAACTTATCCTAATATAGCTCTTTCAGCTCACAGATATCAAAACCCTTGGCAGGTGCCTGGGATTGGCTCTGTACCATGAGGCAGCAGCAGCTGCCTCTCCCTCCTGGTAGATTTTTCAGATGTCAGGAGGACACAGGGACAATGTCCCTCTGGACTCTCTTCTGTCTCAGTCTCATTAAAAAAGCTGTCAGTTAACTTTTGAAAGCAAGAATCTCTGTTACTATTAATAATGAAACCATCAGGAAGATTACAGCTTCATTTTCAGATGGCATTTTTGCCAGTTGCCAATTATTTTGAAATTGCACATGTATCAATTTTGTGTAGAAGTCCATAAAATACTGCTCAGACAATCTTAACCAATATTAACTCTGTTAATATTCAAACTTCACAGCTGTGTCTAACATCAAGCAAGCTGTTGCTGTACCCTTCCTGTAGATGCAGATTTCATGACTATTGTGGTGCTTTGTCAGCCTTAAACTGACAAGGGAAAAAGGCATTTGAGAGGAGTTAACATGCAAAATCTTTAAATGTTTTATAATATACAACTTTACATTACTAAGAAAAACTTAATACTTCTTCCCTTTTAGGTACATGGATATCTGATTTCTCTGAACAGAGAGAGATGGGTGCTATGTACATGGCAGAGTAAGAGCTAAAACAAATATATAAATAAATGAGGAACCAAAATGCTCTAATTCTTCCTTTGAGACTTGATTCCCATTGCAGTATTAGACACTTATCACATCTTTACTCTTGCTCCTTAGAATCTAAAAATAATACTTGCCTCACAAGGGATACTAATGAGGCAATATTTCCAGTTTATTTTTTAAATGTGCTGGTATTAATGAGAAATTATAATTATCGCAGTACCAGCTGGCATTTCTCTTCATACTGAAATGTTCCTTTTGAACAAGAGAGGGAAAAAAATGCACTGTGATTTCATTTTCAGAGATATGTTAAAATAAAGTGTGGCAGAGAAAATATATCTGGAAAATGATGGTTGCTTTTGGGTTTTTCCTGAATAAATTACTTCAGCAAAACCTCATCAGCCCTCTATTGTTGTGTTGAGCAAATGCTATATGTCTCTGAAAAGTAGAGCAGCTTTCCTGTTGTCTTAAAAACAAAATACATTTCATAAATTGCACATTTGCAACAGGCACAGTTAAATGTAAAAAATTTCAGTATCTGCATTTCTGGGCTGCTAAGGATGGCCAGTACCAACTAATCTCTGCCCCTCTCTGTCAGGAGTGTTTTATGAACCCACTTCTGACAAACTGCTTGAGATACACTAACAATAAATGGAAAAACAAATATGAATACAATTCCATGCACGTGGTTGAGTTTTGCCCATCCTGAGTCCATGGGGGCATTTTTATCACTGGGAGGAAAGGTTCTGAAGGAAATATTTCCCTGGCAATGGGAAGGTGGTATTTTTTTCCTGTAACAGCAGCATGTACATTACAGGACCAGGTCACCTGTTTATAAAACAGACAAGCAGCTGTGAGCAGCTACAAAAGGCTCGTTCCATTTCCTGCCATGCCATCGAGGGCAGCTCAGGTCCTAACGTGGCATCCTTACTCTTATTTTATTTACATAATGCTTGCAGCATAAGCATTAGGCATTGCTGAGCAGAGCCAGCATTAATTCAGAATTCACATGGAGAACGGGGATATATTCCAGGATAATAAGATTGAATATATTGAAGCCAGAGCTGGTGCTGTAAAACATTGATTTGCTGTAAACAGTTTAATGTAGCCCCTTCCAGCTGCATTAATGTGTCTGCAGCATGTATGTACATCTGTGTGAAAATGATGAATGTCTCCTTGCAGCACAGTGGCTATCAGTGCAGCAGGTACGTTCCTCCTAAGTGCACTGTGTGCTTATAAATACTGTGTGCAATCATTTGGACGTCAGCAAACATTTAGCATTGGCTGGATTTTTACGTGGGAGGGTTATGCATGTGTGGTAAGGCTGGTCTTTTTCCTAGCTTCGTTTTTGATCAGCCACTGACTAGTTTTGCATTCCTTTTTGCAGAAAAAATAATCCTTACTGTAATTTGTAACATCATCCCCACTGCTACCACCTTGCAGAGCCTCCTGACCTTCCCTTGTGTTTTTAAACCTTACATAGGATGAGTCCATGTAAGCTGTTATGAATCCATGAAGTTTTTAAGGGAACTGACCTAGTTTTGCTAACTCCTGTCAAGCCAGGCTGCTACTCTTTTTTTCAATCAATGTTTTTTGCTACCTTTGTTACTAGAAATAAGCTTTCCTTCGACTTGGATCAACATGTGATTTACATGATTTTCACACATGTGATTTACCTGCAGCAGCAGACCTGTTTCTCTCTGAATCTTTACCAAACACATTTTCTGTGTCTGCTGAATCTGAAGGTTCATTCACTTTAGGGTAATACAGTAATTTTATTAACTTTTGTTTAGTCACAAACATCTCAGACATCCAGGTTTCTGAGGGAGACTGTGCAAAATAACATTGCTGTAACTTGGTGTGGGGGACATTGCCAGAAGTAATCATACTCTGAGGATCAGCAGAAATATGTGAATACCAAGTAAATTATCAGGTGCCACAATGTGTATTTGTGGTGCTTGACTGTATTGGGGTGTTGCTGCACACAAACACTGTGTCAAAATGCAAATATTAGAGCATGGTGGGATGCAGTGGCCACACCAAGTAAGTTTGTGGCCCCCTGAAGTGAAAAATGATGGTGGTATTGCTGAATTCTTTATTCCCCTCTTGTTTTCTTAGCTGTTTGAAGAGGATGACCAGTGACCCAAAAAAAGTTCCTACTGTGTTTCATATGCCTACAAAATATTTCCTGTCTCCTCTGGTCACGCCCCTGCCAGTCTTGATTCCCTGAGTGAAGCCCCAGCAATGCATAAAGTGAGGGTGGCTGTGCCATGGATAATTTATCATCCCTGGTTTCTAATTGTCAGTGTCACACTGTCCTTTCAGCACTTCATGCCTGGTAACCATACAGACTGTATTTCTGTAGGTTATACTGTCCATTGAAGAGGGCTACAGGCTTCCAGCTCCCATGGGCTGCCCAGCTTCTCTTCACCAGCTCATGCTTCACTGCTGGCAGAAGGAGAGGAACCACCGTCCCAAATTCAGTGACATTGTCAGCTTCCTGGACAAGCTGATCCGCAACCCCAGCACCCTTCACACCCTAGTGGAGGATGTACTTGTGTAAGACTCTTTTTGGTACATTTTGTTTTGTCATAACGCATAGTGGCTATCATTTTGTGGTTTAGGGTATTAAGTATGGGTGGAAGAACCACAAAGTTCTGAGTTCATGAAGTTACGCAGGTTCAAATAATTTTAAGCCCCTCTTAAGGTTTGCTTTATTGTTAATACACTATTGTATAAGAAAGTTGTTTGGTTTTTTTTTTTTTCCTCAAGCCATGCAGATTATATTAGGCTTTTTTAGTATTATTTTTATCTGAATTCTGTTTGTGCACTATCTATCCTTAATCTTTGTGAATCTCTTTGTTCTTTTGTGTGTGTGTGTGTGTGTGTGTTTTTTCAATGTGCTTGTTTTCTCTTTGTAATTTTTTTTTCCATTCAGCAGCCTGTCTCTCCATCTGACAGTGCTCAAGCAATTTGTGAACTGCCTTGGAATAATATCCTGCAGAAAGTAGTGTGTCTTGGCTTGCTAAATCTTTATTTGTCTGCAGCAGAATGACAGCAGTGACCAAATAACAGACTATGATGTTACCATCCCACAACAAATTCTTGATAGTGTTGCCCGGGTTGTGGGTATTTTTCATTAATAATATTTCAGAAATGAATGCAGCCACAGGATAAGCAAGGCTGAGGTGGAAGAATTTGTCAGTATTTGTAGGCTTATTGATCCAAGCTGTCCCTGCATATATCAGCTGAAATCAGCCAAGGTCCAGGTGGCCTCACTCTTCAGTCACTAAGAATCACTTTAAGATAAAGATGCTTTCATGGAGACCCCGTGGGCTTTTAAGGGGTTCTCAGCCCTGAGTGGGGCTTGCTGAGAACCTTTAAATGCTTTTGACAAGGGCTGAGCAACAATGCAAAACTGGGGCTGGTACCTTGCTGTGGGAAAGGCTGAATGGAGAAGTTGGTAGGAAAACCTGGAGTGAGGGTTACAGCCATTTCATCAACACAGACTAGGAAGACTTGTGGGATTAAATATCCATGCCCTAGAGTTAGTGTCCTCTATGTATGTATGCAGATAGATAGATAGATAGATAGATAGATAACTTCTGTTTGTGCCTGGATCACTTTCTTTAGCATCAGAGTGATGTATTTTTATCTCTTTTTATTTAAATCATAACTTAGGGTCTAAAAAATTTATGCTTTATTGAACTATGACTGACATCAACTGCTTGTGAAAGTTTTTTTCCATTCATTTGAGAATGTTGGAGGCAGTTGTTGGGTAACTTTCTATAGAATCATAGAGTAATTCAGATGGGAAGGGACCGTGGTAGGTCTTTAATTACAGTTTGTACTTAATAGTGTTCTCCTGTCCTTCAGCTTCTCCCTCTATCATTTTGATAATATGAATGAAAATCACTGTACTTACTCTTATCTGAGTATGTGTGGGTGAAACTTGGTTCATTAAGATATGAGGCTGTGTTGCTTTTCTTACATTACACATGAAGTCATGTTCCATCAGTAAATGTTGGCTGGCTTTTGCTGTCTAAATTTTCATTTACAATAAATTGTGTCTTTCTCCAAAAGACTATCATAAAGCTTTTACAAACAGCAGTGTGCATTTTCTGCATTTTGTTCATACAATTTCTCTACACAAAATGCATAAAGCCAGTGGAAGTTGTGAGCCCTCCCAAATGTGGCACACAACAGAAAACTGGAAATCAATGCCCCAAAACTGCAATTTGTTTTTTGGGTTTTTTCCATCTTTCTGTTTCAGTTGTGATAATATTAGGGGAAAGAACTCAAAAAGAAATGTGACTAAATTAGCTCCTTCCATTTTATTTGCTAGTCTGTGTAATTCTATGTAAAATCAAAGATATGACATTTTTTTCTTTTTGCTTCTTTTAGGGTGAGCTTTAGCTTTTGAGTACTGTAATCAAAGTATTCCTGTAGCATAATGGTATCACAATGAGGAGCCATCTGGGGTGGGGTGGTTGTAGGTAAATGTAAAAATCATCTCATGGTGGTTTAATTTTTTTAATTGCATCTTATGCTGCATTTTCATTGTCCTCTACATTGACTACTGTAACAAAAAATTATTATAATCCTGAACATGTCGATCTCCAAGGAAACATTCTGGAGAACAAAAAGAAGTTCAGTGAGAGAGGCCTTTTCCTCTGTGTGTTACTGAGCTGCAGTTCTTTAATAAAATGTATTGTTTAAGTAGTGCAGCTTGGCAGACTGAAGTGATTTATGTGTTTTAGACAAGGGGTTAAAGACATCCTCAGTTAAGGTCTGACCTTTACAGCTCAGACTCCTTTCTCATTCCTTCTGCCTTTTAGTAGAAGCTATGTCTACCAGGGTAAATTGGGTGTCATATTTTGTATTGCTTGGTAACCTTTGCTTTCTTTTTTTTTCTCTTTTTTTTTTTTTTTTTTTTTTTTTTTTTTTTTTTTTTTTTTCTGTTTTGTTTGTTTTTGGGTTTTTTGGGGTTTTTTTGTGGTTTTTTTTTGTTTGTTTGGTTGGTTGTTTTGTTGTTTGGTTTTTTTTTTTTTTTTGTTTACAGAATGCCAGATTCACCTGGTGAAGTTCCAGAATATCCTTTGTTTGTTTCAGTCAGTGACTGGCTGGATTCCATAAAAATGGGTCAGTATAAAAATAACTTCATGGCAGCAGGTTTCACAACTTTGGACATGGTTTCAAGAATGAATATTGAGTAAGTATATAATCTATTATCCCTACAGTGACTAATTAATCTGAATTTGGATGCTGCAGATACACAAATATTGTGGAGTATGGAACAGTGCTTTCATTTCCTTTCCTTCCTCAGCTCACAAAACTGAGCTAATACAGTTAATTAGCAAAAACCACAAGAAATTTATGATGGAGAGACCCAGAATTGATAGATCCACTCTGTGACCACACCAAAAACAACCAAAGGCCAGGGATGAGCGTGTTTCTTGGGGAATCAGTTTTGATCTAGACCACTGAAATCAAAAATAGTGGCAAAAATATTTTCTTGCTTTACTATGAATATCATCAAGACTTTATCAGTCCTAATAATGAAGTTCCAACCATCTCTGACACCACCCTGTGGGTTTTTAATGCAAACCCTGCACTCAATACAGAAGTGTTTGGGCCAAATATGGATTCATATGGTAGCCTGATGATGGGATCTGTTTTGCTTTCTATTCCCTTCCCATGAATTCCCAATCTTTTATTGGATGCTGGGACTGCCTGTATTAATGGTAGTTGTCAGTTAAGATTGAAGAATTTTACATGTAAAGTTGGACTGATTTTCTCCCACGTGCATCATTTCATATTCACCTACAATGAATTCCATCTACCACATTATGGCATAGTCACAGTCTTGTGAGATCCTTCCCAAACTCTGCACGGCTGCCCCTTTCCCTTCCTACCCTGAACAATTCAGCCTCACCAGCTGAGTGGTTCACCTCTTGCTCACCTATTTTCCCAGACCATTTACTGATTTGTTGAACAATAATGTTCAACATTCTCCCAGCAGAGGTCCCTGCAGATTTGTATCAATAACTGCATTGTAAAACCTGACCATTTACTGCTAAGCTCCTGTATTTAAACAGTTATTTAATCATGCAAAGACCACACTATGCTACATATTATGTTATACCCTATATTACACAGAAGTTGCTCCTCATTTTCATTATAAAGCTTTTGTGAGGAATCTTCTGTAAAGCTTTTGGAAATCCAAGTGAGGTGTATCAAATGGATCATCTCCATCCACTGGAAACAAGTAATTTAATAAAACAGAACTTTTAGTTGCAAAAGCCATGGTGACTCAAGCAGCTCATTTATCCAAGCAGTAATTTTGTACTTTCCTGTAATTTCTCTTATGCTCTGTAATGATCACAGACTCATGGGTCTGTGGTTCCCAGATCTTCCCTGGAAACATTTTGTCTGGCACCATGCTCCATTCTTCAGGCATCAAAAAATTTTTAACATGTGGAGCACAGCTGGTAACTCCCTCTCTCACAGCCCTGATAGTAAGTCCATTATTTCATCTTCACTTTCTTTTGGAACTTTTGCCTAAATATTATCTTCTCTGGACATGGGTTGTTGCTTGTCTTTCAGTTTTTCCTATAACCTCTCCTGCAGTCACTTCAGAGATACTCTGGCAAGTCCCCCAGAAAGGATCTGCATGGGAGTAATTTCAATTTCTTCCACAGTGAATGTCAACTCAAATGGTTAAGCCTTCCAACAATGGCCACTCCTTCAGTGCTCTTTTATGCCCAAATCGTCGTTAGACTCTACACATTTTATGGCAGGTTTCTTGTACCCAGTGAGTTTGCAAAAAGATTTATTACAAAAGTTTCAGGGTTTTTTATTTTATTGTTGGGCTTTTTTTTCTGTTTGCTCCTCAAGTTCCTTTTTAGTCTGCCTTACTGTGTGTTTACAGCTAATCTAAGGTTATTATCCTTTCTACTTTCTTTAGATACCATTCAACTTTTTGAAGAATTCCCTCTTTCTTCAAATAATTTGTGTTACATAAGTCCTGCTGGCTTCTTTTTGTGCTTTATCAGGCCTTCCTTGATAATTGCTAAGCATTGGTCTTGCATTTCTAAGACCACTCTCCACTGTGAAGCTTTATTCTTTACACTGACTCCTTTTAGCTTCTCAATATTTTGCTGACCTCAAGTGTTGTCTGTCATGCCCCATGAGAATGTTAAGCCTAAGCACATAATAGTTGCAAGCTCTGCAGTGGTTCCTCAGCTGGAGGATACCAATCTGGAGATCAGATGCAGATACCTGGAACTGCACATCTGAAACTCATGAAGGCCATGCCTTATCCCATGAGCTCCTTTACTGGTTGTATCATCATATAGTTTTTGAGCATAAATAGGCAATATCTGTGTATGTCCCAGTGTGGGATTTGCATAATTGACAAATCTGGCATATCTGAAGTTTCCTGTCCTCAGCGCCTCTGTGATCTTTCTTAGATCTTGCAGCTGGGGATGTTTATAGAAAAACTAAGTTGGTGGATTGTGCTGAACTCTGGTGGCTGTTGACTTCATGCCTGCCAAAGAGTCAAGCCCTGTGGGTGACAAAAGTTACCCACTCTGGGGTGCAGGGCTAGATGAGATGAAGGGGAACTGGGAGGGAAATCAGGGTCAGTCTGGACGATTCACTGCTAATTTAATCTTTAGACCATCTCTCACTACCTCACTGCCATTCCCCAAATCATCAGAAGCACCACCTCTGTTATTTCTGCCTCAGAACTGTGATACTGTGTGTGTAAGCCCCAATCCTTTTCAAGTATGAGCAGGAAACAATTGCTACAATCACATTACTAAAAATGGGCTATTAGAACTCACCTCTCTGAACAAACCTCTCTGAGATTTGGAGAGATTAATTGACCATTAGTATCACTAATAAGCCCCACTATCACTAATTTAGAGCACTAAGCCCCTGTGCTCTAAATACATCTTTTTATTATATTCTGTTTCTGAAATTACTTTTTTTTTCCAAAAATTGAAATTGACAGATGCAGAAAAATTGAACATTTGCAGCTTTCTTATATGCCGTGGCCAGGAAGGTAAACTGTCCTGGAGAAGAAGTCATCATATATTTATATTCTTTTGTGCACCAGGGGCTTTATTATATTTGCATCCAAGATGAAACTTTTTATCTTGCAGTGACATTAGAAGAATTGGAGTTGCACTCATTGGACACCAGAGACGAATAGTCAGCAGTTTACAGACTTTGCGGTTGCACATGATGCACATACAGGAGAAAGGATTTCATGTATGAAAGTAATAGAAGCAACTGTGTTTTGTGCCTCAGCATTTCTAAAATGGAAAAATATTCTCATTCTTCCCTCCTGCTCTTCCCAACTTCAAGAACTGCAGTCTCCAGTTCAGACTATACAAGTACTTCTATGTTAATGCTTCCAAACTGGAATTTTTAATCACACTGCACAGCTCCTCCACCAGTTCTCTGCCGATAAAATCCTGGCCTACTGCAAGACTCTTGCTACACATTGATGAATAACTCAGCATGGATGTGTAACTTTGTATAACAGTATTTGGGAAACTTTCATGGACTTACTTGAAAGTAGTAATCTATTTGGCCTGGTGTGGCTTCTTTATCGATGTATTTAGAATTTGCTGGTAGATCAAAAAGTATTTGACTTCTTTCATGTTCTGTGACCATGTAACTTCCAACACCAAATGTGCAATCAAAAAGAAGTTTAACATAAATATTTATTTTCTCTCTTAATTAAATCCAAAAGTATGTGTCCTATCATTACATTACTTTCTAATAGTTTGAATGCTGGTAAGCTGGTGCCTCAAAACATTAGTATTGTTTGCAGAAATGACTGATGATTTTATGTAGTGAGTTTTCATTGTGTGAATAATTGGAAGCATAGTGAGAGTAATCTGTTTGAAATCTTAAGGAAGGTTCTTGATTTTCAATTACTTTAGCACTTGACACTTTTTATGCTTTAAATTTTAGATGAGGTTGGAAAATTTGTTTATCCTTGGGATTCCTCATCACCCTACAACCCTTTTTTTTTTTTCATGTAATACTCAGCATTTGCTTCTACTACTGGAAAACTTGTTGTAATGTTCCCATGACCACATGTAAAACACGGTTGTCAGCTCTGTCAGCTCACACAGATTTCAGAAGAGCCTTCTGTTTCAAACATGCAGGTCTCTGCTGTTGGACAGGCAATCATCTCCAGCAGCAGCAGCAGAGCTCAGAGGGCCAGCCACGGGTGGGGTGATGGGGTCATTCCCGTGGGAACAGGCCAGCCATATCCTCTTCCAGCCAAGGACAGCAGTACAGCCGCACTGCTGCTGGAAGTTACAGGCTGCAGGATGCAGTGACCTTGCACAAAGGCAGAAAAGGAGATGCAGGACAGCAGTGTGGTAACATGTTGCCTTGAGCCTACTTCTAACTGCTTTTAGAAGTTAAAAAGCAAACTCTGCTGAAATGGAGCTCTGGTCATTCCAGGCCAGATCTTCATTTAGTACAGATCTCTAAAGGACGTCCGAGGTATTACCTTTAGAACCCTTCAATAGCCATATTTACATGCAAGAAAACGTCAGCAAAGGCCTAACATAATATTTGTACCTCTCTAAGACTTCCAGCTTCCATGTTTTGTTCAGACAACTGACACAGACTGTGCTGGGCTACATTTCCAAACTTTTGCATGGGATATGCACTCCTGGGAGCAGGGCAGGAGCACATGGCCGTGCTGTGGGAACCCCACGCAGATCTACAATGCATGTCACATGTAACCCTGTGCAGATGCTTCTCTTCATTCCTGTGTCCTTTGGAGGGTAGTTTTGAGTTCGTGGCATTCCAATGTACTCAAGCATTGCAGCTCTTCTGTTAAAATGTGCATTTGGGTAATTAGTATAATCTATGTGTATATCAAAAGGAACTACTACTTTGTGTAATCATAATGTTATTTACTGCTTCATTTACAGCTTGTAAATCACAAGGTATTTCCTAAGTCTTGGAAAAGGCTGCCATTGTAGATCAGTGACAAAGAATGAAAATCAGAAAGCAGCTCAGAAAAGATTATGCTTCCGACCAGATCACAGAGTAAAACACACGAGGCCTGATTCCCTGTTGTCAATTTATAGTGGAATAATTGCATTAATTTAGGTGGGGTAGCAGTAATGCACTAAGTAAATTTTTCTTTCTTTCTTTCATTAAAAAAAAAGGGCAGCTGTAACTGAGGAAGGAGTTTTCTGAAGATCAGGAGTCACTGGTGTTCTACAATGCCAATTTGATGAGCTTGTTTAAAGAAGGGCAGCTTCAATCCTATTGTAGCTCCAAAGGTAATTTTGTCAGCAGGAGTATTCCCATTGAAGTCATCAGTCCAGCACAAGGATGTGAGTTTTGCAGGATCACAACCCTTCAGTGGGGAAAAAACCATTTCTTCTTTTCTGTGACTGTCACTTGAAAAATTCCGCCTGAATTCCACATCTGAATCATTTTTTTGGTAGAGGTGCTCTTACAGAAAAAAAACCATACTTACCTGAAACCTTTTGAAAAATACTGACACACTACAGAGTAATTTAAAAGTGGATTTTGCTTCATCATTTTATCATCCATTTTGCCTTTCATTGCTTCCATGGCCAACACCAGGACATCTGTGGAATGAGCCTTTCTCACAATTAAATCCATTACTGAGGAGGTATGAGTCTGTTATTTGTTAATGAAGCTTCAAAATCATTCATAGCTGACCCAAACCATTATGTGCACTTTTAGATTGTCTTTTGCCAACTTTTTTCATTCCTGGTAGTGAGGATGCAGAATTGACATAGTTACATGCACACAACCTGGATATATTTAATGAAAATTAATTTCTAAATTTATCACACTACTGAAAATATTTTTCAATAGAAAAAAAAGTATAACAAAAGGAACACATTTATTAATCAGATATATTTTTTATATAAACAAGAGTTTGGGTAACCAGGAAGGAAAGAACAAGGGATTCTTTGAGTGAGCACATTTGTTAATAACATTATAAATCCAGGATTTTGTGGCTTTACACAGTTTTTTTTTTCTGTTGTTGTTGCTGTTGTGGTGCAGTATGACACTTCTTAATAGTTATCTTGATGAAATTTACATTTTCCCCATTTTTGGAAATGTTTTATTTGCTCTTGTGCTGATTTCTAGTCTATTCTTGCTTTAGTTTAGGGATTTTTTTCATATTTTTTTATTTAAAAACAAAACAAAAAACAACCCTAACTGGTGTTATTTTTCAAATGTGAGCTTAATTCTGTACAGGCCACAAATGTATATGTGAAATTAGAGTAACTTTCTTTGTTTGAAAAGAAATTCTTTCTTCAAGAGAAAATTAGTTTTTATTGTCCTGCATACTGCAGTGTGCAGCTGGAGTTTAAATTTGATAAATTAAAGCAAATTTAATAGGCTGGTTTTGAGAATCTGGCCCACATTACAGAGTGCTTTATGACTAAAAGTACCCATTGAAAGTTCACAAAATAAAGTGTCCGACATGCAAGCAACAAAAAAAAAAAAAAAAAGATGTTATAATGTGGATGTGTATAAAGAAATAATTCTTACCTGTTTCTCTGCATTCAGTGATAGCTCATCCATTCAGATATCTGTGCTTGGTCAGATGAATTTCATGCCTTAATTGTATCCAGTCGTTTTGCTGAACCTGTGAAACAGAGAGGGCTCTTGTTCGTGATGTTCATGGTGTTAAAACTGAACAAGGCACAGCAGAAGGTTTAGTGGCATTTACTCATGAGGTGTTTGCACATTGGAATTACTGAGTAACAACGGGAAGCCATGAGGCAAAAGGAAGAGAATTGAACTACGTCATTTAAATTTTTCTCAAACAAAATTTACCCTTTTTGATGCCTGTGAACTTAAATCCAGTCTCTATCCAATGAAAGCTTAGAAACATGCCATGCTTCAGGACATCAGACAGCATAAAGCAGTCCTTTACTTGCAAATAGTGCACTCAACAATAAAACAAATTAGTTAGTAAATTAGTCAAATAAATTTTGTGTCCAATATTCTATTAGGTATTACTTGGATTATTCTGACACAGACCTCATAGACTGCAGTACTTTGATTTTTACATCACTTAAGACTGACAATCCATTTGCCATTTTCAATATGAGCCTAACAGAGGGCTTCATTAATTTCTTTTTCAATGCAGATTCCTACAGGATTCATAAGTAACAAACAGACCCCCTTTATCCAGAATCAGCTGAGATTTACCATCAGGAATAGCTGGGACTGTGGAGGTGCCTAGTGAGACTGCATTACCCACACAATTTCCATGTCAGAATGACCCCATGGGACCACATCAGCCACCAAGGTAAAGCAGCACAGAACATTCTTGACCTTGTATTGAAGAGCAGTTCCTCATTTCCAGCTGGCCCTGTTGTGAACTGCAGCAGTTATTGAACTGTTTTACCTCAGCTGATGGAATGGTGCTGTGGGACACATTCTGGCAGCTCAGAATTCTTTTCCAAACACAGGGCACCTGTAACTACCCCGCCACGGGCTCACTCTGTCTTGGAATATTCCTTCAGAGAGTGAAAAGCAGGACTTGCCTCTAATCCAGTCCAACATTTTTTCAGTTAAAATCGTAATAAAAAATCTGTCTTCCATTGCATCTTCCAGGAAAAGTACTAAAAATAGAGACACTTGTGGCATTTGCACATGCTTGAAGATCTCTGTATTCCATTAAACAGTTTTCTTCCAGAATACCCTTGTTCACCAACTGTAATGAATCTTTCCTGAATAAATGACAAAGATAATTTCTTTTTTATAATAGTCCTATAATTATTTTTTGAGAACGAGGGAAAGATGTGTTGGGCTGGGCTAATTCTTAGTAGGACAACAATCTTGAAATCTCCTGGGGAGACAAATGAATCAGCTCTGAAAAGGAAAAAAAAGCTCCCTAAAACCTACAATAAGGTAAAAAGGGAAGAACTGTCCATACTGTGCCAAGGAGCTCTAACAAAAACCCCAGAGCTGCACAATACAGTGCCAAGTACTTACAGCTGGCAAAATTTTCCACCATCACATCCTATATTTAGTAGTGCACACTGCCCATCCATGAGTGTTGTATATAATTCCTCAGATCATGGACCAGGATATGGTGAACATGTTGTGGTTATAAAATATTTGTCTATATGTACATAAATAATTGTAAATAGAATGTATATCATAATACCAGATTTTTCAAACCTACAGAATTAATTGCCTATTACTAACAACACTAATGGGGTTTATTTGCTTTTAAAAATTTCTGTGGCATGCACTGTGCATGTAGAGTTCTTCCCAAAATTCCTTCGTTTGTTAGCTGGAAATGGACAGCCTCTCTTTTCCTCCACTGGTAGAAAAAACATTTTCAAAGTGGCTCAGAGAAAGCTGCCTGCTCACCCTTCTGCTGCCACCTCACCCAACCCCTTCCTGCTGATTCTCTTCCACTCAGCTAATTACTGCAGAAATTAGTGATCCCAAAGGGGAAGCAAGGTGTCCAACAGAACTAGCAAGATGGAGTCCATGCTATAAAGAGTTTTCAGTTCCTCTGCTGAAATCACTAAAGATGTTTACAGAGTATATAAATTATTTTCTTTTAAATGACCATTTATGGACACCTAGAAGGTTAAAATGAGGGAAATTTTCAAGGGCATATGAGTAGGGATATGCCAACATATAGCATAAAAAGATATGCTGGCTTTTAGAAGGGAAAAACAACAATGGTTGATGAAAAACCTAAGGTTAAAAATGGATTAAAGAATATTTCATATTTTATATGTGAAATAAGGTTAACACCAGTTCAGTGGAATCTATTTGTGTGTATATTTCTTTAAATATCCTGCATGAGTATATCTTACTTTCCTTTCCTGTAAGAGATTTCCCAAGTACCTATCTCTTCCAGAAAGGTTTAGCATATTATCTGATATTTTCATACCTGAATAATTAAACTGGAATAAAAAATGCAAGTTCTGACAGTGAAGATATGGGGAGAACAATAGAATTAAATTAAAAAGATCAGTCTCAAAAGTAATTTAAAGTTTTCACATCTGTTCTACTTTGTTCCTGTCTAAAATTTTTACCTGTATCTATCTGAGAACTTTGACTAGTTCTGCACACATTTCAGTGCCACCTCAGAAACTCCTGAATCTGTAAACAGTTCTGAGTTTGTGCAGCTTAATTCATATAAAAAGGCTGATTTGACATGGGACTTTATACAAGACTAGAGTTAGGTACAATGAAAAATCAAAATCCCTGTAAAATATCTGTAAGACACCACAAGATAAGATGTTTTGCCTTATTATACTAACACCTCTTCATTTCTGACAATTCAGTGAAGAACTGGTCAGCAGCAGCATGTATGTAAAGTGGCAGGTAAGCCAAAACCCTGAGACTGAAAACCCACAAATCAACGAGAAATCCAGGTCCCTGCATTCTGAACCATAGGATGTCAAGGGACTCCGGAGAAAGTAACCTTGAATCTAGAATCTGGAAAATCAGGTTTGGGAGAAATTTGCTTTGGAACCCAAATATTCCTTTCTGCTTGTGGATGATGGAAAAGTGCCCAATGAAACAGTCTAGGGACTATTTTCATAGTACCATCACCACATAATGTTCTGAGTGATAAGAAAGAAAAAAAAATCTATTTTCTGACCTTTCAGGTTCTAGCCCAGGACAAAAAAACCCAGGTACAGTTGCCATAATTGATATTGGAAAGTCCAGCAGACAGAATTCTGAATGACTAAATGTTCTTATAGCTACATACTGACTTTCTTGAGAGGAACCTAAATAAATAATAAAATATAGAAATCTCCAGTTAATATTGGTTTAGAAACCGAGTTTTTAGTTTTCTCTCATTCAGACTGGTTTTTAACTGAAAATTATTAATAGGAAAAATGAAAAGCATAATAGGATTATTATTTTTTCCTGTAAGAAGCTGGGTGCTCTGAGCTGTATAACTTACTATCACAGTCCCTTTGTGTAAAATAGGATTAGCTGAAAAAGACAAAGTGCAGCCAGTGTTCCAAATCTGTAGATTATTTGCCACTAATTATCAATTTGGGAAGTTTCATTTTTGTCTTGGGCGAGTTCTGCTCTACCACACCCGGTATTTCCAAGTCCTGCTGAATGATTTTAATGAATATCTCGATTAATTCCTGGGAGAGTGAGGTGACTGTGAGGAATTAAAAGTTTCTGTGTTAATAGGCAACAGTGTTGCTGTGATCTAAAATAACGAGAGTTTGTTACTGACTTCCATGGCAGTGGGATAAGCCCAATGTCCATATTTTCTGTAGGTAGGCTCCAGCTTTGCAAACAGACTCTCCTTTCCTGCACCCCACTACTGTCATGGTTAATTTCTTGTTAGAGAACCAGCATTTATTGGGACACAAGCTGTCCTGTTGTTCAAATAGATTGCTAAAAGTTTTTGCTGGTTTTAATTGTTTTGTTGAAGCATTTGAGATGTAGGTTGGTCCCTCAGGGCATGATCCAAAGTCAGCTGTATCCATAAGAAAAGGTCAAGTAAGTGAAACAGGTTTTGAATCAAAGGTTTCTACAGATTTTCCTGGAACAGATGGCCTCATTTAATGGGGAGAAGAGAGGGCACTGAGCCTAAAAGATAAGGCTGCTACCTCAGGGATGTGATCAAGTAAGCTGTGGTTGCCTTCCACATGGAAAAGGTAAAATGCAAGGTACAAAAGTTGGGTGCTGCAGTGTTTGTTGTTTTCTCTGGCATGGATGGTCAACTCTGACTTTGGAATTAGTTACCTAAATGACCTACGGATCTAATAAGGTATCTAACAAAAATTGTCTGGCTTTGTGGGGTTTTTTTCCCCAGATAATTTCCCAAACTTCTGGATTTAAATTCAGGATGAAACCACCAGCCCCATCAAACAAACAGAACTTCCAAAACCAATAGGACTTTTCCATCTTTCTTCTTTCCTAAACGTAAATCAGGATGCAATATGATTTCCCTTTCATAATACAGGTTCTAACAGATGATTTGCCTCTTTGAACAAGCTGCTTCATACTCCTGGTGCACTGCAGTCTAAGTTTTCAGATTTGCCAGTTAATGAATGGCACTATAGCAAATAAAATAACAAATGCCATCTTAGTGGTTCCATTTATCGGATTCTTTCATTAATTCTCTATCTGAAGAAAACCATCCCACTCCAAGATTCCTAGTAAGGGAACCTGTGAGCATTTTACAGCTTAATGACAATGATTCCCAATCTGCCTCTCTCTCCCCAAGTAACAGTGAGCTTTGAATTGGCAGTGTATTTTTTTTTCTACCATTTCTTCTGCAGCAATTTCTTCTCCCAACTCTCCTAACTAAGGTTAAGAGGTCTATTTCACACTACAAGTGGGAAAAGTTGTTTCTTTGTTAACTCTGGTGACAGGATTCAGTGTTTGCTGCTCTTACCCATCTGCTTCTGTTGAGGCCAATATCAACATTCTCTGGTGGTATCAGTTACATGACACACAGCGCTGCCGTGAGTGAAAACCCAGAGGCACAAAAAGGGCTCATTCTTCTCTGGTGTGGTATAAACCCTACTGACTTCGGGAACTTCTCTGCACTTCTCAGGATTGCGCCTGCAGTTTAGGAAGGAAAAAAAAAATCTTTAAAAGATCATGTGAAACCCAGTTTACTGAAAGGCAATAGTTTATTTTCTAGCAAAGCAGCATTCATTGATCTAGCTGGAATTAACAGTTTTAATTTTGTCATCACTTTTTAAAAAAAAAAAAAAAACAAACCACTTTGACTTTCAGAAAAAAATACAAATATAATATTTTGCTACCTTCCAAACATTAACTTTGATTTACTTTTGGAAGATAACGTGGTTGGTATGTTTTCTCAGGATAGCCTCTATCTATTTCTGTGTGTTGGTTTTAAATGTATCTGAATTAAAAGGGGTTTTAATCTCTGTCTCTTCTGTGAAATTAGATTGTACAAAACTAAATATGACTGCTCTTCATAGTTTGCTGTTCTAGCATAGCCATAAAATGTATCAATGTATGTGTATATATGAATAAATATTTGATGACAGACACTTTAGATTATATATTTAAGCAGCCATGTCAAAACTTCAGAGGTAGATGGCTTCAAAAGCAATGGTATAGTCATAATACTCGCAAATTATTTTACAAAATCAAACCATGCCCTCAGCACAGATCTTATATCCTTACCAGTAGTCTGAAACCCACCTTTTCTTTAAAGATCCCTGCTAAGGTTTCTTTTGCCATTGCTTCTTTACCCAGGACATATTTGAATAATGACAAGTGCCCGTGGCTCAGTCTTCAGCGCTCATCTCCCAGCAGAGCCACCCTGGAGCTGAGTGCCAGGGGCTCTGAGCTCCACTGGCTCCAGAGCCACTCCTGGGACATGAACATTGCACAGCCAGTGTCCATGCTTCCCCCTGGGACTGCCTCACTCCCCAAAATTAGTTTTCTCCACCTAATACATCTCCCATAGACGTCCCACTGCATTTCCTTTTTGCCTGTTTGTAACGGTACTGTGGGAATATCCATGGGATAAAAAGCTTACCCTACTGATTTGCAGTCCCAAGGGGAATTTACATTAGGCGTGAAGTTGTTATTATTTACTGAGAAGTGGTGTTCTCTTCTTTTCATTATTATTACGATTCTATTCCTATGATACTATGATGTTTCATGTAAATTTTCATGTGCTGGCATGCCTACAAGTTAATAGTGTAATAGAATGCTCAGCTCTCAGCATTAGAGTGTTTTTAAGGTGAATTGCATCACATATGCCATCTCTTTGCAGAAAGAATATGGGGTTTGGCAAAACTACCTGCTGAGCAACATAATGAGATTTTTGTACAAAGTACAAGTTATTGATTATTATTGTATTTTATTTTTCTATGATTTCCTAAGAGGCATTATCAGGTCTTACAGATGGGGTAAGCCTGTTTATTAAGATATTTATTAGCAAATAAAAGTTACAGTACTGGTGGTTATTTTTGAGTCAATGGTGTTTGTTTGGCCTTAAGTTATTAATATGATCCACAGTGAAGCCATACATGATCATGCAAAAAAAATCCCATCTGCTTAACACAGGGTGGTGTACTAATAAAGATGGACTGGCAATACGCTCCAACACTTGAGATGCTTCAGGGTGGTGTTGTTTTCTTCAGCTAAAAAATGCTCTTCTGTGCTTACCACTGAGCATTTCTGCTCAAAAAACACACACAGCTCACAGCATCAGGGAAAAAAAAAAAAAACAACTGTGCACATTAAAAGCTGCAAAGTGCCGTGCTCTCTCCTTCTCGGGAAACACTGTGAATCTGAATTTTAAATGGCTTTTAATGAGCCATTAAGATTCTTCAGCACCGTTCGCCCTCCTCATGGTGATTCACTGAGCCATGCAGCTCCTCTAGTATTTGTCAAAGCTTTCACTGACAAAAGCAGTTTTGAAACTGATCATATTATGTAAATAATGCCAGGGCAATGCACGACGATTCACAGAGAAGTGAATGCCACATACAATAACCAGACCCTACCTCAAAAAGCTTAAAGTTATAATGAGCCTTCCATTGCATAAAATCACACGCATGCAATGCAAGACTGAACAGAAGCAGCTGTAAAGTAATAGGAAATGAGTGTCAGATGCCCAGAGTCCATTACATCCTCTTTATTTCACATGGGAAGAGCTTTCTCACCAAGGACTGTCAGGTTTAACACAGTCTACATAATGAAGAATGAGTATTTCATTTTAGATCTGGTTACAGAAAAGCCTTTGCCGTTGTGTTCTCCAGTGAATTCGGAACGACTCCTCAGGTACGGACTGGTTTCAAACACAAACACCCTTCTCTACCACACAAACCTCACAATTTGATTGCAGTCGAGGAAGTGCTTCACCACAGAGTTTCACTGAGGGATTAACGCTACCTGCCTGTTCCTTTAGCGGCTCAGAATCCCACTACAGGGGAATCTCATCTTTTATTCGGAACCTTCCTGATACAGGAAATACATGGAACCAATCTGACGGGACTATGCTACGCAGCAAAAAAAGTGTTAAAAATTAAAAAAAAAAAAAAAAATCCGAAGTGTAATTCCACCCTCTGTGCCTGGCCAGGCTGCCTTCCTCCCAAAGCCCTGCTGCTGCCACTGCCCCAGTGACGCATTTGTGCTTTTCCAGACTCTGCCAAAGCGCCCGCTTCGGAACGGGCGGTGCTGTCCACACCTCGGCTGGCCGTTCTCACTCAGGGCTTTCCTTCTGTTCATCGCAGTCCTCAGGAGGATTTATCCAGGCACTCCTGAGAGAGGCAGCGCTTGCAAACCAGCGATTCCCGAAGGGCTGGACACGGACAAGGAACGGGACACCCCCAACCCTGCCCGGCCCCCTCAGCCCCACAGCGCCGGGGGCGTGGCCTCTGGAGAGCCCCGCCCCAACGCCCTCCCCCCATTGGCCGGAAGAGGCGGAGCGGAGGGACGCGATTGGTGGGGCGGGGAGAGGGCGGGGCTTCGGTTTCCTCGGCAACGGCGGCGGCGGCGCGCGGGCCGGGCCGGCGCCTCCCGGGCCCAGGTCGGTGCTGCGGCCGCGGGGACGCGCCCGGGGAGGGGGGCCCGGGGCCGGCCTTCCTGGGGGATCCTGTGCCGCTCTGGGAGAGGAGACCCTGTCCTGGCCTGGGAGAAGGGACACGGGGCCGCTGCCGGGCGGCTTGAGGCCTTGTGGTGCTGACGGGAGGGAGGGCAGGCCGGCCTGGCAGCTGCGATTCCCCGCAGCCAGGCGTTGTCCCGAATGAGGCCCTTGCAGCCAGTGTGCCACAGGCCGAGCCACGCTCAGAGCCGAGGTGTTTGATTTGTTTCTGGTTCTGCCCAGAAAGAGCGGCAAATCCGCCGAGACAGCACGGCCGCTGCCAAAGCTTTTCACTATTTATCTATTTATGCATTTTAGCCAACAAAGGCATTCATGTTCACTGACTGCTAGGCACCTAGTTCTCTTATCAATTAACATCCTGTCTTCTCTTGGCTAATGATTCTTTTCTAATTAGCTTCCCATGCTAATTAGTCCACATGCCCAGTCTTTCCCTACTTGTGGATCTTAGACCATTGGAATATATCCAGCCCTAAACCTGAACAAGGCAGTTCTACCGAAAAAACTAATTTGCTTTTCTAACACCTGGACATCACTTAGAGCTTGTTTGTTGGCTGCTCTCTGTTTCACGGATTAAATCTCCTTTGTTGTTGATTAGGCTTGAAAATAGACAAAGATCAGACATGAAAGAACAACCTTTCTTAAGAAAAAAGCTTAGAGAGTCTGCTCTTAAGCTCCTGGACCAGACTCTGCCTTAAATAATTTTCTGAGATGTCTGATGTATGCTGTATAGCACTGTAATATATATTATATATATTATATATATCTATTATAATATAATTTATATTTATATAAAATATATGGGCAAAATATCAGCTGGCAAAAAAAGAGGGGGTAAAAAGGCACCTGTGTTAACTGTAACTGCTGTAACTCTTCACAGATGAGAAAAAACATGAAAATAGGGACAGGGCAAGAAGTCAAGGGTACATTTCTTCCCCACTGTGTTCTTAAGTAATGACTGTGCCAGCTGGTAGGAAATTTTCTAGAAAGACATGTCTCTAAAATGTTGCTAGAAACTGTTGTGTATTTAGGGTTTTGGATTTAAAAGTGAAGCTGTAGAAATATTTTTAAGGCCTTATATTTCCTTCTGTTTCATTTTAGGAGTGCCTACAATGTATTTTTTTGAGCCTCTATTTTTTTGGTCATCTAGAATAGACAGATGAAGCTCTTGATTGGATAAGAAAGTAATGTGTCTTGGAGCAGGGTTTTGTCAGGTTAATTTGGTAATAAACAGCTTTAATCTGCTCTCTGATTTGAATATATGGATTAGAAAAAGAGTGGGGCATAAAACAAAGGGAGTTAGAATGAGAGACTTGCTGTAGTTAATGTTGGGGTTCTTTAACCTGGTAATAATTCTGTGTAGCTCTAATGTCGATCATGACCAGTCCTGAATCAAAGTGCACCAGAGAAAGCTCTAAGAAAAATCTGTATTTAAAAAGGGAAAATCATCCTTTAGCCAGAATGATTACTTGTGTGACTTCATTAAATGCAAACTTTTGAAATTATTAAAAAGCATTTAACCGTCATTTTGTAATCAGTTAGTGAAAAAATGTGATCAAAAAATTGTTATTGATGGGGTTTTTTTACCTTTTTCCCCCTCCTGCTGTGATTTCCTCAGCTTGCAACCTGAGTTATCCAGTGCTGTGTGCTTTTAATTTATTAAGGAAAAAAAAACAGCTTTCACCAGTCCAGAAATCCTCTGACATTAATTAAATACTTTATTATTGAAGGCATCTCAAAGGTTTCAGTTGTCTGACTGCTGAAATTATTTCTAGTGGAATTCATTCAGGGCAGACAAGGGTTATCCTCTTTGCAGAGTGCATTTAGCCAGGTAATGCAGGGCAACATGTGATGTAAGCTCCTTTGAATGTGCCCCTGCCAGGTATCTTCAGCCAGAGTCTGGGCAGCAGCAGAGGTTTGGCATCTCCCTGACGTGTGGGTGAATGTTTTGGTGTCTGTTAGATCTATTTTAATCAGTTTCTATTTGTGGTGAACAAAGAGTTCCTAATTTGTACGTGTCAGTATTGGCAAAACATCGGCAAATTAGAGTTTGGATTGACTCAACAGAGAGTGCTTTATTTAATGCAGGGCTCAGTAAATTATGTAGCAGGTGCTGAAGAAGGGAAATACTGTTTTGTTTTCAGAATGGTGTACTGCTGACAATTTGGGGTCAAGATGATGACCCTCCTTTTGATTTTGCTCACTTTGGTGGGAGCCCTGGTGGCATTGCACCGTGCCCCTGCTCGGGCTGCTCCGAACAATGGCAGCGTTTTGTCCCAGTGAATCAAGGGCGCTGGGTGATACAGACAGGGCTATAAACAGCCAGTCTACTTTGGTATCGAGGCCTCCTGGCTGTAATCAGCTTACCTTCCATGTGCTTGTGGGCAGAGGCAGCCCCTGGGACAGTGTTTGTGTAGGGTCTGCTCGCACCATCGCTCCCTCCCAGGTGCGAGGCTGCCCGGCCCCATGCCCGCCCTCGGTGCCAGCGCTGCCCTGCGTGTAGCACTTTTCCAACAGCTCTGATTCCCTGAACAGCAGGTGATCCCTGTGACTCCCGGCCACAGCCATGGGGTTGTTTGACAAGCTGGCAGGATGGCTTGGGCTGAAGAAAAAGGAGGTTCACGTCTTGTGCCTTGGCTTGGACAACAGCGGCAAAACGACGATCATCAATAAACTTAAACCTTCAAATGTAAGTAACCTGCGTGGTTCACTGCTGGGTGTTTGTTTGATCTGGGTTTGCATGCTGTTACAAAGGATGTGCCCATGGGAAAGATGTGCAGAGCTTGTGATTTAGCACAGTGGAACAAATATAGTTTAAGATTTTCCAACTAACTGAAAGGGTAAGCATTCACATGCACATTATTTTCCAAAAAAACCCCACTGTTAGCGTGCACACTTTTGTTAAGATCCAGCAAGGAAGGGTTTATGATGGCTGAAATCAGGATCTGAAACAGTCACTTAAATCACTTAAATAATTGTCACAGGATTGCAGTTACAAGTGAAGTTGGACATTTAAGATTAATACAATTGTACAACAAAGTTATCATGTTTATTTTAATCTCTTCCTGAAAAATAGTAAGTGCATAAGAGATAACAAAATAAGAAGTAAAAAGAAGATACACATTTAAGGGTGACTTCACAATTTTTAAAGTGGAATAATTTTCAAAATAAGTACCATTAATACTTGCAGTTCATTCATCCAGTGAAAAGTATTTGAGGCCACTAGGAGTGCCTAATCTGAAAGTAGGATCCTTGTTTATAGACATGTTTATGGACTAGAAATAGATTAATTTTGATAGGCATACTCAAGGCCAAACGTTGTGCCTCTTGGTTATTTGCATCTGGGAAACTGACTTTTGCTGTTTATATCAGGACACGGCTTTTTTTTTATTATTATTATGAATGTTCATTAAATTTTACCTGATGAGTCCACTGGACATTGTTTAAAAAGTGTGACATAGTGGCATTTCCATTCCTGGCAATTATTCTTCCACTGAAAACTGAGTAGATTTATGAACAAAGACTATAAACTCCTTGCTATCTGCTGCCCGTTGTTCGGGAGAAAGGCTACAATGTGTACCAGGCAAATTGTACTTTATGTAATTACTGAGACCTTTTTTGTGGAGGGTTTTTATGTCATGCCTTAAGCTAACTACAGTTGAACTCAAACTTGAAGATTTATCACAATAATGGGCATTAGAGAAGCTCTCAGTGGAATTACATGAGTAGAATAAATTCAGTTTGTTTGTAATGAGAATATATAGGAGGATAACTTTGCATCCAACTTGCATAAGTCTACCCTTGCAAGACATGCCAAATAGTCTAGCATGCAACAAATGTCACTAGATCAAAGTTAATAAAACTGTTTATTTTTAGTAAGTTCAATGGACAGGTGATTTTGAGCTCTGGGTCAACTCAGTCTTCTTAAGAGCTGCTGCTTTGCCCAGGAGGCAAATATTAGGGCCTGGCAAATCCAAACGTGTTTCCATCTGCAGTTGGTTCTGCTGGACCTGCCTATGGATGGTGTTTGGAATAAGGGGCTCTAGGAGTCTGTGCAAGGATTGCATGTCACTTTCTCAGACAGCTCTGTGACCTTTCTTCCTGCTCAATATCAATGCTTTGTAGAGGAGCTATTCTTTTCCACCAACTTAGCTGAGAGGTTCCTTGACCAGCTCAGTAGTAAATCAGTTATCAGACAGATCTCTTAATAATGCTCTGTGTTTTGGCAATTCCAGTAGTGTTTACTCTCTTCCCCAGAAAATACAAACCCCTTGATTCTGAATTACTTTACTTTTCTGGGAACGTTTTTAATATTTCACAGTTTGGGGCAATAATAGATCTGTAGTTTATTCATGTTTTAAATATATTTCAGTATTGCATTTTCTAATTTGATTGTAAAACCTGTGCTTTCTTTCCTTCAAAGGCTCAAACTCAGGACATTGTTCCAACAATAGGATTCAGTATAGAGAAATTCAAAACTTCAAGGTAGTACTTTCTTTCTTCATTAGTGGTAATGATTATTACACCATAGTTGGACTTAATTATCTCTTTCAGTGGGTTTGTAACTATCATGTGTGGTGGTGTAATGACATGACATTGCAGTTTGCTGAAATGTAGTACCCACAAGACCTAATCATGATCCAGGACTGAGTGTGTTAGAATAGAATGTGTGTTTTGTACTGCTATAAAAGTATTAATTTTTTTTTTTTTACTTTTTGTTTTGGTTTGATTTTTTGGGGGTTTTTTTTGTTTGTTTGTTTTGGTTTGGTTTTGTTTTGGTTTTTTTGTTTTTTTTGTTTTTTTGTTTGTTTGTTTGGGTTTTTTTGGGTTTTGGTTTTGGGGGTTTTTTTGGGGTTTTTTTTTTTTTTGGTTTTTTATATCAATGTCTGATCTCTATCTGTTAAGAGTTTCAGAATAGGGCACTGTTACAGACTGGAGGAAAGACAGCTGCTGAGGTGGCAGCCTAAATTCCACTCTCAATCTGGTAGCCTAAATTAAGCACTCTCACTGAAGGTACTCTGAACAGATTGCAGTGTAATCTCATTAAATGCAAAAGGATGGCTGCAGCATTAGCAATGTAAAGGTGGCAGGAGCAGAGGCCAGGAAACAAAGTAATAAGTCATTAGTTGAATGAAGACTAAGGTTTAGATTAAGAATGTCGTGACACGAGGATATTTCAAGGAGGCAACATCATTTTGTTATTTTGTGGCCTTCACTTGATGTTTTAGTGTGTGCAGTTAGTCTTCAAACCAAGCAGTATGACCTCACTGGGTGGGAGATCTGCAAGAAAATTGTTTGTTCCTTGAGCTGAGATGCAAGACTGAGAGGTTTCATATTTCTCTAAGAGCTTCCACAACTGAGCTCTGTCCCAGTAAAGAACATCAGACAAGTTTGGGACTTCCCATGTGAGAATGAAATATTGCTTTTTTTTATTCTGATCCTGTGATAGGAGAGATGATGACCTGTAAAGACGGCATGTAGAATGCTTAAAAAAAACCAAAACAACCCCTAAAAAGCCCACCCCAAAACCTCAACCCCTACAAACTGGCAAACCCAGAATGCTGTGTCTGGACATAGAGTGGGAAGGATGTCTGGAGAGCTTCCTTTTCCTAACCTCCTTGTTTTGGTGGCCTCTGCTTGGGGAGCTACTTGGGGCTACCCAAAAAAGGAGAGCCTAGTTCTGAGCTCGATGTTGCCTCTGTAAACATTTCAGGAGCAGATGAGGACTTTTTGTAGTGTTCAGTAAGTTGCCTTGCTGTGTGTAGTGTGTGAGTGAAATCTCACAGTGACAAAGACTGCTCTTTGTAGCTTGGTCATCTGAACTCACCTGTTTTTACCAAAATGTACTGATTTTTTTTTTCCTCTAAAGGCGGAATTTATTTATTTCTTTTAAAAGCCTTTTATTTTGCCCATATTTATACCTGTCTAGGGACAGAATTTAAGACAGGCCATGGATTTTAAGTCATGGTTCATCTGAATTTAGTTTACTCATAAACAGTATTTGATACCAGCGTGATAGAGAGAGAGACTGAATGGGAGCTTATTTTCCATTTGATGTAACTTTAAATAATTGGTTTAGTTATTTTATTCAGATAATAAACACATTTCCCATTGTGAAATACTTCTATAATAAGGCTGCAAAACTGAGTAGGGTCATTTGAAGGCAGATGGTGCAACCAGAGTTCATTTGGGAATTTTTCTCAGTTGATTTGGATTCAAAGTGATCTGGCTGGTTTTTTGGGGGGGTTTTTTTTGACAGGGTAGCAAAGAAAATGGATGTGGTTTGGGTTTTGTTCTTTTTTCCTTGGCCTCATGCACTTCTTTTCTTTGCAGTTTGTCTTTCACAGTGTTTGATATGTCAGGCCAGGGGAAATACAGAGACCTCTGGGAACACTACTACAAGTAAGCCTATAATTTATTTTAAAGCATTGCTGTTCATATTGACTGTTGTGTAGGTTATTTAAACTGAGGTATGATAACATCTAGTGGTTAGAAATGATTCAGAGAAGGCTCAGACCTGGTGTTTGACAGAAGGTTTATTCTGGATAAATAAAACTTTCTGTTCTAACAAATTAAAATTTTTATCTGGTATTACTTTGTACTTTTGGGGACAACTTTAGGGAACATACTAGAGATGAGATTTGAATGTTGAAACCTGGAAACCAGTCCTGTAAGAAAGCTCAAGATGAGTTAGGTTTCCAGCTTTTCAGTTCTTCTGTAGGTCAGCTACTTAAAATCTGCAAGATACTGGCTGATGGCTGTGATTTTTAGAGGTGAGAGAAATGAACCTTAGAGGATAAGGCACATGTAACTAAGAACCTGAATGAATATTCTTAATGTCATATATTAATTAAATGGATAGTCTCTGTATTTTGTAACACTCTGGTATTGCCTTCTGGTAATAGGGGGACACCATTCTCTGGTTTTGGAGCTTTTAGTGAATCTTTATTATTTATATTATTTATTATATCTATTTAGTTAATCTTTATTTGCATTGTCTCATTGCTATTCTGTAATGCCTGATCCTGATCTAGATAACATGAACAATACTAAACCATGCAGAAGTAGCTTGGAGAAATAGAAGGGAGAAATTCTGAATATTATAATATTGATTAAATATTAATGTCAGTTGTGGTAGAACTTAAATTGTTTTTTAATTGAGGATTAATGCTTCCTCTCCTTCCTGTGCAAATTGTGTTAGAATTGAAAACACTTGGCCAGGAGATCTCATTGTTCAAGAGTGTTAGATTTGCATTTCAGTAACTGATGCCCTCAGGCTGCTCTCAAAATTCTAGCAGAGTGCTTCATAAGCAAATAATTTTTGTGATTGCTGTATTTAATGCAGCAACTTATCCCTTGTGGGGCATAAATGGCTTGTTCATCTTAACAATAACTCCCTTACAGTAAGGGAGTGTTTTAGGTTATGCTGTCAGTGAAATATGCACTTGTATCCTCCTCTGGTCCTGAACAAGTGCAGTAGGCATGTATTTAAGATTAACTTCTAAGAATAATATAAAAACAATAATTTCTATCAATTAAATAAAACTATTAATAAAACAATTACGTGTTGTTCAGTTTATAAAGTTAAGCAATGTTTAATTTTGCAGGAAATTAAATCTGGGCAAGTGTCAAAGTAGTTGCCTTGGAGTCCGTCAAGTCTGGACTTTTCTTCTATTTAAGTTTAGAGAAAGTATCTTCTAGTTCATTCTCTAAGTACATTTATCTTAAATAATCCCAAAGCCATGTTGTATCCCAATGGCTGATACTTCCTCATGAAGTATCAGCCATTGGGATACTTACTTACTTATATTTTTTTGGTGGTAAATACATGCCAGTGCTCTTGATTCCTCTTGGTAAAATACTCTGTGCTCATGAAAATTGCTTAGGCATTTCCAGCTAATATGCAAAAGCTTTATTTACTAAAGGTTCTGTACACCAGAAAAGAGTGGGCCTTCTCATACAATCTTGGGCTGCTCAGGTTATTTTTGGTTTCCAGCAGGTGTAGAATGTTTCTTATGAAAATACAAAGATAGATGGTGCTGGAGGGTAAAGAATGTATTCATAATGGTGTCTCAGAGAAAAGTGAAACGAAGGAGAAGTGAATATTACATTAAAATATAAAGTATTTCACCTACTTTCTGTGGGTGTTTACAACAGGTGAATTATAAATTGGTGAGACTTTCTTTGGTTTTCAGAACAAGTTTCAATAAATGGAACATCAAGTCAAAATATCAGTAACACCCTGAAATAATGAGTTGAGTAGCTGCATTTATATTGTGACTGGTCACACTATCAGCAAAATGTCCTAATGATTTGAAATAGTTGAAAGTTTTTACCTGTTATTTGAAAAAAAAAAAAAAAAAATCCTGTTTTTCCAGGATATGTAAAGGTTAAAATAACCTGCATATGTCTAGCTGTGGACACAGGTTTTGTTTAAAAAGGTATTTGACCTTTCTCTTAATAAACTTTAGTACAGGAAATACAGAATTTTTGTAAATATCTGTCTTTATGGGGTTTTTCCCTGCCTGACCACAATGTCAGAATAACAGTGGGTTACATTTTGAGTTAATTTTTTAGTCTGAGTAGTAAAATCAGTGGCTTTTCTAGAAGATGTGTGGAGACTGAACCTTGTAGGGGCAGGCAACAACCTCATGTCTAAAAAGATTATGCATGTTAACAAAATATTGTATTTCAGAAATAAGACTGGATTCAAATGTTAATGGTAAATAACAATGATAAAAATTAGAGGAAAAATCAGGTTTGTTTGGACTTTTTCCTTGGTGTTTCTTCTGAAGCCTTTTCTTATTCACAGAATACTCATTTCTTTGAGAACCTATAATTTGCCTCTTTGCTCTTTTCATGTTATGCAGAGAAGGCCAAGCCATTATTTTTGTCATTGATAGCAGTGACAAATTAAGAATGGTTGTGGCCAAAGAAGAGCTTGACACCCTTCTGAATCATCCAGGTGAGGAGGCTTTTTTCCCATTCGTGTCCGTATTTGTTATGTTGCCTTAAGAAAAGCCCTTATCTGACACATTCTTAATACTTGGCAAGTATTTTAACCTTTCATGAATATTAGCACAGTAATAGTCTTCCAAAACACGTGGGTTTTTTTTTTACCTATTCACATTTGGAAATTGGTCACACTTCAGCTGTCTACACTGAGTTGGGTTGGTCTCTCATTAATCAAAATAGATCAAAAGTTACATTGTTTTGAGAAAGATTAGACTTTGAGTTGGAAGGTGGACAGGCTTCTTATGATGACCAGCACAGACAAAACTGTATCTCCCTGTCTGTTTTTTCCATGAACTCACCTAATTCCTTTAATGTAACATTTAACTTTCTTTTGTCGTCTTCTTGTAATGTTTTATGCTTTAGACAGAAATACGAAGGGTTAATTACACCAGTCAGTTTTAACTCCCTATGGAAGAGGATATGAGAGGATTTGTGATCAGGGTCTTGTTTTTAGGGGTTTGGTTTGGTTTTGTTTTTTTTTACATGAGACTGCACCTTAATGAACTTCTTATATCAGTCAATTCTTTGCCTTTCTGTATATCCAACATTACTGGGATGTGTCTGTAAGCAACATGCAGTTTTGACTTCCAGCACTTTTGGTAATTGCTCTGCCTAACCAGAATATAAAACTACATCTAGAAAGTTTAAAAGCTAAATAATCCTGTGATTCCTTAATTATTTATTAATGTGATAGAGCCTTAACTTGTGGGATTCCCATGCTGAAAATAAGAAAGGAAAAGCTGACTTGTATTTTTAAGAAAAGCAGCGTGTGATAGGGACAAATGCATTCCCATGACTTTATTTTCCATGAAGACTGTACATAACACTTTAATTCATCAACAAAGATGCTGGAGCTGACTGGACCTTCTTATTCTCATGCTCTAATTTCTCATTCAAGGGTACAGGCTACTTCAAATGCACACACTGAAAAGACAGTGTTACAAAAGTCACAGGGAGGATGAGGTGAGCCAAAGGCCGAAGGTGGATTACACAGAGGCCAGGGCACTGTGTACCAAGTCAGGAATTAACTGCAGCAGTAAAACCCAATTCTGCTAGTAAAGTGAACCACACAGGGCCGAGGGTGAGAGGTGAAGCTGCTGGAAGGAGTTACTGGTTTAACAGAGGGCACAAGAATGAAAATGTTTAGACAGAGTAGAAGCAGCCTTAGGTGGGGCTTTTCATTTAGGCATTAATAGGTCACTAATGCTGACCTGGCAGGTCAGTGCTGTTCAGTTGTTCATGAATTTGTGTCTTCAAGTTCAAAAGACAAGGCTCTGGCCACTGAGTGCAGTCCTGAGAGCCAGGAGACAGCAGCTGTGGATTTCTGTTTGGAGTGGCTTAGCTCCAACACAGCAACAGTGTCACTGATTTATCAGTTTTGATATATTACATCTAAGAGAACCAAAGAGCTTAAAAAGTTCTTCCAGGATAATTTTCAATAAAAGTAGCTGTTAGGTGAATCAATGTACAACTGGATTGCTATATCAGTACTTTTATTTGTGTTAGTGTTCTGCCTTTCTTGCTGCATAGCCTACTTTCTCCCAAAATATGCTTCCATTGGTGTCATCCTCCTGAAGTGGTTTAAATGTATGTATTTACCTAAGTTTTAAATGGAATTGAATCAACTCCTGTCTCTGAAAATCGTAGCAATCCCAGAGTAAAACAGTTCCCTGTCTTTTTGCCAGGCTTTGCCTGAGGGAAAGGGAAGGGAATGTGTCGTGTGAAGCATTAATGGGGTTAGAAGTTGCAGTAGCTGGGACCCTTTGGTGAATCAGAGCTATAAATTATTTTTACTTACATTAATGGACAATGCACTCCTCAAATAACAGCTTGTTAATGATAACTGTATCATATTTTGGTTTTTTACTCAAATTTCATTCTTCAGCACTTTGAAAGATGATAGCCATAGATTACCTGGATTAGATGATGACTCTTGGGTCACTTCACCTCCAGCACATGCTTCTAAACTAAACTGAAATTCTTCTAAACTTGAATTTTTTTTGTGTAAAATTGCACATCACACATCTAGTGTCTGGAATATTTTTTAATGTGTTAATTCATAACTGCTTGCAGCTAGAAAATGTTTGCTTTCCATTAGTAACTGTGAAAATTGTGGCAGGGAAACACTGCACTTGAGGAAATAATATAAATTTCTGTGACCATTACTTTATTTAGCAAATATCTTTGGGTGTGCATTATGACTCTGGGTGGGTAGGTTGTGCCCCTTTCTAATTATTTAGGAAAACACTGGAAACTCCTTGATTAACTTTGCATATATGATGTCAGCTAATTTATGTGCTTTAATTTACCCATAACCTGCAACCTGTGGCTACCAGGGTTCATTTAATTATACTGTAAATTACTGTAAAAATTTCAGTCAGGAGACTCAATAGCTGTTCAGCTGTGGAATCAAAACAGAGATGTAATTATACTGTGCTTGTATTTTGAGGCCTTTGACTCGTGTTTATGGATATCAGAGGACAAAAGAGGTCCAGGAAGGGTAAATAGTTTGTGAAAATTGTCAGTGTTTTGATCAGCACTTACCATCTCTGAAAGAATATGGGGAAGTAGTGTTATCTCCATTGATTCTGTGGAAAGGCTTAGTAGGAAGGTGGAAAAGAACATAATTAGGAAAGTTCAAACCATTTCAGCACTGACAGTTTGTTGGGATTTTGTGGGGTTTTATCATCCTCCTGCCCATCAGCAGGGGCAGATGGCTTATGTTTGACATTTTAAAATAAATCTTTACCTAGTTTCCTGTGTTACATAACCTTCACTTTTTACTATTTTAAAAAGAGCCTGTGTAGCAATTTTCATTGAGGTGGTAGTGTGTAAGTTCTTTTCCTATCAAGCACTGATGGATAGACTAAAACCTAGATTTTTCTCTAATCCTAGATATCATTCTTTGTATAAATAACATGAAAAACTTTGACATTCTTGGTGCTGGTAATTTTTTTGTCAGTGTTACATCTGTAACTTTGAAGAGAGTATGTTTTCCTTCCTTTCAATCACCATATAGTCTTTTGGGGTAATCTGTGAGGTTTCAGCTTGTCTTTGTGTAAGTATCCCAGAAATTGCCAGAGTACTTTGTTTGGTCTCACTGCTAGCTGAAAGAGCTTCTGGAGAAGAAGTCCTTCTAGGGAAGGGAGAATAAAGGATGTCCACATGTGCATTTTTTTCCGATTGTATAAATTGTATGAAGGACACTAAAGGATTCAGACTACCCTTCTCAGCTATTGTTGTGACGTTATGAATGAATACACAAATTATTTTTTCCATCCATTTTACACATCCAGTCCTCACTAAGCAGAGAGGTGCAGTGTTTGTAGGCAGTAGTTTGATCTCTTGTTCCTCAGTTTCACCAGCAATTCCTATCTGCAGCTTGAAGTGTGGGTAGAAAGTAGGGGGAGAGGGGGTGGAAGATTCCAAAACCTGCAAGGAAGTTTGTGAGCATTTTGGAAGCATGCAGCAGAGGCCAGGTGACCCAACAGTGTGTACACAGGATACATGTAGGATACAACCTTCAGAGAATTGCAGCTACAGGTGAGCAAAATACCTTCCTGTGTTGTTTGTACTTTGTTACATGCAGAGATTAATGGGTGCTGCCTCATGTCCTGATGGTTCTGTCTGTGCTCATGCCTAGACATTAAGCACCGCCGGCTGCCTATTCTCTTCTTTGCTAACAAGATGGACCTCAGGGATGCAGTGTCATCTGTGAAAGTGTCTCAGTTGCTGTCCTTAGAAAACATCAAAGACAAGCCCTGGCACATCTGGTAAAGTTCTCTTTTTTATCCTTTTATTGGCATTACTTTGTGCATTCCTGTTTTAGTCCTGTCGTGCCACTCACTACTGTATAAAATAAATGGAGTAGATAAAAGACAGATTCCGCACATAAAACACTAAATTTAAAACAGTAATATTAAAATACTTATGGTGAAACTTACTTTAAATGTACAATGCATTCATTTAGACTGTGTCTGTAAAGTTTTCACAGCAGAACTGTTAGCCAAGTAATGGAATGGAGGATTTCCAGTGGAATCAGGAAGCAGGGTTGATATGAGAAGAACAGTTGGCATTATATTTTGCTGGGAAATTGAGTAGAATTGTTATCAGAGTGCTCCTGCTAGATTACTAGGTGCAGGTTGGAGAACATCAATCATGAAACCTTTGGAGTTTTTTTTCCACTCTGCAGATGCTTCAGTAAACTGTTGTTGAAAGGCCATTTAGTAAACTGCTCTCTTCTGTATTCAGAGACACTGTACTCTTTGTATCCAGTCATGTTTGAGGGGATTTTTAGTTGTAGGAGCTTGTCTTTTGTTCCTGAAGGATGTAAGCTTTACTTAGTGCTGATGTTCACAAGGAAAAAACTCTCCTTTTATTAGAAGTGCTTTATAGAAGTTAGTATTTTGTCCTATTGAAGTCCTCAGCTGTTACAAATAAAAGTGAAATCAGCAGCTAAATGCTGCTGAAAGCTACAATTTTCATTTTAGGCCCTTTCATGTTAAACTTGATTACCTGGACATTGTTGTCCAAAAATCACGCACATGAATTCCCAAGCTTCTTGGAAGATTGTTTTATGGGAACTGCAGTTGCAGTCCAGATTCACTGCTGTGCTGGTTTTCATAAATTGAGGAATGAAGAGCATTTAAATAGTTATCCCCCAGTGATTCAGAAGGTGGATTTACACTGCTCTCAGTGTAGCAGAATAGTTTTATACATTAACAGGCACTCCTGGGGTCGCTGTTGCAATGGAGTGTGTACACACACATAATTCCTCCTGCCAGTACTCCAGCATTCTCACTGAGTGTAGGAACTGCATAGAGGACATTTGGGCTTGATCATCTTAAAGGTCTTATCCAGCCTAAATGATTCCATGATTCATGGCTGCTGTTGGAGGGAGTAAACACCTTTCACAGCATTGTCTGAGGAGGGAGGTGCTGCAAAACAATGTGTCTGCCTTGTGTGGGAGCTCTCCCAGAGCCCCTCATGTTCTAGGAATGATTCCTTGTTCCTTGGAATTAAAAGAGCTCACATCATGAAATGGTGTTTCCCTGTGGGGAAGGTACCCTGTATTATTTGAGAAGCAGTTTTCTCCATAGGAAGAAAACTTAAGGAAACTACCTGATGCTACTTTGCAATTATGTAAATTACAAGTTTGGTGATGACTCAACTAAAACTGGTATTTTTACAATGTTTTTGAAATTTGATTTGTTTCTTTCAGTGCCAGTGATGCTCTTAAAGGAGAAGGATTACAAGAAGGTGTGGATTGGCTCCAAGGTATATCATATGTAATTCTCTTGCTGTATTTTCATTCTGTTAAACACTTTCATTTTGTAAGTTTTTTTTTCTTTATTACTTCCTTTGTTTTCTTTCTGTCCATTTCTGCTGTCAGATCAAATTACACAGTGAGTACTAAAGCTCTATCTCATATTTGCCTTTCCTTTACCTCCTTAATGTACACAAAACATCGTGTGGGCTTCCCTGACCAAAGTGTGTATTATGAAATACTAATGCACACTCTTGCAAACAGTGTAGCACTTTCATTTAAACAATACCAACTCCCACACTTCAATTTCTTATTGTGATAGTTCAGTTTCTTCTTTAATTTATTCTTAATGTCCTGTCCCTGTTTTACATAACTTAATGCTATGTATCAAGAAATGGTGAAAGAAAATAAGCCAAGTACCCAGACAAATACACTGGTTTTAATTATACACCTTCAGCTCTTTAATCCAGAGCCAAAAGAAGAACTTCTTACACCATAACGATTATAGGACATACAGACACTCATAAATGCATGGAAAATATCAGATCCAGCTTGGATGATGTCTGACACCCAGCATCTTTAATTACAAACTCGATACAGATGTTGTGTAATTACAAACTCGGTACAGATGTTGCGTCTCCTTCTGTTGCGTGCTAGTAAGGCTCCGCTCTCTCTTTTCCTCCTGCTCAGCGTTTAGACTAGTGAAGTGTGGCATAGTTTTGGCAGGCTGGTCCCGGTTTTAGCTCCCTGGCTGGCGTTGCTTGTGCTGTGAGGTGCTTGGGGTGGTGCGGGCTCAGCCGCCTGTGCTGTGCCCCGCCGGCCGCCGGGTGTCAGCGCTGGCCCGGGGACAGAGCCTCCTTCCAGCAGGGCAGCAGCCAGCCCTGGCCCGGGTCACCCATCCCCGCTGCTCTGGGGACACCGGGCTGTCCTTTCTGCTTGGACTCGTCCTGCTGACTGGAAAAAGATGGTTTGTTTTACCGAGGCGTTGTAGAGAACAAAAACATTCTGTGATGTTTTCAGAGGGAGGGCTGCTCGCCAAAAATAGTCTTTAGGAAGAGATTTGCTGCCCTACAGAAGAGCAGTGATGTATCCTCCACTAGCTAAAATAATTCTGGGGTGGGGAACCAGGATTTTGGTATTGGATTTCCTCCTCACCTGTATCCTATCATCATAGAGGCAAATTCCAAATCATAATTTTTCCTAATTGCAGGCATAGTTCTGGCTTAGTAATATTTTCTTGCTATGTCTCCACTTCTCTTGGAAGAACCTTTAGAGTTTCAATCCAAATTTTGGGTTTGTACATAGCTTCATGCTACTTAAAAGTATCTCAAATGCTTGTGTAAATATTTTCTGACAAAATATTTAAGTTATATATGTAGATTTTTTTAAGCACAGCAAGCAGATGCTTCTGCTGTCAGTCACATAGCTCTTACAGCTATTCACTTATGGAGTGTTAAACTTCCTAATTTTCTGAGCTGAAAACCCTTACGAAGGGGCTCTATCTGAAAATTTCCTTTAAGTCCCTGGTTCAGTGAGCCCAAAAGCTGAAGAGGGGTTGATTTTAAATGGTACTGCTACCTAAGCACATGTAGTTTGGCAATTATATCAATACTTTGATATTTCAAGGACAAATTTTTACTCTTGATTCTCCTTATTCCTAGAGCACCAGATGGAAATATTTGGAGCAACTCTGTAGTCATGGTAGTCCCTAAATCACAGCCTGGGGATGCCATAACATTCAGAGCAGGAAATGACACCTGGTGAATGAGTGCACAGTTCTTGTCAGCAGCCAGGCTTTCCTTAGTTACCCATTCCAGACCCATTTCACAGCTGGGGTGGCAGGGGCAGAAAGTTTTGTGGGTTTTTTTGCCTAGTGAATGCTGAGTTTTCTATTTCTCTATTTTGTAATGGGGTTGCTTTTGCAACAGCACATCCTCCATAGGGTAAAACAAACCTGTCTCACAGCATTCCCCCTTAGTGGGGGAGATTGTGCTGATTTCCACATTTTGTGATGGGATGCTGGGTGCAAGAAAACATTTGAAGTGAGTTGAGAAGTGGCAAACAAGCAGCAATATGGAGAAGTGTGGCTACTGAGAGCAAAGTTTTCTTGTGAGTTAGTAGAAACCAAACTAAATCTTTTGCTGTTGACCAGTTCATGTTCAGTTAGGTGGAAGCCAAAATGTGTACAAGAAATTGAAATGCATGCTTCATAAAACAAAATTCCAGGTCTTATGGTCATCAAAATGATCTTATAAGCCTGAAGAAGATAAAAATTGTACTAGGTGGGAAGAGACTCCCTGTTAAATTTGCAAGATTTGAGAGAAACAGGAATTGAGGCTGTACAGGAATTTCTAAAGAGGATGAGAGAGCAAGTTGAAAACAAACTCTGCATTGTCCCCCATTCTTGTAACTCCACCAAAATATCTAGATCTACTTTATGTTTTCAAAAAGCAAAATGCAGCAAGAATTCATCTTGTGCTAAGACTAGATATTTCTGTTTATTAACAGGTCAGATGCAAGCAATGAAGACATGAGAGATAAATAAAGGATCTATGGGGTTCTTTTACACCCTTTGTCAGTAGGTGAAGAACAAGTTCCTTGGAAAGGAAGAATGATTTGAAGAAGATGAGCAGTTCAGCTAAAATATCCTGTATTGACTTGTTTCAGTTTAGTATCTCTTCCAGGAAAACTGAATGTAGACAACCTAGCACCTCAGGTATGCACATTGATGAATTAAATTGAATCTTGTGACTGGAGAGCCTATAAAAATATTTGTGTTAACAATAAACATCTGCATTCATTTGAGGTTTAGGTGATAATTAGCCATCAGTAAATGCCCCTCTGTTTTTTGGGGGGACACCTTACATTTTGAGCAAATGGAAATATTTATTTTCCAGAGAAAGAATAATCAGCACTTTGTGAAATCCATCTACAGAAGATACCTACTGATTTTAGATGCCCAGTTCTAGGCATTACTGCCATTTTTTTATATTAAAGTTTGATGTTGGGTTTTTATTATCCATCTCTAATATACTTCTATAAAAGTATTTTGATTAAAGATATAAGGATTCAAATGTTCAGTGTATTTGTTATAGATGATTGCAGATGTTTTTAAGAAATTGCTTTTAATGAAATGTTACTAATTGTTTTTGTGATTATGTCATGGTTATATTTGCATTCCCATCAATAAACTTCAAATATATGACATGCCCTGATTGGGTTTTTTAACTTCAGTATGCTCATTAATGGTCTTTATATCCTAAAGATTTTTGGGGGTTTATTTTTTGTTTCATTTGGAATGTGTTTATCCATATTCAAGTGCATATAGCACTGTATATGTAATAAAATGGTATCTCTGTTGCCAAGGGGTTTTTTTATTAATTGCATATATTTTTTACACTACCTAATCCACTAGACCTCTCTTCCAGATACTTAAGGAGCATATGAATCACAGGATGGGTCAGACTGGAAGGGACCACAGAGGGGTCCTCTGGGCCAAGCTCCCTGCTCAGGCAGGACCATCCCAGAGCACATGGCACAGGATTGCATCCAGGTGGTTCTGGAATGTTCTCAGTGAGGGAGCCTCCATAGCCTCTCTGGACAATCTGTTCCAGTGCATGGTCACTGTACAGGAAAGTTCTTTTCATGTCCAGGTGGAACTTTCTGTGCATCAGTTTCTTGCAAGTTGTTTGAAAACACAGTTAAGGGACAGCTCACTGGTTTACTAGTCATTATTATGAAATATGTTATATACTTCTGTTGTGTATAAAGACTGTTTTACTTTCAAAAATCAATTTAATAAACTTTCTGGCTCCAAAGATATACCATAGGTAACAAATTAAGAACTTTATTTTTGTTCTGCCACTTCAGGAAAGAGCAGACTGACCCTGGCAGTGCTGAAGACTCCATTTAACTCGGTGATTACCTGATCCCTGTGGGACATGTAATATGCAGCCCTTGCAAAAACTTCCCTCCACACCCATTAGCATATAAGACACACAGATGTTCTGTCAGCATGCCTTCTAGGCCTCACCTCATAGAGAGGAGTATTTGGAGCAAAGGGAGCTGAAATGGGAGAACAGTGTCATGTACTCTCAGTTGTTAAATAGTTACATTTAACTCCCCTGCTTTGCCAGAATAAAATCTCACTGTAAGAAAACTTTCTTACAGGATGCTGTGGTTCTTACAGTTCAGTTTGTCATGGAAGTATTTTCCTGTCTCTTTCTGTGACACTGTTGGCCTTTTGTCAACTCTGAATCTAAGTATCTATACAAAAATCAAATACAAAGGAGGAACAGTAATATATCATTCTGAGGAGTTTTCCTCTGAATTGTGGGCAGACAATTTTCAGGTTTACTTTTCTTTGGATAATACAGTAATTAAAATAATGGGTTGAAAGGGACCTTAAAGATCATTAAGTTCCAGCCCCTGCCTTGCTTGGACAATGGATGCCTTCCACCAGACCAGATTGCTCAGAGCTTCATCCAGCTTGGCCTTGAACAATCCAGGGGTGGGAATACTGCAAATTCCTTGGGCAGTCACTGCCAGTGCCTCACCATGCATTTCTCAGTAAAGAATTTCTTCTTAATATCTAATATAAAACTATTTTCCTGAAAGTAATACTTGTAAAACTGTTCTGCAGTATGTGTTTTGTAATTATTGTGGATCACTTATATGTCTTATTTAAATGAAACAATTTTAAGTTAACAGTTTCTTTTCTACCAAAGAAAATTTAAGTTCTTACATAGAATCTGTCTGCATTTCTGACTTCCTTGAATGGTATGGATCTTGATGGTTTTCTGATAATTTTTGTTTGTTTATTTTAAATTGCATAAAGTGCTATATTTATCCTGTGGATTGCCTTTACTGTCATGGGAAGCTGTTTGAACCTAGTGCTTTTTTCTTCCATCCACAAATCCAAGGGAAATACTCTAATTTTTTTATTTTTTTTTCTCTCCAATATGGTTAATTAGTGCTTTTTGAAAACAGCAGTTAGTATTGTACTTTTATTATTGTTCCCCTTCTTGATTTTTTGGTGTTTGATTTTGTTCTGCATCATCTCTTTCTGTTCCTCCCCTGTGGGGCCACTGCTCTGAATGAAGACCTGTTGGAAGGAATAGAAATAGGAACAGTTCTATTAGTAAAATGCTGGATTTTTATTTCCCCCCTCCCCGCTAATTACTGCTTCAACCATTAGTTATATCTTACTTTTAGCACATATGTGATCATTCCATGAACATAAAACCTCCTGAGGGCATCTCTGCATGTTCACCTCTCCTTCCCACTTAGGCATAAGTCACTAACATTCACAGGTACTGGAGCCCTGAATTGCTCTAGAAATGTTGAATTTGGTACAGAGATCATATATTGCACAAAATCTTCATGTATCTATGCAAAAAGGCTGCTTTGGAGTTGGTTTTTGTGGCTGTCAGACTTCCATGCCATTCTCCCATTACATTTAGGGTGTTCAAATAATGAATGAGTTCTATCTGGGTGCTCCAAGACAGTTTGCATTGACAAGTTCTTTGTGCTTGAGGAGCAAAGCAGACAAGGGAATATTCCTTTTTTTGATCCATGTTACTGTAGGTGTGTGCATTAAGTGGGAACTTGAAGGGCAGTGGAGTGACCAAAAGAGACTCAGGGAATTTAGTCTTTATACCCCACTCAGTGTTTTGTGCTGTTGCTTCTATGCACGCTGCCCACCTACATATTTATTAATTTCCTTTAAATGTGCCTGGTCAGGCTTAAGAATAGCATTTTCAGCTGAAATACGGTGCAGTTGTTTTCACATACAAAGTGTTGCCTTCTAGATCTCTTTACTGAGGAGGGAGCTATCAGGTAAATGTGTAAATCCTGGTTTTCCTAGCTGTGCCTCTCTAGCAGTGAGAGCACCAGTCCATGGGAACCTTGTGTTTAACCAGTGCTTGCAGCTGTGCTGAGAGCCTGCGTGGCCTCAACACTCCTGGGCAATTTCACACGAAGCAAGTGCAGTTCTAAGTGTGAGGATGTAAATGTGATGGAGCCTCCTTTTAATCTCAGCCCTCTAACTGTAATTTCCTTGGGGAGTTTTATTTACTAATATGAAAGATAAGCTGCTGTAAAAGACCAGACATAACAGCTCAGCTTAGTTGTCTGCAGACAGGCATTCTGATGTGGTAATATGTGGAATGGTAACGTTGCACTTGAGAGCTTCTGTAAAACAGCTGTGCAACTGTTTTGGAAAGCAGCTTATCTCTTAGCTTTAAGTAGGAATTATCATTTTGTTGGTAACAAGAAGTAAAAGTAATGCTGATTCAAAATGCTTGTCCTTAAAAGCAAACATATATTAAGCCAAGAAATGGTGTTTAATCTCAAAAGGGGTGGGGCTGGGGGGAGTTTTTTGTTTGTTTAAGTTTTACTTGTTTTTAAAGTTTTACTTGGTTGGGAAATCACTCTTTTTATGATTAATTCCTGTCATCCATTTATTTTGTTCTTTCTGGCCTGCCTCATTCCTGTTTTACAGAAATCCTTACAAATCTTGATCCTCAATTTTTTGGTCTGTTTCTTTTAAATTTAGCTGAGTATTCTGCTAGTGAAACTTTGCAGCTCCCTTCCCTGTTGTTTTGGTTTTGGGTGGGTTTTTTGAGTAAAAAATAGAGAAGGTCACAGAAGATAGCACTAAAAAAGCAAAAAAAGTGTACTACCAAGAAAATCTCCAACTCTCCTCTTTCAGAAGGGTCAGGAAAGTTTGCTTTCAAAGGTTAATTTTATATGCCCTGATCCTTTTTTTATTATTTTTCACTGCTTAAATTTAAAAATGCGTTGTTGCTATGCAAAATTAATATTGTATGTAATAGCTAATCAGAATGCAGAGCTTTAAATGCTCTCTTGTAACAAATGCCAAGTGTTTTTAGTAATATTTTGTAACCATCCTTTAGTTCAAGGCTCTGTAGCTCCTGTCACAGTAAGTTACATCAGGGAAGCATCTGTGTTTGTGTGAACCAGCACTTTGTAATTAATTTGCCACTGTTCAGCCAGTCGGATTTACCACTTAATTGGTTGAATTTTCCCGGCCATATGAAATTCTTGCTCTCACAAGTACAGCATGTACGTGATAATGTACTGTTCTCCTTCAGTGCATGTCAGCATCTCACCATGCAAATCGGCCTGTTTGCTTTTCCCACTCTTCTAATGACAGCATGAAACCCCCTCCCACTACTGTTTTTCAAAATAAATCCATGAAATGAAAGCTAGGCTCCTAATGTCTGTCTACCATTAAATGATCTTGTGTTCTCCAAACTGTTTCCCAGGAGATGAACTTAATTGTATTATAATCATATTACTCAGGCACCAGCTCGAAAGGGGATGTTTGTAATTTCTCTGGGATTCAGGGAGCACCTTTGAAGAACAGAGTAACTTGTGTAGTAAAGGAAGTGTAAATTTAGCAACTTCATGCTAGGCAGTCTTTTGGCAAACAATGTTGTCTTTGAAGATCAGTAAGTGGATTGAAGGCCTAGCAAAATAGTTACTGAACCAAATTTAGTTTGCTGAAGAGTTGCCTAATAGTTCTCAATAAAGTGAAGAAAAGACAGTAAGGAAAGATATAAAAAATCAAGGAAATTGGGATGTGTGGAGGAAATTTCTTTGGGCTGGAGTCATGCTGGTGAATATTAAAGAAACTTAAGCCTCATGAAGCTCAGTGAGGTAACAGTGATAAATGATTGAAGTGGATGCTTGGCAATACAGACTAATGAGAGCAGCCCCATCAAACTGCTTTTACAGAGCAAAGAGAGCTGGTGCTGAGAGCCTGATGTCCTCATCTGTGTGGCCTCAGTTTCCCTCAGCCTGAGCCTTTCCAAGGGCTTCTCAGTCCTTGGAGCACGCTGTGCACTCTTGGCTCTGAGGTGTTCCTGAGTTCCATCTGAGTTCCATCCAAAAAGAAATCAGGTTGTGACCTCCCAGCCAACTCTGCCATGTAAACAGAAGCACTGTTAGTGAGGATTATCTTTAAAATACCCTCCTGACCTGAATTAATGCACAAGTGGAGGCATGCCTGTACAAACCTAAGAGGGAAACAATCCCAAAGTTTTCAAGCCATGGGGTTGGAGCCATGTGAAAGAACAGCAGAACTTGGCAAGAGGTCTCCACACAAGGCAAGGTTCTCCAGGAATAATGCCAGTGAAATATTTAGGAAAAATACAAGTTTGTAGTATGGTTCACTTGGAACTGGGAAAGCTTATTCCACAAGTACAGGATATAACCATTGGACAGGGATTAAGGGGTAACACTTCCAACTTGAAGGAAATGGCATAATGTCACTTGCAAAAAAACAGGCAGTCATGAGTAAATAATAATAAATATTAAAAGCTTTATGTCAGTGATAAAAGAGTTGTCTGTCATGCATCACTGCTGTTCTTGGCATTATCTGTATTTATGATCACAGAGGTTTAAAGGAAAAGAACTTGGCAATCTTTCTTTCTTTCTTTCTTTTTTTGCTTAAACTATCACTCTTCAAGTAAATCTCTCTTTGTTTTAAGCTTATCCACCAATATTTATTGGCATAAAGTGAAAAGGAAAAAAGTGTCTAAAAAATTGGTGTAATAAGTAACAAATGGAATCAATGAACCAGAAAGTGGATGTTGTTTTCAATGATAGCAATATTCCAAGGATTTTGTTCATCATGTATTACATCATCATTAAAGCATCTTGGACCCAACGGAACATTTCTGTCTGTGAGGTGATGTTGTTGGCCAGTCATTAATTCTTTCTTTAGAGAAGCAAGGACTGATGAAGGGTTTCTTTAAAAGGGTGGAATGTTTTTGCTGCTTTTCTCTTGTAATATTTGTTTTTATTCCCTCTTCAGCCCCCTTTTTCCAGGTGGTCTTTTACATCCTTAGGTGGTTTTAAATGGGGAAATGTTACTATGTTTGAGATGCCTAGAACCTACACATAATTGTTTTCTAAGTCCTCCACTGAGCTTTAAATCAAGAGCAAGTTAATGCTCTAAAAAATTTTTGGCAGCAGTTTCAAAGCAGGCTAAATTGATCTATAAACGTATCCAATCTTGTGGTTAGTAAGTATTGCTGTATTTTGCAGTTAAGTTTTGAGTCTTACTATTTCTTTTATTGGTACCACTATAAAATAAGATCAATCACTATTATGTTAGAAAACAATTGTAGAACAGCTACTTCAGTGCTAATTTACCACTATTCTTATAGGTACATATACTTATAATATAATAAAGCTATGTTGTAGCTTTACAGTTCCTGGAAATTAAAAGAAATATGGCCAAAATTGAGTCATTCAGGTTGTAGGAATATTTTTAAGTACCAAATTTCCTTTTCACTCATTCCATAAATGTTAAAGTACTACTTAGTTCTCTGTCTACTCTGTCATGTAATGATTTTAAAAAGTATTAAAACCCTCTCTTTTTGTGGGTAATAAGTCTCATGCTTTCCCTGAGGTGTGTGTCATCATGTCAGGTAATGCATTTAAGTAAGTCCTTAATTTATGCAGAATACAAACCATCTGTGTGATTTCTTAAAGGCTGTAGCAATACGTGAGTTGTGAAGGGAATGACAGGTGATCAGATACCAGCATCAGACTAAATAGGAATACTTCAATCAGTTCCTAATATAAAGAAAAATTGACAGCTTTATCCAGAGAATTGATTTACCCCAGAGATAATGTGAGCCTTTATTTTCAGCAGCAATTCAGCACACCATGAAAATTGGAAAACACAGAGTACCTCTACTGTTTATAAACTACACTAACTTCATTCTCTAAATACCATCTTCCATTGTAGAGAAATCCCTTTACTCTTCTTAGTCATACTTTATTGGACTAGAGCTGTGCATTAAATACAGAAAATATTTCTAAAGAACAACATCAGATAAAAAGACTGTTGCAGGCTCATATCCCCATTAGCCAGAGGTTTCCTTGTGATGGCACTTACTTTGCTGAAAAAGCTTTTCTGCCTTGACTTTACTAACAATGAATGCTTGAGTGAGGAAACATGAATTACTCAGAATTTTTGTTCTGGGATATTAAAAGAAATCTTCTTTCCTCTATTAAAGGTTTTGTTGTGTTGGGCTTTAAAAGAAAAATAAATAAATAAAACCCACAAAATAAATGAGAGTGTGGGGGGTCAGTTATGCTGTTACTTACCCAGCTAACCAGGCAATGTCTGATCAATGGTAACTTGAATTCTTACAAACTTGCCTTTGAGATTTCTTTCTTACCCTTTTCCTGTGTGTTACACAGACTGTTTACTGTTATGTGGAACTTGTGTGCCAAGAATTAGACTCTGTTTTTCTGTTTGTTCTGTAATAAGATTGAAGTATTTTCTCCCTGTTTGGAATAACTTATGGGTATAATTTGCATACATAAGAAAAGATCTCTTCTTTGTTTTCTCTCTTTTTTTTTTAATTTCTTACTCGGAGCTTAAATGGAGAGGAAAATAAGTTGTTCCATGAAACCAGATGGGATTCTGCAACATTAGCAGCCAAAAGCTTTTATGATCCTGTTTGGCTCAATCCATAAGAATTCTGCTTGTTAGAGACTGGTGTAGTTAGAGTCATTTTTCTATACAGAATATTTTGCACTCCAGACACTAAAGATTATTTTTCCTTTCAGGATATGCTTACACACATGCTCAGTATGAATGTGGTAAGGGATTACTGTATATATATACATTCTAATTTGCAAACATTTTAAATAATATTTTATAAAGAGTCCAGAACATTGGGTTAAAAAATATTCTGTGTTGTGAAATCCCACAGGAAAGACAAGGAGCAGAATTGGTGTGTCTGCAGTCAGTGGTTCTAGGAAGCCTTGGGGTCCAGGGACTTGTTTTAGGAAATCTTTGAAAGGCGGCTAAGAAAGGCAAGTCTGCTCTCCAGAGGCCTAAATTTACTGTACATAGGCTTGTACAACAATTTAAAACTGGCTAGTGAGCTGCAAATTTAAAAATGTACTTTTATGTACATGCATGGAAATATGGTAAGCCCATTAGAATAGTAATTTGATTTTATATTTGACAGTGTGTATATTTGTACAGAAAGGTGTGTATTCATTTTTAACCACACATCTGATATTCAAAAGACATTCTAGGTGGAAAAGTGTTAAATTAATTACAATGTATAAGTAGCTGGTAATGTATTTCATGGATTTCTTTTATTTGCATGTAAGATACCTCTTTTGAAAGCTCTTGCATTCTTATGAATATTGAATTATTTGTTCTGCTTTCTACACTGTCTACAATATATGTTAGAACTTGGATGAAATCAGCTTAAAACTGAAGCACTTTATCTAAGCACAATTTTTTGTGGAAGGCTGATGGTGAATAGACAGATTGTCTTAGCAGGTGAGCAGACTCAGAGCAAGATGGTTTTACAGAGACCTCATTACATGAAGTGCTGACTTTCCTGAGCTCTAGTTAGGGTAGGGTGGTTTGCAGTCATTAACTTGGTAAGAGGACAAGTGAGCTTAATCTTTATTTTCAATTCACACAAGTTTAATTGATATGAGGTGCTGTAAAAAACATCTTGGGAGCCTCCCAGACAAGCTGTGCTAGTCAGCTGAAAGTTGTCAAATCTTTTGGAATTAGGGACATACATCCCACCACAGTATGAGGCTTCTGAGTGCTTTTTGTTCCATACCCAGGTGCAGCAAAAGTCTGCTTTAAAAAAGATTCTGTAGGTGGTTTCTTATTTTGTACTTCACAGTTAGTTTCCCCTTTTAGCACTTTTGCTACTGGGTAGGTGTAGATGTCACAAATTTACAAGAGAAAAACAAATAGAGTAGAAAATAAACAGAAGAAGCTTTCCAAAAAGATGATTTAAAGATTTTAATTCCCAGACTGAACTTTGGCCATAGGTAACACGGTGTATAAATCTTACTCAAAATAATAAAGAACACAGCTACAGGTCTCAGAAGCTGCTGTTTAACCCCATGAGTCATTTCCAGCTGTCTTCTCCAGACATGAAGGCATTTGAACAAGAGCAGCTGACCATGTGGCTGTCTTTTAAACCATTTTCAGTAAATCAAATGGAGGAACTGTGTGCTTACAGTTAAAGGATGAGGATTGCTGGAAGCTGCACAGCACATACTTTACAGCAGGAGGTCATGGCTAGATAGAAAATAATCTTAGAAATCCTTTCTAACATTCTTCATCTGTGTAATAACATAGCCAACACCCAACTCTTCCATTCTGTTGGTCATCTTCATTTTAAAGTATAGATTAGATTAGATTAGAGATTTGAAAGGCATCTGTATTTGTTTCAACATCTGGACAACTAACATTGTGAAAAATGGCTAGGAAGTATTACACACCATGACTCCTTTATGAGTATTTATTAATTCATGGTTTCATGGCACCTATTAAAAATCTTGCCATAATAGATTATAGGCTGGAAAGGAAAAATATAGGTAAGGGTCTGTTCATTTTTAAAATACTGTTGCTATTTATGCCATATCTACCTGCAGACATGTTCTGTAAGAGCCTGGAAAATGGGAGTGCTTATTAACAAGAAAAAGTAGCACAGGTCTATAAAATATTTTGATAGATAAATGCATTAACATGTATTAAATGGAAAACTGATCTTTGCTTTTGCATAGCAGAGTTGCATCTCAGAAACACAAGAGCACTTATTATTGTAGTCCAGCAATGGAAACAGTTTGAGGATGTTGTTTTGATTTAATAGTTGTGTGAAATGTGCTTGCAGGCAAAATGTTTCATTTGGCGGTTTTAGACTACATTTCTCCCCTAGTTATTACTTTAATGTATCAGGAAAGTTTTAAAATAAAAGTGTGAAATGAGGGCTCGTCCTAAACCACCATAATGTAAATTTGCTTTCCTTTTTGGTATCCAAACAAAACAAAAGATTTGACTCAAGATTTCAAGAACCCATAAAAAGTAAGAAATACAAAAAGCACAATTAAAATTTCACCATCTGCTCACTCTAAATCAGCAAGGAGAAGGGGGAGGTTTCCCTTCTGTACAACCATTATAATCAGAATTGCAGTAGAAAAATTAAGTGGATGTGGAATAAGCACAGCACCCTCCCCTCTCTTACTCCACATTCAAGTGACACTCTGGGCAGGACAAATTATGGAAAAAAATGTGGAGAGCCCCTGCTTGACATTTTCCTTTTCTGTGCAATTCTATCCCTCTGCAAGTGTGTTTTAATGGTTTCTGCCTGCCTTTGGTGTTGCCTTATTACCTCATGTGGGCCACATGTGAGCACTTTAATCTGAGGCAGAAAGGAACCTGTTTGCCCCATCTGTCTTGGCTTGCACGTGTTGGTGCTGCTGTTAATGCTGGCAGCTGTGCTAATGTGTGAGGCCACCTGCCACAAGGCAGATACTGCAGCTTTGGGTAAAAGCTTCCCTTTTTCCCCTTTGCTGGAAGTCTAGGTGGCTAAAGTTCCCCTTTTATTATTTTAAATGTGTCAAAACTATTTACTCTTAAGTTATGTGATACTCAATTACTCCACGGTACCATAAAAAAAACAGAAGGGGATTCTCTAACCCGTGCCATGTTCATCTTTGATGCTGATACCGTTTTACTGTGTTGATTAGTTTTAATATTTTTGTTATTTGCCTGCAATAGAACTGTCATTTGGTACATTCCTCTGTTTTCTGCTTTTAGATGCAGTCAAGACAGGAGGAACAGATTTGAGCACAAAATGTTGCCGTTTGGGATTAGCATTTCTGATTAGGTGGGCTCTTTGTTCTTGGACAAGCAGAGCCCTGGTAATGCTTCGTGCTGCCCTGTGGTGCCCCTCTGGGCACATGTGGACAGCCTCTGGATGCAGCAAGGTGTTCTGACAGCCTCTGTGTGTGCAAACCACTCACCATATTATGCTTAACTACATCCTGAGGTGATTACGAGGATTAATTAATGCTTAAATCCTTTGAAGACAGCGGATGCTTTATAAATGCTAATTATTATATTCAGGTTTGCTACCTTGCTATTCAGGGATTAGATCTCACTTAAGCAATAGGTGGGGAAGCTGTGAGATGCATGTGGCAAAGAAGAATTAAAAGTAATAAACAGGCACGGAGAGCCTAAACCTCCCTGCAGCCTGTTTGTGCAGTCCTAATAAACTGCCACTTTTCTAATTTGGTTTAGAGCCTAATTACTTCTATTTTGAATGTTAGAAGGAGTGTCTCCTCCATAATGTTCCATTGGGAGCTGCTGTTGCATTTTGCAGTTTTAACCCCCATTGGCATTTCTGTGAGAATTGGGAACTATGTGTAGGTACTCTAAAAATGTGGCTTCTTGTTTTGCTCTCTAATGTTCTGGAATGAAACATTTCATGGCTTTTTGCAAAGCTTGGGGCATCTGTATCAGTGAGAGAATTGTCTACTCCTTGTCTGGACACTGAAAACTGGACAGAACCTTGTGTACTAGGTGCTGCTCGCGTGAATAAGGTTTGTGACTGGTTTCTGTTCTGTGAGAAAGCTACTTTTTGTAACCCGTGATCCAACCAGCTAGTCCCAATTCTGACTGGATAAAAAATTAAGTGCATGTCAAATATCCAGCTGTGTCTGTGTTTTTAAATTCCACATCAAAGCTATGTGAGACTTGGACTATACAAAGCAGAGCTGTTTGCGCATCTCTTAAAGATTTGTTCAAAGCTGAAAAAAAGAGTGCAGAAAAGCAGACAGGTTTTTTTTCAGGCTGTTTTATTGCTGCTGCTCTGCAGATGGGCCTAGAGTATCACCTTCATTTCTGCCTGTCACAATGACATAGTGGTTAAGAAAGAGGTTTGGGTATGGATCAAGGTGAACAAATGGAAGAAGTCCAAGCAGAGAGGTGATCACTGGCACAGGTTACCCAGAGACCTTGGAGATGGAGATATTCAAAAGCCATCAGGACACAGTCCTGGGTAATCTGCTCCAGGTGGTCCTGGTTAAGTAGGGGATTGGACCAGGTGACTTGCCAAGGTCCCTTCCACAGTTCTGTGAGATGGCACAAAGCAAAAAGGAGTTGATATTAAGGTGTAAGGTGGAGGCAGTCACAAAGAACAGCAGAGATTCTCACAAAGATGAGAAAGTGTGGTTCTGAATTTAAAATCCTTGTGTCAAGGCTGATCTATTTTACCAGTAGCTCACACTCAGTGAATCATTAAGGTTTTGTGCATCACCTCGATCTATAAAATGAGGATAGTGTTTGTCACTGTGCTGTTGCAATGGCAAGGTCATCTGTAGGTTTAGTTTGATGTTAAGGGTGGCCACAATTCTTGGAAGGAGCAAAATGAAGAGTTTGGTATTAAAAAACCCAAAACCAAACAAAAAACTAAACCAAACTCCTTTCTAGGAAGTAAACTCTTTGAAAGACAGAAGAACTCCTTTCTTCCAAGCCACTTTTCGTCAGCAAGCGTGGTCTGACCTTCCCCTCCAGTGACAGAGAGGGGAGAGCTGAAGCCGCAGCCGCTGCTGCCGTGTGCCTTCGCTCGCTGCCAGTGCTGACAGCGCTGGGCTGCAGGCACAGATGCTGTGCCCGGGACAGCGCGAAGCCCGTTCCCGACTGCACGGACAAGCGAGTGCAGCATCTCCAAGCTGGCCCGCCTCACAAAGCACCAGGCTGGCGCTGGCGCTTGCAGTCACTCAGGACTGGGGATTCTCAAGGCTGCCTAACCTTTTTCTTCAGAGGTTTGTTGTTGTTTTGCTTTGGCTTTTTTTTTTTTTTTTTTTACCTATGATCTTTTCTCTTTGTTCACACCAATTATGACCCATTAACTTTAAAAAAAGGCAACAAACCCAAACCAAACACAGCGAGCCACCCTCCCGGCGCGGGGGCGGAGAGCCCTCCCCCTCCGCGGCCCTCGCTCCCCTCAGCGGCCTCGGGCGCTCTCTCCCGCCTGCCAGGGCGCGGATGGGGCTCCCCCGTCTCCTCCTGCCGCTGCCACAGGGAGCCCCCGCCTCCGAGCGCGGCTCTCCCGGCCCGCCCCGCCGGCAGCAGGGCGGGAGCGCGGAGCGGCGGCTCCTCCCCGGGGCGGAGGGACGCGTTCGCCGCCTCCCGCCTGCCGCCGCCGCGGGGACTCGGTGCCGGGCGGCTGCTGGCGACGTCTCCCGTCCCGTCCGGTCCGGTCCCGGGGATGTCCGGCGGGGGCAGCCGGCGGCGGGCCGGCCCCTCCTGGCACAGCACTTTCTCTCGCTTCTTCTCCAGGAGCCCACCCGGCGAGGGGGCGGCGAACAGGTACGCGGGGCACGGGGGCCGCGCGGTGCCACCTGCGCGGCCGGGGGACACGGGGGGGGGCGCGGGGCTGAGCGGGGCCCCGGGCCGTGTTGCGACACTGCTGGGTGGCGGGGCAGCGGGAGGAAGCGAGCGTTCCCCGCGGGGAGCCCGCGCGTCCCGGGGGCGGCTCCCGGGACAGCGGCGGGGCGGCGGCGGCTCCGGGGGCTGGGAGCGCGGCTGACAGCTGCTGCCACGGCCGGGAAGGGCGGGCTGTCCTGGGGCACCGCTGCCGTGCGGGCACGGCTGCTGCTGGGCGCTGGGGCGGGGGGACTCGGGGGCTCCCCGGGAGGTGCATCGAGCACCCCCGGCCCCGCCAGGCTCGGCGGAGCCCCGGTGGAACGTGCTGGGAATAGCGCGGCCCTTGGCTCCTCCGCCGCGGTCAGCGTCCTGTGGCCCGGGTCGCAGCCCCTTCCTCGGCGACTGAAGGCAGGGCAGGGCGCTGAGGGCTTTGTTTGTTTGTTTTTCCTTTCCAGTTTTCACGCTGAAAGTTTTCTTTTGGACTGGTGTAAATCAGGCGTTAATGCAACATAAATATTACTGGTGTGTTTAGGTCTCAATGCAAAATTTGTGGTTTATGGAAACTTCGTTATTAATAATTTTTTTTAGCGCAGGGAGGCTTTACAAGATGAAAAGGTTTGGAAACTTCTTGTGTATTTGTTCCTCTTCCTTTTTTTTTTTTTTTTTTTAATTATTCTGGTGGCTGATTTCTGTCTGTAACTAGGAAAGAAGCAGAGATAAGTTTCCTTTAGTTTCTCAGGCAGCCTTACTGTCAGCCCAAGTTAACGAGCATATTTCTGTGGTGAAAAGGTGTTAACTGCCTAGGCCTTACTTCCTCAGGTGTAGTATTTATTTTTTGCTTTTAACATGTTGGTTTTAATCTGAGTCATTCTTGACATAGGCATAGGTTTTTGTTTAAACTGAGACAGTAAACGCTGTTTAATCAGATAGCGGCTATCGCAGTAGTTCTTGCAGTGAAAAGCTGTAGGAACTTGCATTGCATATTCTCAGCAGTCATGGGAAATAGCAGAGCCTATTGCTCTTTTACACTGAGCACCTTCAACAGTCTTGTAAATGCACCATGAGGATGTTTAACTTTGCGGGTTAGTTTCACTGTAAGCATTTGACATGCCAGTACACCACCAAGGATCCACTGGTCTTTTATGAGCAGAAAACGTTGCTTTTTTATTTAGTGGAAAAAAGAAATTGGGAGCAAGGCTGCTGAATCAAGGACATCTTTACAATCGCTGGAGTAGCCTGGCTGTTTTGTCTGGTGGGGGTGGTTAAAATACGGGAGAAGGCGAAGGTTTGGATCTGGCTGAGGACCTGGAGAGGCAATAGGACAGGTTTATCGGATGACACCTTGCCAGCTCCCTACAGCTGTGGTTTGGGATAAACAAAAAAGCCTTGCGGTCACCTCGGTGAGGAGGAGAGTGATGCCACTTCAGTGGCTTGCGCACTGCATGGCCGATCTGTAGGTAGCACTCACGGCAGACCTACTCCACTTAACTCGGGGCTGCACTCTAATCTCTATCCCAATCACAGTTTCATTTCCTGCAGCCAGGAGCCTTTTCTTTATTCGGAAGCTGGGACAGTCCGCGCAGATACGCAAAGGCTCCGGCCCCTCGGCCTCGCTGTTGAGGGTCGCTGCGGGGCCGTGACTCCTTCCCGGAGCCCTGGCCATCCCAATGCCCATTTGGTATGTTAAGGAGCTTTTCCTTGTTGTGCCGGGCCGCAGCGTGGCACGTTCGTCAGGAATGCTGACGTTCTCGTATTTGGTTTCCAGTGGCAGCCTTGTTCGCAGATTAGCGTAATTGCATACATTACCCAGCGCCGGGCTGGGATGGAGTGCCGCAGGTTCGCTGCTCGGGTTTGTTCAGCGAGCTCGGCCCTGCCGCAGGATGGATCGCTGAACAGAGCCGGAGTGCGGGGAGGGGGCACCAGGGCTGCCCTGGGTGTTTGTTGGGAAGGTGTGGAGTGCCTGGGCGAGTTGGGGAATGCAGCTTTTGTGAAGGGCTAGGAGAAATGTATGCACCACCATGAAATCCCCTTCGGGTTATTGGCAGGATATATGCTGGAATCACACCAGGTTTTATATATATATATGTGTGTGTGTGTGTGTGTAAACTTTTCTGTGGAGGTATTTTACTTAGTGATGGGTTTCAAAAGAGTAGAAGACCTAAGCAGAGGGGGAGCAGTATATCGCACACACCCTGTGTGCCCGCACTGACCTCTGGAGACATGCATCACACTTGGTGCCTCTGCAGAATGTGGTGGTTTCCTAAGTTATAAAAGCATGCAGAAATGAGCCTCTGTCCGTCCAAAAGTCATTCTCCATCTGCTCCTGCAAATTAGGCTGTGGTGGGTGGCTGGAAGCAGCCAGCTTTCCTTCCCTCATGGGCAGAGCTGCCCTCTTGCTCCAGACCCTGTTCAGGTTTACCTGTAAAAACCACCAGAACCAAAACCCAAACCTACTGTGACCTTGGTTTAAAATAGGAGGAAGGGGATGGGGGGGAGTTACCTAGTTTGTTAATCAGTGTCTTGGACTCTTCTGAGAACCTCATTTGACAAAAAGCTTATGTTAATAACTCGCCCTTACATCAGTGAGACTCGCTGGAGGCTTGCTTGCTTGTGGAAAAACTAAGCTACGCAGGTTAGTTTTAAGTTTTGCGGCAGCAAAAAGCCCAGCACATGCCTTAGGACTTCAGTTGGGTTTTACATAAAATGTAGCCAAATGGAAAGCATCTCCCCCCAGTGCTTGCCTGCTGCTTAAGTGTGTTTTCAGAGTTGGGGCTGCTTTGAATGGCTTCAGTGCTCTTCATGCCAGGTGTCTGTCATTGACTTCCATCAAGGCAGTCACTGTGCTGTACTGGGCTATTTGCTATTTTCAATAATACACAATTGGTTATTGGTTACCACAGTGTTTGTCCTGGAGCAATCTAAATCCCCGGTGTGACAAAACCCACTTGCATTTTCACTGTTCTAATAGGAGTCTCATAATTTTTAAATTTTTTAAACTAATGCATGTATCTTTAGTTCATCTGGAAGCAGACACAGCTTTTACACTGTAAGCCTGCACTGCGGATTCTTTCAGAAATATGTGGCTTCTGTGGCTGAGCAATTGTTCTTTTGCGAATAAATGTGACCTTTTGGGGTGGTGTGACACTTTTTACTGAAGTACCATCAAAATGTCCTTTGAACTATGAGTGCATTTTATTAGATATTCTGTGTAGTGTTTAGCAGGTTCATTTCGGGTTTCTCTTTTTCTCTCCCAAGTACTGTTGGCTGGTCACAGAGCTACCAGTGCAGATTTGGTTTGTCAGGATATTTTGTCTGCATTGCTGGAGTATACCAGAGACATCAAGCAGGGAAGAGCAACCTTTTATCTGTTTAGAAGGATTTTTGGGGCTGATTTGTTTGCTGGGATTTTTTTTGGGGGGCTGAGGTTGTTGTTCCATTCATCCATTAGTATCTTACTGAGAGCTTTCAGAGATTAAGAACTTTGTTTATTCTGCCTGAGGAGAGATTAGAGAGTCTTTTTCTTCCTTTGGGACTGCCAGTCATTGTTCCTGTTTACAGAGAACATGTATTTTTGTAGTTGTAAAAACTGTGCATTTGAGGGACTGCTGGAAATTGATGGAAAAGGGAGTAATAAATTTCAAACCTAGTTCTTCTGAAATTGCTGCCTCCTGGCTGGGTTTGATTCAGATGCCATTGGCATTTTTGAAGAAATCCATTGTCTGCTGGAAAAATCAATCTCTGCTTTCTAATAAAGAACCTTTTACTTTCAAAAGCCAGAAGAGGATTCTTTGTGTTTTGTTAAAATTTAGCTTATTTGTTGAGTCTACATGAGGGATGGTGGTTAGTGGAACCACCAAGGGCAATACTCCAACCATACAGAAGAATTCAAATTAGTCTTGCCTAAGTAAGGTGCATTATGAAAATTCTCTGTACATTTGTTAATTTGGGGTTTCTTTCTTCCTTTTTGCTTTCTAGATTTTTCTGTTATGGTTTCCATTGCAGGATAACTCAGAATAGTATGAAAGGCGTTGATTCAGCAGGGAACCAAAGTGGTTGCCTGTAATAAAGCAGGTAAATAGTTCTGTGCACTTTAGTGGGACTGCCTGCTTGGGCAGAACACGTACGTGGATGTCTCGTGGGACCGAGACCAGGAGAAGCAGGGCCAGCAGCTGGCCATGTGTGTGAGAGACATTTCCTGAAGGAAATGTTACTAGAGCCTTAATTATAATAGAAGCTCTCCTTGGAAGAAACAAAGCAACATTTTTTCCACTATTTTAAATGTTAACAGCGTTCTCTCCTTTTCCAGTTATTGGCATAAGGGCCAGAGTCAATGCAAAAATATTTCCAAAACAGCTACAAGTCTGTGGTTTTAAGGAAGAGTTTTGCAAAGATCAAAACGCCTTGGACTTCTCCTCTAGTGAACAAAAGGCTCCCAGGTGGAAAAAAAATTAAGATTCTGAAACATGTTGCTGTGGGGATTGTATTTCTAATTATTGTAAGTTCTTGAAAGGGTGGAAACCCGGTTACTGCTTTTAATTTCTGAGGGGCTTTTGGATTTTACACAGTTCAGTTCATATGCTATTATACTTGCAGGCAGCAGCACAGCACTGGGTGTCTCAGGCTTTAACTCAGTTCTTCAGGTGTATTAATTTTCATTTCTGATGTCATTTTATCTGTTCTTACTGGCTTTGCAGTATCACTTTTGAAGACTTAAGGTTGGAAACGTTGCCTTCCTTACTCATTTCACTTTCTCATGTCAGTTTCCAGACACAAGGTCTAGTCTCCAATAGTGTTGTTATTGTGATTTCATGACTCGCCTTATTTTGAAATAGAATGTTGTTTTTCTGAATGTTCCACTGCTTCTTAAGTTCATGATAAAATATTTTTCCAAAGGCAGTAAATCTGCTTAAGGAGGTCTTGAGACCTAAGTGTGTAAACACCTTGGGGATCTGCATTTCATCTATGGACAGTGTTGTGTTGGGGAAAAAAAGTAGGAAAAAGTTATTTCTTGTGAGTACATGAACAGAAAAGGCAGGAAGAATTGCAGTGATAACATACTTTTATTTTAATCATCAGTTCCAGGCTGCAAATTTGGCCATAGAACTTATTTTGGTAGGAATGGAAAATGCATGCCTTCAAAACAAAAGAGGGAGCTTTGGTGTCTGCACGGTGCTTCCTGGTGTATGTTTTGTGAGCAAAGGTGGGAGTTCTGCAGAGTATTTTCTTGGGTTGAAACTGTAGCCCTCTACCTCTACCAAAAGTTTTCTCCTCCAGCCTGACTAGAAGAGCTCGCTGCACTTTACTGGTGACACCAGTCTCTCTTGCTTGTTTTTTCTGGGGTGCTTATCCTTAATGAGTCTTTTTGAAATTCTGGTATGCTCTGTTTATCAGAACACCAGTTGCTGCTGCTTTAAAGCTGCCCTGGATTAGTTGTTTTTTTTGTTTTTTAAATATCTCCTATTTTTATGCCATTTTGTAAGTACCACTGTCGATCCTCCGCACCGCAAAGATGCCCTTTGCAAACAGTTCTGTTCCCCATCAATTCAATAAATTTAATCTTATAAATGCTTTGTAAATCTGTTTCTGATGTTATACCAAGTGTTTGTGTTAGTGACCAGTAATATATCTGTGTCATGAGATTGCTGGAAACTGTCTAACCAATCAGACTGGCAAATAGGGAGCAGATTCCACAGCAGTGCTGGTTACTATGCCTGACAGATGCCAGAAGGAAAACCTGGATGTAATCTGCTATAATCACACTGCCCAACAGTGGAGCAAGCTCTGCTCAGAATCATTTCTATTTCTTTCTCCAGCCTTTGTAGGGCTGTTCAGTTCCCTCACATGTAAAATGGATTAAGTTATTTAGCAAGGGTCATCATACTTATTTCCCTTAGCAAGGGTCGTCATATTTATTTCCCTTCGTTCTAGCCTTTAAACTTAAGATACATGTTCAGTGTAATATCATGGTTTGGTTCTTGAATTTTTTTTCATGTAAACTCTCATTGTAAAATGTGGCTTATCTGCGATTTTTTCTGACGTATTTATTTTCCATTATAGTTTTAGTTGCTTGTTTCAGTCTTCATTTAATACTTACACACTCTGTGTAGCTGACATAAACCATGCAACACAGCACTGCTGCTGCAGAACGTGAAGCTGACCCAGCTTTACTGCACAAGCAAAGAACAATATGTAAATCAGCAGCAGAAACAGGTCTGAGAGGAAAAATTGTTTCAGTTAAAACAATCTAAATTGCTTATTGCTCTCTGTAATCAAACCAGTTTCGAAATGAGGGTAGTTTAATTGAATATAATCCATTTTGTGCTATTTCAACACTTACATTAATCAGCAATTGTAAAACTTCTCCTGCCTAATTTCCTGCTTTCTCCTCCTTCTGGCTCCTTTTTCTCCTTCCTTATCTTTCTCTGCTTTCTTTTCCTTTTCCTCCGTTTACCTTCTGTGGTTTTTTAATGAAATAGCAGCTTTGCTTTCCTTTGACCCTCTGATTTCAAACTCAATAACTTGTTTTTATAATTACCATTGGTCTTAATGTCTTCAATTCATCTCCCCTATGTGTGTGGCCTAAGCTTAAGCACAGAAGCAGCAGCCAGAAACTTCACATTCAAATTTCTGTGCAAAATTCTCCCTCTCTTTAAGACAAGCCCCAACAGTCTTGCCAGAGACTAGAGGCAGATTTTGTCACTGCTGCTGCTATTCGGTTTCCCAAGAAGTGTGCTGGCCTGGGAATCTTGCTAAGAACTTCACTGGAAATTTCTCATTTCTGAGCTTTTCAGAAAAGAGCAACATTGTGGTTTTGGGGGGAGGGAAACAGAGGAAAGAGGTTTAAATCCATTTAATTCATTGGGGTATTTTTCTTCTAAAATGCTAGCATTTTTATTTTCTGTTAAATACTAACACATTTTAGGTGTCGCTTGGTGCACAAGCCAATTTTTTGCATTCAGTTGATTTCCTCATATCTTGTTGCCACTGAGATTTACAGTAATATTTTCCTTTCAGGTAATTTAACAAATGGTTACTGTACCCTTGCTCATATTCCTCAAGGTGCATGCTGGAAGTTTTACTCTTAAAAAGTTGACTTCTTAGATTAGGTTCTGACAGTTCTCCCAGCTGCACAGCACACAAATGGCTTCATAAGTGTGATGATAGTGCCTAGAGGAAGGTGCTTCCCTTTAAAGTCTGTTTTATTTAGTTGAATTAAAAGGAAAGGACAGAAAAATTGATTTACTAAGTCTCCCAGGCGACATGAGAAGTTAATAAACATGAGATTGATTGTAACATCACTGAAAGATGGGAATTGTCAAACTCAGTTTTGTTTATGAGATTACAGCTTCACTTGACAAACTGCTGAAATATCATCCTTAGATGCTTAAGCACTGATGCCCCACTTAAAATGTTTGGAAGTGCAATAACAGCAGGCTAAAGCTCAACATACAGAGGATTATAAAAAAAAACAGACGTAATAAATAATTTTGTACTTGATCTGCTTGAAGAAAATGAAAAGGATGTATTTTTGAATCAATTTCTATCTTCCCAGGTAATTTAAAAGAGGACAAAACTGTAGCATGTGAAGTTTGCAGATGGTGTGAGTGAAAAGTATGGAAATCACCTTGTAGATGACATTGGAAACAAACTAAGTTGCCATGGTTGGCAGCCAGTTAAACATGAGCTGCCAAAGTGGTGGCTCAGAGAAGAAAATATGATTGTTGGGTGTATAAACAACAAACCACGTGTGTTCTGTGGATGCTTTGGTTACTGCAGTACCAAGTCCAGTTTTGGTGTTTGTGATTTATCTTTAAAAAATGCTGGCAAGCTGAAAATGGCTCTGAAAAGATCTCCAGAACAATTTGATGTCTGGAAAAACTCCCTCACAGAATAAAGTGAAGTAGCTCAGTGGCATTTAGTTTAGAAATGACAGTGTTAATGGTTGAGGAATGACTCTGCCTCAAGGAATGTAACTGCAAGGGAAATCAGATTTAAGTGTTTTATGTTATAGTGTGGCTTCAAGAGGTTGTTTGAATCAGAGACCTTTGTAATCTGTCCCACATAGATGTAGATTGATGGAGAGATGAGACTTGAATAGTTAAGCCTGATAAGTAGTGAATTTAGTAGCAGTTTACATGGAAAGGCCTTTTTTACAAATGTGGTCATTTTTCCACAGTTTGTTGTCTTTTAACCAAAGCTTGTAACTTCTTGTCACGTGTTAAAGGCTTGATGCAGGTCTCCCTTGGTGAAATTTCATAATCTAGATTATGCAGGAGGCCAGCTGCAGTAATCACAAGGGTCTGTATGGCAAGCAGGGTAACTGGTGTATATATATATAAATATTAATTTAAAAATCTGAATTTTTTTGCAGTTATCTTTTTAATTACCGCTTGGAAACTGGGACAAAGAAGAAACCAATACTAAGCAACCTATGGCTTTTTGCAGTTTTGTAATAAAAATTTCATTACTACTGCTGGTTTGTGGATATGGTGTGAGAATTCCTGTCATGTGCTGAAACTTGATTGAGGTCTTGCACATCTGTATTTGATGGTATTATTAGACTTGTGGATTTCCATTCATTTACATTCTTCAGGGAGCCTCTTGCACAAATGGATTTTAAAGCACTAGGTGATGAAATCCTTGTTTCAATGTTTCTCCATTGAAATATCTTCCTGGAAGGTCAGCACTGCACGTGTTACTGTTGGCACAAAGTAAAATTGGAAAGAAGTCATGACATCAAAACCACATGAGGTGTATTTCCCAGAGAGAGATGTTAGGTTTGTTCAGAGAGAAATGAGAGGCAGGAGTCAGGAGCTGGGATGACACCCCAGAATGCTGAAATAAAGAAAGTAAACCTAAAAGGCATCTGAGGTTGGACATTGCTTATTCTCTTACCATTACAAGTCATCACATTAAATGGTTCCTGAGTTAATCTGAGAGGACCAGTTAAAAGCAAACAATGCCAGCCTTATGTGGTACCAGGGTGGCTTTGGCTAGTCAGGGAGTCATCTGTCCCCAAGAGAGAGAGAACATGGCAAAATGCTGGAGCACTCACCTGGCTGGTTACATGTGGACTGCATGAAAAATAAATGCTGGAGCTGCTGCATTGGAAGAGATTTGATTCACAGCCCTGGGAGAAGTAAATCCGCATGTCAACATCCACAAGGGCTGTGGTGGTGCTGAGCTGAAGTTCAGCTTTGGTCAGCTGTCCCCGTTTCCTTAAGGGAGTGCCCGTTAATTTCCCCCTTCCCAAACACCAACAGGCAGTCTCTGCCTTCTGCTCATAAAAGGAACCTAAAATATCACAGCAATTACTTTCAGTTTGAAGAACTCTGCGTGTGGTCAGTCTCATCCAAACTTGTGTGTTTGTGCTTTATTCCTTTATGTTTCCTGTAGCTTATTTTTTTTATCTGTCACAACACATTCACAATCTGCTGCGTGCATAACATGGGTGGGGTGGATTAATAAAGGAAGAAGGGGATGGGCTTTTAATTTGCAAGTTCTGAGGGATTGTTATGAAGGACAAGGGTGGAGGAAGCAGACTTCTCACACCATACAGAGATGCTGTGAGGGCCTTTTGAAGATGTGATTGTTTGTAATTGTCTTGTTCTGTTTTTAGAGGCAGTTGCAAAAGACCTTGAAAGCCATGTACTTAAATATGCTCCATTAAATTGCTTTTTTTGTTGTTGTTGACTGTAATCCCTCATGTAATCTCTCTTTGTGTGAGCAGAAATGCAGAATTTGAACATGTCTTGCTCATAAGAATCTCTAACCTCTCTTTCCAAAGTGTGATGATTAAAAGCTTGGACCACAAACCTGCTTCTAGTTCAGACACTACCTGTCCAAGTAATACAGAAAGGTCAAAACAGAGGCAGCAGCAGAGGAACAAAAAGCAATAGAAAATGGCACAAAGAAAGGTTTGTTGAGAAGATACGATTCTGTAACTTAAATTTAATCTTGATTAGTTAGAGAATAAGAGTGATGCTAATCAGGTTAGGCATGCTGGCAAGACAGTAGAAAGAGCAGCAAGACAGCTGAGGAGAAGAAATCCCTCTAACCTTCCTCTAAACCTTCGCTAAAGATAAATCCATCTGTAAGAGAAAAAGCAATGTCTAGGAGAAAAAGCAATGTCTAGCAGAAATAGCAACAGAAGGGCAGTAGATTGCATGTCTGGGTTTTTCTAGAATTAATTGTGACAGTGTCTTTTTATTTAGTATTTCCATGCCTTTTTTTTCCTCCCTTTAAATCTATAAAATTTGAGTAGTATCTGTCTAAATATGTTAACAAGTGGTTGTGACAGTGTGTAAGTGATTGCCTGGATAGGTAAGAAGCCCATGGAAGCAAGTTGGTAGAGATATTTTCTTTCTTCTGAAGACCACACTTTGTTCTTTTACTTCTTAAAAGCAAAGGTGAGTCGATTGATGGGTTAGTGGAGGCCTATTTCTGGGTGTATAATGTAACAACAGTGGTTTCTGAAGCACAGTGCTGAAGATTAATTAATCTTCCTGACTAGACCAGTGTGAAATGCTCTCCTGAGAGGTGGGTGGTTAAGCACAAACCTAGCTTTAGATGTGCTCGTCTAGAGAAAACATTGGTGGTTCCTGCAGTGGCAAAGTGCTCCAGGAAAACATGCTCCAGCTTTTCCACTGCTCTGGAAAAGCTTAAAACGTTGTGGAGTCAAACTTGATAAATACACCTGTAGCCCTAGGTCACGGTGATGCCGTGAATGCAATGGTGAGAAGAGGGAAAGCCCTAAAATTTGCACGAGTTGTTGTGGGGATTGCTAAGTTGCATTGTGAATGAAATGAGCAGTAGCCAGCCAGCAGGTTCTTCAGTCCCAGGCACTGAGTGTGGCCCAGCCCCTGTGTCTGTGGTGTTCAGGCTGTAAAAGATAACCTTGCCTCTTTGAGAGGAACAAAACCATTTTATCCTAAACAGCCCACGAGGCCTTTGTGCAGCAAAGAAGCTTTTGTGCTGTAAAACTCATTTGGTTTCAGAGATCCATTTAGAGCTGGGCCCTGGCTAAGGGGAGGAGAGGTTCACCCCAAGCCACCTCTGTGATGTGAGGGGCAGTGGTTTGTCCTTTCTGTTCCTGCTGAGTGACATTTGTTGCCCCTTCCCTGTGCTGTTGGAAATCACTGCGCTGCAAACTGGATCACAGGCTGGATTTTTCCTCTAGGAAACTTCTGCCCACCTCTTGATTTTATCGAAAATTGTCGCTCTACTGAGAGCCCTTCTTGGCTCAGTTAAGGATGTAGAGATAACTCAGGCTGAGGAGGAAGGAGTAGAGATTTCTGAAGCTGGTTCTGCTGACAAAGTCAGCATGTTTGAGGAACTACACCCTAAAGCAAAAGGTTAAGGAATGTAGAAACACTAGAGTATAAACCGTGAAAGGGTGTGGGGAAATGCTTCCAGAGTTAGGGTTATTTTATGGTGGAAAGTTTTGATACTTTTTTTTGACTTGTTGATTTTAAGATGCTTATCTGCTGCATTACATTCTTTCAGTTTTGGTATGTATGCTATGGTATTTCTATGGCTAGCTAGGAGAACATAATTCAGTCATGTATTTCAAATACAAACAAGAAGCAGGAAAATGAAGAAAGTTTGGGGGTAAAAAAACCACATGATATAAAGGGAAGAATATGAGCAAAACAAAGTGATGCAATAATTCAACAATGGTGTAAAGTATGCTGGCAGGACTTAATGAAAGCAAGCATTGCATTTGTGGTCTGCAGACCACTTCCATAAAGAGTGATACACTGAACTTAGGAAGAATGTCTGGTAGACATCAACCTCATTATTCCACTCTCAAGTTCAGGGAATTCTTGTTCATGTCAAATGTATCAACATCAGGAAAAACCACATAGATCTGAGAGGGGTGGGGTTTTTTTTAAACCAACAACAAAACAAAAACTAGGAGAGAGAAAATAAGTTGTGTACAGAGAAACGCTTTTATTAGTGTGCCAGACTGCCCAGAGTGATTGTGACATCTCCTTCATGAAACACATTAGCAGCAGGAGAAATTAATAGGTCAGAATATTAATTCATCTGCTCAGTCTTCCAGGGAGGCAAAGAACAACCAAGACTTTCAGTCTGATGCTCTCCCTGAAAAAGCATCTTTGTGTTTATGAATGCATTATGGGAGATTACCTAAGGTGATGTGAAAGTACAAGGTTTTCAACTTGGAGATGATCTCTAAACAGGAGGAAGAAGTTTTTCTTTTGATGCATCTGAAAAGATGTGAAAGATCTTGAAAAACTTAATAGCAGGAGAGTTCTACTGTCATTTTGTTCAGGAAATGATGTTTCTGAGCAGCTGAGAAGGAAACTTACATTTAGTCAGAGTGGCTTTTGCATTTTGTGTGTGTATCACTGTATACTGAATGCAGATGCCTAATCCACAATAGGAAGAAAATATTTCATTTTGGGAGTCTTACTGAGATGTGCTTACCTGTGGTTTACAGTCAAGAGCAGTAGAGTACAGCAGCACCTTAATTCCTTCTCCAAATCCTGGCAGAATTTCACTAAACTGCTCATAATTGGTTTTTTTTAATTTAAAGAGCTTTCAATTTATCTCTTCACACGAGATCAGAAATGAGGGCTTGTGCAGTTTTCAACAACAAAGTTAAATGTTTAAGGCTGGTGAAGAAGGATATTCAAAGTGATTATTAATTAACTGAAACACTCATATGATATGTTAGCACAAAGTTATTTTTCTTCATGTAATGGTACACAATGCAGGAACTGATGTCTATCATTAACATCACCTAATGTTTTCCTTGATAGTATTTTAGCTTTTAAATTGGTTGTAGCATAAAGATATTTTAATGAAATGTTCTCTGCTGGATTTTGAGTAAGGATTGTTCTAAGAACTGGGGTTGAGGGCAGGGTGTTGGTTCCCTTCATTCCAAAGATGAACTCTCAAGAAAATTTGAATTAATTTGGTGAATTTCCCATAAGGACACATGTGATTTTGGACTTCTGACTTTTAAAATGGAGCAGCAGGCATTGCCTTGGTGATAAACACATACCTGTTGTCCCCTTTCTAAAATTCCTTCTGCATTTGCATGGCCCATTGGGTATGTTCAGTGGAGAATAGTCCAATGTGGTGGCTGTGATTGGGATGGTTCCACCTGCCAGGAGTACATTCCTCTTGCTCACAAGCCTCAGAATGGGGTGTGCCTTGGAGCTGCCACGTGTGCCTGTGGCAATGAATGCTGCTGTGGGAGATCATCGTTCAATTACAGTGGAAAAATAATACACAGACATGGAAATCTTGTTACTTTTCAGCTGGAAGAGCTGAAATGCTGTGTCCTGTTTCTGAATGCTTGAGTTCAGAAACCTCTGTATGAGGTGAAAAAGTCATTATGCTTCTGTCTTCAGCTTTTTGAGGCTTGGTTTTTTCAATTACAGTATCTGCAGAGTGTGTACTGCAGTTTGGAAAATAGGTTTTTCTGTCCTAAGTTAAAGTGCTCTTGTGTTTAAGTTGAATGTGTTGGCTCTTGAGAGGATTTGAATAATGCAAATACTCAGCATTACAAAATATTTTTGTTTTTCAGTTCTGAAAACAAAGGGAACGCAGCCATCAGTTCAAAGAGCAGCCAAAAGGAAAGCACAACTCTGCCTGCACTTTTGAAGGTAAGATTTTTATTAACTAATATTTATTTTAGGTAAAACCTGACCCCTCTGCTTGTGACTATTTGTTAGGGTTTTGATGTTGGATGCATTCCTGTACTGTTGGATGCAGCGTGGACCTGATTGCCATATTCTGGGTTAGGGACCACTATGCCAGGGTTCTAATGGACATGCTGAAGACAGAAAAACTATTTGTGCTTCACATTCTTTAAACAAAATCCATGTGTTTACTTACAGGAAAGAACTGGGGCTTCAGTGCTAATTCCACATGCAATTTGCCAATGAAGAAGAAAACTAATATTTTTATCAAACAGTGTTTTCAGGCATTGCTCTAAAGCACCATTTCTGCATAATTTACGAATATCTAAGCAGCAAGTCTGTGCTTGCCTGAAGGTCTGCTGGTTGCCAGCCAGAGCACTGTAAGATCTTTGTGCTGAGATTTGTCTGTACATCGGGTGCTCCTCACCAGTTACCCGTGTTAATCATGCTTGTCTTGTCCTGTAAGTGTTGTACTGCAAGAAAAGGACATGTTCCTCTGTGATCAGGGCTTTCTCCTGTGGCACTAGACACACCTCTAGGGTTGTGCTTAGATTCAGCCAAATATCCTAAATAATCATGTACAGGACAGGTGATAACAGCTGTCACATCTTGCCCTGCACTGAGCTGTTCTAGTGATCCAGTCACTAAGCAATTTTGCTTGCATTTTTGTTCTTTGTCTGAGTTGCCTCAGTGGAGCAGGTAGTATGGTGGCTACTGCCCCAAAATGGGCTTGGCTAGTCTGCCAGATTCATTTGTAGGCTTCTTAACACACATAATCTGACATTTCTATCACATGTTGCATTTATTGAGTGCTCCGCTCATGGTGTGTGGAAAAGGGAGTGCTCACCTTCTGTAGGGCCCACAGTCCCTGTGTAGTTGTATCCTCAGTATCTAGGGACCATTTGTTTGGGCTTCACCAATGTTGGACACTTTGCATTTGCCTCTGTAAAGACCCCAGCAGGGTTATTTGCTCAATGAAATTCCATTTTGACTGTGGTTTGTCTACAGCAAGGTGGGAAACAATGTTTGTTCAGAAGCCAGGTGGATTTAAGCCGACTCTGTCAGTTCAGAGCTCCTGGAAAATGCCACTGCATGGCTTCTTGTTACCATAAATCATTGATGATATGGCTTGGAATGCAGGCAGGAAGGTTTCTGATAAACCAGAGAAGACTCTATCACTATAATAGAAGAAAATTTTCTCTGTTTTAAAAAAAACCCTCATTTTTGTGTCAGATCAGTGAAAAATTCCAAACCAGATTTTCCTTTGGAGGAAGGTCCACCTCAGGACAGGACTGAGGAAGGGGAAGCATTCAGGATTCAGCAGTAGGAGCTGCTTAAAAGGAAGTATGAATAGGGCTAGGTCTCAAGGAAAAAGCTGGATGTGTAGGTGGAGCAAAGCAAGCATAGCAAGTTTAGGTTACCTAAGAGTATTTCTTTCTCGCCAAAAACTAAATCTGATTTTTTTTTTTTTTTTTTTTTTTTTACTTTACAAAAGCCACAATTCCAAATCTTTCCTGCTGAATCTGTTTCAGTAGTCTTTTACTCAGAACTCGTGTTTTATAACACTGTACTAAAAGCTGGTGCCAAAATTAGTGCTGTAAAGTTTTTTTCCTGGTATCTGATCTCCTCTTTGTCGTGCCATAACTTTTTATTTAATTATATTCTTTTAGACCTATGTTAAAAAGCCTAAAACCATGACATTATCTTTGAAATAATACCTGGTGTTTGTACAGGCTTTAGGAAGAAGGTGTGGTTTTCATACCAGTAGAATGTGCTGGCTCTTCAGCTGTACTGAGAGCTTCCTGTCTAACTTCCCTCTTTCTTAAGCTGATCAAAAACCTTGCATGGTAGTGAGTACTTTGAGCAGTTTAACTTTTTATCTTGTGTGCACAGAAAATGCAACTAGATAGTAAAAACTTACTCAGAGGAAGTAGAGAAAGTGTTGGTTTTCTGATGCTCCCCTTGCTACATTTTCTGAGGAATGCTACATTTTTCTGGTTTTTCCTTTCACTGCTGTCTCCAGTACACACTTGGTAGATTTGGTAACACCACATTGGCCAAAATAAACTGTCTTCTGCAAAGATCACCAGACTGCACCTGAGCAGCTGGAGAGAACTGACGCTGTCTTAATTGTGGTCTTGGGGTAATCTTAAGAGTCTTTTCCAGCCTAAATGATTCTGTGAAAGGTATGATCTGTGTTATTAAAAGAAGCTTCAGGTTTTTTCATCCAATCATCAAGGTTACTGTAGGCTGATGAAAAGAATGTTATGGAAAGTGTGCTTTGTGAAGAATGTCTGAATCTGTGCGTGGATCAGTTTTGGGCAGGTTTCCAGGCATGCCCATGTCTCTGAGCTGTGCTTCTACCTGAGCATTTCAGGTGGATGGTGACTAAAAGTGAAACCATGTTGTGTCTGTGTTAGTTGTCACCAAGTTAAGGAGCCATGCTATTTCTGATAGACTTCCATGCTGTGATTTTGTGTATTCATTGGCCACCTTAGCAGGAGGCCAGGGGCGAAATAGCAGAGGAGCTGTAAGTCTCTGATTTAGCAGCAAAGGTCGAATGTCTGAATTATAACTGACTGGGTGAGTGGAGCCTGGAATTGTGCCGAGCTGTGGTCTTCTGAGCCACTTCAGACACAACTTCTGTACTTTACCCCTGTTGTTTTTTCCCTACAATGAAATACTTAGCTCATAAAGGGAGGAAAAGATATTATAATATGCACCTTTTAAAAATATTATGCCTAATTTGTCTGTGTGCCAGGGGGATTTTATCAGTCATCACTTGATCACTTTCAAGAAAATATTATTGAAATGTATTTGCTGTTAATCGATTGTGGAAAGTACACTGCCTCCTCCCAGTATTTATTTACAGATTTTGTGTTGCTTCTGTTTCTTTGAATTAGGGCTGTAAAGGGTGTCCTTTCTGAGTAAACGCTCCGTTTGAGCAGCGTGATTGTTGAACAGATGGTTGTGTGGATGTAAACAGCTCTTGAACTTCATGTTTGGTGTGCTAAGTATCTGCACTGCAGAGTGTCCAGTACACATTAGTATATCATTAACCTCACGTTTAGTGCTGCAGGGATTTTGTTTTCAAAGGGAATATTGCAACAGTGCTCCCTGAAAATGGGTGTTTCATGGTCCCTGGATATCCTTCCTGTAGCAGTGCGTGGTGAAAATAGCCCATTCTTCCATAACCCATTAGGAAGAAATTCTTAAGTGTCTCAGCACAGAAACCACCATGTGGGCTCTCTCAGGCAAACCCAAAAGTTCCAAAAATTAAGTGCAAATTTGATGCATCAAATGTATCATTCAGATTACAGTATTTCAGTAGCATCAAGCTTTCTATCATTTGGCCCATAGGCTCAAGCCTGAATTAACCTGAGACAGTCTCAACCTTCATAGAAAACTCAGGGGCAGAAAGTACAGCAGAGATTATCAAGTCTGCTCCTGTGCCCCAAGGTGAGATCTCTGCATCATGTCATACCTGATAAAAGTTTGTCTGACTCGTTCTCAAAGACCTCCAGGGATGGAGATCTCTTAAGATCTCTCCAACCTCATCAGACAACTGTTCTACCAATTTCATAGACCTTATAATTAAAAACCCTTTTTCTTTACATGCCATCTAAAGCTTCTGTGCTACAAATTAAACCTGTAGCTAATTGTCCTCTGACAAGTACTCCTGTACACTGTGAACATGAAAAATAGAGATTATTCTGTAGCTCTGCTTTCTCACATGAATTTCATTTCAAGGTAACATAAAGATGGCTGTATTTAAGCAGGAGACATGGTATTAAATTTTGATGGCAAGGACTGCAATTATGTGATAAGATGGAGCCAGCTTCTTTTTGGAGTTGGAACATGGGAAATTCCAGTCATGAATTTTTTTTTTTTCCTTTACGATAAAGATGGTCACATATTGGAGCAGTTTGCCCAAGTGAGTTGCACAATCCTTATGCTTGGAAATACTCAAAACAAAGCTGGATGAGCCAGAGCTGCTTTGTGCAGGAGCACAGACTGCATGACCTCCCCAGCCACATTCCTTTCAGCCTAATTTGTGCTGTAATTCTCTGTCACAAAATTTTTCATCTAGTGTGCCAATTTACACGAGACTTTTTTAGAAGTCCCATGAACTTGCTGGATATAGGTTGCTGTTCCTACTGAATGTCCTTTGTTCTGACTGTAGTGTTAACTTTTATGAAAAAGTCAGAAATAAAAATTAAACCTAGAGTCTTAGTTAACTACATACTGTTTTCAATATGGGGTGGGGATTTATGTTGTCATGGTTGTATTTTATATTGATTTTATTTCAAAAATCTCATAATTTTAAATTTCATCACTAATTATCTAAGTAATGTCTGCCCAGGCTGTCTGTGAATTCCTGCTAAATTCCAGACTTAATAAATAGAAATCAGAGAGGAATGCTTTTTCTTTTGGTAGTCAAGGGAGATGGACTATTGCTGACAACCATGATTTTTTAAAAAATCTGAGGGTTACTTTTAAAAACTCTTACTGTCACTGTCCACAGCAACAAATGAAGATAAAACAAAAATTGTTTTGGAGTTTGTACAATCAAGGTTTCTCTTGTGAAAGCAGAAAGCAGATATTTTTCTCCTCAGCCATGATGTAGTTGAAATGGACTTTTGTTGAAATGGAATTTTATAGGTGCTACCTTTTAGTTTCCCAGGATACTTTGTTAAATTGATGGTTGATGTTAACACCTGTGTGTGTTGAGGAAGATATTTCAAGATCATCCCATCTAAAGTTCTGGTAAATTCCCTTGTCATACTGGAGATTTTTAGAAAGAATGATCTTGAAATGTGCTTCCTTTTTTACTACTTTTGTTCATCAAAGAAGGGATCATGAGCAGGGAACTTTGTTTCAGGATGGGTGGGGAAAAAAAAAAGGCTTAAACCTTGGTCTGTTTATCTCAGAAAACCAGCAGACAGATGAAGCAGAAGTGTGATGCCAGGTGCTATAATATGCCAATAGAATGTAAGTGCAGGTGGAAGCCACACTGTCTCACCCCATTCCCAGTGTACTGCCACCATCTCTATTGAAAAGGTAAATTTCACCTTTTTTTTTTTAACCCAAGCTTCAAGAAATTGTCAAATAAAAGAGAACAAAAATTGTTTAATGTTTGGGAAAACATATTCATTAAAAGGCATTGAAAGTGTAGTACTGGAAGACTGTGGGGGAAAGAGCAGAAGCAAGGCAGACAATTTAATACTGTTCTCTCTGGCTCCACAGTATCCCTTGTAGTAATGAGGTGATGGTTGCATACTCAGAAGTGAGTACCAGTTTTTAATCTTCAAGCAGATCTTTAAAATAATTTGAGAAAAATCAGAAGGGAAAATTTTCGAGTGGCTCTGCAAATGGTGTGAAGAGAAACTTTTAATTTAAAAAGTTAATTTGGTCATTCTAGAGACTTTCACCAAGTTTAAAATCCCCTGTGAAGGTGACCCAACAGAAACTTTTATTTCAAATTGTGCCTCCTTTTTTCTACCTTTTCATTTGAAATGTTCACCCTAACCACTTTATCTGTTGTTCTCATCAGGGATACTTCCTCAGATTTTAGGAGAATACTACACAGTTTCAGAGAATGCTTGTTTCATCTTTTCTTTCCTCTTCTGACAAATTAAATATACATTAATGACTCCTTGCTGTTTCAAGAATTCAAATGGATAAACAAATTTTTAAAGTCCCAGTGCTGAACTTTGAACAGATGCTGTTGTCTTTCCAAATGTTAAATAGTCATTGACTTTAAATAGGTTTATTTTTAAAAATGCAAAACCAGTACAGTTTAACTAAAAGTCTCTTCCTGTTGTTTAACTTTTACTCCTGATTATGAAGATGCCATGATTTCATTAGTTTTCTAGTTGCTTCTGTCTTCCGGGGTTGCCATGACCTGATTTTTTTCATGGTAAACCAAGCAGAGCAATGAGGATGTGGAAGGAAAACTTCCCAGTATTAAAAAGCCAAAATATGCAGGTTAATTGGGCATTTATAGAGGTACTGAGTTCATCTTTAATTTAAATTCCCCCAAAACCCCAAGTCATTCTTTGTTTCTGTTGAGGAGCTTTCCCTTTTTCTCATTAGTTAAAAGGTATGTTTTAGTAAAGACTAAGTAGTTGCTTACAATGATGGACCTCTCTTACATCTTCTACACCACCATTCTTAATTACTGGCTTAATAAGGAAAAACCCACCATAACCACATATTTTTTCATACCATTTTTTCTCATGAACACTAGCAACAGTGGACCTTTAGGGGTCCCTATTGTGTATTTCACTATCTGATAGTACTTTTGCCTGAATTTTTCTTAATGCCATTCTAATTTCTGTAGAACAGCTTTGTTCTTCATCTATGTCTCACTGTGTCCAACAGTTTTTCATTAGGTTTCCATATATCTTGCCTCCTGTTGGTTGCAAAAGCCTAAAAGATTTTCCTCACAGTACTTGAAAAAACAAAAGCTTATTTCACATGGATTTAAGGCACCTCAGTGTGTCCCACTCACTGAAAAAGAGTGGGTGATTACCAAAGATGCTTTAACTTTCCAGAGAAAGAAAATCTGTTGGAAAACCTGCATTAATGACTCCTTGTGGGGATGAACTAGCCTGCCACCAGTCCCAGCTGTATCACTGTGGATTTTGCTTAGCACACAGAATTTATACAGTGTTCAAACCGAATGAGATGCTCATAGTAGTTAAATGAAATGCAGCCATCTCAATGGTGTTGAAAGGTCAAAGCTAGGAACAAGATTAATTTTCCTGTACTATATGTGGCAATGCCTACATGTGCTACTTTGTGCACCCAGAACTTCAGCCTGAAGCTGTTAATTAATTTCTAAATGCCAGCAAACAGAAACTCAGGAGCAGCGCCATGACCCATTCTCAGATCAGGATGTTGGGGTTAAATGATTTGTTGGAAGTCCCTGGGGTGAATTAGTGATGATCCTAACTATGTGATGGTAGGCCATCTTCTCCCATAAGTGCAGGAGAGCTGGGTGTTAGAAGGGTGTCTGTGCAGGAGGCAGGATGTTCTCCCAGTGCCGCAGGACAGGCGGCCTGAGAGGTCCCTATGGTATTTGCAGGGACCCTCGTGGCAGGGAGGAATGATGAATCTGACTCCATGTTCTCAGAAGGCTAATTTGTTATTTTATGATACTGTATTAAAGAACACTACACTATACTATGCTAAAGAATACAGAAAGGATACAGACAGAATGCTAAAAAGATAGGAATGAAAACTTGTGACTCTTTCCAGAGTCCTGACACAGCTTGGCACTGGTTGGCCAATGAGACAAAACAACTCACACCGGAACCCAATGAAACAATCTCCAAACACGTTCCACATGTGAGCACAACACAGGAGAAGCAAATGAGAAAAATAATTGTTTTCCTTTTTCTCTGAGGCTTCTCAGCTTCCCAGGAGAGAAATCCTGGGTGAAGAGATTTTTCAGAAAATGTGAATGCGACAGGTCCCTGCGTGGCTGTCTGGAGTTTCTGCTTCGTAATGAGCGTTCATTCATGGGGAGGGAAATCCCAAATGTCTGGCAGTTGTGGCTGGAAGCTAACGCTTTGTTCACGGAGATCTGTGTTTTAATGCTGGTAATGTTTTCATTTCCCTCGTTAGGGCAATAAAAGAGGTTGTATTTTTGGCAGACGGACGTAGCCCTTGCTGACTGAGAACCTCTGACAATTCAAACTTCAGCCACCTGGCTGCTGAGAAAAGATGCTTTACAAGGGTGGTCACAAGGGTTTCCTGCTGGGCACGAGGTGAGGAAAGCTGAGGTGACCTGGCAGGTTAGCCTCCCCAGGGTGCTGCTGGGCACAATCCTCGGGGATCGTTCAGCTGGCCTGCCTGCCGAGGCGCAGCCGGCCGAGGGCGGGTGTCCGCGCTGCGGCCTGGAGTGGATTACAGCCCGGAGAGCACACTCAGCTGCCGCTGGATGAATCAACTGGGATAACAATCCTGCCTGAGACGTGGCATCGGGGGCTTGTCCCCTGAGCCCCAGCTGGCCGGCTTCAGAGCAGCAAAATGGGAGCACAGCGCCCAGACACAGCGTCACTTTTCACTGCGGTCTCTTCCGTCACCTGATTGAAGTCATAATCTTGTTTCACACTCTGCCACACCAGCCTGGCTGCATGCGAGGGCACAGGCCCGTAGGATAATTCAGGTTGAAGGGACCCCAGAGTGTCATCCAGTCCAGCCTCAGTTCAGCTTCAAGGTCAGGCCAGGTCACCCAAGGCTTGCTCAGTGAAACTCAGAGGAGCGAGTTGCCAAAGGACTAAAAGCTAATTAAAGCTTCATGAAGCATGTCACAAGCAGGAAAGCTCACGGATAGTGGGAAAGGGGAGGCAGGGGGAGACTGATGACAGTTCATTACAAGAGGAGCAGAAAGACAGCACTATAGGAGGAAAATTCTTTTCCTTGCATCAGCAAGGATCTCAAAGGGGATCTGACAGGTAGGTTTCCATCCAGAAACTCCTGTTTTCTTGGTGATCCTGACAAACTGTTCAGGCTGCTGTGACACTGTTAGAGGACTTTTTAAATTTATTTTTCTTTGACTGATCACATGAAGTGTAGGTAAAACAGGAGTCATTGATATTCCTGCAGTGTTGTGAATATTAAGCTGCTCAAGCTTAATTATGAAACAAAATCAAATGTTCTGTCAAGGTTGCTAGAGGCCCTGACTGTTGAAAACTGGTAGGATGTACCATAGAAAGGATTATTGTATATAAACCCTACTCCCTTACCTTTTTTTTGACCCTGAGTGCTCACTGGGGGCTTCTGTCAGACTGGGAGAGAGGCAGGGGGAATGGTAAGTGAAAGTTTCTGTGATACTGGCTCCTGGAATTGCCACCGTGCTGCGTGTTCATCAGGCACTCGTGCCTGAAGGCTCCTGGCTGTGCCAGAGGCTTACTGGCTTTTGTAAAGTAAAATCGTGTGCTTTCGTCTCAGTAATTTGAATCTGGCACCATCTTAAAATACAAACTTCAAAATCTGCAGCAGGAACAGTAACGTTTGTATAATGCTTCAGACTTTGAATTGAGATTTTGTGTGCAAATGATGAAATACCAATAGCTCAAGCTGTGTGTTATGGCAAAGTGGAGCAGGAGGGAGAATATATGGAGAGTAGGATTGATTATATTGAAGGGAGGAAAGAAGGATTTGCATAGCTTCTGTGTTAGGACTTAATATCCACATCTGTCTTCAAATACAGTGTAAATGTTCTCTGTGGCTTTTTTTCATGCAAGACGCTATTTATGGTTAAAGGTATGGAAGGACCCTTTCATATTAAAGCTTCCTGTTCTTTTGATTTACCAAAAGTTAAGTAAAGAAAGGAAGATTAAAGAGGAAGGAAAGTCTAAATAGATTTCTGTTTCTGGAAGCAGAGACTACAAAACAGCTTTTCAAGCAGGGCATAAATTATGCTCACAAATAAGCAGCGCAGTCTTCACAAGTGTTGTGTCTCAGAGCTGCTCGGAGGAGACTTTCACATGTAGAGATTTAACTATATTTGATGTCTCAATTCATAATAGTAAAAAACTCCAAACCCTCCACTAGTTTCTGAATACAAATGGTTTTTAAAAATGGGCAAAACCGCACCAAACAAAACAACAACAAACAAAAACACTTACAAGACTAAACTGTTGTCAAGTTTTTAATGTAACAATTTCTTTTATAGTTAATGCATCTAGTTGTTAACTTCATAGATATTTTAATAGTTAATATAAATGTTTATGGCTTAAAAGTGTTGTGCAGAGAAAAGAATAAGATTTGTGTACATTTCCTGCATTGGGGTACTCTTTTAGATTAGACAAATCTTTGTGAACAGTACAAATCTCAAAACTACAGAGAAATGCCCTCCTTCGCTTAAAGTTGAATTAAAATCTGGCATTGAAGAATGGTGAGGTGTTAGTCAAAGTGAAGGAAGAAAACATGACAGTAGAACTTTGAAGCTGACATGGTGAATCATTCACTCATCAAATTTTTGGAAATAATTTTGTTTTCTTGTTTCTGTTTCATATTTGCTTATACGGAGTACTCAGTTCCTCTGAGATCAAGTCAATTATTCAAGAGGTTCATTCCAGGCTCATGTGTTGCTTGTCTGATACTGAAGACAGCAGCCAGAGCTGTGGCACATCTCCAAGCTACATTGTTGGCATCTTCATTTCCAGGGCTGGGTTTGGGTAGAGTTGACATGTAAATGGTAGATCTCTGATCCCACAGGGGTGACTGCACCTCTTTGTGATGCATGAGTTGTTGATCAGAGCAGTATGGGGGGAATGGTGAGGTTTGTCACAGGTGGGATGAAAAAAGGCCAGAGTTTGACTTAGCCCACTTTTAAAAGTTTACTTAGAAGTTGAGTGTGATTGTACAAGTGTCTTGCCTGTACAAAGAGAATGGACATTGTGTGGATTTCTCAAGGACAAATTAATGCTGTTCAATTTCTGTCTTCACAATTCCAATAATTCCATTTTCAACACATGCATCTTTTAATATTAAGCAATTGCATCTGCTCTGTAGTTCAAGGGTAAAAAAAGCATTGCTTGAAGTTTAAAGACCACTGCTTCAGTATCACTAAATATATCTTGAAAGTTCTTAAGAATTTGCTGTTCCCCGAGGATGAAGCTGAGTTCATTAAAACCCTTTTTTTCATAATTAACATGATCCTAGGTGGCCTATTAACAAATAAGCCTGCTGGCTTATTTAAGATTACTTCAAGTAGAAATAGGATTGGTCATCTAGTGGAAATAGTAGCTTTCTATGTAGGTGTTGCCCAATTTGAAACAATCACTCTTATCCAAATGTATTGTTGACACAACTAAAATTTGCATAGGACTTTTTGTTCATGTTCTTTCCCACTCCTGTTGAGCAGGATAGATTTCATCTGAGAAAAGCTTGGGGTAACTTTAATCTGTGTTAATAAACTGGGTTGAATCAGAAATTGAAATTACAGGGTTGTACTGTAAAGATAAAATAGGCAGCAATAGCCTGTGGCACCCATTACAAAGGGTGGGGATGGGGGAGGGAGGTGCTTCCCAGAAAGCTTTAGTCCAGGGGGAAAAAAAAAACCAAACACATTTGCAGATTGTGAAGCTGAAAATGTGGCTGTGCCTGGTGTTTGTGAAGCTTTCCAGTGAAGTTGCATCACCCTCTTGAGCAGATGGTCTTGACAGAAGTAACATGAGCTTGGACAGCGGTCCTTGGATCTCTGAGAGGAGCTGACACAGAGGAAATTCAAGGGCATAAATTGGTGAGGAATAGAGCTTGCCTTGCCTCTGGGTGTAGATGCTCAGCTGAGTTGAGGGAAGAAATGAACATGTGGTTTGACTGAGGTGAAGCCCTGCCTTGGTGCTCATTCATTTCAGTTCACTGATAGGGCCGATAGGCAGTTCAGGAGGTCAGAGGTGCAGGGCTGGTGCTCTGTAGGACTTTGTGTGAAAACCAGGGAAAGAGTGCTGGAGACTGTGGGAGACAACAAATCCATTTGGAAACAGCTGTGAGGTTGAAGGAGAGCTGGCCAGAGGGTTCAACGTCAAGTTGCTAAGGATAATAGGTGGGATTCACCTCTGGGATGCGAGTTGAGTTTGTTTTATTCCCATTCTCTTCTTGATTCTCCTCGGTTTTTCAGACATGCAGAAGGCTGTGGGGTCTTTGTGTTTGGCTGTGGTGTTCTTGCCTAGATTGGCAAGCTGAAAACTGTTCTCACAAGCACATGGAGGTTTGTTTGTGAAGCTGTGCTTTCTGAGGGGATTAGTCTGAAGTGTGAAATAACTGTTCCTTGCTTCTTCCCCATGTTTTTGATGCCAGTTGAAGCAATTGTTGCCACCTGTCTTCTATTTTTTTCCACTGCAGCTGCTTTGGCAATATTCTAGCCTGTGTTAGTCCTTCTTACTTTTTTGTGGAATAGGGACCTCTTTGGTGCAAAAAGACAACAAGCAGTGGGCTTTCACCCTTCTAAATGACAGATCTCCTGAAAGGAATACAATACATAGGTGCAAATTAAAATCAAGGAATTTGGGAATGTGTGAAAATGGCAGGAACCATCATCTTTATGTGTTTTTTTTATTTATCTCAGGCTTGTCAAAATGAAGAGAAGAACCATTCCACAGAAGAACTTAGCAAGTCTGAAATCCAGGAGGAGCTGAAAAAGGCTAATAGCCTTCCTAGTTTGACTCCTGTAAGCAAAACATCAGATAAAGACAAGCAACCCCGAGAAGGCTTTTTTCATTTCCTTGGAAGCTTATTTAATATTGCAACAAGATCTTCTTTGGTAGAATCTAAACCCTCTACCTTCCAAGATGAACCCAACAGATGTGAAAAGGATTTACAGAGCACAAATACCTTTCCAAAGGACATGCAGCCAAAGCACCCGAAAATTGAAGAGCCTACAGCTAGAAAAAAAGAGGATTCTGTAAATAAAGATGATTCCATCTTAAATAATACTGGGAATGATATCACACGGGATCTTCAAGGAGGCTGGAAACAATCTTCAGACAGAGAAAAGTAAGTTTTAGAATTTATTATTAAATATGTTTGTGTGTGTGTACAGAACTGTGCTGACCAAGTTCAGCTGACTGTAAGAGAAGTGTCTGTCATTTCTAAGGGTGGTTGGAGTGTCCCTGACTTGTCTTTGTGCACAACCCCAGTAGCAACTGCCCTAAATAAATGAGCAGGGGAGAAGTCAACTGCAACAAAATCTAACTGTAAAGAAGTTGTTTAGAAGTCTCCTGACTAGATGTGGCATTTACAAATATGTTAAAGAAAAATAAGTGTAAAGAGCTTATTTCCATCCATATTATGGCCTATATAAAAGCTTGAATGTTTGTCCTTTTTATATCTCAGCTGTTCAATAATTTTACTTCTTCAGGTAAGGTTTTCTCACTTAAATTATCCTTCCTAGTTTATTTGACTGGGTGATTTTTGCTTATGTGTTTTTTTCCCCCTAGTTCTTTGGGGTTTTCCTGTGGTGTAAAGAAGGTTATGTAAAGCACTCCATTTCAGTTAGCCAAAGCATGGAGCATTCTTTATAGTTCTGTAGTATTTTTAAAAGACAATTTTTAAAAAACAAAAAAGTTGTGGCAAGGGCACCATTGCGTGTTCAAGAGTATAAAAGTTAATACACTGGCTGTGGTCAACACTGCCTATTACAAAACCTTTTATGACTCTCATAAACATAGATATTAGTTTTCCAAAATCATTTGTAGCTGTTATATTGAAAATTTGGCTGTGTGTGGGTCAGCACAGCATGGATTTGGAGTTAGGTGTGAGTGCATGCCTGTGGTACCTGTCCAGTTTTCCATGGGTATGTAGAACATGGACTTGTTTGTGGGCAGTGGATCTGCAAGTGATGATGACTCAGGCTTTCAGAATGGCCCAGAATATTTATTTCAAATTTAAGCAGAAAGTAGTGATTGGGAGTAACCAATAAATCTATCGCTGTGTTCCTGCTTGCATTGCAGAATGGGAGGATGGGCTCAGAAGAATCACATTTTTTTCTTTTAAATTCTTTTAAATTAATTTGAGTTGTGCTCAGTCTGTTTATTGGTGGCATGTGGAATGTTTCATCTCCATGTAGGAGACAGCCAAAATAGCTGCTTGTTGAATTCCATTTCCATACTGGGGATGCCTCCAGGACTCTGCCCCTACCTATTATTTGGCAGAATAATTATTTGAAGCTTTATGTTATAAATGCAGTGGCAGATCAAGATATGAATAGGTGATATGATACCTATTTAAGTGAAGTTAAAACTGTATTTCCACCTTCAAAATACAGTAATTAACAGTAATACTGGTTGTGTTCTCGGGAGCACTCTGGTTTGGTCTGTGACATGGTCAACTGATTTTTATCCCAGACTCTTATCATGGTATCACCCATCTGACTGTGCTTTTTCCAAACTGCAGCTCAGCACCACCTCTGCTTTGATCAATGCAGGAGAAAAGTTCTCCTCCCCTCAGTTGTTCCCAGGAGAGCCCAGGAGCGTGGTGTTACTTGGTCTGGTTCCTGAGCAAACTGTATTCCCTAAAACCTGTTGGACAGGCTGTGTTGCTGCATCAGTCTCTTGTTGCTATTTGCTGTTTCTGTAGTATGTCCTTCACTGTCCATGCAAAATTTGCAGGGTAAGATGGATCTCATTCCCCTTTTTCTTCTTGTGAATTCTTCATAAAAATGTAGATTAATAAAATAATGAATTTAGCAAAGTCTTCAGAGTTTGGAAAGTGTAGGTGTTAACTCACTGAAGTGACCTCTTCGCTCTGTGCAGAAATTTTTCAGTTATATTTGTTTTCCTGAAGTCAGAGTTACAGTTGGATTTTTCAATTGGCCATCCTTAGGTGTTGACCTGTATTGTTAGGTAATCTTTGCAACCCAGTGTAGATTTTTTTCAGTATAGTTCACGTGTCTCATGGCTAGGCAAGCATGAAAGAATGTGTGTTGCTCATTTGGAGGTAAGGGAGGATTGGCCTATATACAGAATGAAGCTTTTTTTTCGTGGAAAATGACTTTTTTAAATGGAAGAAAAGTTGTAATTTCTTTTTCATTGTAGCTGTTGTAAATTAGGGGAGACATTAAACCAATCTATGTCCTTTTAAGCTCATTCTCAAAAGCAAAGTGTACATTCTGCCCTTTTTGGCTTGGGGTGCTAACAAGTTAGACAATCTCTGTGTAACTTTAATTGTGTTTTTCTCTGCCTGACCACACAATGTGAACTGCTCTTCTGAAGAAATTAGTAAAGAAAAATTGGAATGACTGCAGGGAAGCAGAGGCTTGCATTGTTTACCTTGCTAAAAAGTTTGAATAGCTGTTTTTTTAATAAGGATAACTTTTTTTTTTTCTTTTATGGAAGTGGTTGTGCTGGATTTGTTCTCTTTCGATTTATAAAAGTTTAAAGGATGTAGAGTAGTTTATTCTTTCCAGTACTAGCTGTTTTTTTTTTTTTTTTTACTAAATATTAACTAGCTGGTATTCAATTAGCATGGCTAAACTGTAAAAATGCTTTTGGTTGCTGCCAGTTGGCTGAAGAGTCTTCTTGGGAGTGGGTGCTACAAGCACATGAGGAATGATGGGGAGAAGGGGTAAAGACTTAACACAAAGCATCAGGAAGGTGTGGAAACCATGAAGAGCAAAGATGATGTGAACCTAAGAGTGACTGAGTCCTAAAAGTCATGTGAGGTGTGGTAGTGAGCCATTTAAAGCCAAAGGTATTGGTTCCATTGTTAGTTGCATTCAAGTGCAATTTCAGCATTTTCTGTAGAGGCAGGATGTAGCAGAGAGCTTTACAAATCCTTGTGACCACTGCATTATTAATCTTACAGCAGTTTCCTTTGTCACGAGGAAGATGTAAATGAATTTGTTAATTCTAAACACAGTGAAATACTGCGTTAGGGACTGTCTGTGGTTAGTGAGGAGGTTGCAGTGGAAGAGGGATGGTTGTTAGATTGCATAATCCCCATTAGAGTTGTATAAAAAAAGAAAGCCTAAACCAAACAACCTTTCAGATTTCAAAAACCTACCAGATGGTCTCAGATGCCTTTACTCAGACAACCTCATTCTCCTCATATCCTTAAAGCAATATTTGGTGAAATTCAAGGATATCAGAGTGCTCTGACCTGTAAACTGAGGTTAATTTTGCCCTCAGTGGGAGGTCTGGCACTTGGTAAAGACTTGAGTTTCCAGGCCTTGGGCCAAGGAAAGTGGAATTCATGAGCTCAGTCTGTGGAGTACATGTTTTTGAGGGACAAAATGTGTAGGTCGCATTATTTATTCCTCCATCACCCTGGCTGGTTGGCTCAGTGGTAATTTGTACCTCAAAGGCTTTTGCTCCTTTAATCCCAACAGTGGCAAGTGGTAAAGGAGAAACACAAAAGACAAAACCATGATAAATCTGGCAAAGTCTCTAGAGTACAATTACTATGGACAGTAATTGCAGCGCAGAAGATGGGTGAGGAGAGTTGGACTAAGTCTCCAGTTATTTCATCCTTTATTCTTCCATTTCTCTGGGATGGTTGAAGGTTTCTTTGCCTTGAAGAAATGAAAGGGAGCAAGCAATTACAAAGTAAGATATTTGTTGCTTAGAGTAGAAAAACCCTCTTACTTAAGTAAGATGGCATCTTCTGGGTAGAATAGTCCCCTGTGGCAGACTGCTAGGTATAAAAGTGAAAACTTCCTGTTTACTCTTGGCCTTTGCACTCCTTAATGATGTTAAAACACAACCTTTAACTGATTAAATAAGCCCTAAAAACAAAAAAACATGTAACAGTGGGGGTACGCTTCACCTCACTTTTCATTGCTGAAAGTCTACATGAGAGAGATGATGATTTCATAAAGTAGGTGACAAATATAAAACAAAGATTTTCCCCATTATCTTTCTTTCCTATAATGTAAAATTCTGTCACTTTTATATGTATTGCTTGTCACTAAAAAGCAGTGATTTGGCTTCAAAATTGAGAATGGACTTCCTGCAGTGAATACCTGCCATCTTCTCAAGAATCCAGGGGTGGTAATGAGTGGTGCCTTGTGCAGGTGACTGAGGACAGAACTTTGGTGTTTTCGTCCTGCCCCAAAGTCATATGACCCACATCTGTTCTATTGTCTGCTTGCCATTTGTCTATTTTCCAGTAGTTTGGGTGTTGGTTTTTTTTTAAATATCCAGTAACAATAAGTGGGTGTTTCAAATAGTGGTGTGCAGAACAGTAGTGCTTGTGAAACTGCACAGCTTGTTCTGGAGTTCAGCAAGGAGGAGCTTTATTGCATTGCTGAACATGGCTGAAGAGAAAAAAATCAAAATTTTACTTACTATAAATGTTTTGATTAAATAGTCTTGCTTAAGACAGTAGTACCTCAATTCAACAAAGTATTTTAAGATCCTGTCTTCTTCCTTCTGTTACGAACTTTGCAGATATGGATGTGAGAAAAAACTGAACCCCACAACTGCAAGGATTTTCTTACTGTAGGTAGAAAAGGGGGTGGGGGTGATTTCCAAAGCAGATGCTCAAAACATGTATTTGCATTTCACACCCTACTAAGAGCCAGGTACTAGGAATAATTGAGTGAGAGCATTGCAGGCAATTTCATTCAGAAGGGAGATAGCCCTAAGGAGAATGAAATTTCAGTCTGTTTACAGTTTTACTATGTTACATTTTACTGGGTTCTGTGAGGGATTTTTTTTATTTTTAGGTGTAGTAAACCTGTTGTTATACATCTAATTGATGTATTTTAGTATTAGCAGTTAGTATTTCCCACCTTGCTACTGTCAGCAAATCCTGCCCTTTTATTTTGATAGAAGTACGTCTGATAAAATCCTTCAGGCTTACATAATTCTGGTTAATAAGTTTGTTTCAGAGCTTGTAATTCTCCTTTATGTTGCTTGTCAGAGGCAGGCTTGTGGTGATAACAAAACACAGCCCTTAATTTGTCTGATGGATTGTTGTGTATTATGGTTTTGATTTCAGTCAGTAGCAGCAGCATTCATCTTTCCCTGTAGATGCCTTTGGCAGAAAATCAAGAGTGAATGAACGGAAATTCATCACTTAATTCCAAGCAGTGGTCTCATCAGGTAATTCCTGAAGAGAAGTTGGGAAGCTGCTGCTCCTGCATTTGTTGGTGTTGATTTGTTGATCTTTTGCTGGTTTTCTGGCCATGTAAATGCAGTGTTGTTCGGGTGCTGGTGCTCAGGTGGGCAGGGAGTCATTGCTGAGAGTGACCTGCTGCCACTTTAGGAGGGGCATAAACTACCTGGGCAGCTCCACCCTTCTAGGTCAGCCAAACACCACCCAAAATTATAAGGCTGTCTTGGAGAAGGAGCAGGATCATCCAGCCCCTGATTTCCTGGGTGAACTGTGGAGGGTGGTCATTCTCAGGACTGTGCTGTGGGAGAAATGCAGACCTCAAAGCATTTCTCTACCTGCCAGAGAGGGGTGCCTACCCAGAGATGGGATGTGGTCCGAAGGAAAGGTTCTTGTTGGTGCCAAAACAAAGATTTTTTTGATTCTGAAGAATTGAACTTTATATGTTAAGAGTAATTCTTAACAGATGTGCGATGCAAAATTGAGCTACATAAATTAAGTCAAAAACTAATTCACTGGATCGTTTTCTCCACTGAACTTTTTTTTTTTATGGTAGGGTTGTTCAGCTGTGCAGTGTATTCAACTGAGTCAAACCCTTTTCTTATCCTACCACACCTGAAGCTGCACTCTTGCTTGAAGAGTGTAAAAGAATGTTCTGGCTTTGATTCTTCATTACATCTCAGAAGAGGCCAAGAGGAGTGGCTTTCTTCAGCCTTAAGATGAGAAACTAAGGGGAGACCTCACTGCTGTCCCCAGCTCTTGCACACCAGTGAGAAGCAGCAGCAGCTCTGCTTGTCCCTGCTCCCTGGGAGGGGCAAGTCCTGGGCACCTGAATCCCTGAATAGGACAGAGGAAAAGGGAGGGCAGCAGGTGAGGACAGTTCCACGCTGGGGTTTGGGGTAGGAAGGCTGGCTGCTGCCAGGTACTGGGGAAATAGGGTGAGGAAGGGCTAGGAGTGATCCCTTTGTGCTGGTCTTGGTCTCGCAGCCTCTGGTGTTTGGGTCAGCCTTGGTGTGTGCTCTCTTCCTTCAGACTCAAAGAGTAGGTTTTCCCAGATGTGGGAGATAATCAAGAAGTACTACCCTAAAGGGCAAGGGGAAGGAAAAACATTCCTTCCAAGGTCACAGAGACTGTGTTGGCTTTTATTAAAATTGTCGTTGACTCTTAATTACCCTTATGGAACATTAGCTTTGAAATTTCCTGCAGAATCAACTGCGTGTAAATCACTTTGTTCAATCAAACTTTTGACCTTTTCGAACATACACTATGACGTCCCAGGACACTAAGTATTTCAGACTGCAGATTTAAATCATGAAGCTATCCCCTCTGGCTAAAAAACTTTCTTTCATCTAAGTTGTATATGGCAACTATTCAGTTAGTCCACAGTGTCTTTTTTCCAGCAAGTCTTTCATTTTTCCCATTTATTAATACCTTACATGAGCATAAAAACCAGCTGGCTGAGTAACCTTCTGATTCCATCAGAAGGTGCTTCAAAGTGACTTTAAGACAGTTGTTTCCAGGTGAAGTAACATAATTTTTTTTAAAGCTGTCAGTTAACTATACAGTGGAATAAAAACTAAGTGGAACAAAATGAAAATAAACAGCGGTGTAATTTTAAGATGGTCAGAAAGGGGTAGCCAGGAGTTACAAGTGCCAAATCTAAATCAGTGATTTTCAGCCAGTAGCCTGCAGATCCCTCTGGTAGCTCCCTCGGTGGGGTCTATGAGAAGAAATTGGGGGAATCATGCATGGATGTGCTTGTAAAAGCAGCAGACTGCTGCACCAGGGAGAAAATACCTGGAAGAGTGAGGTAAAAGGGGAGAATTCACCATGGCATGCTTTGGGAGAGGCAGACTGGGCAGCAGTGTCCTGCTGTGCCGATGAACTGTGCTGCTCTATCAGCCTGCGTGGTCTGCCTCTTCCTTTTGGAAAATGCATAGGGCTCTCTGCTTTCTGCATTATTGTGTGGTACAAACAGGGTTGGAGGGATTGCCATCTCGATGGCAAACACTTCAAAAATGCAGACAGTGTGTTCTTTATGGGTGCACTGGAATGAGGCATTTAAGGTAGCGGGTTTCCTCCTGCTTCTGGCCTTCCAAATCAACAACACTTTTATAACCACTGCCACTTGGGCAAGTTATACAAGATGTGTCATATAAGATGTCAGAACATGTTCCCCTCTCCTCCTTGAATTAGTCCCCCTTTAACTTTTTATATCTTTTTCACAATAGAAGAAATATCTACAAGCACCTACTTTTGACAAATCTAACGTAACTCATGTTGACATCCTCTCTTGTTGCTGTCAAAGTCTTTTGTGAAACTGATTTAAGGCTTTATAGGGAATTGAATAGCTTTCTGTGAGGACAGGAAAGAAGGAATCTCCTACTATTTGAAATATGTGACAGAATGCACACTGGGTCCTTTGTATAATCAGGTTTTCATCTGCATCCTCACATGAGCTGAAAAAAATTTTTGCAAGGAGTTTTTAAGGTAAATTCTGAAGTGACATTCTTTTGGTGATCAGAAATGAAACAAGTCTCCAGTGACACTTTCAGAAGATATTTTTTGTGGCACATCCTGCTTCTGAATTTGTTTCATAAGACTTACAGCTGAGTTGCTGGTGCTGCATAGGAACATGGGTTTTCATTTTTTAAACGCCTTGTTGCATGGGAGCATTCAGAGTGAATATGCTTCTGTGTGATCTGCAAGGAAGTGCATTAAGACTAAAAGGTCTGCTGGTAAAGTTTTTTATAATATGCTGAGGAGCAAATCCTGTATCAAAGGTCAGAGACCCTGCAGTTGCTTTGTCTGTGGAGGATAGGCTGGTTCTGGTTGAAAATAGAGCACACTGAGAAAAGTCTTGGTAGAGTGAAGCCTGCAGGAGAGCAGAGCTCTCTGTTGGGAGACACTGGCACAGGCTGGGGCTCTGCAACTGCAGAGGGGCTGGAGCCAGTGCTCCTCAGATTTGGGTTTGTGCACAGTTCTCCAAGGGGCAAATGGCTTGGAGTCTTCTGACTTCAAATTGGTCAATTGGAGCATGAAATTCCCTCAGAAGACAAACAGAGAGCAAAAAGAATCGGGAGAAATTATAAAGGTTGCCACATAGGCAAAAAAAGCTTCTGAGTATGTTTTTTTGGTCTGGTCTTCTATAATAAATTTTGGTTTGGGGGGATATGTAGCTCCAGTCAGTGTGGATATAGAACCCAATCGTGCTGGGTTCACCTTGGAATCCCTTCTGTAAAATTTACCTATTCATCCCATATCTGAATGCTTTGGGTTTCTGAATTTCTGAGTTTACATGAGAAATTCAAAGGCAAAGCTAGGTACAGGAGACAACTGGAAAGGCGTGTTCCAGGTTTCTTCTGGAATACTGGTTCTCACCACGTTTGTACATAAATATGAATTCTCCCCACTGCATATCATACAAAAATATCAACCATGAAATAAAAGACACTCAGTAAAAGCTAATTCTTGTCAAGCTGTTTATTTATTCATAGTCATGCCTTGGTTTTGGTGGAAGTGAGTATTTGGCATCTTGCAATACCATTTACATGCTCACTTCTAACATGTGTCATTACAGTTGATCTGTTCGAGAGTCCATAAAACTCTTTTTCTTCTTGAGAAATTGTGCCAGTATGTGTTCTGCTTGTTTCCTTAAAAGAAATTTCATCTGGATTCAGGGCACTTGTAGGCCAACTCTTATTTTTGAGGTTGGCCAAAGTACAGAGGAGCTGCTGGAGTTTGTAAAAGCTTAATAGTGATTATTTAAAGCAGGAAAGGTTACTCAGTGAGGTTAATTCTGAATAAGAGCATGATCAGGTCTTACATTCTTAAGGCTTATTTTTAGTATGACAGTGTCTGATGCTGAGTAAATATACTGAGCTTCAGAACTAAACAGATGCTTCCACTCACATTTTTAGGATCTTTGAAGTTTTAGAAAATATTAGAATAAAATTTTCTGTGGAAAATGATATTTTTTTACTACCCATTTTCTCCACTGTGTTTTGGGTTTTTTTCACTCAGAAGTGTTTATGTTTCTTTGGAGGCTTGTGAATCCTCAAGGCAGCCATTTTAACAGATGGAGTGTGTGATGTTTAGCAGCTACCACTGCTGGTATCTCTGAAAACCAAACTGGTGCTATAGAAGGCTAAATGTAGGCTCTAACTTGGCAAGTTGGGAGATGTGCTATTTATACTGGACTTTCCTGTTTCCTCTGTGAGTTAATATACCTGGCCAACAAATCCTATATTGAGATTTTGCTCCGTCAGAGATGACAGTGAATTTAATCCAAATACAAACCAAGTTCTCAAATGCCCATATTAATGTATTCTGGCATTAGCCTAAAGGTGCCTCACAATGTAAAACATGCATATAAATGACTGTTTATATCTCTCTTTTAATGTTTATGAATTTGAATAATTCCACATTTAGTTCACTTGTACTCTGTGTATATTCTTTACTTGTGATTTTAAATAGCAATAAGTTCTCTCTTCAAAATAAAATTAATAGTGAAGTAAGAATCTTGGCCTCTAAGATCTTGCCAGAAAATAGATTGTATTTTTAGATTGGTAAATCCATTCCAGTTTTATATTCTTATATATCTTTTGAGAGAATATATACTCAGAATCCATACAGTTGAGATTTAAAGTTACAGTTATTCAATGATACTCAGATGTTTCACTTTCCTTAATAAGTTTATTTTTTATTTCTCACTTAAATTATTTGTTCTCAACTCTAGAGCTGGAACAACTTCTAAACAAATTGAACAAATGAGGGAAGGTGCACAGAGCTTTTAGAGGCTATTAAGCTATCTTTGTATATTACAATGTTTTTACATTAGAAATCAAAATCTTAGCCAACACCTTTTTTTGATGTTATTTTTTTGCCCAAGGGAGTCTTCTGACATGATTAGGACAATTTTCCAGACAGCTGAATGGCTGATTCCAGCGTTCCCTGTGTTAGCAGATACAGGGCAGACTTTGAAAGGGTTTCTTCTTAGTTTATGCGGAGGCTGAGGAGTTCAAATCTAGTCTGAGCATCTACTTTGTCTTAAGGTGAAGAATGGAAAAGCTGACAGTGACTGATTTTTGCAAGAATTCTTTAACAGGCAGAAAAATAGTGGGGGGAAGAGAGAAGCATTTCAAAGAAAGGTGAGTATTTGTGATGTCTCCTAGTTTTAAGAAAGGAGAAAAACTGCTTCTTCAGAAAATTGGAAGTGACAGGCTCTAAACTTATTTTTAGTATTAGGAGAAAGAGCAGTGAAGGAGCAGGATCACAGTTCCTCTGTGGTGATTCTTTAATTCCTTAGTTTTTGCATTCACTATTTTTTGCTGCTAAATTTAAGACTAATGAGTAGTTAGATCTATCAATTCCTTGTAACATTTCTGGTTTTCCCATTTTGGTATTCCCTCCAGCATTCCAAGGGTCTTCATTCTTACCCATTCCCCATTCAATCTCTTTCCTTACTACCCTGTGGTTCAAAAAACCATCCCCTGTTATATGCTTCCTTTTTTTCCCCGCATGTTTTGTGTCTTCTCCTCCTCCTGTTTTTTGACAGTATGTTGAGAGCTTGGCTAAAAATTTAAATTTCAATTCAATGTTTTAATGAACGTTAGTATAGTAAATTTTATTCAGTTTTAATGTGCAGGCCTGTTGTGGAAGGATCAAACATCTTCAAAAGAGGATAACTGATCTCTACAAATGTTGCCTTGCAGTGATACTTGTCAGTAGTAATTCCCTTGTCTGGTAAAAAATAAATGATAGAATTTGGTCCAGCCAACATCTATTTTTTTACTTATAGTTTACGTTGGCTTTTTTGGTAAAAGGTGGTGTCTATATCATTTGTCACACAAACCTCTGTTTAGCAGAAGAAGGAGGAAAGCAGTGTTGAATGCAGTCTACAGTTTGTGCTAACTTGTGGAGTAAAACAGTATTTTACATCATCTGCAGCTAGTGCTAAACTTTATTATTGTGCCAGCAGTTTATTGTCTGTCCTTGCTGACATTGATGATCCTCGTTCCAGGCACACACGACGGAAGCCAGAGGCACCTGCAGTCACATATGCAACATATCGGGGTTCTGCAAGGATCAGGCAGCTCCTGAGGAACCAGTCAGAAACTGGAAAAAGAGAAAAAAGCCCTGAGAACAGAAATGTTTCAACAGTCAAAGAAAATGGAGAAGTCCAGACAACTCTGTCTCTGAAATCAGGATGCCTAATAGAAGAAAATGGAAGAGATGAGGGTAAAGATCGCCAAGATGATGCCATATTAAATTTTTCTGCAGTTAGAGTGGGAAGCAAACAGTCTGGTAAAGCTCAGCATTGTTTGGGCAGAAGTAAACATGAAAGAACTGCAAAGGCCACAGCTTTATCCACTGAATCATGTAATGAGCTACATTTAAGAAATGCACCTGCTTTAGCTGCAACAAAAGTTAAAAGGACATTTTCACTAGATTCATTATTGCCACTTAGTGGTAGAAACGGCGGGATCCTAACCAATTCCACTTCCCAGAGTACTCATTCCCTTCAAGTCAGTTCTGCAAACGATTTGGATGGAAAAGAAGATGATCTGCTAGGAGAAACAGGAGCTCTGTTTCAGACAGACAAAAATGCCATGTCTAACTTTGATAAAGAAAATTATTGTAGTAAAGCAGGTAATAAGGAATTCTCAAAAGAAATACAGGATAATTGTTTACATTCACCCAAGTCAAAAAGCAAGACAGTTAATGAAGAACTGCAAGTGGGGAAGGGAGAACTTTGCTGTAATCATCAAGTGAATAATCACTTAGAGCGAACATTGGATGTCCAGAGGCTTCATTTCAGTACCACTACATTTCAGCAGAAAGCAGATCAGCGCAGCAGGAGTGACAATAAAGATGGTGATCCAAGAAATGGAGATGCACAGAAAATTTTGACAGCTGTGGAAAGAGAGCAAAATCCACAGAACTCTCTTCCTACCGTTCTTTTCCCTTTTAATGAACAAATACCTACTTCACTCAGCATGGAATCCAAAGGAGGAAAGTGCTTGGCCACAGGCAATCTAACTGCTTCAGAGTCATTTATTGGACATGATGAAGATACAGTCATGGGCAGGGGGACTTGTAATGAAGAACTGAGTGGGTCAGGGAAAGCAGTGCATGTACAGAATGGTCACAGGCTAATCCATGTGGAGAATTCTAAGGATACTGGCACACAGCAGACTGGTTTTCCTTGTCCAGGAATGGAGAGTGAAGAAACAATGAAGGTTTTGTCTGAGGTTGCAGTGGAAAACCTTGCCAATGTGTCACCGTGTGCACATGGGTGTCAAAGTGTGAAAACACATTTTGATGAGCTGACAGTTCTTCCAACCCACGAGTCTACCTCTGTGATGGTTCCTCGTTCTGCCTTGAGATCTGAAGGAAAGCCTTTGACCAACCATTCTGCTTTCAGCCATGAAAAAGATGGTGTTGACTTAATTTCTGAGTCTCCACCTGTTTCTAAAAGCAGGTGTATTAATTTTTCTTCCAAGAAGGAAAACAGCAATAAACTTGGGCTATCACCCACAGTAATTGACTCTTCATCTGACAAAGAAGGAGACATGCTGCCTTCTGCCACTAACTCTGAAAATGGCCAGATTGCTGCTTCTGAAAAGGACAGCTTTATTTTTCCAGCTGCAGAGTCTGGGAGAATGATCCCTGTGAACAGGGTGACTGAGGGGCTGCCTTGCTCAGGAGACCTGAGAACTTTCAGCCCAGCAAATTCTCAGGAACCTGAGATTGCTCCTCCTGTGCTTGATGGCTGTGCTGATCGAGTAGATACAGAGGTTGTTTGCATCTCCAGGCCCACTTCTCTGGTATCCAGAGAAGCCTCCAACCTTCCTGCTTCTGCCTTGGAGATGTCCAGCACTGCTCAGGGGAACAGTAATTCTTCCAGTCACAGAGCTAGTGATGGGGCAGATGAAGCCTTCTCCACACAACAGGCTGACAGCAGTGTCCTGGCAGAGGCAATGCCATCACCCATCTGTCCCTTGGTATCTTTGGGAACTGCATCTGAGTCAGCCCATTCTGAGACTGTGTGCAGGGATGCTGTGGGACAGGTGATTATTGGTGCTTCTGCTCCTTTGGAAGCCCCTTCTGGCCAAAAAGCTGCTGCACCTGCCCAGGCAAATGGTCTCTGTTCTGGGAAAGGACAAGAATGTTCTTCTTTCCCAGATGCTGCTGCTTTGCTGAAGAAAGCTGAAGAAATAGTAGACTTGGTTTTACACTTGGCTACAGAAGAAGTAATAGCAAAAGAAGGCTTTGGTGTCTCTCAGCTTTGTGGGAACGAGGATGGTTTAATAAATATGGATATGGCAAATTATCAGAAGGCTAAAAGTGTGCAGCTGGCAGCAGGAGAAATCCAGTCAGCTGTGCAGTCATTAAAAGATTTTAATGAGACCAGTGGAGGAGGCTCATCTTCGTTTACAGGAAATGAAAGAGTGGATACAAATAATCAAGATGAAAAGATACTCTCTTCCATCCCCGATAAAATTGACCTACATAAGGCACTAGAACTAAAAGCAAAAGAAACAGTTGACAGTGTCATTAACTCAGCCATACAAAAACTGGCATCCAGTCAGCAGGAAGGCACTGAGAGGAAAAGGCTTTCTGGAAATGTTCAGCCTAAACCTGAGGCTGAAATGCCAAAGACTTTAAGTCTGGATATGAGGTTTCCTGCCAACATTCGGGAACCAACAGAGATGGTTGACACTCAGACTGTAGCTGTAAACTGTGAAAAGGGAGATTGCTCAAGTCCTCCTTTGCTTCCAAATTGTATGGAAAATGGCATAGGTTGGCCCCAAAAAGATGAAAAAGTAGCAATTAATACAATTACTTGTCAAACAAATGGATTTCTTTCCTCTGGCAGTTTAGCAAGGCCAGAATCAGATCTTCTGACACCAGCAAAAGAAAGGCACAATGGAAAGGTGTGTGACCATCTGGCTGCAGCAGAAATGTGTGGCAAAATATCAGCAATAAGTAGAAAATCTGATGGAACTTTAAATTTTATAGATAGAAATGCTGCTGTGACTGAAGAAGTGCTTTTGCCATTGCAGTTAAAAGGTTCAAGCAATAATACAAATATGCCAGAGTGCACACTGCTGCCAGCTGTAAATGTTAATTTGTCATCTTTTATGTGTGGTGAAGAATGTATCAGCCTGCAGAGTGACTCCAAAGATAAAAGCAGCCCTCAGATGTCTCTGGAAAGCAATGCAGAGGATAGTCTGTACGAGCACTGTGGGAAAGAGGCTGCAGAGGAAGTACCTGTACAAGTAAAAGCAATCTTACAAAATTCAAAGGCAGTGGAGAGTGAAGAGCAACTAGCAGAAGGGGCAAATGTGGGAGCAGAGGTTAGTACTGGATTAGATGCACTGTCCATGATACCTGAACTGTCTGTTCCTGGAGAGCCCAGTGAAGGGAAACGCTGCTTCAACACAGTCTTTACCCAAAATAATGAGATTCTGAAGCTGGCACAAATCAAGGGCCAAGACATGGAGAGAGATGATCAGCTTGAAGAAAATGGCCTGGACTGCAGCAATGGCATGAAGGAACCAACAGAACTTTTGGGCTCTTCTCCACTAATTGAACAGTGGGAAAACAGTTCTTTTACCATCATTTACGAAGGTGCTCTTCAAACTGAGAACAAATCTGTCTCAACTGATGAGATGCGAACTGGTTCTCTTTCTCCTTCTGATTTGCCTTCAGACAATACAGATCATCTAAGGCCTGCTAGAGCACGGAATAAGCAGGAGTCAGTGTGTCTTTACGGGCAGGACAGCAAGGTGAGCAGTGCAGCAGAGAGCCGAGGCTCGGAGTCCTTCCTGAGCGTGGAGGCCAAGCGCTACAGAGTTTATCCTTTCTCTCTGTCTCCCATCTATGAGGACGACAGCTCCCAGGAAGATCTGCTGTCCACGGACGTGTCCCCAGAAAGCCGTCCTGGAGGAGTCTCCAAAGACAGCTCTGAGCACACCTCTGTGCTTTCCCTCCTCCAGTCGGTGTCCGAGCGCCTGCAGTTCACTGCCCGCTTCAGCAGAGAGGAGGAGGATGAGGAGGACGGGGTGGAGGAAGAGGAGGAAGAACCTTCGTATGAGGAAGATACTCTTGATGTTGAGAGAGAAGACAACTGCCTTTCCAGTCAGTGCAGAGGGAATTTTAAAGAAACCCCTCAATCAAATGACCAAAGTAGATCTTTTCTTGAACAATCATTTCTCCTTTCAAAAGAGCAGCTTGACTCACAGGAGCAACCAGAACAGCTTCCAGATGTGTCTTCTCCCAGTCAGACACCTTGCAAACCAGTTCCAGAGAAAGCTGATGCTGCTGTAACACAGCCTCCTACAAGTGTGTACTACCAGTACTTGAAATCTGCCAGAAAAGGCCCTTCTGAAAAGGGGACCAGGTTTGGAAGCATTCTCCAGGATATGCTGCAGCCAAAGATTCACTGGTTCCAAGACAACGCCATGCCAAAACTGGGAGAATTGTCAGCGGTAAGCTGTCATGTCACATGATATTTATAATCAAAGTGATTAGCCAAGATTCAAAGTTGCTGCCTCCCTATCCTCCATGCTACCTTTTAATTAAGTTTTTATCATAAAAGCAGTCAAAAGTTTTTATCAGAAGTCATTAGGGTTTTTTTTATTTCATAGTTTAAAAAAAAAAGTCTTCTGATGAAATAAATTTTAAAAGATAACAGTCTTGGTTCAGCACACAGGTGAAAGTGATTTAACTGTAAAACAGAATATGTGAACAGAAGGTAAAATGGGGAAATATGCATAATAAAAAGTCTCTGTAATAGCACAAGACAGACTCCTCCATGTTAAGGATATTTCAACCTGAAGATGTTGGAATTGCCTTTTATATGAAAATTGTTCTTTTAGTTCTTTCACTTCTGAGATTAATAGAGTCATCTTGTCCAAAAAATGTATAAATATCAGCTTACTGGGCTCTTTGATTGTTTCATCACAGTGTCTTCTACAAACTCTAGCTCAGTTAGCAAGTAGATAACATAGCTGCTTCCATAGATTAGGATTTCTTTTTTTAGTGTGCTTAAAGCAATGGCAGATGAGGGTATGGAAAGAGTTCTTCCCATGTTTAGAATCTGAAAGTGCCACATAGACCAAGTGTGTAACTGAAGAAGTCTTTCCGCAATGTTGGGGATACTCCAGTCTGTGTTAGATGTATCTTTTTTTTTCTTTCCTCTGTTAAGAAATGCATTTTATTGTTTGCTGGGAAGGGGTAATACATTTGTAAAGGTTATAACTTCCATAACAGCTCTTCCTTTCTAGCAATGCTGCTTTCTGCTGGTTGACCCTGTTAAATAATTTACACCAGCTCTGAATGGCAATGAAACAAATCTTGGTTTTTTCTACTAAAGACAATTGTGTGCATGTACAGGAATAGTGGACCCAGAATAATCTGCATGTGCTTTGTGCCACACTTGTGGTTGTTAATAGTTGTTTGCCATGTCCTTTTAATTTCAGAACCTCATTGACAGGGCAAGTCTCAAATACAACCCAAGACCAGGGAAGGTAAGCAGAGTTTGTGTCACATAACTCAATATGATACTGGAATAATTTGTCATACTGTAATTTTTGAATGGAAAGCATCTGAAGTTGTTAGTCTGATTTTCTATATTTTTATGTATTAATAGTATGTGCTTTCCCATGCTAATAGTGAGAATATATTATTTAAAATCCTGCCACTAGTAATTTTCCTGTCTTTCTCAGCAATTGTTTTCGCTGAGTGTTTCATAAAGGAAGAAACTGTGTAGCCTCTCAGTTGAGTGGGCACAAATTGCAAGCAAAAAAATAACTGTGCTCTGTGTTGAAATGGGCCCTCATTTGCATGCATTGTGTATTGTTTCAGATTATTATTTATGATACTTGTGGCAACAAAAGTAAACAAGAAGTTCATTCAGATGTGCTAGATGCCTCATCATGGATCTTTCCCATTGGAACAGTACTTAGGATAATTAGAGGATGGTAAGAAATCCAGGTCATATTAAATAGAGTCTTTCCAAAAGACCGCTTGTGTGTTCCTCTTGTGTTTTTATTTCTTTTATTTATGACACATGTCCCATCTGCAGTAGTGTCTTTTTCTTGCTTTATAATTAGACTGATACCAGTGAAAAAGCATAAAACAAAGTTTTAAATGCTGCACTAAAAAAAATATCTTGTTTCTCCTGGGAGATAGCTTCAAACAGAAGGTTTCTAATAGAGCCACAAGTGAGTTTAGAGCTCTTGCCTGAAGTGCTGAGCCAGTGCAGCCATAATCATGAAATATGTGTATTAAAAAAAAAAGGTGGATTTTTACAGTTCAGTTTCATTATACAGTAGCTGTTGCAAAAGGACCATCAAATGCACAATCTCAGCTGCTAGTTTTCATGTGGCATTGAAAGGAATGTGGACACAGAAGGATATATACAAGGACCTTTAAGTTTGCAAGTGCTCCTCAGTTTGCTTTGGGAAGCTGGGACCAGGTCTGTGTCAGTTGTTGCACTGGAATTTAATTGGTGGGTCTTGCAGGGAATCTTTCTGACTGTCAGCCATGCATGTCACATTTATGCAGTTTTGAGGCAGCCTTGTGTGCTTTTGCATACATTTCTTTCACATCCTGTGGAATGCTGGATGCCATTATTAGTATGTTTTCTGCCTTTTATAGTGTCTGCCTGAACAGGACACGTTTTGATGTGACAGTTAGTACATTTGGCCTGGCAAAATAAGGCTGCTCATTCACATTGTTATTTAGCTGCATGTTTATTTTATATTTTATCTTGGAGAAGAACTGTGTATTTTCCTTTTCAATACCAAAGTGAATGTGTCTAGTGAGGGACAGCAGAAGGAAGATGTAGTATTTGTTTTAGTAAGAAAAACTTTTTCCTGGGCTTTCCATCAGATGTGCTCTACCAGCAATGACTCAGTTCATTTTATCATTATTGCAGCTGGATTTTTTATGAGAAACCAAAGTTCCAGGGTCGAAGACATGTACTAGAAGAAGGAGAAGCTGTGCTGGATCACCTTTGGGATCTCCCAGGCATAAAACATAATCGAAGAAACCTCACAGTTGGTTCCATCAAACATGTAACAAAGGTACAGATTTTCTACACAATATTCTCACATGCATAATTGATTTGCTGGTTACACTGGTGTATTGGCAGCAATGGACAACGTGTGTGTAGTGTTCCTGACTTTGTTAAAATTTGCTGTGGCTCAGTTTTTTCACTGTCTAGGTGATAAATTTCAGGGCTTTTGCTGTGCTAAATTTCCCTTTCTTCCTGAGTTATTGAGCAGGTGGATTATGTTTCTTTGCCACCACCCTCACACAGGCTCCCCTGCTTTTAGATGGTTACCTGTCCAGTTGTTTGAAATTAAATGGAATCAATTCATATTTTTGAAGGAGTTTTTATCTTAAGCTGTCTGCCGTGTCTGTGTGGCTTCTGCCTCAGTAGTAGTTGGATTTCCAATCCTGTTTGTACACTGTAGCCTCCAAAAACTGCTGCTATTCCCTCTACAGCTTTTGTGCCATCTGTAGGATCTCCACTTGGACCAGTGGTACACCTACAGCACACAGCTCTGCCTACAGCCTTCAGTTTAGAAGGCTTTTTGTTGAAAAGATAAGAATCAAATGGCTAAAACCAAATATAATGCATCCATTGTTATTCAGTGAATGAGGAATATATTTTCCAGATCTTGTGATTTAAGAAGACTTAGTGGTCTCATTGTTCAGTGTAACATTCCAGTTACTCACAGGGCAGTGGCCCTTGCTGTGAGTGGATTATCATTTGTATCACAATGTGAAAGATTTTTTAGTAAAGTGGTTTTTCTGTTTTCTGCTGGTATAGAGGTCATTTTAAAATTGATAACCTTTTTGTCATCAGTACAGGGGCATAATGTCATAACAATTAGAAATACTTTTTCATTCTCTTAAAAAACTTAGGAATTAATTAATTTAAAAGAAGCTGACTGAAGGCAAGAATAATGAAGTTAACATTTATTTGAGCTAAACATATTAAAAGCCTTTGACCAATAGGCAGTATGAATGTTGATCAGTAATGTGGAAGAAAACTAAAAAATGAAGGTTTTCCACAATAACAGCAAAGAGAAGCTGGATGTTTTGGCTATGAAAGAAGACTCTTGGATAGGAAAGATATTTGCTTAACTTCATCATGCTTGGTAAAAACTTTTGCAGAACAGCTAAATAGGTCTTACTTTTGTTCTTCTTCCAGTCTGGGGTTCATTTATGTAGAACACAGATGGAAAGCTTTGTTACTGTACACTAGTGCAGTAATCAACACTTTCCTCGTGTAAATTAAACCTCTGGCAGGTGTGGTTGGTGAGTTTAGTGCCCTCACCGGGCCAGGTTTTGTCCTCTACACCTTGATTCATGAAGGCATCACTGCTGTTTTTAGGTTGTTTCTTAGCTGCTGTGGAACTGCTTTTAGAAGGTAGTTTCCCAAAGTGCTAGCTTATTTATTTTTGTGAAAAATGTAGGCTTTGTTTTTATTTAACAAACAGTGGATTCTATTTCAGACAGCTCGTGTGTGTGTGTGTGTTTTACTGCCATTTTCTTTTTCATAGGCTGTCAGTGTCTTTTCTCCAGGGTAATTTGGCCATACTGGCTCTGTGTCCAGGTTGTCTGGCTTGTCTTCCAATTTTTCAAGTAGTTTTTAATGGTCTTTGTTTAATGGCTCTCAGTTGCCTTGAGTTAACAGATTTGAACATCAGCTAAATATTTGAGAAGAAAGCAGCTTGCCAAGAGGAAAAACAGTTTTTTACTGAGGAAACTGTAGGAGGTTCACTTAATATTTTAATTTTTTTACTAGCATATTGACTGAAGAACAGCCTGCCAGTAGCTTTGTGCTCTTGATTTGGCTTCAAGCCTCCCCAAAAAGCAGAGATTCTCTTAACTTCTTGGTTAGCTTGTGGCCTGGCTAACCATGGGTATGCATTAGGTGTATCCATGTGTATTTACTTTCAAGAAAACTGTGGGAAGGAGATTCCAAAGAAACAGATTGTGCAACCAGTAAAATGAAGACCTGTCTGAAATGATGTGGAGACTGATTTCCTCTATGACACAAGCCAAGGTTAGCAAAGTCTGCCTGCACACCCAGGTTAAGTGCAGCTCCTGCAGCACAGTCTGTTTAGCCAGGTCATTTCTCTGGCCTACTGTAAATATATGTTTTGACCTTTCTGCACACATTGGGCTTTTTTCTGTCTGTTTCTGGAAGCCCAAAGAGGGTGCCAAATGTTATGTTTCCAGAAATAACAGCCAAGAAGAGTTCCTGATGCCTTCATTCTGGAATAGTCTTGTGAACCACTGTTTTGCAGGGTGACAAGGGATCTGAAACAGCAGTTCATAATCACTGGCTGCAAGATGGTTAGACAGGGAATACCTGGATTCCTTGTGGAGTCTTCTTAAGCAAAGCTCTTTGTAATGGGATTGTTCACACTATTACAAGAAGGGTGTGTTTCTTTTGTTTGTGTGGTTTGTCAGGTGAAAAGAAGCTAATAATTTAAGCAGGGACTACTTTGTCAGATGCCACAGGAAGACACCCAGCAGCTTCAGATGGATTTGCTGGCTGGTTTTTACAGGACAGTAATCGTGTATTTCCTTTTTATTATTAAATGTACCAGCCCTGTTGAGTTTGGTAGCTGGGTTTGGTGTTGGTGGTGGGTGGTAGCAAGAGTGGTACAGTGCTGGAGCACTGGGAGCCAGAATTATGAATGTGTAAAAAAGCCTGGAGGACCAACAGCTCCAATAAAAAAAAAGAAAAAGCTCCAGAAGCAGATAGCATCCTAAAGACAAAATGTATATCTAAAGTAAAATGGTGTCTAGACTGTATTACAAAGCAATCATGTTAATACCAGAGGTAATTAGGCCTGGTTTTCAATAGGCTCTTCTCTCATCCTTGTTTTGGCATTTCCCTTAAGTAGCCAGACTTTAGGCATTCTTTGTCCTGTTGTTGACACACAACTATCCCAGTTAAACAGGCTGATGTGATCACCACCGCTGACAGGTTCAATGAGACCAGCAGTGCTGAGTTTATTTAGCCCTGCTGGAGCTGTTAGGGCTGTAATCCTAGATCCAGAAGGATAAACCACCAAGATCGCCTTGAGGGGCTTGAAGGCTTTAGGTCTGTCTCTTCTGCTGGACCTCTGGATCAGGCTAGAAAAATGTCAGAGATGCTACTGAAGAGGAATATTTAGTGCTAAAGGCTTAAGGGTTGTGTTAATCCTTTTCAGAAGGAGCTTTCACCTTTCTGCTGAGGGCCATGTTGCTCTTGTGGAGGTGTCTGTAAGTGTTCCACATGCTTTGTAAACATCCCAGCTCCCTAAAGCCCACGAGGGAAGCACAGGCATTCCAGGATGACTGCGTGGAGGCGGCAGGAGAATACCACAGAGTAAGGCAGGCAGAGAGGGATGCCTGGGGGCTGTGATCTACCTAAGCATTTACTGGTTGTGTGTTATCACTGGAAATGAGCACAGCTGCCTAATCTGTTTGACCTGCTTTTTATTCTGTTTTTACCTGATGTGTCTGTAGGACAATGAATGCCCTGAGTTTGGAATGCTTGTGATGGGGGGTGGCACAGTTTGGGGGGTGGGTTTAGGGAGGAAACCTTCCAGTTTGGGATCTGGGCTGGAATACTGCGGTAGCAGTTTTGCATGATAATAGTTGTGCATGTGTGTATCTTATTTCCAAATCTTGACGCCTTGCAGATGGCAGGGCTTTGGACTGAAGGATCTCCACCTGACTGCTGTCATATTTGTGTGGTTTTCATTTTGTTTCTAAAGATGGTGGCTTCATTGGGAATGTTAGAGGAGCCTCTGAAAGTAATGAGGGCTGTTAAATATGCCCAGGCAAATATGAACATGCTGGGGCCAGTATTTACCAAGCAGATTTTGCATGCTTGAATGGTATAAATTAATGGCACGGCACAGAGTGTACATCTGCAAATATATAGCGTTCATCTCATACAGTAATAATAAATGTTACCATTCTCTGCAGTCTGTGCATCAGTGGAGGTAAATTGAACTCCATATGTAAGTCAAAATGTGTATTTGTGACTTTAAAAAAATGTCTTTGGAAAACATGATGTACTTCCTGCTCAACCATGTTGCCACCTTTAAAAATAAATATTTGAATTGGTTTTGATGAAAACCTCAGTTTATTGTGTGGCACTTTATGAAAGAAATGTGTGGACTTAATCTAGAACACACACAAAAATGCAATCACTATGAGTAGAGGTTTTTTATTGCTTTCAAAATCTGGCTGGAGAGAGATGGTGATAAATAGGAGAGACTTTATTATGAGTGTTTGTGCTTTACCTCCCCTGGTACATTTGTCATCTCTTGAGCTGGAGACTGCCTCATGAGCTCCAGTCAGGACAGCAGACTTAAAAAGAGCTTACAGACGGCCTTTTTCCAGTCTTAAATGAAAAACAAAACCAAAAGCCTCCTACTGAATTAAAATTAAGCATACTCCATCTCATATTCTGTCTGAGCCCTCGGGCAGATACTTTTATTTTGCTACTTGTCTAGTCTTGTAGATACTTAGTTTCAGAATTTATCTGCAGCCATTATAGTCTGGCATCATTATTTGTGGAATTCTTCTAGGTGCAACTTCCAATTTTCTGGATCAAGCTTTATTGCTGGATTTATGAAATTCAGCCTTCTTACATATCAGATATTTTTAGAAAAAAAAATCTACAGGCTTCAAATATTTCTCAACTTTGATTTAATAAATACGTGTGTGAACAATGGGGAGATTTTTTTTATTTTTTTTTTTTTTTAAATCTTGTCTAGCAATCCGCTTAGAATTGAGGAATGGTGTTCCTTAGCATTTTCCCATAAAGCAGCATTGTACTAGAAAGTCTTTTCTCCTAGTTTTTCTGGGCTTTTTAATCTGAAAATAAAAATTCCGGTATTGCAGTTTCTGCTCAAGAAACAAAGAGTGAGCATTGTTTGTAAGGTACAATACAGAGGAAACGTGACTGTGCCAAAGCAGTATTACTGTGTTACCTCAGGTCTCAGGAGGAAGGTGAAACAATATCCTGAAGTGCATCCATTCTAATTGCCACACTTAGTGCTGACAGCTCAGTAGCTAATGAAAAAACCCTGTGAACCAAGAAGTGGGGTGTTACCCCATGAAAACCCCACTGAAAACCCACGAGCAAGAGGAGAGCACTGCAGGTGCTGTCACGAGAGGAGGTGCTGTAGCTTCCAGGGCTTTTGTGCCCTGTTGCTGGGTTTCCCTGCAAGCTCTTGTGTTGTTCCTTTCAGAAGCAACAGTCCATGCAGGATCTCTATCACAGTGTGCCCCTCCTGGCTCCTCCCCAAATCCAGAAATCCCTGGGGGAATCCTACTTCCTGGGGGCACCTTCAGAGACCACTCCTCATCCCTCTTCTCTGGAACACATGAAAGGGGCATCTTCCTCCAGCCACGTTAGGATTTAGGGAATCTTTGTATGCTGTCCAAGCCCTCTGTCCTAAAGCAAAGGGGCCTGTGGGTCAGGAGGAGAAGGGAAAGTGTTCTGGGAGGTTATCACTGAGAAGTGAAGTTTTCCAGCTGCACACGTGAGCTGCCTTCCGCTGGTCCAGAACACCCTGCTGAAACGGGGACTTGCAGGAGATCCTCGTTGGTTCATGATGTGTTTGAGTGCTGGGGAAGAAAGTGTTGGCAATGCATGTTATATAAATACTGCAAAATGAGGATGGGTCAATAAAATCCCTGCAAATTCTGCAGAGGAGCATGTGGTCAGCAGGTTTGTTCTCCATCGTGGTATCTCTCAGTAGTAAACCTCCAGTCAAGAAATGGAGGTTGTTGCTGTGTGGAAACAGGAAAATTGCTAAAGTGTCTGCTTAACAGAGCAGATGTTTTCTAATACTGATATTTTTTCCTTTCTTCATCTAAAATGCTGCATATTTATTTAGCACAACAAAAAAATTGAACTCCTATGGCTTGATACTGTAGTTGGATTCTGCATTACAGAACTTAATTGTCATGGAGGGGTGGAAGTGGGAATGTAATAGATATTTCTGGAAAGTTTTAGTTAATGCATGCATCATGTGTGTGACGGAAGCATTGCCTTTAAAACAAGAAGTCAGTCTTACTATGCTGTTCAGTCCTTTGGTTGGAGAATATTTAAACTGGCCTTTATGGAAGTAGCCTGACAGCATAAATTTCTTCTTTGAAAATTAGTGGAAATTTACCTCCCTTGGCTTTTCTAAAAATTCCAGATTTTAGAATTTTAAAAAGAATAAAACCTTTCTATCATATAAAGCCTGGAGAACAGGTGAGAAGATGGGGCAAAAAAGGGAATGTTTGGGGGCAGAGTCTGCAAGTGTGGGTAAACATTACACTTTGATTTGTTTCCACAGGACTGTGGCATTCCAGAGGTGGAGTTCTGCCTGGCAGCTGGTAGTACAGAGGGACTTCCCATCTGCATACAGGGTGCAGTTGCCAATTTAGAAGAGCTGGATGTTGAGAAAAACCCTTATATAAGAGTCAGATCAGGAGTGTGAGTACTGAACCTTTTTAACAGCATTTTGCCAGCAGGTACAAGAGTAATATCAGGGGATGAAAATCAGTCAGCAACATGACCAGTATTTGGGATGTTTTGCCAGAAATTAGTAAAGATACATTTAATATTCCCAGCCCTACATGTCAGCATTGTGCTCTGTGGGCTCCTAGTTTCAAGGCATTTTTTCCTAGTTGCTGGCAGAAGTCTTCAGTAATTCCATATTTGAGTAGCTTTATAAATAGAGGAAGCAACTCAGCTATAATTAGCTTTTATTTCGTTGGAGAATCCCAAGTCACCCACCCTGTTACAGCCATAACACTGTGGCTGAACACCAGAAAATGGGTGTTGCATCACCCAAGCATTTCTCAAGCTACAGGCAACCCCTGACATTCTGGAGGGAGGTGATGCAGTGTGACACAGGCCCCTGGGCAGCCCAGAACTTCCTGTGTTGAGCAGAATGGGCTGTTGTTCCCTGGGCCAAAACATCACAGTTCCTGAAGCGTGGGAGTTGTGTGGCTCTTCCCACAGATAATTGCAAAATGACAATAGCTCTGCTATTACAAGAGTCTTGCCTTTCCACGTGAGCCAAGCCTTCCTTCCCACAGTCTCACAATATGTCTGTGAAGCTTGGGCTGGTGAAGGAGTTAAAAACAGAGTCTTGTCTTAGTTTTGACAAAACTTGGTTGTTTTAAGAAAATAACTTTCCATATGGCTCTATGCCTCTTCCTCCATTCCTTGTGTGGTCACCTAAACCTGTGTCCAGCTTCTACATTCAAGTTTCTTTTTGATTTACAACAGTCTGAAGGACTCCCAGCATTTTTAGTCCTCATGTCAAAATTATGATAGCTTTCCAAAGGATTGTTGTAAATAATGATACTTTAATAACTTCCACTGGAAAAAAGTGACATGGGACTGATGTAAGAAGCCTTTTAATTCATAAGGTGATATCTTAGATAAAACTCAGTGCAAACGTCTCATCCTCAGTAGTGGCTTTTTTTTTTTTATACTCATAGAGTAGCAAGCTGGCTTTTTTAACTGAGTGAACAAATTGGTAATTTTCTTCCCTTTCATTTATATTTAGCTTGGACTAAGGAAAAGTATCTGAGATCTTCCTAGCAGTGATGTTGCCAGCATATTTAAATACAGCTTTGTTTTGATGTGCTGTCTCAAACGTTATCTAGCTCTTATGAGTACAAAAAGGAAAATAATTGTAATAAGATCTTTGTATTTGGAATTTAATTGGTGAACTGATTGAGTCATTTGTCCTTACTGTTGTAGATGGCTTGCTTATTCAGACTTGAATTACAAGGGAGAGATGACAGTTTTGGAAGAATGTGATTCACCACCTGAAATTCCTTCAGCAGATGTAAAATCTCTACGTCCCTTAAGAATGGTGAGGACTTCACAATTTCCTAATAAGTTGTGTGCCTTCCTTTTTCTAATTGTTGCTTCCCCAGATGTTTTGACCTAAATACAGCTTGGGCTCTGATGTTCATTCTGGGTTAATCCTCCGTGGTGTGCTTGCTTTAGTCACCATGACTTGTCAAGCTTCTGCACCCCCCAGCATCTTCCTGGGAAACTGCTGTTGTTGGGAGGAGGTCAAATAAGACAGAAAGGCTCTTCCTTTTATTGCATCCAATGCAAATTAATTAGCCAAAAAGCCCTTTTGAAGGTTATGATTTTCTTTTTTCAGTTAGGGTCTACTGAGGATGGAAGACCACATAAGGAGTTTATTACCAGTAGTGTTTCTCTGCACTCAAATCTGGGGAGGTGCAGCTGGTTTTTGTGTTGACAGACAGCACCTGGATCTGCATGTGAGAGAGATGGGAAGGGGTATAACACAAATTTTACTGTGTGCATAGCAAGCCCACGGAAAGTTTAAAAGCCATAAAGGAGTAAGACCTAATAGCTGTCTCTTTAGTCACTCAAGTGAGGTCAGTCTCTTATTCCCTCACAGAGCATCATTCACTCACATTTCCAGAGAAGATGCATTTGTTGTATTTGCTCTTTGACCATAAACATGAATATGTCAGACTCTATTTTCTCTCGTTCCTGCTGTTTTCTCTTTCTTCTAGCATTGCACCATTTGTGCTTTAGAAATTTGAAATGCATACAACAAAGCCTTAAAAGTTAATTTTAAAAACTGGTCAGTATCAATTAGTTTAAAAACATTTACTTTAGAATTCTAGGCATTGAAGGGATGTTTTGAAATTGCTTGCAGTCTAAGAGGTTTGTCAGTGCACTGATTTGTTTGTAGGTCAGGTTTATAGTGTGCCTGGCCTTTTGAAATCTATGGCCAGCACTGAAAATGGTGAATAAAATTGCAAAGACTTCATGCTCTGATAGTACTGTAAAACACATGCCAGAGGGGAGCTTCAGGTTTAATATAAATATCTGTTTTTCCCCCCATTTGTCTTTAGGGTGGACTAAAGGTGCAAATGCCAATGAATGTCAAGGTAAGCACAGAGAGCATAGAGAATAAAATATAAGCACATTGGGAATATGAAATCTTTATGCAAGCTACTTTCCTTTTGTTTGGTGTGTGATCTTTGATAACTATTCAATGCTTGCTGCTGAAGAAAAATTCCCTGATGCTGTCAAGCTCACTTAGTGTTTGATGAGGTGTAAAAGTACCAGTAGTTTGTTTTTCCACTTACTAGGAAAGTGTGGATTTGCTATAAAATGAGTTTTTCTGACTTGACACGTTAGTCACTGTAATGATAAAGGGATTTGGGTAGATTTTCCCATTTAACTTACTGAGTTTTAAAAGAAAAGGAGAGGGAAGGAAGAGGAAGGAATAGAAGCCTTCCATCCTAGCCCCTATTCCAGTACAAGAGTTGTGAGTGAGACCATGATCCTTCTGTGATCCGAGGAGCTGAAAGCTGATCCAGAGCTATTGCTCCTTTTTCCTCCTTTTTCTACAAAAACACTAATGCTTTAGGTAACTTTTAATTATACAAATACATGCATGACTTGGGTATTTTTCTACTAAATGCTGCAAGAGATGCAAATATTGTTAATAGCTGATGTGTGTGATTCAGCAGAACTTGAAGGGGCTGTTAACTGCAGTCATGGCAATAACTTCAGCAAAGTACAGGGAGAGGCTTCTTGTCTACTTTTGAAGGATTAAGCTCAACATCATGTTTTCTAGATAATAATATATGAGAAAACCCACTTTGGAGGATGGTCTAAAGAGTTTTCAGAAAACATCACTTCTGTCCCAGCACTGTTTGGTAGTGACGAGGAGTTTCAGGAAATTGGATCACTACGTGTAATTGGTGGAGTGTGAGTATATTTCGCTTTTATATTTATTTATTTTAAAACAGAGAAGCATAACTAAATGCTTAGGAGTGCTAAAAGGGGTGATTGGAATCTTCCACAGGTGAAATGTTTTGAGAAGGGAGTGTATATTTCTTTTATTATCAGCTGTTCAATTATCATCCTCCCAAGCTAAATGTGTGAAAGGTGTGAAGTCAGTGTTTGCCATTTGGATGCTAATAAATTAAGCCACTTTGTTCACACAGAGCTTTAATTTGTATTGAATTATACTTCTGATAGTTTCTACTTAATTTGCTGAAATGACCTTGGGTAGGTGTGGTCAGTCTTCAGTTTGACATTTTAATACCTGTGAAACCTACAAACTGTTTTATTGTCTTAATGGTTTTCCTCTGCCAGCTGTTGCATGTTATCTGGCATTGGGAATGCGCTGTTATTTTCATTAATTGAAGCACTGGATGGATTCTTTGTTGTCCTGCCCTCCCTGTGTCACACACACACACACAGAGGACTGTGTCACCTGTGTCACAGGTGGATGCTCTGAGGTAAACTCAGCACCAGCCACCCTCATGTTGTTCTTTCCCAACAGGACAGGACTGTCTGAGAGCAGGCAGGATGGTTGCTTCTGCCAAGGACTTCAGTAATAAAACAGTTTTCAGAAAATCTAGCTTTTGTTTCATAAGGGATTTTCCACTTTAGCATAAAGATGGAATAACATACATCCTTTCAGGCTGCTATCAGAATTTTATGAGCACTAAATTCAAAACAAACTTAATTGTTAATACTCAGATAATCTGTTCTTAAGTGCATTGTGTGTTCGCTGTCTGGGAAGCCTCAGATTATTAAAAATCATTGTTCTGTCTGTTGTGGCAGCTTTTATTTTTAGTGCTGTGGTAACATAAACAGCTGAATTAATGTAAACCAAATGGTACTAAAAGTAAAGCTATCCCTGCCTGCCAAATTTCACTGCCAACAGAATTTGTACAGCAATTCTAATATTTACAAGGGGGCTTTAATGAAAGAATTGCTGTCAAGAAAAAAAGGTGGGAGAAGCACTTTTCTAAATTGACGTCCATTAGAGATTTGAAGTTGATATGGAAACACCTTCTTTTAACTGAGCCTTATCTATTTATTCAAAATATTTTGAAAATTTCTATTTGTTTACTGCTAAAACATATTTCATATACAATATGGTTTATATCTTCAGTTTGCTTGTCTTTTTATATGTATACAGTTTTAGATTAAAGCAAAAAAAAATACAAGCAGGCCAAATCTTGTTCTGCTGAAATTTGTTAATTTTGTCACCAGCTCCAGCAAGGGTAGGGTCTCATCATTTATTAGCACACTGAAGAGATCCACTGCTAGTGTTTTTATCACTGAAAGTTTTGGCATCTAGCTGCATCCTGGGCTCTGTGGTACCAAACATTGCTGTTGGGAATGTGGCTGGCTGAGAGGAGGTACACTGAGAAGCATTACATAAATCAACTATTGTTGGATAAAGAATCACATGGCAGGATTTTGATCCACAAAGAACACTTGATGGGTGCCTGTTGTGATTCCAGACAAGCATTGCTTTGTTCATTGGCTGGGTTTGTGATACTCATTTTAGTGATTTTGGGGGGTTCTCTTCTCCCTTTATTTGTTAGAGAAAATCATGTGTGCAGTTGTTTTGCCTTTACTGACTTCTCTTTTTTGTTTTTTTCTTGTTGTGGGGCTGCCACAGTTGGGTTGCCTATGATAAGGAACGCTACAAAGGCCGTCAGTTCTTGCTGGAGGAGGGAGATTATGAGGACAGATGCTCCTGGGGGGGAAGTGACAGTGCCCTGCTCTCCTTCCGCTTCCTTCAGGCTGTAAGTACTCACATGGATTTCTTACAAATTATGCACAGCTCTGTCCATAAAGAGCAAGATTATTCCTTGTGCAGCTGCCTTGGGTTGGGGCATTCCATCTTTTGCCCATGTTCATCCTCATTCTTTGCCTGCTGGCTGAAATCTAGACTGCACTAAGGAAGAAGCAGGTTCCAAATAGTCTTTGTGAAGTTCATACAAAAACTGTATCATGCAGAATTCCTTGTCTACCTGCCAGGTTTTCCAAGTACCTCAGTCCTGCACCTCAGGCTATTTGAATCTCTCAAATGGAATTTTCTTAAAAGCATAACGTGCCTGAGTGTACAGAGTAGTTCTTGATTAAAACAAAAATAGCTTTTCAGTGCAGCAGCTGTTGCAAGCCTTAAAACAGCATTACCCTCTGTCTGTGATTTTTCTGCCAGAAAAATTTGGCAGCAGACATAATCATGGTAAAAAAAAATCCCTCCTGCTAAAATGTGTTTAGTGGAGGCAGGGATGAAATAATAATAAAAACTATTTGTAAGAGTTCACTATTGGAAGTAAAGTTAGACTTTTTAGCAATAGGGAAACATGAGGTTAGAACTTCTTTATCATTTCCTTTGTTTTGGGTTGGGTTTTTTGTTTGTTTGTGTAAGTGTTTGAAGGGTTTTTTATTATAATGGCAGCTCTGTGAATATTAAATACAGCTGCAAAGAGTAAGTTCTTCTGAGACTAAGATTGTTCACTCTGATATTACCCAGTTTTGTAAACTCAGATTACTCATCTCCTCATCTGAGGAGATGTGATATTCCTGAGCCAGGAATTTTGTGGAAATTGAAGATGGGGATTTAAAGCAAACTCACTGTCTCAACAGTCTTTTCTTTTTTTAATAAAAAGTTAATGTGAGCCCCTGAAGGCCATACTTAAATTCACAATTTGCAAGTTTGTTTTTCATGACAGGCATCTAGCAAAAGCTGTATTTATAATCAGAGTCTATCAAAATGAAGATGGGAGAATGAATTGAATTCAAGAAAAATATCCTTCTCCAAATAATTTATTTTTAGGTTTCTGAGAAAAAAGTAGGTAGGAAATTTCTTCAGATTTCTCATTTTGAATGTGCAGAATCCTATTCAATTACTGAATAATCTTAGTTCTCCTCTCTTTTCCAGCTGTATATAGAGTACTTGAGCAACTTAAATTGATCTTTTTTGATTTTTCTCTTGGCAAAGGACATAAATACAAGTTAAAATCCTGCATGTGGGTAGCAAGAATGACCTTCCATGTCATGTATTTAATTTCATTTGTACCTAAAACAGTAAGAAGGCTCAAGTTATTAACATTTTAAAAACATGTATCATTCACAGTCATATATCAACATATATCATTCCACTTGGCTTATCAATATGTATAAATGTTTACCTATTGATAACAGAAGTGAAAAGGAATAATTCCCCTCAGTTTGTTGCAAAACTGAAGGCAACCAGCTGCTTGCCAATGGAATGAGTAATGGCCCTGGTATTGTGTTGTTTGGCTTGACCAGCAGATTGCCTCCCTCTGGGCAATGTGCAGCACACAGGGCAGTGCCCAGGCTGGCCATATGCTCCCTTTGTGACTTTGTATACCATACTTAAGGTCAGGATTTTAAAAATGTTTTAGTACCAAATGTTCAGTTTCAAGGGGACCCGGGCAAAAATCCAAACTCTGTGTGCTTGAGGCCCCTGACTGCACAGCAAATGTCCTGGCTCTTCTCCCTGAGCTCAGGAATTCTGTCAGGGGAAGGTAAAAGTTGCAATGGTCTCAGAATCCACAGGGATATTGTTATCCCCCTCCCCAGGCACTGGTGAAAATGTGCTCAATGTGGGCACACTGCAAGGGCTGCTTTTGGCTGCCTTGAATATTGCTGCAGTGAACAGTCACAAGGGCTGATGGGGGCTCAGGGGGTGTTTGGGAAGCAGAGATAAAAAGATCTTGTGGGATGGTTCTTCTCCAGCTGCTGCCAGCTCCCTGTCAGCATCTGTGTTGAACACACCTGAGTCAAGTGCAGAGCCCATTCCTGGGGGCAGGCAGCAGTCTGGACTGGGAGCTGCTTTTGGGGACACTGACATTTGCTTCTGCTCTGCAAATGCATTTCAAGCTGGGGTTTGTCCATGGCTCAGTGAAAGAGCAAAGTTTCTGAGTGTGTTGCCTTCAGAGCTTTCCCACTAATGTTTTCAAGTCTAGAATGATCTGCTGTGGTCTGAAAGTCTTTTCTCAAGAAGTATTTTTCCTGTTGCTTGTTTTAAGAGAAGTTGTAGTGGAAGTTCAGGGAGAAAAGAATGATGGCTGAATTTGAAATATGTTTTAAATTTAATTACCACTGTGAATATATTTAAGTATTATAAACTTAGCTAAGGAAATTATGTGTAGATTTGATCTAAATGACTTTTTGGGTACTCTTTTGCTTTAGAACTGTTAAGAGTAGCTGGTTTTCATTTGCACTAATACTGCACTAGTTTGGTTGTTCTTTCCTTCTTTTTTTTTTTTTTTTTTCCTGAAAAGTTCTCTGAATCTGCAGTTGTTCATTATGATTTTTCCAGACCTGGCACTTTAATTTCTAGTGTATACCTGAAATAGTTGCAATAGTTCAATTAAATGGAGGAAGGAAGTGGTCAGCACAGTAAGAGAACCAGTTTTACTCCAGAATTTGTTCCATCATCTTTTACTGTCCTGTAAACAGTGCAGAGAAGCTGAGCCACGTTCAGTTCTAAAACTGGTTTTCATTATTCATTGTGATTGTGTCCTGTAGAAAGACGTGGTGTCCTCCAAAGAGCCTGTTTGATCAGGTTCACCTGGCCAAATTAATCTGGCTGCATGCTTGCTTTGGCCTTAATTTCTTGGTGTTTTTCTGATAAATCTTTTATAAATCTTTGTTTTCCCAGTGTTTAATGTAATAATACTCAGGGTGGAGTCCTCATATGTTTGTGAGTCTCTGACAACCACATTATTGGCTTGACAGCAATTGTTTCTTGTTTGCAGGACTTACTGAGTTTCAATTTATAACACTGCTGAATGATTGGGAAACACTGAAACTGAGTTCCTGCTTTCTGTTAAAAGTCAGAGGAGTAAAGTGAATGGATTGTTGTTTTCTGTTTTCCCAAGCAGCGACTGAACCGTGTGCTTAAAATTGCTAAGTGGTTAAAAAGCTGAAGATTTGAAGCCCAAATTCAAATAATCTGAAGCTGTGCAAGTAAGCTGGCCAAGAAACTAAGCTGGCTGAAAGCACAAAGTAGTGTCACACAGCTATGTAAGAGAGAATGTGACAGTGTTAAGCAGGATTTATTTATAGCTGTAGTGGATGTATCCAAATAGTACAAACCCCTTGTGCTGGAAAGGTGATCTTGCCCAGGCTTTTCCCCTCCGTAATTATTGCCATGTTGCTGGAAAGGGATGAGGAAGGAGAAGTTCAGTAAAAAACTATAGTCATGGTCATGCTTGGAGTAGTTATTTGTGAGGCTTTTGGAAGATCAGTGCTAAACTCTTTTCTTCTTAACTCTTCCCACACAGCATCTTTGCACTCAAAGTGGAGAGGATGGTGCTCAAGGGCAGCAGGCTCTTCCCCTCTGCAGTGCAAACCCCTGAAGGCCATATCAGATTGCCAGGCTTGGAGTTATTCCAGAAATTCAATGCCAAAATATCCCATAAAGATCCACACCAGGGAGCCAAGCCCCTTCAAGCTCTATAAAATGCTGTATTTCTGGCTAGAACTCTCTCCCAAAATGTTTTGTCTTGTGAAGAGTCATGGAGCTGTGACTGTCCTCTAACTCCTGTGCTGCCTCTTAGGATTTCATAGAGTCTGCAGTGGCACTTTTCCAGTCTGAGGATGAAGATGGAAAAGCATTTGACATCATCAATGAAGAAATCCCTGATTTGGAGCAGGTTGGATTTGGCCCCGAGACGAGGTCGATTCTTGTGAAAAGTGGAGTGTAAGTCTGCTCAAATAGATGGAACTGTTAAACATTTCTGTGCACCTTTGGGTGCATCTTTTGACAGAATATATTCCACGTGATACACCTGGTAAATATTTGGAGGAGAAAAGTGTTTCTTTACATTTCCTTGGGGAGTGGAAGGGAAATAATAATTCTAGTTTTCTGTAGCTGTCATGCCTACACTTTGATTTGGATTGAAGTGTTCCTGTTCATAGGAAAAGCTTGTGATGTCCCCGCAGAAGAGTCACATAGTTCCATTGCAGTAATACTGAAAAGATATTTTAGATATATTAAGAGCTGGTATAATTTTAGGGACAAGTAGAGCCTGTCCAGAAAGGATGAGATGTGCTGTATTTGTAATAAAGTCAGATGGCTGGCACTGAAAATTAAAATAATTTTTATAGAACTATAAAAACTAAAACATAAAAGACATTAAGGGAAAAGACCATTGTGAAATCATGTGGGTTTCAGACATTTAGTAATAATTTTTAAAATGCAGTATTAATATTGTCATCACTACCCTAATGGTGATGGGGATCAGGAACTGTGAAGTGAGGGACCTGAACTGCTTATGTAGGGATTGGGGATTGGTGTCTCATGAGGATTAGGTGCAAGAATGAAAGCCTGAGACTCAGTTTGGAGAGGAGGGATACAAATGAGAGCTGCAAAATCCTGAAGGTGGTAAGACAAGATTAATGCAGTTCACAGAATCTTGCATGACAGCAGTTGGGGGAAATGCTTTACAGAACTGGAGATTGCTTTAAAGCAGATTTTTATATGGGAAGGAAAAAAGCTTTTCCTACACCAGAGGCAGTGAGTTTCTGGAACTTGCTGCTGAAGGCACTGTGGTAGAGAGAGCACCAGGAGGTTAAAAAAAACCACATTAGATAATTAATAGCAAACAGATTCATCAGTGTGTGATAGAAGTAAAATGAGTAAAGACATGTCCTGTTATATCCCTAATAAAACAGTCCCAGTGCTGGGTGAGTAAGAGGAATGCGCCACCAAAAGTGGGTGATTTAGGGGTGTCTTTCTAACCAGCCCCCATCTGCTTCTGCCAGGACCCTCTAGTTGGAGGCTTCTTTCTTCTTAAATTGCAGGAGAGAAAGCAGGCTGGGAGAAGCTTGAACTGCCAGCTATTCTAGGCTTTTGCTTAATCTCATCAAGCCTTCCTCAGTTACTTCTCTTTCTTCTTGCACCATATTTTCTAAATCCAACTGGAAAAGCTGCAAGAAAGCCCTGTCTGGGGGATGCCAAACAGGCAAAGATTCAATTAAGAGACATTCAAAAAGTTATCAGTTAAGTGTCTTTCCTCTGAATTTCTGAGCAGGGCATCATCTCACAATTAATTTGGTGGGAAGGCAGACACCTAAAATCTTTTGTTTGTCGAAGTATGGACAAGCAGAAAATCAAGTGTGTGACAATTTTGTGCCTCTCACCAGGTTTAATGTTGCACTGTCTGCCAGGTGGACATTCTGTTGTGCTTGACTTGCTGTTATTGTCATCAAACTACTCAGAAAAATGCAATGTTTTCAGTTTAATTTTTGTGTCGTTCTCCAGGTGGGTGGCATATCAGCAGAAATATTTCTGTGGAGAACAGTACGTACTGGAGAAAGGAAAATACAAATGTTTCCTTGACTGGGGAGGATCTAGTAAAACCATCATGTCAATTCGACCTGTTAAGTTGGTGAGTTACCAGAATTTAAGGGAAAACCTTAAAAGAAATGAGACCTTTGGAGTTCAGAGTTTACCATAATAATGAAACAGGAGAGCCCACATTGTAACAACTTGTGTATCTGCTTGGAAACAATTTAAAGACCCTCATGGAAGGTATAATGAGTCTGTTCAGGATGGAGACTTAAATGGGCACTGCAGATCTTTCTTGTCTCTTGAGGAAATTGTCAGGGAAACTTCATAAGAAGAATTTTCCTTTGGCAGACTGCATACATGGAGAAAATATCCTGGCCTGGAAGGATTAATTTGCCTTAAAACATCGTAATTGATAATGTATTTAAAAATACTTGAGAATTTATCTAGCCTGTGCTGTTACATAATGGAATTCTTTTAGGTTTTTTCCTTACTTTTATGCTAAAATATTTGTACTAGATACAGTGAATAAAGACAGGAAATATTTTTAATCCATTATTTAATCCAAGGTAGTGCCAATTCACCCAAGCAGATTAGTGCCAGAACTGTCAAAACCCTAATGCAAAACAAAGACAATCTACAGCCATAAGTATTAAAAGATAATAAGTAATAAATTATTAATAAGTAATAAATTATAGGAATGCAAAAGGAATACTTAACCTTATTTTGAAGACTACATGTTGGGAGAGGTGTCTTCTGTTGGATTCAGTTCTGTCTTTTTTTTCAAGAAACAGCCTCAAAAGTAAATGCAGAGACATTTACATGGACTCTAATGCACATTATGGGAACTAATTAATGCTGATGCAAGTTCTCTGTGTGAAAGGCATTGAACAATCAGGCAGGTAATTGTGAGCTTACAGGCAGCTCATGGCAGAAATTGGGAAAGAGAATTGTGCCAGGAGCCTGGGAAGTTTTTTTCCTCTGCTCCTGAGTTCATACTTTACAAATTTCAGGCAACTTGGCATGTCTCCTAGGAAATTAATTGTAATTAATGTTGAGGTTTTCTGATGTGTGTATATGTATTTATTGTTGCAGGAGCCCCTTGGGACGAATGAGCCTCCACATTTGGTAAGTTGGCATTACATAACAGTCTCTAGTACTAAACTACACTCAATAATTAATGCTGAATGCCTTGCTTCAGGTGATATCTCAGTAATTTCAGGTGATACTTCAATATTGTCACCTTGCTGCAGCAGATCAGTGATGGAGGAAACTGGCAGATATATAGATAAAAGTAAAGTCTGCCAAGTGTTCTGCTCTTTGCTTTATTCTGGATCATACCCTTTAGTATTCTATCCCCAAAAATGCAAGCAGTCCAGTAGGCTTTGAGTGACATTGGAGCTCTGTAGCTATTGATTTTCCTTTTCTTTCCCTCTTGTTTCTGGAAACTCACCATCCCATCCATTCATCCTTCTCTTTATGGCAGATTTTCTTTCCATTATTTTGCGTTGCAGCCTGTTTCTCACTCCTTTTTTTATGTGTGAGATGAAGATGAAAATATAAACTGCAGCAAAAGGAACTGCACATTTCAAACCTGCAAATGCTTCAACACCTGGAAGTTGGGTTTTTTATTTTACATGCTGGTATTTCTGCTTTCCAAAGTCTTCCAAGCAGATAGAGCTGCTCCTTAAGGTTCCCTTTTTGTTACAGTAACATTAGAGCTTAACTGGACACATCCTGACCTTGATAAATCTGTGATAAATCTATGGTACATCCTGAAAGTTTCCCTGAAAGATCTGTCCTACTTGGTGATAACTTACTAAGAGAAAGCAGTCCCTATAATTCACTCCAAGTCTCAAAAATTACTTAGTTTAGGGTCTTACACTCTGGTCCTTATCTTACAAGGTTATATTCCATTAATGGACCTTTGAGTTATCTTTCTGAAACACAAACCTACTCTGTGTTCATCACCATGTGTGCTCTGTGTTCCCTGTGATGTTCTGTCCCAGCAGGGCTCTTCCCTTGTCCAGCATGAGTTTTTTGATTGATCTCTTTCTGTCCTGCTAGCATGGGTGATGATCTGAGTGATTTTACTGCTCTCCATGGCATGCTTTTAATTAAGCAAATTTGGGAAAAATTATTTTGAGAAACATGACTTATTCTCAGACAAAAGATATTTTAGAGCTCTGTGGTTCTGTTTCAGCACACTTAAGTATTTTGTCATCTGGACACAATTTCTCTCTTGCTTGCTTGGATGGGAAATGTTGTGCATTGTGTTACTTAGCAGGTGGACCACACCCTCCTTTTACTCCAATTCTACCATTTTATGATTAACCCAAGACTACAGGAAATGTTTCCTGTCTGAAGACATAATTGGTGTATTATTTTAGCCTTAAACACTGACTTCCTGCCCGGCCTATTCACATGGCAGTTTGCAGCCAAATCCAAAGACTTGCAAGTATGTTCATCAGAGGGCCTTGCTAAATGATACCAGATAAAATAACTGACTCAGATAAAACTGGTGGGGTCTAAACTCATCTGAACTTTTTATTTTTTTTAGGATCTCCCAAAATCTGTTCTTTGAGTGTATTATTCCAGTGTTGCAGACCTTTAAGATCAGTTCAAACCTTTGAAGTTTCAATAAGTTGTGCTTTACAGGCTTTTTTATTTCCATAAACTTGACATAAACCTCTGTTTGTGTATGTGCACAGACACCTTTAAATATTGACATGTACTGGATTGTATTATGTCTCTTATGGTCTTTAATAACAGTCATTTAACACCATTTTTAAAAAAAAATTAGTATCCTGACTTACCACAATCCTGGTTTTCATAGGAGTCTGCCTTGGGTCTAGGGAGGAAATAACATATTTCATATCACTACAGTTCTTGGAGGAGGGGAAATATTTTGAGTAATTTTTAATAGGAACATATTTAATCACTTAGGATAAGCAGAAGACAGGCCTTTAGGTAAATACCAAGAATTTCACATTCAGAGTAAAATAAAAGTTTTCTTCATGAAAACCAGTCTCTTAGTTTGGAACTTCTTAAGGATGGTGCAAATGAGCTGGCAAATCCTTAAACATCCTGATGTTTGACCCTTGAGTAAGTCAAATATTGGGTATTTTCAATGATTATACATTCTCCCACCTTTAATAAGCATATGTCTGAACTAAGGGAGCTGTTTGCACTGTCTGTAAGAGTGTGCCTTTTTTTAATTTGTGTTCTTACCAGAAATTGAAAAGCAGCAAAATTTTCTGACATTTCTGAATGACTCCCCTGACCTTTTCTGCCTGCCAAGCTTGCTAATAAACCAGCTACACAGAGTGTAAGAAATCACCAACTCTGCAAAGCTGTTCATTTCATTTATTAAAATAAAGCTTTGCTCAGCAAGAACAAAGCCTCTTTCAACAGCAGGTGACTTGTAGAGACAATGTAGGAAACAGATAATTGCTGTGCAACCCTGCATTTCTACTTTAATATTCTGTCCTTTGGCTTTTTGGGAAGCGAAACCTCACACATTCATGTCAGACCCTGACAAAGTGGAGGTGGCTGCAGTTGGAGACTAATTGCAGTGTTTGCACTGAGGAATCACTGCTCCACCCCAGCTTCTGTCAAATTAAGACCCTCATTCATTACCAGATAAATTCTGTGTTAAAATGAGTTCGTGAATCTTTTTTAAAAGCCTTGCGTAGCACGTGGCCTATGAAAGAAAGGCAGTGTGTATGTATATATATTCCCTTTTGTAAAGAGCTTGGAGATGAGTGGGTAGAAAATACAGTGTCATTACAGCTTAAATAGGTGCTTTGTGACATAGCAGTGCAGTTGTATTTACAGAAAAGTCAGTTACACTTTATTCATTGTATTGTAGCTGATCCTTGCTCTCCAATTAGTGCTCATAGCCTGCAAGGCCAGCTTAAGCCTTTCTTGTTCTTTCTAACGGGAAACATTCATTTCTTTTAAAAACATAGACTGAACTTTTCCATAAAATCATTTGCTGACACTTGTGTTTGGCCTTCTCACTCTGTGCTGGCAAAAGCACTTGATTTCTTTTCTTTGGCAGGAAGCTTGGCCAATTTGGGGCATGAAGGGGGAAGTAGCTCTTGCAACAGCCATCATGTTTTTCTTCCATTACAGAATATGAGCTGTTCTCTTGATACACTTCAATTTTTCATTCTTTTCCAGCCTCTCTCTCAGGCTTTCAAATGAAATTCATCTCAGTTACACAGTGGCAGCCCAAGGGTACAGAATTCTGGGTGTCTGTGCTATAGATCATAGCCTACATCATACCAGGGTTTCCTCTTGTTTTGGTGGGGGCTTTAGGGTTTTTTTTGTGTATTATTTTGGTTTAGGTTTGTTTTGGGGGTTTTTTTGGGTGGGTGCATTTGTTCATTTGGGCTTTTGGTTTATTTGTTTGGGAGAGGTTGGTTTTTTGGGAGGTTGATTGGGGTTTTTTTTGTCTGGTTGGCTTTTTCTCTTTTACTATTGTTGCAACATTTTGAGCCTTCTTGCTTTTTTGGGGTGAACTGATCACACCTTACTGGTGGGGTGTGGTTCACTGTGACTTGCAGCTCTTTACCATGACATTCAAAAGCAGCTTGGCTGAACCTCAGAGGTCCCCAGTTCCCTCAAAAATCCTCCTGCTAGTTCTGAAATGAAAAGAAAGCCACCTGCAACCACTGTGATCAACAGAGGATTTCAGGGCACTTTGTCAATAGCAGCTCTGTGTCTTTGACCAGCATTTCCCCATCCTGCTTTGAGCACTGGATTGCTGAGCTGTAGTGAGAGTTAAGCTGCAGTTCAGGATGATAACAGCCTTGATTCCTCCTCTTCCTATTTGTGCCTCTCCTGCTGCAGTTGAACTTATACTTGATAACTCTGCCTGCCTTAGCACCACTGGGAAGCCTCCTGTGCCAGCCCAGAGATGACAAAATACTTGATATATTTCTAAAATAAAGCAGCTGTAGAAAATGTAAGTGATTCTTTGAATGGCAATTCATTCAATTGTATCTTTGTGTATTGAATGGCTACTTCTCTGATAGTACAGCTTTCTCTGTTGACATTAATGATAATGCCTTCATTTTCCTTCTAGTCATTGTTTTTGTTTTGTTTTGTTCTTGTAGCTCAAAGCTTTCAGTAATACACATTTCCAAGGAGCATGTGTAGATTTCACAGCAGAAGTTTCTGATTTTACATCATTCATACCATGTTCTTTTAAGGTTCTCCGGGGATGGTAAGTGTCTGTTGTTTTACATGCCATCATTTTCAGTATTATGAATTTTTTTTTCAAATGTTATGAAATTTCAGACAGCAGAAAGCACATAACACATGCCCATCATCTTCCATCATGTCTTAGACCCTTTGTCCTGCAAGGCATCTCAGTAACTCTCATGCTGTCCTTGGTTTGGGTGCTGTGCCTTTTGCTCTCCCTAGGGAACGTTTGCACAGTTACCATGACTTTTTTTTGACTCCAATTAGAATTTATTCCAGATTTTGAGACCTTTGGTACAGTGGAAGTGTCTGAATTCCACTCAACATCGTTTGACTCTGGAACTGAGGCTTCTGTACCACACAATTTGATTTTGCTGCTTTGGTTGTTTTGCTGAATAGGCTTTCAAGTCACCTTACTTAAAGCTTGACAAGAGCAAAGAGAATTTTTTATTCCTTTTGTCCTTAGCAAGTATTAATCTTGAAAAAAACATACTGTAAATAAGCAGCTAGAGCAGCTTATTTTTTTTTGTTGTTATTATTCTTGCAGTTGGCTCCTGTGTTACAAAGGGGAAACCACTGACAATCACTGTGTGCTGGAAGAAGGCCTCTATGTTGACCTCAGTTCCTGTGGCTGCCCAACGGCTACAATCAAATCCCTCAAGCCTATTCAATATGTAAGACTTTATTGGGGGAAAAAAATAACATTTTGGAACTCTTTTCCCTGTCAGATGTCTGAAGTGAGTGCTTGCCCTAAACAAACTCCCAGTTAAGGAAAAGAGTGAGGTTTGTTTTCTTGGCTCACGGGATTTTTTGGGTTGGGAGCAGGTCAGGCTGCGTGCACACTTGCACAAGGTCACTTGTAGCTGCTCTTGGGTGTTCTGGGTTTCAAGTTGTTCTCTTTTTTACAAGTGAGACACAAGATCCTCCATGGCCAGGGGGTTGGACAGGAATGCATTTTTCCCTTCAAAACAAGAGTGATACAACCTTTTACACATCCCATTGTAATCCTGCACACAGGACATACAAATCTGCAGTCTTGATGTGATGTCTGTGCCTTTCTTCCACATCTCGGTGGGCTCTTCTTCAGGAGCATCAAAGATGAGCTGTAACACTGTTGGTAAAAGAGAAGCAAGTGGCTTCTCTGCCCTTCCTCTGTGGCACTGGCCACCAGCTTCTCCAGAACTCTTCCTCCTTCCCTGATCACAGGACACAAACTCAGCCTATGTGGTGTGTGTCCTTCAGTGCAGCTCCTGTGGAGCTGGACTTCTGGGCTTACTCAGTTCAGCTTTTTCAGATATGCAGTCCTTTTTACCATTTGTGAGCAGATTTTAAAAAGAAAAAAAAAAATCCAACCAAGCAAATGAAAAAAATCCCCCCAAAAAATGCCCAAACCCCAAGCAAATGCAAACACCAAGTCCATGGGCATGGTGGGAAGGGTGTACAACTCAAATCTGAGAGCTGGACTTCTCACTAGGCTGTACACATACAGTGACTTCCCACCTGCTCAGAGCCTGGGTTTTAGATGAAAGTTCTCCTTTTCAAGTTAGGCTTTTGGACTCTGCTCTGCCAAATCCAAGTGAAGTTTTGACATCAAATAATAGTAGGCCTCATCCAAATCTCCCTGCCTGTAATCTCACAGGGAAGTAAACATGAAGTTTGGCGTGGTAGGAGAGTGCTGGCAGCCCTTGTTTCCCAAGGGCCAGGCCCTTGAAGAAGTTTGTTTGGCAGGCTGTGTGTGGGGAGCTCACACACATCTTCTCTGCTTTTGCACCTCTTAGTTTGGCTCTTCTCTTGCTGATAGTAGCCCTTGTGATTCACAAATTCAAGGCACTGAAACAGCATAAAATACCACTGATCTGTACCTGTTTGTCCTCAGAGCCCCCGGGGCAGTGCTGGGGACCCTGGTGTGGCACAGACGTGACCCAGAGCACGCAGCAGGTCACGGCCAGGAGCAGCCACAGTTCACTCTGAGCATTGTCCACAGCTCTTGGAACAGAGCCCCTTCTATTACAGCATATTTCTGTTAGCTCACTCCAGAGAGGAGCAAGCCTCTTCCCAAGTGGAATTGTTGTGTAGCTGTATTGAATTCATTTGTGGTGTTGGGAACCCCTTGCATTATTCAGCTTTGAATGCCAGCCTCATTTCAGAGCTAAGGTGTGTCCCCTGGTAGCTTATGTGTGAGAAGGAGAACTTTTAACCCTGACACCAAGCCCTGGATGTGCTTTGTCTCCTGCTCTCCTTTCAGGGAGATGCAACTGCTGCCAATGGAACTGTGGAGGAGTCCCACGCTGGGAACATTCCATTTGTTCTATAGAAAATGCAGCTTTGATGGAAACAAAATTATTTGCAAACTGCACTAAATGGGGGAAAAAAGTTATTTTTTTTCTATTTAAGAAAGTAAATTTTTGATTTTTAGCTTGAAAAGTCCCAGAAGTGTAATTTGTCTAAGAGCTTAATTGCATAACAAAATGAAGATTTTTCTTCTAAATCACTGAGTTGGTCCCACTAAAATAGAAAAAAAAAAAAAAAGAAAAAAAACTAGAAAAAAAAAAACCCCAACACTTTCAGAGCAATGCAAAATGTTTTGGACAAGAAAATAGGCTCACACTAGCGATAGGTTGATGATTTCACTGTAGTGACAGTATTTTAGGTTGGCTATTTTTTATTCTAGCTCTTAGCTCTTGGAGGGATGTTTTATGTGTTGTCTGGTGAAAAGTGAAGTTTTCAGCATTTAAGTACATTTTTTAGGTACGGCATGCTGCTCCCACACCATCTCTACACACTCTACCATTTCACAAGAAATTCAAGTTAATATGGTTCCACTTTGCTTATTTCCCCATTTATTGTGCACTGGCATCACAGAGGAATTCAGCACATCTTTTCATCCAATTTCCTCTGTTCCTGATGAAGTTTCCTCTCTCCCATCACACCTTATTCTCCAAAGTGTGTAATACTCAACCCAAATCTTTAGGAGGCCCTAGATGTGCTTTTTTCCTGCTGTTCCATTTTCCAAATACAGGTTGGACTGTTTCATCATCCTCAGAGCATTTAGGAAAAGCTGTGGAGTAACAGGAGGGTACAAAGAAGGAACAACTGACACTGATGCCATTTGCCTCTCATCATCTCCTTTCATCAAAAAATCCCAAGCACTTCTCCAGCAAAGCTTGTTGATGAAATGTGCTGTTGTATTGTTGTTAGCAGCCCTCCTGCAGGCAGGTGAAAGCCTAGCACAGGTTCAGAGTTGCTGCAGAGGTGCAGAGTTCTGTCTCATCAGCAAAGGCTTGGCTTTCATATTGCCATGGGTTCATGGAAGGGAAATGTGGGCCCTTGCCCAGCTCCAAGAGAGCAGGTGGAGGCAGCTGGGCCATTTATGGGGCCGTGGTTGCTTCTTGGGGCATTTGTCCAGTGTTTGCTGCTTGAGGAGGTTAATCTTTTGGGATAGAGAATCTTGCAGTGGGGAGTTCACCTCTGGTGCTGCCTTTCCTCAGCTGTGTTGTTCTGACAAATTCCCTGTCATATTTGGTGATATTTACATGGACAAGAATGCCCAGGATGCTTGCAATGAGCAATTAGCTTTCCTTCTAAAGTGTTACCTTCAACCTGTAAATCAAACCAGTCTCCTGGTTTCTAAAACCAAAAATGAGATCCAGATTCTAGGTTGTGCAATGCTTTTTTTGTTTGGTTGGGTTTTTTTTTTCTCTTTTCTTCTGAGGCATTCTTTATTCTTGCTCTGATCAACTATGATAATCCTTGTATTTCTATATAATCTTATCTAAGTTAAATACAGGTGTTAACTAATCACCCCAGCATTCCTGTGAGTCCAGTAAAGAAATCAGATGCAAAAACTACCTGCAGTTCCCCAGGGCCAGGCACTGAGTCACTCTGTGTGGCTGGGACTGGACCGTGGGCATTGCACTGTCCAGGCATCCATCCCACACTGAAGGGAGCAGCCAGGCAGGAGCAGCTCCAGCAAAGGCAGTTGTAGGTGATGAGCTGGCCAAGCCTGGAGAGTAAAGATTTTCCAAGGATGGTGGAACACAGCTGTGGAGCCTCCCCCAGTTCTGGCTCAGATGAAAGCTCTTTGCAAAGCAGCAGCTCTGCAGCAATGGGCAGAGCTCCATCCCTTGCCATGGCTGGCTTGCACTCAGCCTTTGGTCTGGCCCTCTGCATTCCTCCCCTTGCCTTTCTTAGGCTTTCCCATCAAAGTTTGCAAAACCTTAGTTGGTCCAAAAAATAAATGTGTGAGGGAAAATATGTTTTTTTGAAAAGGGGTGGGCCCTTTTCAAAAGGGTTTTATTAGTAAAAATTCTCACAAGTTTCATAAGGAAAAATTATTCATAGCTAAAACTATTCTTTTTGCTCTAAGCATGTGTGCAAATTCACCTGTGCACTTGGGTTTCAGTTCTAGTGCCCTTTGGTCATCTGTGTGTTTGAGGAAGCTCATCTTGCACTGATCCTTGTTTCATCTCAGACACTTCATGCTTGCCTTGTGGCTTTTTTCCTGAACAAGTAAAGCATAAAAATCTGTACTGAATTGTGAAAAATTGTGTTGCACAGCTTCACTAAAAGCAAAGTAAAAATCATTGAGGGAGAAGTCTGAGCTGAGTTGAACTGTGCAAGAGATTTTTGGTGTGTTGGTTTTTAGTGTTGATTTTCCATTTTCATTGCTCCATGTGCTGTGTTAGCCACAGAACACCACACCTGTTAAGTAAAGTATATCAGTGTATTTAACAGTTCACAAAGCTGTTCATATCTTGAAATGTTATGTAAATGTAGCTTTCCTTATTCACTGGCCTCTTGAATATAATAAATCCCTTTAGGTTTCTCTCTGGACAGTTGCATGAAAAAACAGGATGAGCAAAACCTCTTAAAACGTTATTGGTGCTGGTTTAAGCTAAGGCAGTCAGTTCCTTCATACATAAAAACTGTTAAGAAATTTCATGTTAAGAAATCCTGTAGTGCTTTGATATTTTCACAACTGGCAAGCTTTTCCCAAAGCATGGCATTTCAGGTATTTTCCTTGAAATAACTGTGAAAAGAAGCTGAAGTAATGCTGACCTAGGCATGGGAATGGGTAAATATAGATGGCTTTGGCTCACCTTTCAGGTGAAAATGTTCCTCAGCATTCTGCAAGAAAGGCTGGGAACAAGATGCCTCCCAGCCTAACAGCGTAGCCCCAAACCTTGCTTTTCACTGTTCCCAGTTTCCATGGAGCTGTGAAAACAAAGTCAGAGAAAAAAGCCAGGCCCAAGTCACTGCTGCCAGCTGTTGGCCTGGAAGAGAATGCAGAAGGTGAGGAATCAGTGCAGTGCTCTATATATGGCTGTGGAACAGGAGAGCTCAGGGCTTGGCACAGCAGCCTGGTTTCCTTCTGGATTTCGTGTGTGCGAGGTCACTGCATCTCTGCTGAGGTCTGCCTGGGACAGAGGGGTCAGACCATCAGTGGTGTGTGTGTCAGGGACTCTGAGCAGCTGCACAGGGAGTGCTCAGAGCTCTCAGTCCAAGCAGTCACAGCCACAGCAGAGCTGGAATACTTTTAATCAACTCCAGCAGTTTGCTGCTGTGGTTCCTGGTGTGTAAGTGGATATCCTGGGTCAGATGACTTGTCCATCTGGTACAGCAGCCCTGCCCCTTAACATCCTCAGTGTTGCAACACCAGGATCAATATTTAGGTTTGGGCAATAATGTCCTGCACCTCAGATGGCAAATGGTGTTTCTCATGGTTAGCAATGCACTTGTGAAAATTTGGGCCTGTTGTGGACGTGAGTTCTGGTGTCCTCGCAGGTGAAAGGCAGTGCCAGGGCTCTTGCAGACAGGAGTGTGATGATTCTGCCTGGCTGAGCAAAGCAGCCTCAGGAGTAGCTGCCTGCCCTAGGCCTGCTGGTCTGGCTTTCAAAGTGAGCCTTTATCACCCACTGTAAATCTGAGCCACCCCATCCAGCAGGAGGCACTTGGGAAGAGCGACATTCCAAAATAAAAGCGTTGCAGGTTTTGATCCCTTTCTGGTGTGTAACATTATATTTTGGGAGCATGGTAGGATTTAAAAACCTCTCTGAGTTGATGATCCCAAGCTTTTCTTCAGATTGTCTCAGTGAGCTCTGTCCCTGCAGTGTTGCATGACTTGGGCTGTCCCTGCAGAGGAAGGCAGAACGTGACCAACCAGCTGCATACCAGCTGCACTGAGTCAGTGTCAGGCAAATTCATGTGTCCTGGCACACCCCTGAGCTTTTCAGAGACACTTCCCTACACTTCGTGTGCCTCTTCAAACACGAGAATTAATTTCCCTTAATTGCTCAGTGCCTGTGTCAACTTTAATTCAAGATTTTGTTCCATTTATTTCACCTGAGGCCATGCCTTTGCTGCAAGAGAAATCCCAGATTTTGCCTGAGCCAGCTATCTCAGGGTAACATCTCCTAAAAGAAGGTGCCTTTCCTGGAGAGGCAGCTCACTGACTTAGTCAGACCTGTTCCCTCTTCCTTTCCAGGTGTAAACTGCAGGCCCTTTTGCTTCTGGTTTTAGGTTAAAAATGCTGAAGCATTGTACAAATATTCCTTGTACTAGGGCACAGAATTTGTGTATTTAAATCTGCTTCCTCTGTTTTTCTGCTGGCCTTATAGCTGCACCAAATTTTCATGCAAACTGATCTTTTTATTTGCTTTCACAGGCAATCTGTCAACTGTAGAAAAGGGCATTAAGTGAAAAATGTTTCAATTCTACATGAGATCGTAGAATTGACTTATTATGTTCTTCCTTCAAGATTGACAGAGAAAAAAATAGGAATGTCTGTTAAAAAGATTGAGAACCTTTTATTTGACATTTCTGGCCTTTTACAATTTGTAGCTGCTTAAAATGTTTGCAGTGAACTACAGCTAGTTGAAGTCTGTGGGCAATAGACTTTGATTTGACTCACTATTTTAGATGCATGTTCCATCAATAAGTAAATAAAGTGGATTTTTGAAAAGCAATCAAGGCTACAAATCAGATCAAAATGAGATTTTCCCAACAGAGGCCTCTGCATCACCTGGTGTCTCTGTGCCTGGCCTGTGTCAGTGGGGCACTGCAGTGATGGCAAAGCCACTGGTAAATGCATTTGTTTCAGCTGTGTGCTGTGGGGTTTCCCTTGTTGTTACATTTGCTGAGGGAGCACAAGCTAACCCAGAAGCATTGTAGGAAATTCAATGTAGGAAGTGGGCCAGTGTGTGCATCACATCTAATAACTGAAATTGTACTACTTCCACTAAAACTTTGTGCTTTTTTTTCTTCCTTCCTCCTCCCCCAGGTTTTTGCTGAGCCTTCCATCAGCCTGTTCAGCCTGGAATGCTGCAAGGGCAGAGAGCTGCACTTCAGTGAAGCAGTCAATTCTGTTTTGAACGAGGACCTTCATTTTTACACCCAGTCTGTGTGGGTGAGAAGTGGATTGTAAGTGTGGAAGAAATACCCCTGTCAGATTTGCACTGTAGGAGCTAGCACGGTCTCATGATTATTGCCTTGTTCATAGGATGGTTTACATTCTTAGCTTCTGTTCTGAGGCACAGACTTTACAAGGCAGGTAGTGTAAACTTGGAGTGCCTTTATTAACAGGCTGTAAAATGCCAGCTGTAAACTGCAGTGATTTAAACCACTGCAGTGGCTCAGGGAAGCTTGATGTGCTGACTGGCTGCCAGAGAGGCAGCAGCTCCTGAGAGGAGCTCAGGGTGGATCTGACAGCTGGGACAGCTATTTGCTTCTGTTATTAGTTTAACTCTTCTCCAGGAGTGTGAATGTACACCCAGGTTCTTCTGTGAAAACATTTTACATCTGCAGCAGTGACCTTCTAACCTCTTCCACATCTTTCCCTTTCACCTTTTGGAAGAGCTCCCAAGTGTTCTGTTTTCAGCCAGGTTTTCAGCCTCCACACCCACAGCAGCAACAAATAACTTGCAGAGTCTCATCCTGCAACTGAGAGTGGCTGGAAACTGCTGTTCTCCTAATGGGACACACATTTCCTATGTTTGTGTTTGACCTTTCCCCACCTTTTCCACACGGGCAAGGCTGTAATTTTCTTGAGAGAATAGAGAACAAGCTTCCCCACAGAGCTTTGCCAGTTCACAACAATTCCCACCATTTGTGCCACTTCCAGCCTCAACCTTTGCTGAAAATGCAGAAGTGTGTGTTGTCTGGAAATTCAATCCCTTTGCCCCAGCAGTTGGCTGAAGGAAGGGTGATGGCTTTGGGACCACGTGGCAAGAAATCACAGGAGAGTGAGTGCACCAGGCCAGCCCCTCCTGCACCTTTCTGCTCATTTTTGGGTGTCCAAGCCAGGTTAGGTGCTTCCCTGTCTCTGGGGTAGGTTCAGGGCAGAAATGCTGGGTTTCCTCTGAGCTCTTTTCGATGCTTTCTGCGAAAGAAAGTCAAGATTTTCACCAAGGATGGTGGAACACAGCTGTGGAGCCTCCCCCAGTTCTGGCTCAGATGAAAGCTCTTTGCAAAGCAGCAGCTCTGCAGCAATGGGCAGAGCTCCATCCCTTGCCATGGCTGGCTTGCACTCAGCCTTTGGTCTGGCCCTCTGCATTCCTCCCCTTGCCTTTCTTAGGCTTTCCCATCAAAGTTTGCAAAACCTAAGTTGGCAAAAAAATGTGTGAGGGAAAATATGGCTTTTTTTGAAAAGGGATGGGCCCTTTTCAAAAGGGTTTTATTAGTAAAAATTCTCACAAGTTTCATAAGGAAAAATTATCCAGAGTTAATATACTTTTTGCTGTAAGCATGTGTGCAAATTCACCTGTGCACTTGGGTTTCAGTTCTAGTGCCCTTTGGTCCTCTTCTTTGTGTCTGTACACTACTGAGGAAGCTCATCTTGCACTGATGCTTGTATCATCTCAAACACTTCATGCTTGTATTGTGGCTTTTTTCCTGAGCTGGTGAAGCATAAAAATCTGTTCTGAGTTGTGAAAAATTGTGTTGCACAGCTTCACTAAAAGCAAAGTAAAAATCATTGAGGGAGAAGTCTGAGCTGAGTTGAACTGTGCAAGAGATTTTTGGTGTGTTGATTTTCCATGGTTTACCTGTGTCATTTTCATTGCTCCATGTGCTGTGTTAGCCACAGAACACCACACCTGTTAAGTAAAGTATATCAGTGTATTTCACAGTTCACAGGAGACTTCCACAGCCTGTCCCCATCCCACACAGCAGACAGCTAGCCTAAAGGCTGGGGGTGTCAGGTGATTGTGGGATGTCCTAGAGGGTTTGTTTGCCTTATCTGGGATTCAGAGTTCAGGAAGGCAGGTTTAGAGGGGTTTTTGGTTCCTGGTCCCAAAGCCTGCTGTCAGCTTTGGGCAAATAGCAAAGATTTATGTAAATAGTCCTGTGGCATCTTGCTGCCAGGCTTAGGTGAAAGGCTCCTTCCTGAGCCAGCTGGGCACCTCAGTAAGGCACAGTAAGTAAATCTGGGATCTGCCTTGGCAAAGGGTGCTGGGGTTCTCTGAGAGGTGGCACATCCTGTGTGAGAGCAGAGGTGGGATTTTCCTGTGTCACTGAATGCCAGGAGCCAAACCTGGCTTCAGATGGTGATCACTGTAAGTCTTTCCCCTCTCTGTTCCCTGTAAATGTTTGCTTTGAAACTGCATTCCACGTGGGACTGTTCATGCTCCAAGAATAATGTTAACAGGGAATTCTCAGTGACTTGACAGAAACCATTGCAAGGTAAAAAAAGCCAGGAATGTGTTCAAAGTATAAGGCACAGGGGTGCTCAGGCTGCCCTGAGTACCTGTTAGTCAGGAGGTGAGGACTTGGTTTGAAGAAACAGGGACCCAGCCTCATTGCCAGGCACAGCTGAGCCTCCATGGAGGCCCGAGCAGGGCTGGCTCTCTGCTTCTCTGAGCTGTGGGCACTGGGCAAAAGCAATTCCAGGTGCTGTGAGGCTGTGGGTGTTTCCTCACTGACTCAGGGCACAGCCATCCCTCGTGTTCCTGGCAGCTGACCTGTACAGCAGGTAACCTGGGAAACCAGCACTTGCTTTGTGCTCAGAGGAGTTAATGGGTCAGGCATTTAGGAGTCACTGTCCACACAGCAACGTGCTGTTGATAGAGACAGAAGGGATCTGTGCTCCTGAGGCTGCCTTTGTCAGCAGCATTTACTGAGCAGATGCCCAGATAACAAGGGGTCTGTGTGAGCCAGTGCTTTAACTGGGTGTCACAGGACTCAGCCACGTCCATGGTGTATTCACGACAGGAAAATCTGCTGCAGCAGGGTGTGGGGGTTGGAGTGGATACCTGTAATGTGTTTTCAGACAAGTGAAATTGTATAAAAAGCTTTAACTGCAACAAAAGCATCAGACAAGATCCTCTGGTAATCAATGTGCACAACCAGGCAAAGCTGCAAGTGTGGCTCCCTAGTTTCTTAACACAGGCCTGGCTGAAACCAGCATTATTCCCATCTGGGCTCATGCAGAGGTTCTCCTTTTTGTGGGGAAAAAAATGGAGGGGGAGAGGGGAGATGGGAAATGTAGTTTACAAATTTTAGGCAGACAGACAGAAAACAGGTGTGGATTCCAACAGAAGGCAGTCATCCCTCTGAAATGGATGGCATTTTGCAGCACAGAAAGAGAGGCATCACTGTGGAGAGCTTTGGGGGCTTCCAAGAGCACAGCTCTGAGCTGCAGTTTAGTTTTGCTGTGGATAACAAGTGCCCTTTGACATTCTATTTTCTGTATCCAGGTGGATTGCCTACGAGGGATGCAATTTTTTAGGCAAGCAGATTCTGCTGGAGCCCAGGGAGGTGTCAAACTGGAGTGAACACAGCGGCTGGAAGGTGGTTGGCTCCCTTCGTCCTGTGAAGCAGGTACTGCAAGGCTGAGTGAGGAAAAGGGGATTTATGGACAGGTATCAGTTCTACCATCCAGCACACTGGGGTGTGTTGTACTCCTTAAATCAGGCCTAGTGATGACAGCCAGAAGGACCCACTGAAGATTGCTGAAGCAGAAAATGCCTCTTGCAGCAGTTACTAAGATCTGTGTTAGGTTCCTAAAGGGAAATAATTCTGAGTTTCTTGGTGCCAAGTTTTGTTTTTCTGCATTGTGTGTTCTGTGGATGCTCTATTTTTACTTTTTTTGCCATGTAACAATATAATGAGGAAACCAATTCCACACTGGCTTGTTTCACAATTAACATAAATGGAAACAAGAGCAAATTTTATTGTGCTGTAGCCTGGTTTTCCAAAAGAGGCAAAGCTCATGCAGTTCCCATCAGGTTTTCCCTCTCTGTCTCACCCCAGGTAATTCCAGTTTCAGTCTCATTCAAAGATTCAGGTCTCTAAACCACAAAGAGTAACTAAACACTGTCCTGATACAGGTTTTGTTTATGGATGCTTGGTGGGACAGAGGCCTTATTGTCTGTAGCTCAGGGTTTGTTTTAATGTGGAAAAAAAGGAGATGTAAAGCTCCCAGGAAAAAAGCTGTGCTGGAGGAGTTGGGGTTCCAACAGAGCTGCCCTTGATAACTCCCTGCTCTTTATTTGCACTGCAATCAGTGAGTAACAGAGCAAAAGGTCAAACCCTGCAGTAGTCCTGCAAAATCCTCTTTATTTTTCAAGTAAACCAGCAAACAGGGATACCAGGTCAGTGCCCTGTTTTCCATGTATGTTCAAACACAGTGGTGCATTTCTCTGCCATATATTCCAGTTAGTGAGGGCTGAAGTTGCTGGGTATGTAACTCAGTAAGTTTTGTGTCCCAAGAATTAAAAGCTTGCGGAGTACAGCCCCTTTACTGCCCTTGGAACGAGTGAAATGTGCTGAACTAAGCACATTTGCAGATCACAGGAATTAGTTCTATAGCCATAATTACATTCTCTGCAAAAAGACCTATCTACCATTGCTGTTTATAGCTGCCCATCTGCATGTGAAAAACCACTTACTGTGCTTCACATGCACATCGGTTTGCAACCAAAAAATTACTGAACGTCCTCAACTGGGAACACAAATTGAACGTAGAGTTTAGAAGACTGATGGAGGGGAGGATGGTGGAGGGGAGGCCCTCTCACGTCAGTTTTCTTGATCTCTGTGTTGTAAATCTCTTCCCTGACCCCCTGCAGCCAGCAGTGTACCTGAGGGTGAGGAACAGGGCCCAGGGCAAGTACCTGAGCGTGGCTGGGAGCCTGGCAGACATCCGGGCGGCCTCGGTGTGCGCGGCGCCGCGCAGCCGCAGCGACTCCCAGCTCTGGCACTTCTGCCGGGGGCTCCTCAGGTCCAAGGTGAGTTTCAGAGTGGTTGTCCACTAATGCTGCCCTTGATGGTCTGTTATTAATATTTTTTTAAAAAGCTGATGGTTTAACATTAAAAAAATGAAGGAACAAAGATCACCGCCTTTGATCAAGTAGCTGGTCGGGTGTTGAATAATCTGTTCCTCGCTTGCTTCCCATGATTTACTGCCTGAGACAAGTCAGGCACAGAACTGAGGCCCTGTGGCCTGGATCTCACTGCTCTCCATGTTTCCTAGGCCAACAATACCTGTCTGGATGTCATTGGGGGCAGAGACGTGCCTGGGGCCAAAGTCGCCCTCTGGACAGAACATGGGAGGGACAGGCAAAAGTGGAGACTCAACGAGGATGGAACCATCACTTCATACCTCAGTGAGCAACTGGTGCTTGATATTAAAGGTATTTAAAAACAAAACCACTCAAGCTCACAGGTTTTAAGTGTGTTTTTTGATTAAGGTTAACTTCCACAGTCCAGCTTTTTTTTTTCCCTTTGTACTTAAGGTGAGAAACTGAGTCCTACCTTTCCTGTTCAGTTGCTTGACAGTGGGACAAGAAACAGCAGGGCAGAGAGGAGCCTTTCTCTTTTGATTCCAGAGGTTTATTTTGGTCAGATGAACTGTTGTGCCTTGGGGAGTTAAATAGTGCAGATGGCAAGAAGTGCAAGTTACAGCAGACGAAGTGGTGAAGGGAAATCAACCACAGAATAGCTCAAAAAGAGAAAAGAGGCTGAAAAAAGAGGGCTGGTTAAAATTGTCATTGCTCAGTTGCAGATACCAACCCTCTACCTCATGGAATTCCTGTTTTTCAGCTGATTTTCCTACTTAGTCACACTTCTCAAAGATTGTGTATAATTTGTATGAGTATTTCTTTCAAAAGCTTTTCCTTCATGATTTTGTTTTTAAGGAGGAAATTACTACGACAAGAATCACATCATTATGAATCAGCCAATAGAAAACAAACCTTCACAGAAATGGGATATTGAAATATTGTGAATAAAATCCACCCCACAGATGGACTTTTTGTGGGCTACCAACATGTAGAGGGGAAAAAAGAACCCAACTACTGAAGTCATACACCACTGGAACCATAAGCAGCAACTCCTCTCTATTTTCCTTTGTGCCAAGCACCAGCTCCTGAAAGAACTGAATTTTGCACAAATCTGGAAGATGGGAGGCTGATCCTATGTCTCTCTGCAGGGAAGCTGATTCTGCAGAGGCTGCTCCTGTGAAAGCCACCATTGCTCTTCCTCTGAAGTATGAAAGGTAAATGCAAAAGAGCAGGCAGAGGTTCTGCAGCATGGGAAGTGCAAGAGATAAGAGGGGAAAGGCTCTTCAGGAATGCTGTCTGTACCTTCCTCACCCTGCTGGAAGCTCACTGAGGAGTGAATGCACTGAGCTTCAAGGAACTTGAGCTGGGCTTTCATGTCCCAGGTGAAACTGTTTAGGCTCCAAGCGATCCTGAATGATGTCTCTGATTAAAATGCAATTTATTTTGTTCTTAAAGACACCTTTGAACTGGAATTCCAGCTCAGCCTGTGAAATGAGGCAATACAGGGGCCTTTCACCCCCTAAATGATACTGGTAAGCAGCCTTTGTCTTCTCTGCTTTTAACAGCACCAAAACCACCTCACCTTGGTGTGTATTTCCAAAGGTGCCAGCAGCCTGCACTGCAGGGCTGGCTTCATGTTCCCAGAGCAGCGTGGGGACATCAGGGCACCGTGGCACCAAGGACAACTGATGGCCACAGCTTGGAGTGCCAGGGCTCTCCTGAGTTTCCACACTATGCAACCACACTATTGCTCCAACAGAGCCAGACCTCACTGACTGCAGGTGGTGCTTGAAAAGCTTTTCCTGGCTCAGCCACAGCCCCTTGGAAGGCTGTGAACACCTGACAAGAGGAAGAGGAGTCCCTCAGCTCCCCAGCTTCAGCAGCACTAAATTCATCTTCATTGAAAATATTTTTTTTCCAGCATTTCTACATTCAGGGTATGTATTTCTAGGACTATTTAAAGAGTTCAGGTTAGCTGAAGAGAGATATCTGAGATTCCAAAAGCTATGCCAGCTGTGCACTCAAACAGGATCATCCCCAAACAAAGACAAAACTCTTTAAGTTTGCCATAGAAATAAAATATATGGATGTCTATTTTTGTATGAAATGGAGTTCTATATAGTACTATTTAAAAAAAAATCTACTTGCACTTACTATTTTACATTCTAAAATTATCATAAATCTGCTGTTTGAGTAAGATCCTCAAATGTATGTATACATTTTTTCAACTAAAGCACTTGTTAAGCTTTTTTCCATATAAGCCAGTGCATCATGTGTTCTGCATGTGATTTTCCATTTGAAATTTTAAAAGCCTGTGTAAAAAGTTGTAGTTTTTTAAATGAAGAATGACTACATCATACTTGGTGTCTCAGTGTTACATAACAAAGTAAAGCAGGCTTTTGTACTTAAGAGACCTTGAATGTAAAATGCTTAAGCATGTATATTTTAACTGTATAAAACTTTTTAGGAGAAACATTTTGCTGGTTGGTTTCTTTTAAACAAACTAAATAATAGTTTTCAGCAGATGTTGAACACATTCCTGTGAAATATTTCTTTTCCAATGGCCAAAAAGGGGGGATAAGTATATTGAATATGTGGCTGTGCTGTTACATGAGACTGCACATTAAAAATCAATGAAGTATTAAAGTAACTGCACCAGACTCATCAAAACCCACTCCAGAGAATATTGAAAACATAGATTCCAGCCAAAGGCTTTTGGTTACTTTCACTTGAAATTGGTGCTGAGGGAGGTAGAGGATAAATTTTGTTGTCTGTTTATTCCAGGGATGGCAGCATCTGAGGGAAAGAGGGGTTTTCTTGGGCAAAGCTTTCCCCCTGTGGGAACAGCACACGCAGCTTTTACCAGGAAGCTTTTGTTCTGTCAGGGCAATCAAACAGATTTGCCTGCTGATGAACTTTACAAATGAAAAAAAAAAAACAAGTTAATGTTTTATGCCCAAGGTTTTGGAGCCTGTTCCATGTATAACTTTAGATGTCCTCCACATCCCAGCAGCTCTCCAGAGGGAGGAGGACACCACAGCACTGGGGGTACTTAGGAGTGACTTCATCCAGCCACAGGCCTGGAGCTGTGGCTCACTTACCTGTTTTTCCCAGTGCCCATTTTCCCAAAAGTGTGGAAGGACAGCTAACATTTGGCACCAGAACGTAGCCAACATATTGCAATGCTTTGTTAGCACTACAAATCAGAGGCTGGATGGATTAAAAAAAAAATTTAATAAACCTTGGTCTCAAGAGATGCCAAGGAGCTGCCAGGAGCAGCTAATTCACAAAAGCATCAAAGAACTTCAATCAGACATTCAGTCCAGAGTGACAAGGCAAGGTTTTCTTTCTCTGCATCTGAGCTAAGGTGAAGCTCTTTAACAGTAACAGTGCTGCTGCTCCAGATCTGCCTCAGTGCATCCAAGTACGACAAAGGGAACCGCAGCCCGTGAGTCTGCTGGGGGACAGAGACAGAAAACCCCCCCTCAGCAAAGTGCAGGGACTTTGTTACACACCAGTGTGTGAGGCTGTGGGGAGGGAGCAGCAGGAATGTGCTCCATTCCCACAGCACACTCCTGTTCCTGAGAGCAGCCCCCAAAAGATCCAGTTTTATCCAGACCAATTTTACATGGAAGAGTTACCTCTATGCTGTAGCACATTTTACAAGGTAGGGATGTTTATGGTACATGTGACATCCTCCTCTGGTTTCCACACAGGAGAGAAAAAAGAATTAAATTTACCCTCTTACTAACCCCTTTCCATGATTTTAGCAAGGTCACAGAGTTTTATTTCTAGCTGACACATGCAGTCTTTGGGCACAGAAGCACAGAGGACCTTCATTCCCAGACTCTTTTTTAAGGGCAGGAAGGAAGGTCCTGGGATATGTTATGTCCAGCCTCAGCTCTAAAGGAGCAGTGAGATTTACCTCCAAAGGAAAATAACAGCCTTGCAGCAGTGGCTAAGCCAGGGCCAGGCTGTGCTCTGTTCTGCCTCTTTGCTGGAGCAGTGCAGACCTGAATTACATTTCAGAAGAGTGAGTTCTTTACTCCCAGTGCTGACTGCCCCGGGCTGAAGTGAGCAGCCCCACAGAAGTGTTCCAGTGGATACAGGAGCTAACACAGGTTTAACATGAAGGAAATGAGGTGCAGGGATCCCCATGGAATGTCTGCTACATCTGCAGCAGCCTCCAACAGGACCTGCTGAAGGACACACAAGAGAAGCTTTTAGTTGCTCCAGCAGCTTTGCTAACTGTGCCACTGGGCATGCACAAGATATCCCATTAGCATCTCAAATGTTTAATTAAGCATGAGATTACATTACTTAGTTCTACTATTCCCTGCCTGTGCTGCAGCTTCAGCTCATCCTGGTACACTGGGAATGGGCTGAAAAACTCTGGGTGCTGAAGAACACAGCCAAACCCACAGTGGCCAGACAAATTTTGGGGTGCTTTTGCAGGAACAAACCTGTGCCAGGCCGTCCTCACTGGCAGTGTCATCCTCTGTCCCCATCATGTGAGTTTCCCTCCTGTTCTTCAAGGAATGATACACATAAACCATGTCCCTGCGAATTTCATCCTAAAAGACAGCAGGAAGAAAATGGTCACAGGTCATCCACACCCTCACACTCACCTCAGTCCAGGGCCAGCTCCTTAATTCCATTAATTAATTCATTAATTAACTTCATTAATTACTGGACACTGGTACAGCAAGGAAAGCAAGTGACCTTCTCAACTGAACAACCCAAGAGCCACCTCCTACAGCAAGAAGGGACTCTCCAAAACACCTCTGAAAATCTATTTACAACTTTCTGCCTTAAAGCTGATCCTGCTGGAGTCACAGGACTGATGCTGGGTAGAAAACCAGCCCATTTAAGGCACCTCTCCTGAAAAGTCTCAATGAGCAGGTGTGCATCAATAAATCTCCAGTCTGAGACTGATCTGTCTCTTAAAAGTCACATGCCCATTATCAATCCTTGGCCAAGGTTATGCAATAAAATTGGAAAAAAAGTTTCCAAGCCCTACACAGTGTCACAGCAATATGGACACAAATAAAATGGAGGAGAAAAATCAGAAAGTTTTGGTATGGTTTTTTTGGAGGGACACATTCCACTCATAAAGAAAAAAAAAACCCATAAACAACCAACCAACCAACCACCAAAAAACCCAAAAAAACTTTTACAAGATTATCCATCCTCTGTATATGTTTCCCCTCCCTCATTTTTTAAAAAATTAAGATAACAAAAGACCACTTCTATAATTTCATACTAATAAACCCTCAGAGATAAGCAGCAGAGTAAACACAGAATGATGCACAGTGCCAGTATCTATGTTGTGGAACATTTTATAAGTGCCACTGTCACCCACTCAGGTACAGAGATAACTCAGTAGTGAAGACTAAATGCAACCAAGATAATTCCCTCTCTTCAGGAACCCTAATTTTATAACTTCTTCATGTTAAATACAAATAGTTTTTCTTAAAAATCTATTATCCAGAGCTACAGAGGCCTGCTGTAATGACCTACCCCACGTGATTCAAATAAAATCCATACAGAATCACAGACAATATAATTCTGTACCTCCCTCCAGAAGGCTGGAATGTGCTCAGCAAACAGCCCCAGGATCTCCTAACAGCAATAATGGGATGCAGGATCCAACCAAGCAGAACTGCACAACCCTTTTAGCACAACAGAGCAACAATTCACGTGCCTCCCACTGCCCACCCCAGGCATTCAAGGAGGGGCTTCTTATACTTACAGCATTCTCTTGATCTGGTTCCACAGTGATGATAGCATGGTCTCTAAACTGCAGTCTGATTTTGCTATCTATTTTTGGCAATTTCCCACCTAAGAATAAAAAATTCTCCCTTAGAAAAGGAAGAAAACCAGACATGACACAAATTGAGGCCCCTGTGCACTACCCATTCTCTCATAGATTTTTTGTTAACCTGTGTTTCCACAGCCACAAGTTCTCAAAATTGTGGTGGAAGGAGCAATGAGAAAGATTTTTAAATTCTAGGATAACCCTTATAGTGGTCTAAGGAAAACAGGTCATCTCTCCAGCCAGACACTGGGAACTGACCAAGAGAGGTGTGCAAGCACACACAGAGCCAAGCAGCACACAGAGCTGGGCCTAGACTGTGATCTTGGCCTGCCAGGAAACGCTGCAAGTTTTAAGAGGCAGACTCAGGCACTACCATCACAGCAGCCAGTTTTGGGGAGTCCAAACTCTACCTGGAGTCAAAGGATCAGAGTCACACCCCAAGCACGGCGGCAGCCGGTGCGTGATGAAATCCTTCTTCATGTCGGATGATCTCAGTTCCCTGGAGTGCTCCAGACTGTCTGCAAGCCTTCTCAGCAGGCTGCTCAGCTTTTTGGTGCAGTCAGCTGTGTTCACCTGCTAAACATCCACAGAGGATTCCAGCTGAACAGACCAGGCCTAAAGCAGTGCAGCAAAGCAGTGAAAATCTTTCATCTCTGCTTAGTCCCAAACCAAACTTTGTTTCTTTCACACAAGCTGTTCACGTATCAAAGCTGAAGCAGCAGGACAGGACCACCAAAAGGAGGTCCCACAGCAATTCACAGCTTCACTGACTTAAAGATTGAGAAGCTTGGCCTGACAGAACTTCTTCTGTCTGACAGATCACCTGGATGCACCATTATTCCCTGAGTGCCACCTACTAACCATGAGCAGTTGCCTTGGAATGCTTGTCCTCAGTGCCACGTCCTCTTTTGCTGTATCAAACACCAGGCCAGGAATTGCATCCAGTAAGAAATCTCCCCAAGAGCTGAAGGACAGGAAGAAGAAAAAACATTACTGAAATAGTTACATTGAAATAAAATACACATCCTACTTTTTTTTTTTTCCTAACTAGTGTTAAGATATAAAATAATTATTATAGTCTCTTGGTTTTTTTTCATGTCTACTCAAATGTTTCCCTATCTGCCACCCAGTGGGAAGAAAAAACTCTGGCCAATAAAAGGAATTTACTTCTTAGTGCTTCTCTTGCCCCCAGTTTCCATGTGCCAGCAAATGCCTCCAGCTACTCAGTGCTTTTCCAAACTGCCCTGCTTATCCCACACCTCTCTGCCTGCTGGAATCTGGTCCAAACAAACTCTGCTTCAACAGAGATGTCCTTTTTGTCTTGGTGCCTAAAAATACCTGCAAGTGCTACCTCCACAGCTATTTTCAAATCCTCTTCAACTTTCCAAGGAAATGTTTCCACATCATACTTCCATCTACAAGCCAAATCAAAACACCAGGACTGCTGCTTATTTTACCTACACTTGCTGACAGCAGGGCCAGAGGAAGGCTCTTACACTTCACTGCCAATAACCTTAATGGATGATGATTGCACTTTTTAACTTTGGAAGAAGAGCAGTCTTGAAGCTTTTCCTGCTCTCTGCTCAGCCATGGCAGACATCCCCAGGGAATGTGCTCCTGACAAGTCACGCACTGGGCTGGCCCTGGGCTCCTGCAGCCGTGGAGGAACAGCACTGACTCCATACAAGGCTGCAGATCTCCAGCAATCCCATCAGAAGGAGCTGAATCCTTGGCTTCCCAGCACTGCTTGGCCAATAAATCAGATGCAGCTGGACAGGCCCTGCTGTGCACAGTGGCCACAGGAAGAGTGACCAGCAGCACTGACACCTGGGCTTCCACAGCGGCACAGCTGGTGCTCAGAGATTCATCTCAGTTATCTAAAATATGCCCAGTTTTGCAGCTAACAGAAATCCTTCCCAATTCCTAAATCAGGCCAATAATCCAAGGCCAGCACCTGAGAGCTGATTAGGTGGCAGTAACAGCATTTTTCCCTGTGTGATAACAATGTTTCGCTGGAAGGACAAGGCCCTGACCTGTGTCAAAAGAAATCTGACTCTCATGCATGGGGCAGAAAATTAAAAGCAGATTAGCAGAGAATATCTGCATGGAAGAATCTGTCTGAAGAGGTGTGGGTGACCATCAAATACAGGAGGAAACCTGATGAAAGGAATAACCCAAGGCTCTTTATCTGGATTATGAAATGAACAGCAGCTTCAGCCACTGGTGAGGGCTTTTTTTAAAGACAACAGTGAGATTGCAGATGTAACATTGTCTTCCACATTAAAGTCTCCAGCTGGTAAATAATAAATAAAGCAATTAAGAAGCAATCAAGCTTGCTGCATGAAAACCTGGCAAAGAGGGTGCTCCAAACAACAATGTTCTCCCTCTCCTCCCTCCCCAAACACCAAAACTTCAATTACTGCTACCTCAACACTTAGATTCTGTCCCTAACTGCAGGGCACCTATGTAATAGTGGGGTATCTACCTCTATTCCATGTCACCACATCTCTGGGGGGAAGCTGACATGCCCTATCCCTGTGATACCCACAGGAAAACAAACCACACAAGGGCTGAATGGGGTGAACACAGGAAAGACCCAAGCAGAGCTCATTATAAGGTTATTTTTTTGAGAAACAGGGCATGACTCCTTTGAAACACCAGCTTCAGGTCTGTACTATTCACACACATCATCTGGCAGAGGAAAGCCACACAAAACACGAAATGAAGAGGAATTACTTGTTTTGGTAGGTGCTGATGGTCACGTGTGTTGAATAGGAGATCCCATGAGGAGTGTCAGCCTGGTGAATAGTCCCTCTTGGGAAGTACAGGAAGTCACCTGGCTGCAGGAAAATGAGAGAGAATTGATACATTTAGGTCACCTGGTCAAACCTTACTGTAGTCCAGAGAAAATAACTCTGAGCAGACAGACTGACAAAATATGTTCTTCAAAAATCACAAAACTGAGCAATTCTCCAATGTACACTTTAATAACATAAAGCACTCTAAGCCTGAAGTCCAACATCTCCAATTTTCCAACCTACTGTCAATATTTGCTCAACAGCTGTCTGCAAACACGAGCTTTTAACATGCTACAACATGCACAGTCCTGCTGAGCTGCAGGAAGGGGACAAAGAATCAGCTGAGATGAATCTGCTGGGAATTTGGTCAGATCATATCGAAAGAAAAGGCCAGTGTTTCACATGAAAAGTCAGTCCAAAAATTTTACTTAAACAAGTAGAACCTTCCTGCTCCCTTATCTTCTCACCTATGTAAATTAAATATCTCCACATAAAATCATATAGATCAGGGAAGCTGAGACAAGAAATAAGTGCAAAGCACATGAAAATGCCTCCACAAAGGAAAAAAAAATCAGTTTACTCATGCCTTTTCCTACAAACACCAGCACAAAGAGAAAGCTCACAAAGCAAAACTGATGAAATCTAATTCCATTTTAACCTTATGCTCCTTAAACTTGGTCACATCAGCTACTTCTAAGAGCCTACCAAGCATGATTACACAGCCCAGCCCACCTGAAACAATGAAATTATGATACCTTTAACATGAATTCATGTGTGGGACTCCCAATCCTCTCTTCTGGCTCAACGTTGTACTCCCGAGCCAAAGGCACTGTTGGTTTGTAGAGCCGCCAGTGCTTCTCTCCTTCCAGCTGCAGGATGAACACCTGCAAAACACCATGAATCCAAATTTCCTGGGGGGCCTAAGGAAGCCCTGCTGCCCCTCACACATCCAGCTCGTCAGGTATTTTAATTTATCCTCCTCTGACTCGCCAAGTCTGTGGAACCAAGCCAGAACCAGGGACAGAAATAGTGGCAGAGGTCGCTTTTCTGACAAATACAGGTTTTCCCCTTCCCTGCTCTCAGCTACTCCACAGCACAGCAAGGACAACTCCTTTCACATCACCTTTTAGATATCTAAATGGACAAACTTACATTTGAACTAAATTCTTGTGCTCTATTTAGAGACAACAAACAGTTGTGAAGTGTGATCTGTTTTATCCTGAATTTCAAAATCCCTGTTCCTCTCCAGTCACTTAAACTTAGCCATTACTATTAGTACAAAAATATCTAAGGAAACACTTGGAAGTAATTACCCTAAGTTTTCAGTGGAAAAACAGAACTCTCTAGAATGTTTACTGGGGGGGAGAGGTGGAAGCACACACAGAGGCACCCACTGCCAGGAGCTCACAAAGGATCTCACAGATAAGGAGGTGTTTTCCTACCTCAACATCATCATAGTGAGGGGGAAGGCCCTGAGACCCCTGGGGAGTGATGTAAACATTTGAGCCCACCAGAGACCCAAAGTAACACTCCAGCTTCTCCTGAATCTTCCACAGCTCCTCCTATTTAAAAAAAAAAAAATGCTGTTAGTACTGAGGAGCTCAGCCAGGCCTGGCAGCCACCAGGCCCATCACTGGCGAAGAATGGTGACATCCCCACAGCAACACACAGCCTGGCAAGCAGCTTCTCCTCAAGGCAAGCACTGCACCAGCAAAGGAGATCTGCCACAAAAGTAACGAGTAAGCCAAAAACTCTGGTGCCTCAACAGAATACTGATGTTTTCTCTCTTCCCTGTACCAACTTCAGGCTGCAAAACCAGGCAAAAATGAGGCTGAACAGAGCAGGATAAACCACCCATCATCCCATCTGCATCAAAGAGAGAATAACACAAAGGTTAGACACCTTTTACAAGTGACTCCAATTGCTTGGGAATATTCAACCACAAACTTTACTCATCCACACCCAACACATGACAGGGAAAGATCAGGAGATGCCAACAACTGAGATCAGTCAGTGACACTACACGTGGGACTCAGTTTATTTGGGTCTTATTTGGGCCTTAGACTTTGCTGACACCTTGGGACAAAAAAGGACTGCCTAAATCAAAGTACCTACAAGTATCCAAGTCCTTTACAACAGTGCAGCACCACTGTCTCCTTCCCATGCCCAAAGACTGAGGACACTCAGCAGAAATGGGGTGGCCACTTCCACGGTGCAATTCAGTGCTAATCCATTGGCAAGAATGGTGGAGTGTCCTGGAAATACTTGACATGCTTTCACACCTCATCCTTGATTAAAGGGAAGTGGTACAAAACCCCCTGTTTGCACAAGGAAAAAGTGGGGCAGAAGAGATAATTTAAGCACAGATGCCTAATTGTCATATATCTATTTAAAAACCACTCTTAATATTACAGAAAAACATTATAGCATGAATCACACTTTGCTCTAACTGCAGAGCACTGAAACATGATGGCAGTGCAGAAGTATGAACTGTGTTTTAATACAGTTCATGTAAAGATTCCAGCAGGCCATCAATGCCAACCTCCCCTGGGGGCAGATATGAAGCCATGTCTAGTGCCACTCAGGAAAAGCCACACCACACGATGAAGCAGGCATTAACTGCATTAATTACAATTAAACAATCCCACCTTGAATCTCTGAGGTTGATGAAACTGTATTGTTGCCTTTTTCTGGTCAAAATCCTTCTTCAGCTGCATGTAATTCACTCTACCTTCTTTATTTAAAACCTTCTTTTTCCCATTGACACACCTGCAGACATTCACATCTCGCCCATAGTGCAGGCCCTGGCTGCACAGCTCCTTCAAGTGTGACAGCTGGAACAGGGACTGGTAGTAAGCAGCCACCTGGACATCATTTCTCTGAACAAGCAGTGGCTTCTGCTCCCAGTAGTCCCTGAAAAACTCCTCTTCTTCGATGGGAGAGATCAGGCTCCTGAAGAGGCTGTCTGGGCTCTCAAAACTCAGGAGCGACGGAGAACCAGCTGTGTCCAGCCTGGGCCGTTTGCACTGAGCCTGTGCTTCCTTTGCCACGTCTGCAATCTTCCCTGCTTTCTTGGGCATCTTCCTGTCCAAGGGGAGAGAAGCCCAGAACAATCAGCCAACAATACAATGAAGAGATCACAGGCCCAAGGCAGCAGCTCTTGCCCTAGCCAGGAGGATATCACAGGGTATTGGGAACAGCTGTGGCTTCAGGGGGTCACTAATTGCTCCCAGCAGGCCCCCACTCCTCCCCCAAACCTCAGCAAACTCCAAGGGCTCTGCTGGAGCCACTGCTCACAGGAGCTCACACCTGAGTTTACACTAAAGAACGTGTGATGGAACCCAATGGATCACTGCCAGTGCAGGAACCCACCCACACAAAGAACCTGTGGGCAAGTGGACATGTAAAAAATTATTTATTTTAAAAATCAACTCAGCTTTAAGAGATTGAGTGAGTGCAATATGCAGAGTGAGTGGAGAGAGGGGGCAGGATCAGAAACTTGTATTCTTGTTACACTTCCTTCAACAGTACCACTTTACAAAAGAAGGAGTATTGTTAGGCCTTTCTGTTGATGCTGTGTAATTACTAAATCTACAAGCTTAAAACTTGTAAAATGTACCAGTTTAAAAACCAAAATGCCAAGATTCTGCTTTCATTTCTGCCAAGCTGTCAAACTTTGTGGTTTATACAGAATAAAAATAATTGTTTCATACAAGTTCAGATATTTAATTTTAAAGCTGAAAGTCATTTACTTTGTTTTTCCACAGTATGTTGTGCAGAATTATGCAAGAATAAAAAAAGTCAATTCACAAATGGTTTAGCTGCCAAGTTCTCAGGAAAGCTGAGGCACAAACTGAGTTAGCAGTAGGTCTAAACCATGTGCAGACAGACTTGCCTCGAGTCTGCTCCAGCATTTCCTCCCCCAGAGCAGCCTGGGGAGCTGAGCTCAGCGTGCTTGGATGAGCCAGCCCCAAGCCCTGGAGCAGCACAGCCTGGCAGCCAGCTCTGGGCTGGCCAGCCCAGGTGACTCTGGGCACGTCTGAGGAGCCAGAACATGCTGATGCTTTCACTTCCAGGTAAAAATGGCACCTTTACTCCCAAAAGCAAATGCTATCAATGTTACTCAGGTGCTTTTACTTGCACAGATGCCTTATCCTGAAACCCAAACTCCAGTTGTGGGTGGTAATTCCAAGCAGCAGGAAGTTCTCCTGTGCAGCAGGACATCCTGCTGATCCCCCAGCTCCTGGACAATGCTTCACCAGCAGCTCCTGGAGCAGCCTGTCCTTCAGGAGTAACCTGTGGTCACCTCAGTCCTGCAGGGGGGAATTCACATCACCACCTTCCCAGCAGGATGGACATTCCTAGCTGCAGGAAGCCACTGTACTACATGAGGCAAGGGAATGTTAAAAAAAAATTAAAGACTGAAAATTAGTCCCTGGTTGGCAGCAAGATCTGAAGACGCTGCTGGCACTAGGATCTAAAACTGGCATTCCCCAAATGTCAGGAACACAAATGTAACCAACCCTGATTTGATGGTTTTGAATTCCAGGCCTAAAGCCATCATTTCAACCTCTCAGATCGCTCTAATGAAGTTAAATTCACATAGGTACCGTTCACAGAACTCTGCTTCATTTACACCACGTGCTTCTCTGTAGCGTTTGGTTATTTACCACAACTGCAAACCAAGGATTGGTTTGGGCTGGAAGAAATCACCTGGCACAAACCCCCTGCAATAAGCAGGGACATCTCCCACTCGATCTATTTGGCCAAAGCCACGTTCAACCTGGCCTTGAACGTGGGATAAGGCAGCCCCAAATTCTCTGGGCAAGCTGTCAGGGCCTCACTACCCTCACCAGAAAAAAATCCTCCCTTGTATCTAATCTAAACCTACCCCTTAAAATGTAAAACCATTCCCCCCTGTCCTGTTGCTACAGACCCTGGTAAAAAGTCTTTTCTGTCTCTCTCACAGCATTTAAGTACTGAAAGGCTGCAAAAATATCCCTGGAGAGCCTTCTCCATGCTGAAACAGCCCAGCCTGAGTTCACAGCAGAGCTGCTGCAGCTCTCTGATCATTCTGGTGGCATCCTCCGATTCGCTCCAACAGCTCCCGGTCCTTCCCGTGCTGGGGACCCCAGAGGTGGGTGCAGCTCCCCGGGTGGGGTCTGACGGGGCAGGATCCCCTCCCCGCCTCCCTCAGGCTTTGGGAGCAGCCCGGGGCACCGTCGGCAGCGCGTGGCCGGCTCCGGTCCCGCTCTTCAGCTCCCCACACGCCCAGCTCCTTCCCGGCAGGGCTGCAGCGAGAGCCGAGCGGCAGAAGGGGCCCGCTCCGCCTCGCTCGGGGACAGCTGCTGTCACCAGTGTCGCCAGCGCCACTCGCACAGGGACACAAGGCGTGTTCCCGCTCGGCCCGGCAGCGCCGGGGGAAGCAGCGGGGACACGGGGCCCCGCCGCCAGCCCTCCCCTTCCTTCCCCTCCCGTTCCCGCAGCCCCGCACTCACCCCGCGGGCGGCAGGGAGGGGACGGCCCGGCCCAGCCCGGCCCGGTCCCGCAGGATGGGCCCGCTGGAAGCGGGGCGGATCCTGCCGCGCTGGGTGTCACGGGAGGAGACGCTTCCGGGCGGCCGCTAGGAAATGCAGCGCTGTTCCCGTGTTATTCCTGTGTGTGTTCCGACGGGAACGCAACAGTGTCTTCGCTGAAGTTGTTCTGACGATTAAATTTTGATTCCTACACAAAACAGTGTCTGGGCTTTAGTTGCGCCATCTTTTCCTGAACCAAAATCCCGTTCCAGAGTCCCTCTGAAGCTCCCTCAAAGAAATCTTCAGAATGTGTACCGAGGACATGAAAACTTCCAGAAGTATTTTTAATTACCTTTACTAAAGAGGCCTGTTAATGGTTTAGTTTACGTTGGCTAACGACATCAGAGGAAGATGTTAGGTAGGCTTTCCTAAAGCTTTATTCTTGTGTACTGATAGTTTGAAGAACTATATAAAACCTTTAAGAATGAAGTAGCCCGGACCTAAAAGTTTGCATCACCTACGCCAATACCCACAGGATGTTTTCTTATTACAGATGGGCGTAGCAGCAGATGTTAAAAATAGTGAGGCCACATCCTGCACCTCAGCTGATGACAGAAATCGTGACAAGCTGTTATTTCTGCTCCAGAAATCCACAAAGTACCCTCAGCATTACTGCCTGAGTGCCATCGGGATGAGCGCTCACCAAGCATGTATTTACATAATGCCTGTGGTGCTTTAACTCGCAGTAAATGTTGTGGGATATAAAACCCACGCATGGGACTGGCTGCAACACCAGCAGGAGTGGAAAATACTCGTGAGTACCTTTTTAAAGACTTCCGTGCTGGTCTGCAGAGACAAATTGACTGAAAGTAGTTATTACCATACCTGGCAGGAAGTTAACACACACTTCAGAGGGTCATGGGAGCTCAGCCAGCCCTCTAGACAATAAATAGTTTGTTGAAATACTGTTTGTTATCTTTTACTATTTATACAAGCAATAGATTTTTTTTAAGCATAATTTATCCTGATATCATCCCTGTCACTGCATTAAGAAAATAAAAATTATAAGCTTTGCTGTGAAAGCATGCAGTTAAATGTCATCAACATTTACAAGAGCATGTAGTGACAGGACAAGGGGGAATGGCTTCAGACTGAAAGAGGGGAGGATTAGACTGGATATTAGGAAAAAAAAATCTTTACTGTGAGGTTGGTGAGGCCCTGGCACGGGTTGTCCAGAAAGCTGTGGATATTCCATCCCTGGAAGTGTTCAGGGTCAGGTCTGAGCATCCTGGTTTAATGAAAGGTGTCCCTGCCCAGTACTCTGGGTGGGAAGAACCCCTGGCCAATGGTTTCATTCACAGCTGAAAGTAACAGCAGCTTTCTCCAGCAAAAGCAAGCTCTGCAGCTCTCTGGCACCTGTACAGATGAGTTAAGCATTGCCTGGAAGGCAAATGCAGGCAGAAATTTTAAAATTTTCCTCCACACCTCCATGTGAGGACCAGTTTGCTGCAGCCTACGCAGGGCTTGGGCATGCTGAGCTGCAGAGCTTCTGCTGCTGCAAATCCTGCAAGGAATTTAGAAAAGGGAACTGATTTGGAGTCTTTTCTCCATTGGAGGCTGAGGCTTCACTGTTGGCTACACAACTAATAATTTATCTCGTAGGGCAGATAAATGTGTGAAAATGGTGTTGTATTAGTTCATGTGAAAAGTTTAGAAGACACATTGCACATCTGGAGCAACGAGATGGGATCTTCTCAGGCAATCTGGAACATCTGTGCAGGATGCCTCATAAAGGCAGTGCAGGAGCAAGGCTGTGATGGTGTATTTTTATATACATCTGCTCAGCTTGAGGTCTGGTGTGCTGTTACTGCTGCCAAAGCCTGTGTGTCCTTTGGCTTTGCATTCCCAGCATTGTCATTCCTGGTATGGTTCTGCTTTCCATGACAGAATTTCCTGGAAAAGAATCAAAGCTGTCTCAGCTCTGACACATTTGTTTGGCAGCGATCTGTCCCACTCACTCTGTGAGATTTCAGTCACTCAGCAGGCACTGTGTCACCACTTCTGCAGCACTGGAAATGGGAGCTTGACAAATGCAGCTCTTTGAAAAAGTTAAGAGACATCACCATGCTCTGAACAAACAAGATGGGAGCAAGAAAATAAGAAAATTGAATGAGAAAAAAAAAAAAAAGTAAGTAAATAAAGAAATCAGAGAGTGACTTAGGCTTCCAAATTTATTCCCACTTCCTTGACCAAGCATTTATCTTGTGACGCTTTTTGTCACCAAATGATCATTTTGAACTTCAAAATGGTAATTTTTATCTGACTTTGTAAATATAAACTCCGCTTATGAAATGACAGACAAACCCAAGTAATTTAGTGGAAAATGCTCCTTATTTGGGAAAGTTATAAATTATTCTTTTCTGGAGCTGGGAAAACTTTCTGTGTTTATCCCTGAACATCCTTAATTTAGCCTCCTTAGCCTGAACCTAAGGATATTTCCATGCAGGATTCATCTGAGACTGACAGGTTTCCTGTATGTGTCTTTGTTTTGGCACAGCTGTTTCCTTTTATTTCCTGGAACTATGCTGGGGGTCACTGCTGCAAGGGGCAGATGCAGCTTCTCCTCACTGCAACATTCAATCTCAAAAGCCAAAGCGAGAGGGAGGGAGGCAAAACCCCAAGTTCACATGCAACAAAAAGCAGAAGAACCGAAGGTGTGGCTGGTTTGTTCTCTTGACAAAGTTGTCTAAAATTTCTGTCTCAAAGCCTGTGTTTCTAAGCCAAAGGGTTCTGCAGGAAGCAGGGGATTACAGCAGGTGGAGGTGAGGCAGAGGTGTGTGGGTGACTCCTGAAGGACACAGCTCGTGCTGGGGATGCTGCTCATCCACCTGGGAAGTGGCTGCAAGTGCACAGGTCTGGGATGTTGTTCCTGTACTGCCTCAGGGACTGGTGAGCCAGGTTCCTCAAAACAGAGGTGCCATGGAGAGTCACGGACAGCTGACAAGGGTGAAGAGTCTTCCTGAAGTGTTGCTGATGCACAGTCTCCAAAAGCCCCATCAGCCTGGCTTCCTGCTGGTCCCTACTGCACTGCCAAGCCATCATTTTCCCCCTGGCTCCCATCCGAGGGCAGAGGCTGCTGAGGTGCACAGGGGTTGCCCAGGAAAAATTGGAATGCAGGAAGGAGACAAGGACAGGAGCTGTCCCAAGGCTGTCCCAAAGCAGTTGGTGTGGATTGCCAACCACAGTGGAGCACAGGTGAAGGACAGAGGGGCTGATTTGAGAGGAAGGGTTGGAGTGCAGACACAGACAGGGCAATGGCTCAGGGGGGAGCTGCTGTCTGTTCAGGAGGGTGACAAAGGGCTCCCTTAGTGAGCACACAGCTCCTGTGCTCCTGCAGTGGAGCATCTCCTGGTGAAGCTCTGCATAGTCCAGTTGGAAAAGAACCCAGACACGTGAGAGTTTTTCATTAAGAGTTTTGCTGCTGACCAAACCAGCCCAGGTTTGATGCAGAAGTCTCTTTTGGAAAACTGTAACCTTTTCCTCTACTGCTGTTGCATTATTTTTGAAGTATGATGCAACTCTCATACACAAAATAAAGTCTAGCTTATAAGCATTTTTGTTCATATGTACAAACCCCAGTAAAAAAAGTTGAACACAATATATACACTGGGAAATATAATCCTGGAATATGTGTCAATAGCATGATTGTTCTGCAAAATAATCCTGCCCACGTTTCCCTTCAGAGATCTCTTCCTCTTCAAGCGAGGTGTGTCAGCATTGGAGATGTTGGTTTGACTTGCCCTGGTCTCACTGTCCTCACAGGGCTCTGGGAAGGGACTCAGGTCCATGTCCTCATCCGTGTCGTGGTAGCAGCCATCGAAAGCCATCGCTTGCACTGCGTCCATGCTGTACATTCCTGAAGCCTGGCAACAAAGGAGAGTTACTGTGTGACTAGCAGGAGCCTTTCTGGCAAATCATAAATGAATAAAACAGAAGATAACGAAAGCTTCCCCCTCAGTGTTGAGCATGTGGAGAACAGGGCTGTCCCACAGTATGGCTCTCTGTGGGGCCTGCCCCCTTGAGCAAGGAAATGTCATCAAATGTCATAAAACACACTTGTCTGCCTGATTATTGCCAGCTGCTGGCTGGCAATTCGTGCCTCAGCTTCTGAAATAGAGGAATCTAACTCTCTCCTGTAGGTCTGTGTTGCTGGAGTTGTGGGAAATTACTTCAAACATTTCTGGGAGTAGGTTTTTGATGGGATTATCCAATCATGTGAGCAACATGTGCATTCTTTCTGTGCTCCTCCCCTCATGATATTCCAGCAAATGAGTTTACAGAGGGGATATCCTTCAAGCAAAGGTTTTAAGTGAGAGCTTCACAGAAAGCAGATGTTTAACGTGTGGCTATATCTGCTTCAGGCCCACTTTTCTAAAAATTACCTTGTCATTCATCTGGTCTGCACAAAAAAAACCCCAGGAAACAGGGAGAAATATCATATGAGGCATGCTGAGGTCTATTTCAGAGACAGCAGAAATGCCGTGATTGATAGGTATTTGAAAATAGTAGGAAGGTTATATTCCTCTGAGGGGGAAAAAAGGGGGCAAAAAATATCCCTAACCTCTGCCACAAAAAAGGGAGAGAAAGCACAGACCTTTCAGGATCTCAGAGAGGAGGAGACTTTGTCTCCCTTCACCCAAGTGAAAAAAAAAAAGTGAGATACAGAGTGGAGACAGAGATTGTTACTGTTCTGTTATCACAGGGGTGTATCAGGACTACTCTGTGGCTTGCATGATGCTTTCAGAAGGCAACAAAACACAGAGGGTTGTACCTTGCCCCTTTTTTTGAGTTGTTTCCTCTCTTCAATTGTGGTGAGATAGTTCACCGCTGCATACTCGATGACTGACAGGAAGACAAAAAGGAAGCTGATCCATAAATACACATCCACAGCCTTTATGTAAGACACTTGAGGCATTGAGGCACTTACTCCTGTCATGATGGTGGACATTGTCAGCACTGTAGTTATACCTGCCAGAGAGAAGAGAGAGGTTGTCACAGTTGTGGCCAGCTGGCTCTGCTGAGCTCATCAGCACTGCCTGGACAGCAGGGCTTTGTGAGGGAGTGTGACTGACACCCCCTCAACTCCCTCTCACGGGCTCTGAGAAGTGGAGTGAACCATGAAGGACCCATCACACACAAGACTGAGAGCACTAAATCATCTCTCTGCTCAGCATGGTCACTGAGCAGCACAAGGAACACGTTTCTGGGACAGATTTGGGCACGGCCACACACAGGTGAAAGCTGTGGCCATTCCTCACTTCCCAGAGCCAGGGCTGCCACTGCGCATTTTCTTGTCCAGGAAAATCACTAAAGAATCATTTTCCCTCCCAACCCTTTCTCAAATTTTACTTCTTGAGAACAAATATCAGCCTCTATGTCCCTGTCATAACTCCACAGCTCTCTAAAAACAATCTAGGATAAAAATACTACAGCCACTGAAACTAAGAAAAAATTATTGTTTTCCTCAGTGTGACCAGAATTTCACCCTCATCTTTTCAATCTCTGCTCTTACATCAGCTATTCATCTCATTTTGGTTTGCTCCAGCTCAGGAAAAAAAAACAATATCCAACTCAGGCTCTGCTTTTAAAGAAATCAGTGTAACTCTGGAAGTGAAAACACCCTGGCATCTGTGAGACAGCATTGTCAGCTGCAGCCCTTTCCAGTTCTACACCCATTCAAGTCCACTGGAACATACAAGAATTTCCCCCCTACCTCTCTGCATCTTCTTTAGTTTGAAGGATGGAGCTTGAAATACACCATATAAGAGGAAATGAATTTATTTAATGTACATATACTCTAGGCCAAGGAGCTAGTCTTATTAAACTTTGTTGTTAATGTTTCCTATAAATTATGTATGATTATGCTAATGAAATGTGCTTTATTCATGGAACTCCTGATGCATAACCTTCTGCAGAAATCCATACATAAAAAACATGATCAGCAAAACCATCTTGACAACATTAAAAATTGCCTACTGAGAATTAAAAAGTTATTTTTAAAGATGAAGTTAAATTTCATCTAAATAAAAGGAATTCATAGATGCATTAATAAAAGTAGGTAGGAGGTACCATAATTTTTTTACAGATTAACAAAGAGATTTATATCTCATATATTAATAGCTTTAGACTGTGCCAATAGAAAGGGACCTGAGTGGCTACAGTCCTATTTTTTCTAGATTGATATAGTTACAGAGAAAAATGAGGGCTTTTTCTCTTGTCTAAGAAATATGGCAACATACAGCTGGCTTCTGGGATGAGCAGAAAGAAAAGAGATTCTTTATTTTAACCTGACAGTTGCAGGACTCAGGTACATTATGGTTGCATTACATATCTTAACAAATTCCCATCAGATCTTCAGGGATCCTAATTTTTGAAAAAATGTACTCATTCCAAGGCCATCAGCATTATATTCACAACAAAGACAGCCTTTGAGTGGCATCCACTGATTCACCAGTGAGGAAAAAAAAACCCCAAACTTCTATAAAAACCACTGTAATAGGTCCACTTCTCCTGAGCTGAGGTGTTCAGAAGTTTCTTTTTGGCTTCCACAAAAGATTGTGTGCCTTGCACAGCTAAGACACCAAAGCAAACATTTCTAAGGTGTCCCACAATGAAAGGCTTTGCCACACAGGCAACTGTTTCCAAATTGGTAGGAAGATAGTGAATGTTTCTTGAGAAAAATAAGAGTTGCAGAGCTTTTCCATAGATTGGGCTACACCTAATGATCCATGGATTTGGGGAGGGATCTGACTGCCTGTTCCTACCTGTTACTTTGCTGGGAAGAGGGAAGGAAAACCCAGGTTTTGCAATTAAGTAAAATTCTATCAGGAAATCTGCAGAATCAACCCTTATTGCTTTTGTGGTGTGTGAGCTGTTTCCAAAAATAGCAAAGCCAGTCTGAACAAACATCCTCTTTCCAAATGTAGAGACTGACTACAGGTAATGACAACGGAGGTAATAACAGTGCTGTTCAGGCAATTATCTGATATTTTTGCTTATGTCCTGTGTAAATAAGCAAAGGTAACCAAACCCTCCCCTCTCGATTCTATACTTCCCAAAGAATATACAGCAAAGATTTACCTAATGACACCCTGGCAGGAACAGCTCTTCTGTCAATCCAAAAGGAAACCCAAGACAGCATCACCATCAGCATGGCTGGGAAATAGGATTGTAGCACAAAAAAGAAAATATGTCTGCGGAGTGCAAAGTTGATAAAAAGTCGATTGTACCAACCTATTGGGGAAAAAAAAAAAAGGGAGAGGAACAGGTTGGGGGAGAAGAGAAGAGAGCTGTGTTATTTGTGAGCTGTGTTTGCTCGTCCCTCCTTCCAGCAGGAGGAGTGTATCCACAGCAGGAGCAGTAAATGCCTCAGAAATCTTGCCAGCACCTTTGTTTTACACAGTGCTTTACAAACTATCCATCCTCACTCATTTATGGGAACATGCCTAAAACACTCTGTTATAACTGAGGCTGGGAAATTGAAAAAAATCAAATAGACTTGAAGTGAAACTGCCAGGAGAATACAGACAGGATACAATGAATTGTCCAGTGATGCCAACACCCTGCCTTCCCTGAATTACCTGACAAGAAGCAGCCCTTCGTTCCTGTTTTCTTTTTGGTGGGAGCTGCCTGCCTGCCGGCCCAGCACTCACTTTAGAGGACAGGGTGCCATCTAGTGAATTTTGGGGCGTGCTCTGCCTGTGCATTCGTGCTGAACCTCCTGCCACGGCAGGGAAACCAGGTTACAGGGAGGAAAAAAGGCAGAAGTGGGTGGCTGCACAGCATCTGCCTGTCCAGGACAGACCGAGGCACCCCTGAGCCTGTGCTGGAGCAGTCCTGCCATCACAACGAGTGACTCCATAGAGAAGAACATATCAAAATGAACCCCAAATAATATTAAATGTTCTACTGTGTTTTCAATTGTGGAGGTTTTTTGCTTTAAAGATTATTGTCTCTAAAATGGATTTCAATTGTTGCTCCTCTGGAGGTCTGGGAACTCCAAAAGCCTAAACACCACAAGTGTTGTTGACTGAGATTCAAAGGAAAGGATATGCAGAACCTGAAATGCAGAAAGCTGCTTTGTGGGAATGATGACTCTCATTAGAGTGATGCTGTTTGTTCTCCACTAGCATTTACTTGGAGGGTAAATTTGCTCCCAACAAGAAGCAAAAAACAAGAGAAAGTGGAACCTCCTGAACAAAACCAAACCTCAAAGCCAAGTGTAAGCCCACAAAGGACAGCATTCTGATTACCAGATATGCTACAAGCATTATTCAGGTACTTCCCAGTGGTCCCTGGGACTTAAAAAAAGTCTTTCCTTTCCCCTTTATGCTGCTGAATAAGCTCGCCATCAGGACCTCTGCATGTTAAGTGTAAAGTTACATCTGCAAAGTCAAGGGTGCTGTGAGGTGCTGCAAAGCCCTGGGTGCAGGGGCATTGTGAGGGTGCCCTGCTGTGCACAAGGCTCTATTTGCTTGCCTTGAGTGGTTTTTTGATGAGAATAGCAAGGCAGAAAGAAGCCAGCTGAACTCCTGGAACCCAGTCTGGTGGAAAAGATCCCAGTCTCCTTCTTGCAACAAGGACAAATTTGATGCAGCTCTCAGCAAGGCACAGTTATCAAAGCAGGGTATCCACATGACAGTGGCCCTTGAAAGATGGAGCTCTGTTCTTAGCTCACACAGGAGCAGGAGATAAGGGTGAAGAACCTCATCAAGCTGTGAATTCCTCACTGCCTAGGCTGCATCATAATTTAAACTGGGATTTCTGCATTCAGTAGCAGCCACCACAAATTTGAATGGCCCTCTTTTGAAAACAAAAAGAAAATAAACTGTAAATAAAATACATTAAATAAATATATCTGCTGCTTTCTTTAAAGGCTTTTTTCCAAAGACTTGTGCACTTCATCATATTAAATGGAGTAATTTCTCTTTCATTAATCTGTTTTGATATAATACAGATGAATAACCAAACTGAAATGAATTGACTCAGACTGTAAAGTACAATAGCAAGAGTGCTGTTTTCTTTGGTTAAAAACCTGTGGTTAGACTACTTACATAGAGAAGTGTTTCAAAATTTATAATTTTGTGTAAAATACAAGGGAAACAAATCATCACCCTGCATGAAATCAAACACTGAACTCCTAAAGCCTTGTGCAGTTTGCCAGAAAGTGTAGAGCAAGATCTACAGGGAGAAATAAAAACCTGTCTGGGGCAGATTAACCTGAATTTAAACTATGTTGCACTGACATAAAGGGAATTTTTTATGTATAAACAGGGAAAATTAAGCAAATCATGAATTAGACCTGAACAGGTAATAGTCTCATATGAAAATCCTCAACCTAGCAGACTTTTAGGGATGTTACACAGCTCCAAAAGTGAGGATATTTTAGCCAATAAACCACACTGGAATTCCTCTTGTTTGCTTTCTAGTATCTGACCCTTTAGGATTTCAATTTTCAAGCTTTTCTGTATAGCCAGGACATAAAAATTCCTGTACATTCAATACTCCAGAGGCTTTCAGAGAAGCACCTTGATTTTGCAAGAGCTCATAACAGCACGTTTGTGGTGGTTGTGCTTTTTTTTCAGGTTCCTAATGCCCTGTATACAAGTATTATTATGGCCTTTTTTCCTAAAATAAAGTTTCATATTGGTAATGCAAAGAGAACCAAGGCCCCAGACTGAGGAGACCTCATTTTAACTGATCTCTCAGCAGCCACTGTCATTTATTAGCAAAGAATTTGAATGTGAAAGACATTCTGCATGATTTTATCCCGTGCTTCTCCCTTCTGAGGAGAGGGGCTTACTATACCAGTACTGCTGTAAAAAGCAAGTCCACTGGAAGCACTGAATTCCTCAATGAAGAACTGGGAGAGGGAGATGTGTTCATCTGTGCTCAGGGACTTGTTGCCATGTTTCCAGTACAACATCAGATCATCTTCATTGTATGCATCTGTGAGAGAGCAGAAAGTTATAAAGTTACTGAAGTTAATCACTTCCTCTTTCCTTTCTTAGGGAGAGGAGACCACTCAAGCAATCTGGGAAAACCCCAAAGAGACATTTTTTCACACCAATTTGTCAGTTGGCATGGAAGAAGTTTGCAAAGAGCATGTTCCATCTTGCTCCAAGTGCAGCCCAGCCCTGTGCCCTGCCAGCAGCTTACAGCTGAGGCAGGGGTGAAAAAGAAGATGTTTCACAGTAACACAAGCATCCATTTTCATTTTTCCAACAAGTCAAATATTGACATTTTATTTTACTTTTAATCTGCACTTTTTTTTTTTTCTCAGAGAAAAAACCCTCATGTTTTTGGAGAGATTTTTAGATTTGGGCCTTGGAATAAATAGCTGTTGGGAATAAAGCAGGGTGCATCATGGTTTTTCCACTTTCCCAAAGCTCACTGAGTTCTGGAAAGATCCCAAATTGCTTACAGTTCAATATGTACATGCTGAAGGGTTCAGGTGACACACCAAAGTAAATGAAAGGCATTATGCACAAGATGGAGTGCTGGTAAGAATGCACATGTGAAGAACAGTTAGGAATTAAACTTACAGCTTTCCAGTTCTAAAGAACAGTTCTGTGTGTCCAGAGGAAACCTACTGAAATCCATGAAGCACATAGCAGAAACTGTTATTCTGCAGAAAGGAAGAGAAAAACAGAATTAAAATGAATAATTTCACACTTAGCTGTCCACACATCTTAGTACCAATCTGCTGTTTAGAATCCTATTGATTGAGGTTTTCTGCCCTTTAAGATGCTTCTAAAATAGCTTCAAGATGGTGAAATACAGTGAGAGATCATATTTTTTAAAAAATCCTAAATAGTCTTTATTATTAAATACTTGCCTTTGATTTTTAAACCCTATATTTGGCCAGATCCTTCATTAGCCTTTCACACTTTTTAATTTGAAGGTTTACAATTACAAAGATTAACAAAGGGAGTTCACATTTCTTGACTTGATTTCTCATAGACTGAAGTAGATAATATTAGAGATTAGAGCAAATATTATTCCAAGTGTTGTTTTCCCAGCTGGAATGATTAGAATATTTAATTGTAAAAAGAGATTAGCTGCAATTCCTGGAAGCTTACTCTCCTCTTAAATGAAATGCATTATATTGTAAAAAGCTTAAGGAAATCTAGGCAAAGCCTATTTCACATTCCACCTGCTTTTTCACCAATGTTTAGAGGACAAATACCACTTTGTAGTTAATAAAGAAAAAAAAATTAAACTTGCTAGGGGCAGAAAATTAAAATATTGCCAGAAAATGGTAAATATTGCCAAATTTCCCTTTCCTGTCACAGCTTGCATGCCATTTGATGGTTAAGTTCAGCTTTTCAGTTTTGCTGAAATGGAATCCTACAGGAATTTCAGTGAGAGTGTCCTTTGAAAACCTTGGCTCAGTAACCACACTGCAGCTGAATTTTTACAAATATAAAACTTTACTGGCTTGAAATGGGATCCTAAGAGTGGGACATGCATAGAACTTCCAACTATGGATGTTGTTTTCATCCTTCAGCTATTGGCTAAAGGACATGGGGAACAAGAGGAAAAGAAAGTCTGTTTTAGCAATAGGTCTGGATTTTGGTTTCACTTTGCTTCAATGAAATCCTGGATGCCAGGCACTGAAGAAAAATTGTGAAATATGCAGATTTATTGCATGTAAGTATTTGGAATATAATTTACTTACTCATGTAAAACTGGCAATACAAAAAAGAGTGTTTTAAGGCACATCTAAGGAATAATTCCTGCCTCTCACTTGGAGAATCAGATACAAGCCTTAGTGGAGGGGTATAGTTCCTCTGATCCCTCCTTCTCAAGAATTATGGAAATTAATACAGCAATAAAAAGCACACTTCACCTCATTGTTCCTTACTGTCAGTGTGACTCTTGAACATACACTGCTTTAAAGTGGTGCACAGTTGTTGTGAGGATTTGGTGGTACAGTTGTTGTGAGGATTTCTGCATGTCCTCATGCAGAGGAGATAAATTCATTAATTGTTGCAACAACTATTACACAGCCACAATCTCAAATACTTCCATAAATCTTCAAACTGTCCAGACTGGATGAAATATCACTTCTGTTCTCGGAGCTAATTAGTACCAAACTGAATTTCTGCAATGCACAGGCCTCAGGTCCCTCACCCTAGGGGGAAATTGCTCCATTAAAACTATTTCTGCCACATCATCCAAATCTCCTTCATAAAGCAAAGCAATAACATATACAGGAAAGGGAGGCACATTAATGACCTTGCTATTCCAGTTCTGGAATTGCTGTTTCACTTTCCAGTTCCTTTTAGTCCCACAACACAGGTGGTATCAGCATCAAAAATCTGCTCTCTGTGCCTATCTGGTTTGTACCACTGCATGTTAACTGGTAAGCCAGGGTGAAAATAGCTGAGACAGTTTTAAAAGACTCAGGGGGAAAAAAAAATCAAAACCAAAACAAAAACCAAGCAAAACTATGTTTTTTTCTTTGTTAATAATTTTGGGCTTTACTGTACTCAATAGCAATACTGCTAGAGCCACTGGGAAGGAATTAACACTTGATAAACTCCCTTGACAGGAAACAACATCTGAATGATAGAAAAAATACATTTTCAATCCTCAATTTCTTTTCCCACTGGCACACCAGTTTCCCATGATGTGCTGCCAGGGGATTAATGCCAGCCCAGCATGAGAACCTTACCTGCAAGTATTCCCAGTCATTCCAATTACAGCCAGTACATGACAACTGCAGCCATGGATGTTCCTAGGGAAGGGTATTTCCTCACCTCAGACTGAAGAGGACGTTGCCATCGGGGTACACTCTGAGCATGATGTTTTCCACAGTTGTATCGTGGATGAAAGATCTTTTGGAGTGCACAAAAAACACATCAGGCACCCAGATCTTTTTTATCAGCCGTCCATCAAAAGTCATACTTTTGTTTTTGTTGCTACGGAATGAGAGCCTCTCATCCTTCCAGTAGTGTCTGAGATACAAAGTCATTGTGAAGTCCTTTGTTTCATTAAAAATAAAAGGAGACAATACTTGGTTTTAGTCATGTGCAATAGAAAACACTACAAATTAATCAATTCATGCAAAGGATCAATCTTTTCTCTGGACATTATCTGAAAGATTCTTAATGAGAGGAACCAAGCACCACTCAATGAGTTTGAATTTGAATATTGATGAGATTTTGTCTTGTCCCTGGTGTCTGAGGCTAAGACTTAATTTATCCTTAAATAAAACTTCTACATATTTCAGTGGTCTTCTGGACTGGGCCAGCTGTGCAGTGATAAAGAAGCTTTAAAACTAGATAAGGGTAAATGGAAAAATGTTTCCTCTGGAAATCTTCACAACCTTCTCCAAGAATGGACTGTGGCTCCTTTAAGGTTCCTTTACAAAGGGATTAACTGGAGTTCTTCATGAGCACTAAGTCAATTTGTAAAATCCACAAATCTGTTCATTTTATACAAATATTGTACAGGGGCTAAATTACTACATTTATTAATTAAATACATCACAAAGAAACAATTCAATGAATATCATAACAACAAGCAGTTAGATTTTACAATAATTACAATAACTATACTATTATTTTAATATAAAACATTATTACAAATATTTTATCCTATTTAAACATCATGACTGCAAATATACATGTGGGAAGAGATGGAGAGGGTGCTGCAAAGCCTGACTGCTCTGTGTTCACCTATATAAATTTTGTATTATTAGGCAGACACCATTTATCTCAGTAGAACAATTGCTTCTGGTAAGAATACTGTGAAGAGAGTTAGTTCTTCCTCTGTGACATGATTTTATGGCCCTGTAATACAATTTTATTATTTGGGTAGGTTTGTAAAGGAGTGCAGGAGTTCATACTGACAATATTAGTGACAATTTGGGCTGAAGAATGAACAACCTGCATTCCAGTACCACAGGCCCTAATTGCAATGTCTTCTTCTCAGGAGAAGAAGAACTTTCTGGAACTGATGTTTCTCTTTCCATTTGGTATTATCACAGCTCCACCCATGCCACAATTATGGAATATTCAGATTTGCATAGGCAAAAGAAGCAAAGCTCATGAAGCCTCATCACGCAATGGAGTTTTCAAACCAGAGCACTGCTCACTCTGAGCTGTTCCTCTGGCCCAGGGTGAAATTCAACACTTACTATTTAAATGCATGCTTCAAGCCAAGGATGTGCTCTTTAGGGTTTGCTTTCTTTAACTACATTATTCTGTATCATCCATCTGGATGTTTCTGACCCCCCTGTATTTTTACTGAAACCCTTTTTTCCAGTTCTGCTCACCATGTCAACTTCAGATATGCTGTCAATGCTCTCCACCTGCACATCAATGCCCACAGGTATTGGTGACCCTGCATGGGAACAGAAAGAGGCACGAGGAGCAAAAATCCCTTTTTTTGAAGGGAAGACTGCAACACTAGCAGGATACAGAGAGTACTCTATCCCAGAGTTTACTGCAGTCTCTCTAATTTAAAACACAGAATGATAAAAGGCAACAAAGTAAAACCTGAAGTTAGCAGTTGTGAAAATAAGCACAAGATCTTCAGTGCTCTTTTTGCAGAAAAACCAGTTGTTTTTGGCAGGGCAGTTTGGCCAGCAGTGGCAGTGTCCTTGTGATGCCACAGCTAATGAACCCCTGGGAGTGCAGTTCAGAACCACCACGGGGAAAAGCTGAGTAAATACACTCAATACATCAAAGATTGCAAAGATTTCTTACCACTTCCAGTGCTTATTCACAAACAACATACTTATTATGACTCTCATTATCTTTAGTTACTGAACTGTTTAAGGTTTGGTATAGCTGTTCATGAAAAAGCATTGCTGGCTCACTACCTCACAAGGGAAAAGCTGTACACGTGCTAATCATGTTCTGTCACTGGGTTGTGTATTTACTGAGTGCATTTTTAGGATGAAGTTACTCCAAATCAATTAAAAATTACAGCCAAATACGAAATTATTTCCACTCTTTTCAGTGTGAAATATCAAGAATGAAGGATCTAGTTCTATGTGGATTATATCATTCCACTAATTGATTAATCACTTCCTGACAGGGCAGGAAGAGAGGAGCATGCATATATGCATATACACACCAGCACACCAAGAATATTCTGCTTTTAGCATGAAGATCAGTAGTAATTACTGTACACAGGATTCCAATCACTTTTGTCAAAAACAGCCAGCTAAAATGTTTTTAAAGTACACATTTCAAATAACCAGTTAAAAACATGAATACAAGGAAGTCTGAACAGCAACAGCTTTTCTAACTTGTCTTTTTCTTGTCTTTTCCTTTTAGCCTTGTCAAGCCAAAATAGTCCAGGAACATCACTCTTGTGACAACCAGCCACAATATTGTGTCCCTTTTTGGAATTATCCTTAAAATAGCAGCCTTCGAGGATTACACAGCTGCCTCCAGTTCTTACCAGTAAAGATCTTGAACTATTTTAGAGGTATTTTTAAATCTGGCTCTGTAATCTCTTGATTTTATTTGTCTTTTTTTTTAATGGGGAGTCTGTCCCTGCACAGAACAGATGAAGATGCATTGTGCATGGGAAATAAAGGTGAGATGTGCTCAAAGCTAGCAGGGCACACCAGAAAATATTTAGGCACTGACAAGAGCTGGGCTCTTTGGCTCAGAAATCATGTCACTCTCTGAGAGGAATGCCTCCCTCAGCCTCTTGGCCAAAGCCCGAAATAAGATTCAGGACTCCAGAGAGCAAAGTTTGTTAGTAAAACACCAGGCAGCCCTTGGAAAAATGCTGGAGAATTATTCTTCTGGAGAATAGGGACAGGAAAAGAGAGCTGCTCCAGAGGCTGATGCACAAGAGTATCAATGAATATATTCAGCCAGACTCCATGCAAAACAATAAAAGTTTTTTAACTTCTCCTAAACTACTTTTGCCCACTTCTTGCTTTGTCTTGATCACAACACACAAACAGTTTATTTACACTAAAACCAGCTTGTACCAAACACTGGTATACAAAAGTGCCTGGTTGTAATCTGAGTCATCTTTTCTGTATTCCACTGAAATCTTATAAACTAAAAAGAGGTTTAGCTAAAGTAGAAGTCATTGTGGAGTTTATACTTGACGTGAGCATCGTTCACAAAAGGCATTCACACATCATTTAAATGTAAACAACAATTTATATTGAATTATGTGGGTGGAACAGGAGGAGAGGGGGAGCAGCTCTCAATGTCAAGAAAGGTTTTACCAGTTCCCGAGTCATGGACAAATCTAAAGCAAATAAAGTTAAATGTCTCCCATCAACATTTTTCAGGCAAACAAGGAGCTACACACAAATAATCTCCCAAAATCACACATCTGACTTTCTAAGCCATGTGTCATGTGAAGAAAAGGCTTTTCTTAGTGACTGCTGCTCCAAGTGTGATGATAACAGTTCTAGTATTTTTTGGAATTTCAAAATTACAGACAATTTCTTACCCAAACAAACATTATTCCAGCGTGGGCAAAATTTCCATCAACAATTCAGCTCCTCTGGGCAGATACAAAGGAACTGATCACAGAACTAGAAATCAGTGGCAGATTATGATTATGTTGGTTGCATGCACACAAACCAAAGTGCCACTTGTCCATAAATACACACAGAGACACCTGATTCTTGGAAAGGACAGCCTGTACTGCACTGGGAACTACTATATAAACATGTTGGTAGTGACAATGAATAGCATAAAAGAAATCAAAACCTATTGAGAAATACAGTGAACAATTCTAAAGTGAATTGAAAAAAAAAAGGGAACTGTTACAATTAAATTAGTTCCTGATTAGGTAGAAATGCAAGAAGCATGAAACAGACTGCTTGAGAAGAGATTCCTCTTCTCTGTCTGAAGAAAGACAAAGACCAGTGAGAAAACACTGCCCAGGCTAGCATTCAGCACAGAGAATTATAAAAGCACATCCCCTACCCCAGCCCTGATCCATTACTAACAGCCCAGAGCAGCTGCAAATATTTCCTTCCTATTCTGACTCTACTTTGGCAACAAATGTAAGCAGATAATAAAGACAGTAAACACTGCACATATATGCAGCCCTGATCACTGTGCTGTTCAATATTCTAATCTGGAGCACCCAACAAGATAGCTACTGGCCTCAGTCTGGTCTAATCCTTCATGGTTTTTGGGAACATTTCTGTGTGTGATTAAAAATCAACTCCATTAGAAACAGGGATAATTAGCTATTGGGAACAGGCTGCATGGAACTGTAATTTCTTCATCCCTTCGGTTTGTTTTGTAACAAGAGGATGTTTTTAGGAAAAAAAAAAAAAAACAAACCAAAAAAAAAACCCCAACACAATTACAGTAAGATTTGAAAAGGTTCCTAAACCAGCCAAAACAGGAAAGCAATTCATCTGCCTCTGTGTCTGCACCACAGCTTTCTCCCTGCTAGACTGAGAATTTCAATCTCTGGCTGACCATCAGACAACAGCATCAAATTCACTTTAAAAAAAAAAGCAACCAGAGCAAAGCTGTGGCTTTTATTTCCCAGTTTAACAAAACTAGGGATGGCAGAGAGGATTTTGTTATTAAATTGAGCAGCTTCAGTTGCTTCTGGAGGGTCACTACAAATCATTATTTTAGAGGGATTAGTGATTTTCACAATGGAGGCTCCACAGATTTTCAGGATAATTACTCCTCAGCAGAAAAAAAGAGCATTGTTTTCAGACAGGTTTAACTTCATGCAAGCCATTTCCAGTCTTTTATTTTAAAGGTTTAAGCATAGCAAAAGAATTCCTTGATGAGCATGGAATTTTATTAACAGGTAGTACATCAGGCAAGTTCTGTAATACCCTTTCTAGAAGGGATATTATGTTAAAAGGCTATCCTTTTAGCATTTTTAGGATCAGTTTCCACAGTAATAATGACTGGTTTAGTGAATGCTGTAATATTGTTATAATAGCCAGACCTTTGGGCACGCAACAGATTGCACCTGGAGATCTATGGGATAAATATTGTATTTAGAAACAACTGTACCCAGTTGGCTTTGTAAGAGTATATGCTGGAGAAAAAAGGAAAGTCTAGAGAAAACTGCCAGTAGGAGATAGAGACCAGGGAAGAATTGTGGACTTTGTTCTAAAAAAGATGAAGAAAACTGGACTGAAATGTAAACAGGCTCAAGGGAGGTGAAGCTTTGTGGATTTTTAAAAGTTCTTCTGGCAACGACAGGAGCAGGAGAATTACTGTCAACAGTATTTTCTTCTTGTTACTACTGTGTTTCTTTCTTATTTATGTAAGAAACTAAGGTGGTCTGGTACGAGCAGTAACCAGCTCTTGGAATGGAAGATTTAGCAATGTGAAAGAAAAAAATCCAGAGGAAGATGATTAGAGGTCTTGAAAATAATCAAATTATTTCCCCTCCCCTGCTGTCCTGGACCCCCCGCTATTCCTTCCAGTAAGAGGTGATAAAAAGCCATTCCACTTGCACCCATGTGAGTCTTCACCACAGGGAGAAGGCATTTCTCATCTTTCAGGGACAGCTGTGGTGCAAAAAAGAAAAGAGCTTGGTGGCAAAGAGCTGTTAGAATTGCAGCACTTTTTGAACATACACTGGGCCATATTTTCTTTCCTTTCCCCAGTTTTACCTTCATATGAATGTAAATGCTATTAATATATTTTGAAGAGGGAGTGATATAATAGGATTTCCAATCCTCTGAAAATTCAGAATGAAGATTATGTTTAATTGCAGATTGAGATGCAAATTTTCAGGAAAGACTGCTACCTCTTGACCAGCTAAATGCTGCTAAATTGTTTTTATCATTTCTAATAGTTGCTTATGTTATTATCCTCTATATTGGTTGAAAAAGAAGAGATCATCAATTTTAAAACTTTAATTAATACACTTGTAGCATAGGAAACTACAGGTCCTTAAGACACAATGTAAAAGAAAAAACAATATATATATATATATATATATATATATATATATATATATATATATACATATACACACACATGCATGTGTTACTTTGACCAGTACTTTGAAATAAGATAATTCAGAAAGTAAAATATATATAGATAAATAGATGTATAATAGGGGTAAAAATAGAGTTAAAGCATTTCTAAGGATTTGCTCTAAGACCTCTCTCAACATGGAGTTTTGGCTGCTATGGCAGCCTGCATTGTGGCCCTCAGATCTGGGCTGTTTCAAGTCAGGATATGCTGAGAAGCTTCATTCATTGTCTGTGCTCACCCTTTCTTGCTGAGTTTAAAACTTGGGGATAAGCATTCCAAGAAGTGCTGGCAGCATAATTTCATTTCTGACTTTTTCTCCACTCCCAGTTTAAGCTGCCTTCTCACTTCCAAACCATACAGGACCATGACATTACACAGAAGGCAACAATCAAACAACAACCACAACAACAAATTTAGGAAAGGAAAAAACCATCACCAACTTCCATCAACACTCAAGAGCCTGGCTTAGGGAATAAATACAATGCAACAATGTCAAGTTTAGATTTTTAAAGTTTGGGTGTACTGAATTGTTGGTTTGCCTCACTTATCCTCACTGTAAAATGAATTGCAAAGTAACATTTTTAAAGAGTAGGATCAGCTTGCCAGCAGTTGCTGGGTTTGCTTCTTCTCAATGCTCCATTTTCTATGGCTTTGATCTCTAATCTGCTAATGAATGGACAATGTCAGGACTAAATTTTAAAATTGACAGTCAGAGAGTCAAATTCTGATTGTGCAGCTGCAGTGGCAATGCAATCTACAGAAGAATGCCAAAATGCACTCATAGAAATGGCAGCAGAGTTGTGTTCATTTGGTCAAAAAATGGATCTCTCACCTCCACAATTATTTCCAGCAACACTGCAGCCAGTAGCACCAGTGCCCAACAGTTCTACATTTATTTCCCCCATGTTTTTCCCTGTGCATGTTTGCTGAGTTTACCAATCAAATTCAGCATATGCTCCCTCTGTTTCTCCTTTGTATAGCTTAACTGTAGGTACTAAAAATTCTGGGTCCTGTGGTCTGCTCATGTACATTGCATGTGTGGGGCTACATGAAATCAAGCAAGGCAGACTTAGACTTAAGAGTTCCCTGAACTGAGGAATCTGCAGCAGCATGAATTTCCCTGCCACCTTTTCTCCTGAACTGCTGGAAAGGGTGATTGTCCTTCTCAGGACAATCTGGCTCAGTGATGCCAGATTAACAAAACCTGTCATTCCAACTGCCTGACATACCCAGAAAATCACAATGGGGTATAGGAGAGGGAAAAAACCCATCCCTGATCTACAGGAAAAGAATAAATAAATACTTGTTTTTCATCCAGCTTTCCTGATCTGGTTTTTTGTTGTTGCAAACTGATGCATTTTGCTGAGCTGAATAAATCATGTGATGTGGCACATGACAGATGCAAGCCCTTCATGAGTCACAGTACAGAGCTGCTTCATTAAATCTGATGAAAACAAACCCAACATTTCACCTGTGGTAACTGCACGAAGCCACAGTGCTGTAAGTCTCAGTTATGTTGTATCTGCTGTGGCAATAACTGCAGCAATGATATCTCTAATTTCTCCCTCTCCTCTGGGTAAATTTCCTCCTGCTGCACACTCAATCATCACTGTTCTTCAGAGAAAGCCACACCCCATGTCTGCTGTCATAAAATAATCCCGAGGATGTTATTCAGATTCATGTTGCTGTAGAGAAATTTGTCCACTGATGAGGTCACAACTGTGTGTTAAATCTCTGCTACTGCCTTATGAAAGCCAAACCACTCCTTACTACTGCAACACCACTGAAATCAATGGTAAAACAGGAACTCTGGAGTATAAATTTGGGATTGACACTCATTTCACTGGGACTTTTTTCACTCTGTGCTGTAAAAATGCCAGTGGATCTATTTAAGAGAGATTCACATTCCACATATTAAGAGAGTTCTGAAAATTTGGAAGTGTGTGAAGAAAAAGGTGCTTCCCATGCCACTGTGGCATGTGGGTGACAGAGGAGAAGCAGAGCTGAGGCACTCTCCAGCTGAAAGCTATTTCTGAAAGAGAGGAGTGCAACTGAAATCACAGCCAGGGCAATGTGATGAGTGAGTGAGAGGCCTGTGCAGTGAAGTCAGTGGGAAAACTACAGCTGGCTTCAAGAGGAACTGAATGGGCTCCGGGACGTGTAATCTACAAAAAAGGACAAGGAGAAAAATCGTGGGTGTTAAAAATCCTCACTGCCCATGGGAAATTACAACTGCCAGATCAGAGGGTATGGTCTCAAACCTGCTTTTATGTACATCATCAATACTGGGTTTTGGGATGGTCCAGTGATAAAGGACACCCCAAACCACTGTCTGCTTTCATGGATATGCTACCTTCTTTCTGAGGTGACACTCTCAGAAATTTAAATTCCTTGCAAGGTAACGAGAAGATATCCATATAAACAGATATTAGGCAAGAGGAGGTATTCTGAATTTCTGTTGCCAAGAAACAGTCTGTATCTCAACTATTGTTCAAAACCAGACAAGGTTTTTGCTGTCTGACACGACATTATTTCTATGGTAACAAGAAACCCTTACCCATTCTCCTGGTACATCCAAAATGCTTTCCTTACCAATTCTCCCTCTTGGCATGATCAGCAGGCCTCAGATCCCAGCAGCTGGTGTCAACAAGAGCAGCTCCCCAGACCTCAGCTCGCCTCCCAAATCTGTGTTTGTCTACACAACTGATTATTGGTCCTCATATATTTTATTTTGGCCTCATAATCCAGAGCAGTTCAGTCTACTTTTCATGAATCATGAAAAGGGAACTGGTGACACAAAGGCTCAGACAAGGATTATTAGTGGGGCAGCTTTCTCATTTTCCCTTCCATGAAGGAGAGTCAAAATTGAATCCAAACTGTGAACATCCCATTGAATACTCCCTTGATCCAGATGCAATTTAGTGAAATGAACAAATAATCATCATAGTGCCCAACAAGACAGAAACAATATCATAAATAACCTGAAGGCCTGTAGGTAGTTTTTTGTTTGTTTGTTTGTTTGTTTTTTAATTTTGTACACAGCAAACAGATTTAGGAACTGATGGATCATTTCAATCTCTCAAAACAAATCTGATGACTAAGTAATTTGCTAATTGCTATTAGACCGTGCAGTTTACAGGGATACCTTAATCACTGCTCTCAAATAACCTTATTCTAATACTATTTTTTACTTAGTTCTGGGAAGCAGACAATTTGAACAGTTTCTCCTATTGATACACTAAACACAGAGAAGCCCCTTGTTTTTGACTATTTCTGTATTTCTTTATTTCCTGAAGTACAACAACTCAGGTGTGCTGCCTTAAATCTGTCATTCCATTACAAAGTTGAAGTAAACTTCCAGAGAGAGGATAGACTCTTGCCCAGCACAGTGCAGGCATGTGCTGCTTACCTCCAAATCCAGGTCTCAGAGCAAAGTCATGGTCCTCTATGTGAAGAAGCTGCTCAGATTTGAGTGGTCGGACCTTTGTGCTGTCGAGTTTCCTCATTTTAATTTCTCGTTTGCTATGTTTGAAAAAAAAAAACCAAAACTTAACTTATTTATTCAGCCCTGACATTCACAGTGCTAGTCAAATGAAATAGGGACCTGGGAATACTGGATAGCTGAATCTGGAATGTTAAGGGTAACAACTGTGCTGATAAAGCTGGAGAAATAAATATTGGGAAGGGTTGGGAAATGAGGTGAGGGTGCCCAGGTCCATGAAGAACGCCAATTATTTATAAGAAGTCCCAGGAAGAATTACTAGATCCTCTGCTGTTCTCCTCAGAGATTGTAGCTATCATTATACAGGAGAACAGAGTTGTTTAAAGTTGTTATTCACACAAACACTTGCAAATCAAACTTGGAACTAACACCACATATCCATGGTTTAACCACTTCATACATTATCCATACTACAGAGACAATTATTCCTTTTATTATAAATGTGGGGTTTTTTCCTAGCAGCTCAAATGAGTCAATAATTTTTTTAGAAGGACTGAGAAAGGATGATCCTGGATCTGGGGACTTGCAGGGGGACTGGCTTTAAGTGGAAAGAGAGTAGTGTTTAGACTGGATATCAGGAAGAAATTCCTGTGAGGGTGGTGAGGCCCTGGCACAGGTTGCCCAGAGAAGCTGGACATGGATGCCCATCCCTGGAAGTGTGCAAGGCTAGGTTGGATGGGGTTTTGGGAAACCTGGTCTAGTGCAAAGTGTCTCTGCCATGGCAGGGGGGCTGGAATGAGAAGATCTCATGATTTTATGTTCTACTGTACACATTAGGAACACCTTTGTCACTGAAGTGTTCTCATGGTGAGCACAGTGAAACACGGGAATGTATTGCTTGGGCAGGTTTTGACATTCCTTTCACTCAGGCTATTTTAGAATAGGTCAGACATTTATTTGCAGGAATGACTTGAATACAGCTGCTTTGCCACAGGCAAGGGACTCTCCCTAGACACAATTTCTTTCATGCCTTCTGTGATTCTCTGGGACTTTGCTGCAAGCAGCTCTAATTATTACTTTTGACTGAACGATAGAAATGTGTTCTGAAGATTGGCCCTGTAGTCAAACACTGCTTAAAGCAAGGTATAGAATACCTTAGAATAAGGTGCATGCCTCTATTTACCTATTTTTGTCCTCCCTCTCACTTTTTTCTTAATAAAGAAGCCAAATAAATTACTTTTACATTACAGGAATGTGAGGTGGCTGCTGGGCTACTCAGAATTGTTGGGCTTGAACAAATTCATTTACCTTAGTATTCTTGAATGTCTCTGGCAGTGCTGTCTGAATCAAATTACCAGAGCCATCAGAAGGTCCATGAGGCATTTCAAATACAGACTTTAGTTTTCTGAGTATGAAAATCATGTGCATGGTGAAATGCAAGCCCACGCTTCAGAGAATTAAAATCACCACAGGTCAAGCCTGCATCAGGGTAGAATGGGCAGCAGAACTGAACAGCTGCAATGTTCTACATGAGGAAATTCTGCTGCCTGGAATCCAGGAGAGGAGAAAATGATGAATTATGTTCAGAATGCCATGGCACAGCTAATGCAGTTGGGAAGCATGTGGTTATTTGTCATCTGATGTGCCAAGGAAAATGCCTCTGATGCTCCGAGGATTTCACTAGACAAGGCAGGCTGGAACTGATTCATCTATTACAACTTCTCACTAGAAGCAAGTCTGTGACTGAGGAAGACTTTCCCTGGACAAGAGAGGCAAAACATAAGCCAGCAGGGCAGGAATTTTCTACTTAATAAGCCACTGGGAAGAGATCTTATGGGTTTTTAAACCACAAAGCTATTTTATGGCCTGCTAACTGCTCAAGGTAATGAGCTTAAGCACAGATTCTTTCACTCCTGCAAAGTATTTGGAAGCCTATGGAAGTAGCTACTATGCACTGCAGAGATCATCAAAAAGGGATAAAAGCCCCCAAACTGGGAAATCACTTTGCTGATAAAGCAGCAAGAGGGGCTGCAGAAAAGGGCATTCTTGCAGTGGTACCACAGAAAGAAATAGATTTGCCAGAGTTCACCCCAAAATACAATCAGAGGGATCACAAATTAATTAAGTTTCTTAAGGCTGAGATCAAAGAAAGTGGGTGGGCTGTAACCCTGGCAGGACAGGTTGTAGTTCCACCCCTGCTCCTTTGAGAAATAGCCCAGCAGGAGCATGAGAGTACCCACTGGGGAACAGAAAATCTTTTAAAACAGCTGAAGAAAGTAGTAATAGGGAGAAGAATGATTGATATTGTACAATCTATACCAAGCAAGTGTAAAACCTGTTGTTCAAACCCTGACACGAGGAAAAGAGTTGTGCTAGGGGTAACAAAGACAGGAGATCTCCCAGGAAATTACTGGCAAATGAATTTTGCTGAGATGCCATGCAAGGAGAGATGCAAATATACACTGGTACTAGTGGATACTTCAGTGGATGGCCTGAAGCTTACCCCTGTAGCACCAACACTGCAAGGGAAGTAGTGAAAGCTTTGCTCAGTCATGTCACTCCAAAGTTTGGGGTTCCTTTGGGAATGTCATCAGATAAAAGACCACATTTTGTTGTGGAAGTTGGGGAAGTTAGCAGGATTCTGGGACTTCCATGGGACCTGCACACACCATACAGGCCCCAGGTGAGTAGCAAAGCTGAACGTATGAATGGAACCCTCAAAACCCAGATTTTAAGATTTGTGAAGAGACATCCATGACAGGGGTTCAAGCCTTGCCTACAGCCAAGGCAGAGAGACAACACAAGTCCCCATGAGATTATATGGCAGGTCATATCATGTTCCATGTGTCCTGGGGGAAATTCATAGGAAAGGTAAAACTGATTTGCAGAAGTACTTAATGGTGCTGAGTTCCATCTTGCAGAAGCTCCAGAGATTTGTTGTGTTATCCAAGCCAATAAGATTGGACACACCTGCTCATCCATTCCAGCCCAGAGACTGGGTCTGTATCTGGTGGTGGGACAGTGACCCCTTGCAAGCCAAGTGAAAGGGACTATTCCAAATTTTACTGACCACCCTGACTGTGGTCAAGGTTGATGGCAAAGGACTGTGGATCCACTACTTCAGAGTGAAGGAAGCTTCTGCTCTCCAAACCATTAAGAAGACAGAGACTGGTACAAATCAGGAGGATGTGGTTTAAACTGTTTTTTACATGTCTGTTATCTGCCCAACTGGTAACCATGATTCAGGGTTCGCCCCACGATTTGCACACGACTGCAGTCCAAAATATGTCCAAAGTTCTTAATAAGAACAATTGCTGGATCTGTACCCAGTTATCACCTCTAGATGGGGGTGGTCACTGGCCATTGATTGGCATTTGAATGGAAATGTTCCCACTGAAAGGTGGGAACCAATTCATAGTACCCTTCTGCCCCCTAATACCCCTGAGCTGCCTGATAGAACATGGGAAGTTCCCTGTGCTGTTGTAAATGCCACAGGAAAGACCATTCTTCATTCATATTGTCATAAAACCAATTTCACAGAAATAATCAGCCCAAAAGTTGTGGCAAAGATGAAACTGACTACTCTACCATTTGTGACAGGGTTATATTGGATATGATAAGGCCTGGGAAATCCTGCCTGTGAATAAAGATCAGGCTTGTGCCCTTGGGGCTGTGGTCCCCAATATAACAATATTTGATCATCTTGAAAAACCAAATGGGAGGAAGAAAAGATCTCTTAATCCCCTCACTGAGTGTCCCACACTTTTCCATAATACAGTCAGAGCTCTCCTTCCCTCTTATGGAATGGCTGAACTGGAGAGAACAATTGTAAACACCTCAGCTGTCATTGAACATATGAGCAGCATACTGCAGATGCAATTTCAGCCTTACAGGAGGAAGTTGACAGTCTGTCCCATACAGTTATGCACAACAGGATAGCTGTCCTTTTCTTATTTGTTCTTATGTAGACCAAAGTGGGAAAGTTAAGAAGGATCTGGGTGAAATTTGGAAGGGGACTCAAATTTTACATGAAGTAGCTTCCACAAATGACACCTTGAAATTTGACCATATCTTCCACACCCTCACCTCATGGTTACCAAAGTGGGCCTGGATAAAAGAAACATTTATAAAAGCTGTAATTATAGTTATCATCTGTGTAATAGCCTGTGGGTCGACTGGTTTTGTAATCTGGTACTGTGGGTAATATAGAGTAGAGACTAGACAAAGCAGAGCCTTGTTAGTCTCCAAAATGAAAAAAATGATGCCAAGACGATTTTTTGCCTTTTCTTTTATATACCTTTTATACAGCCTCAATATTCTTAGCATGACTGTTGTAATTCCTCAAGTCTGACAATTTAGCACAGCCCCAGTATTTTGTTAGGCCAGGAGACCAAACATGCTAAAGGCCTTGTAGAAGGACGCTGGAATGCCCTAAGCTATCTTGAGAGACCAAGGCCTCCTCCAGAACATATCCTGTAATCTATATTTGGCCCATCCAGGGGGGAATTCCTCAGATTGGGGAATATCACACCATTCCTCCAGACCTCCCATTGGGGCACTCTTGTTAGCTATGCTAATTTGTAAGGTCTATAAATTGTAGACATAATCTGTCCTGTGTGTGCATTGTGGCACATCCACCTTGGTGAAATGGTGCTCCATAAGGATCCTTATTAAATACTGAGGTAAAACCCCCTTATCCCTTAACTGTGTCTGACTCTCAATTTTTTTAAGACCAGGAAAAGGCATCAACAGAAACACAGCAGAAAACCAGCTTACATTTCAGTGGCCTCTTGATTGTGCAGCTTTCAGCAGCACATCATGGTCTAGAGATCTGAATACAGCCATGGATTCTGCACATTCATGGTATGGCAGATGTCAGGCTGTGTTTGAGAGGAAAAGCCCACACAGAATCCCAGAACCATTTAGGTTGGAAAAGACCTTTAAGATCATTGAGTCCAATAATTAACCCAGCCCTGCCAAGTTCACTGCTAAAACATGTCCCTAAATGCCACATCTACACATCTTTCAAAGACCTCTAGGAATGGTGGGTGAATCAATCCCTTCCATGGACAGCCTGTTCCAGGACTTGACGGCCCTTTTGGTGAAGAAATTTTTGTGAAACCATTAGCAGATGGTTTTGTGAAACCATTAGAAGACAGATGCACCTAAGGACAGGAAATCTCTCTTTACCTAGCTGCAGCAGTAGTAACAAAGAGAACCCTGGTACTGGTGTAGATCTAGGCAATGATAAAAAGTTATTGGTCTCAGTGAGGCACATGCTCAAGAAACTACTGCTTCCACTCATAGCTGTGCTTCCCACAGCTGTATTTCAGGCAAGGTTTTATATTATGCAAATTAAATGGCAATCTATAATTACATTCCAAAAGAGGTCATAAAAAGCACTTGAACTGTTTCACATCACATAGGGAATTCACTCTTGTTGGTACTTCTATATTAAATAATTGGGAGCACTAACTTCTTGGCTGAATACTACTGCATGGACCTTGGTATTTGCCAGAGATCTCAAAGACCAGTTAGTCACTGCCTACAAAACCAAAGCAGCTAATTCAGAATTAATTAACAGTGGACAAAATGTGTCAGGCTTTTAAAGACAAATTTAGCTGCTCCTACCTAGCCTTGAAAACCATTAGCAAATGAAAGGCTAAAGGTCTGCTCAAGGGTACCTAGATCATTTTTGGTTAAAGCATTTAATCACTTAATGTCATCAGTGTAGCTCCATAAACCAATGGCATGAGTGGCCTGTGTCCCATCTGGTTGTCTTTAACTTACCAGGCTATCACAAGTTTATGCTGGTTCAAGGAGGACTCAGACAAGTTCATGGAAAAGAAATCCACTGAAGATCACTACATCTACAGAAATTACCTCCAACACAGGATGTTGCTGGAGGAAATTTGGTGACTTGGTACAGCTGTGAATATTAGGGGGAAATATCTTATTTGCCCTGTCCTTATTCATCCAAGGTTGTGCTTGCAAGCCCTTGTTATAAACTCAGTATAGTACAGGGATCCCTGGAAAGATCCTGCTTGGCTGTTCTTCTGTTTTAGAGCTCTGCTAATAATATGGTAAAAGTTCTTGTAGGAAACGAGAGAAAGGGTTTTTTCTCCTACCGTTTTTTCATATTCAGCATTAAACTAGGTAAGTTTATGAGAAAAATACTATTAAGGTGCCTTTTGTGAATGATGTAATGGCAATTTATTTCCAGTGTTGTGTCCCCAAGATACTCTGGCTACTACTAAATCAAAGGTATCCAAAAGACAGAAGTTACAGAAATCTTATTCCAATGTGAGTCTGTGGGGTAATCCAGCAGTGTGACCTCTTAAATGTTTAAATACATTCATCAAGCCTTGAAGCCCAGATAAATGACATAATCAAAATTGCACAGTTCTCTCTCATACACATGAAAATGCATTTCTAATTGTTCAGTAACATCAGCAATATGTACTGTCAATACTAGTATTCTGACAATCAATTGTTTTGTTCTTTGCTGTAGGAAATGGACTATGAGAATAATCGCTTTCTCATGTACTTTTGGTTAATGCTTTAAAATCTTCTTTACAGGAGAATGCAGACAAACAGCTTTGGAGGGAGAATTGGGTTACTCTATTAAAACAGTGGAACTTGTAGGTTAAGTAACATTTTCACATGAGATTCTTTTTAAAAGGCCACCCATTTAACCAAGGCCATCTGTCAGCTGTGTCCCTAATAACTCTAGTGCTGGCTGAAAGATTGCTCCCCAAAAAGAAAAGATGCTGGTGGAAAGTCAGACCCTGATGCAATGTACTGGAGGATAATGCAGCCCTTAGAACAAAAGCAGAGAATGAAACAAAGAGAAATTAAACACGTTTAGATCCTTTGCAGAGAAAAGCTGATTTGCTGCTGTTAAGCTTTGGGATCCTCTGTGGCTTGGATTTTGCAGTCTTCTTCCCAGTTCAAAATCAGCAGGACCTTGGAAATGAGGATGTGGGATGCCAAATCTTGCCCTGTACAACGAAAACTGCCACACCAGGCAGCAGCAGATGGATTCCTCCTTGTTCCTCTTCTTCCTTTCTGATGAGACACTTGTGCCTGTCTCACAGGATTGTCACGTGGATTCATTTGCATGTGCCAGTAAAGATCTGTGACAATGCAGAGATGCAGAGGACACTGTGCTAACACTGGTGTTGCAAGAGGATGTTCATCAGGATTCCACAAAATTTCCTGTCTCCTACCACCAGGTTTCCCTCCTGCTTTGTGATTCTTTATGTCAACGATGGAGCAACTGCTCTCAGCTAAGGCAGAACAGGATAAATGCAAACAACAGCAGCATATGCTCCCCTCTTACCACAGACAAAAGTGTAGCAGCTGAGCTTAAAACAGATCTTTCTTGCCACAACCACTAGGAAGGTACTTTATTCTGTTTCCATTTGATTCTTAACTGCTTCCTGAGACTGGCAAAGCACCAGATGAAATCTTGTGTTGATACTGGGGGTAGTTCTGTTTATTTTCCTTTGTTATTACAAATAATTGTGCACCAGCACTCAGACTGTTTGAAACAGCCCGCTGAATAGCCATTCTTTTCATGAAGAAAAGAATTCTTTCATGAAGGAAAGAATTGGCTTGCACCAAACTTGGACCCACAACTTTGAACAGAAACCCAGAAGTCCTGAGTGACACAGCACCTCTGGGCACCTCTGTTGTGTCATCTGTTACCTTGCATTGCTAAACAGATTTTATCAAGACTTGGAGGGTTCCAGGTGGATGATTGCATGAGAAGTGATGCAGGAGGTTAACAGCTGTACACCTGCTGCAAGGCATGCAACTTGAGGGGAAAAAAAGCAGCTTAAACACATCAGAGAAGTCCAGTTATGTTACTTTTCTTCAAAATGTGATATTGTACAAATAAACTATGACCACCCAAGAAAGGAATTTTTCTTGGATTATCCCTGGCAGCCATTGGTCTGTTCACATAGTATTAGATTAATCTAGAAACAGGTTGAGGGACCTCACATGGCAGATGTGAGCTGCCTTCCTGGGGGAAGCACTAACACTTTGCCCACAAATATACAGGTAAAAACCTCTCAATCATTATTCATTTTCAACCAGCTACTTGACTGGAAGACCAAGAACAAAAACAATCTTCAATGTCGAAAAGCATTAAATGTATTTCAGAAAGGGAACACGCTGCGTCATCACTACAAATAAGGTGCCATTCACCTCATTTAGTGCCATAAAAAAGTCTTCTGTAGCTTTATAGTGTAGCTACTCTGCTGTTTAGGTAATAGAAGTCACTTTGGAACATTGGTATAGGCAAGAATGCTTGGAACATCACAGCAATAATCTGGTAGCCTTGTATCACACCAGGTAAAAGAGCTGTGTGAGTGAGTGTGAGTGGGTACATAACTGCATATTTATGAGACATTCATAAAATCACAATGTGAAAGGTCTGGTTATGAAAAATTAATTAATACTCCACCATTTCTGTTTTTGGAACACCCTATCAATACTATGCAAACCATAAACCCAGAAACTGGAAAAACAGGACAGTGAACCAAGGGGTGTGCTGAAAGGTGGCTGACAGCATGAAGTCTACCTGATGAACAGAGACAGACAAAGTCTATTTCTTACCTGTTATGTTTTCTTGAGACTGACATTTGTTGCCGACGATGAAGACGGTGATGCTGACTGTGAGAACTGTGTAGCACTGCTGTTGGCCATAGGCAGGTGAGGAACAGAATTTTCATGACCAGGACCATCTCTTCCAAAAGAGAAATGCACCTGATCACCCAATCCACCTTGCTGACTTCTTATTTGTTAGTGTTTTCACCCTTTAGAAACAGCATAGCAGACAAAAGATGCACGTGAAGCAAGGCATCCCCAAAGGGAGAAGACCGGGGCATCCCAGTTCCGACGTCCTCGCCGAGTTCCCCTCGTATTTTGGCAAATCATAAATATTCCCTCAGCTCTCCATCCCTGCAGCATCTGCTGCCCAACCAGAAGCACCTTGTTTTCAGCACTGTGGTAGGTAGGGCAGTTTGCTTGGCCAGGCTGCTTTCCTCTGATCCATTGCTGCCTCCCTTTCAGCAAAGGCGCGGTTTTAAATTCTCCATCACCCGCTCGGTAACCTCTTCAACATAGCCTGTGCAGGCAAAGTGATGTCAAACATTTAATCCCCCTTAAATCCCACACAAAACCATACAAAAATCTGCTTTAATGACAAAGGTCTCTAAATTAATCTTGCTTTCTATATATGTGTGTATCTGCTCAAAATCATCTTCTGCACAGATCAAGCTCTTCTGTTAACTGGCTACATTGCCCTGTCTTCCCAACCATTAACATCAATTCTGGCTCTGTCAGCTGCCAGCATTTTGTCAGTGCACACACACTTCCTTCTGAACAGAACAATATCACAGTACAAGCCAAAACTAAAAATGAACTCCTGTTTTGATATTCCCCAATACCAGGAAATAAAGCCCAAACTAAAAATGAACTCCTGTTTTGATATTCCCCAATACCAGGAAATACAATTTCCCCCCCTCTCCTTTTTCTTCTTCTTTTTTTTTTTTTTTTTTTTTTACTAAGCTCTGCAGCTATTTAATTCACCCTAAATTTACAAGGTATGCGCATGTCTAAGATCCAGTATCCTTCCACCAACCCTAATTTTACCTTTAGTTCATTTAGCCTGCTCCTACCTGCTCAACAGAAGGTTGAATTGCAAAACATTTTATTAACAAAATGTGGCTTTAGCAATAACTTGTAGAAATTATGGTAAGATTTCTTAGGGGCTTAAAACTGGGCAATACTGGGGACACATCTTCTTAGCTGGCATAGTCAAATTTATCCTCTTCAAGCCATCAGCAAGTTCAGTTTTTATTAAAAGTGACAGCATACATTTATCTTTTTTCATATAAAAATCAGAGATTTGAAACTGAAAGATCGGGAAATGGAAATACCCCACCCCTATCTAACAGCTGGAGGAGTAATTTGGGTCTCCTAGTAGGGGGCTTCTCCTTAAGTAAGACAAACCCAGGAATAAAACCAAGCCCAACACCGTGTCTGCTGAGACTATGAGCACCTACAGACACTGGGACAAAAACCCTGTCACGTGGGCATCTGCATCCTCAGAAGCTCCCTGATATTTCCAACTAACTTCACCTGGGCCAAGAAATAATTCTTAGGTGCGGGTGATTTCCAGGTGGAGGTTACCAATGGACAGATAATTCCCACTGTTAGACTGAACTGGGTCTAAGATCAAATGCTCCCAACTCTACTATCCACCTCATTCAGCTGTTTTATAGTTTAATCCTTTCCTGCTCAACAAACTTAGGGAGGACCATTTGCAGCCCGGCCCAGGGACAGTCGAGAGTGCTTCTGGTGTATTCCCAGGGTGGAGTTTCCAGACATGGTGAACAACATGAGCTGCAGTTAATAAAACAGGTTCCATTAATCTACACTATCATTTGGTTGGGAAAAGGAAAATAAGACAATAACTCTAATGAGAATTTACTCCAGGTGGAGATAAATACGAGTTCCTGAGCCGGTCTGGTCAAGTTCCCTACTGTCACCCAGCCTACATACATCCAAGTATTAGCCCACTGATTAAATTACATGTAAGAAAAAATCCAAGGGCCTTTGGATCCCCTTCTTTCTCCACCCAAGCACAGACCCAAGAGTAGCAGCAAATTAAATAAAAAGCAAACAAAACTGCAGGCCGTGTGATAAATATGTTACCACATTTCTGCATGTCTGGCTACCTGCACATCCATCAGTTAACTCATTTCCAACCATTTTCCTCAGCTATAAAAACATTTCTATCCTGTCTTCCCTGCTAATTCTAGTTCCCATTGTTTCCAGATACTGTGGAGAAAGATGTGTTTTGGATGTTAATATAATCCCTAGCTGAAACCACTGGCTGTTATCCCCACTACGCAGGAGACATGGAATGGGGAGAGAGAGGATGTTCTGGGAGCAGAGGTTTATCCACCAAGAGCTCTGTAGGGTACCTGTGGTTACATCATGTCATGCTAATGTAGAAACGTGATGATTTTGCGTGCTGACCTCAAGGAACTCAAAGGAGTCCATTAGAAATTAATAAGTAAAAATTGCTTTGTGGATTTATTTTCCAGCTGGAAAAGAGAGCGCTTAGAAGTGCTGCTGCTCCAGAGATGTGGATTTGCAGAGTGACTGGAATGTCCCTGGCCAAGCTGCACATGGATGTCCCTCCCCCCAGGAGAGAGGAGTCTTTGACAGAGACACAGGAAATTAGAGGCTGCTTTCATCGAGCTATCAGCACCCTGCTGCTTTATTACTCCTGGCTGTAGCAGCAACTTTACCACTAAGCTGTGCTGTTGAAAAGACTGCTCCATGGGGAATTTCCAAAACATACTGAATGCTCCTTTGATTATCCCTGCTAAAATCAGCTTTAATTCAACAAACTAAGTAACTAAATAAATAAAAGGAGAAAGGGCTGCATGCACTGACATATTCCACCACCTTCACCCGTCTAATGTCATAAATATACCCTGGGAGGCCTTGCCTAAGCACACAGAAAATCTAAGCACTATCCCTCTGTCCCATGGCACATTTCCAGAACAGTCTAGCCCACACACATGGAGGGGTGACTCTCCTGCAGAGAGGAATCAAAACCACTTCCACTGATGGGCATAAATATCAGTGAGGCAAACCCACAGCAAAAGGGTTTCTTAATGCTGGACCTGTTTTCATTTCCTCTGGGGAAGGGAGCATTACACAGAGCAGATTATACCACCACTATAAATTACCATTAAGAAAACAGGTTAATCTCCTAAGCATTTGTCAGTAATAAATTCCAAAAAAGATCCCTCTTTGGAGAAGAATAAAAAGAGGCTAACACACTTTGCTTGTATTGGGCAAGTTGCTGATCAGTTCTTGTGTTTAGACACAGAGCACTGTCTCTTTGCTATCAGTAAAATTATTTCTTTAAAATGATCTGTAGCCTATTAAAAGTTTGCCATGCTTATCTTCCTGGGACTAAACCTGGCACATGGTAACGGTGCATCAGCTCATTGAACAGTTTGCAAACAAGCAAGCAAGGAAAAGGAGCAAAGGTGAACACACCACCTGGTTTCAGAGGATGAGATGCCTTCTTTTAGTCAGCAAAATAAAACATTCCTTCTGGTAACTGCAATCTGGAGCTGCAGACCCCTCTCCACCACAGATCACAGAGCAAAGCAGATTGACAACAGCTACTGTAAAAACAAGAACAGAAGAATAGCAGGGATGAAGAAATGCTTCAGAGACTCCAGTTTTGCAGAAAATCTGATCTCACCTAGTGGCCATTTTAAACATATGGAGATGAAAAGAGCACAGCACACTAGCACTTTTCAATCTATTAAAAACAAATTAGCTGCACTGGGAAGAGATGCAATGTGGAATGGGGAGTGTAGGTTTACATGGAAGTATTTTTCACTCTCCTAATCAGAGAATGGAATACAAGGAAGGAAACATTAATATAAGTCTCCTAAGAGGCACTCACTTCTTACAAACAAGCAGCAAATCACAGAAAGCAGATTAACCACATCCATGACTCTGAGAGTGTGAATGCAATACAGCAGCACAGGAATAGGCAGCATTTTGCTTTTCTATGGTAACAGACTCAGCGCAGAGCACTCACCATTTATATCATGGTGACTTACAAAATTAATGTTAGAATTAAGGACAGTTTGTCCTGCTTGTATTAACACAAATGGCAAACCATGTTTCAGGAATTAAGATAACCATTCACATTTCCCAAAAGGATGAAGTGGGAGGAAAGCAGAGACTGGGAATTATGATTCCAGTTCGCAGATCTCAGAACAGAGCAAGCCTTTTCTTCTCATTACAGAACAACCAGCTGTTATTTTTCACTAAGGTAAAGGGCACTTCATTAAAAAGTAAAGGTCATCTAAACAATTTCCTGAACACAGCTCTCATGTGATGAGGTCTCCTTGGGTGTCCAAGAATCCAGTCACAAACAGGGCATGGAACCTGTACAAAGTCTGCAGCTTTGACAGCAGAGCTGGACAGTTTCCACTAAAATAGCCAAAGAATGGAGACCAAATTCCATCCCTGAGCCTTGTACAGTTTATTACTGTCTCTGTCCACTGCCTATTCATCCAAAGGAGTGTTTTAAAACTGTAGTGCAGGATCCTCACAAGACCATAATCCACCAAAGGCAGGTACGTATTTTCCCATATAAAACAGCCTCTAAATACCAGGCTTGAACAGGTGACTGTTTGGCACAAGGGTCTTTTCTGCTTTTCCTTCAATTTACAAAACTCAGGCTTCTGTTTGCTCTGGAGCTGTGTTGGCTACACACTTTTTTGTACAATCAGACATTTGGTTGGAAAGAGTGACAAGAAAAACAAAAAAACCCCACACATTTCCCCTAGCTCTTTGCATTCCCCATTTCCAGAGTTGCTAAACCAGGGATTCTTTCTCTTTCATCATTCTGCCCTGGACAGAACAATCACTGAATTAATTTCATCCCTAAATCCCTTTACTTAGCTTCTACAGCAACAACCTTGAAAGTAGAACAATCAGTTTTGCTGCCTCTGGTTAAGGAACATCTGCATATTGAGGGTGATCTCTGACAAAACAAGCAGCCACATTTTACCCAGATTTACACTTCTCACAGCCTCAGTGGCAGAGAAATTTGCCTTTCTGCCACCTCATGCTGACCACAGGCATGGAATACAGCTGCCCTTCTCCTGCATGTATGTCTTTTCTTTGCCAGGAGCAGTTTCTAGAGTTTGGTTTTATTTCTGTAGGATTAAAAAAAAAAAAAGAAAAATCTTTTAGCCTCTTTCCCAAGTCAGAGAGGATCAAGGGTCTGACCCTGAAGCCTGAGCAATTCTCAGAAAGCAAGTGTTTGCAGCAGCCCAGTGTATCCCCAAGAAGAAGGCTACTTTGCCATATGCATGGCCTCAACACTGTGCTTCAATCCCAAAAGCAATATACAGTGCATGGGATTATTTTTTGACCCTGATTTCCTTGGCATTCTGGTCAACAGCAGAGTCTCTCTTCAGTGCTTATCAGTCAGATCCTAATTGCTACCTGAAGTCCTTTTGGCTCATTTCCCCCCACAGACCAAAACAAAACAATTCAGCAAGTGTTTACTCTTTTCTTGCTGTCAAGCTGATGTGCATTAAGTGTTTTCTCCAGCATTCCCTGTTTGCTGCCCAGGAATCAGCAATATATCTCTGATGGGAACTAATTTATGAAATTTACTGCATCTCTACAAAGTTCCTTTTCTGTCACCAATGAACATAAGGAGAAAAAAAAATTGTTGACTAGTGGGGGAAAAAATGTGCCTTTCAGCTTTGGCACTGCAAACTTTTTTCACCTTACAGTGAAAATAGAGACAGATTTATTGATTGAAGTCTGATCTCTGCAGGTCACAGAACAGCTTCAAAAGCCATCAGGCACAACTCTCAGTGGCTGTTTTCCAGGCTTTTCTTTTCCACTGCTATCTTCCAGAGAAACATATGTTAACATCACAGAGCAGGTGCTCATTTCAAAGTGGGAAGCCAATTTTTATTGCAACAATTGTAGTCCTATGTAAATACATATTTAAGTTTACATATGTTTGAGATTTAAGAGGAGGTAAGTGCATTTGGGTTTTTTAAGGCTTTACAACTTCTGTTTTCCTGTGGCTGACAAAATAATGTAGTTCTCAATCGATAAACATCTGAACAATTCACGTTAAAATCTTGAAGGAGAGAGAAGCTGAGTGATGGAACAGCAGCAGAGAAGGTTGGTTGGAAATCTGCTCATAGAATCCCTGAATGGTTTGGGTTGAAAGTGACCTTAAAGACAATCTCATTCCAGCCCCCAGCCATGGGCAGGGACTCCTCCCACCAGAACAGGTTTTCAAAACTCCATCCAACCCGGCCTTGAGCACTTCCAGGGATGGGGTATCAGCCCAGCTTCACTGAGCAACCTGTTCCATCCAGTGTGGTCCCCACGCTCACAGGAAGAAATTCTTCCTGAAGCTCCAGCACTTGCCCAAACTTTTGTGCTCCTGCTCATCATTTCCCTGTTAAGATTAAGCCCTACAAATGTCTGGGCTGGGAGATAAAATACACGTACCCTGGCTATGCCATGCTCCATCCTTAAAAGATACATAAAGTATCTGAGAACAGCTGAGATCCTCAACAAAACAGAGCACCCTGCTGTGATGCCTTCAGTGCAGAAATCCTGATCTGGTAATTGCTTTCAGATGCAAGAAAAGCTGAGGGGGATTCTGGAATGTGTCAACATGGATTTCTGTAAGACAAAAAAAGTCACCCAGAGAAATCCAAAGTGACAGGTCTTCTGGCTCTGCCTCCTCACCCTTGAGTGCCGACAAAGGATTCAAGACAGACTAACTCTCCTTTTGCCCCTCTTTTATTTTTGTGAAAAGCCCCAGGGCTGCACACTGTTTCACAAACCCCTCTGTTGTCCACAAAAATCAGATTCCCTATCCGGTGTGCAACACACCAATGATTCCACACTGACATTGGTGCTTACCTCAGGGCTATACAAGCCTGGCTGCTCCCAGGTATTCCAGAAATCCAGCACCCAGACTGTCAAAACTTTTCAGTATTTATGCATATTAGCAAACAAAGGAATCAGTGTTCACTGCTTACAAGTTACATAGTTCTCTTATTAATTAGCATTCTGTCTTCTCTCGGTTAATGATTCTCTTGCTTCCAATGCTAATTAGCCCATATGTTCAGTCTTTCCCTTCTTTTGGGTCGGCGGTCCCAGAGCCAGTGGTCACGATCTGCCCCTGCCGGGATTACCTTTTACCCAGCTTGAGCTGATTTCAGCACAATTGCTGAGTTGGCTTTATTGGTTTCTTCCCTATCTGGTGAGTTCTGCCAAGTGTCCATGTGGCCTGTAAATTCTGCATTCTCTGCATCCGCTATCAGCGGCACATCCTTCTTCCCGAGCTTTGTTAACCTCCCACTACATCTCCGAGCATTAAAACACGCCGAGCCCTACACCTAAAGAAGGCAATTCTACCGACAATTCAGTTGTCTTTCTAACACCTGCGCACCGCTCGGCGCTTGCTGGCTGCTCTGTTTCACTGATTAAATCTCATTTCATGTTGAGTAGGCTTGAAAGTTTCCAAAGATCGAACATCAACGGGCATAAAAAGAAAAACAATTTAAAAAAAATTTACGTGTTCCACGTTTTGCAACTTTTCCACTAAAACCCGGCTACACCGCGGGCGTCTCCACACGGACGCCCCCAGCAGCGCCCTGAGGGAGCGCGTCCCCTGCCGCGCCGACATGGCGGCCGCTCCCTGCCCGCGGCCGCGAGATGGCAGCGCCCGCCGCCCCAGCCGCAGCCCCGCCGGCAGCCGCGGCCCGGGGTTCCCTCGGCGAGGGGAGGATGAGGGCGGAGGGGAGGCCCTGTCCCGCCCCCGGCTCCGGTGGAGAGCGTGGTGAGGGGCGAGGAGGGAAAGAGGGGGGGAGAGAAAATGGCCGCCGCAGGGAGAGGCCGCTGGAGGGGAGGGCGGCCCCGCGGCGCACCTGAGGGAGGGCGGTGTGGGGCGAAATGCCGGTGGGCAGCGAGTATGAGATGATAAAAAGTCAAGGGGGCAGCAGAAGGTGATTCTCACAAAAATGTGATTGTGAGGCTGGCTAAATATCCAAGATGATCCAAGAAGTTCCGCGTCCAGCAGCCTGCTGTTCTTCACAGTAGCTTGCCTGATCATCACAGAGACTGACTTCCAGCCCCTTAGCACAGGAATAAAACAGGTTCTGGTGGCTGTAATCTTAATTCCTTCAGTAATCCTCGCTCTATGTGATGGTGTGAGAGGCCACTGGAAGTCATTTAAAATTGAAATAAAGATAGCAGCTTCATAAAGTATGACAAGAAGATAGGGAAACCAGTGGAGTTTAGTTGGACTTACTGGAAATGAGACCTTTAGGAAAAGGATAAGGCATTAATAAGACAGGAGCACACACACAACCTTCTCCCCAAATAATTCAGTATTGGGAATAGCCTTTGTACTTTGTGTACACTAAGAGTGTTTCAGTTCATAGTACAGAGGAGGAGTCTGCTCAGGAAAGTTGCTCCTGGCCACAGCCTGAAGCAGCAGCAGCATCCATAGGAGCCTGCAGCTGGAGCCCCACAGCCTCCCTACCCAGAGCAGGGATCAACACCTCCCTCCTTCTACTTGTCTTGAGAACGCTGCTGCCACCACCTCTTATGCCATTCTTCATGCTTGTTTTCATCCTTATTTACTTGGGGTTGCTTGTATTGGAGACCTTACATATTTTAATTATTGGCTGCAAGAGGTCCCAGTTTCTCCGAGTCCTTGTAATTCACGTTGCATGTGGGGTGACAGAGCCCCAGCCCAGATGCTGGCTTGTGCCATCAGGCTCAAACACATCCTCCACAATTGTATAACCTGACCCAGACACGGTGTCCTAATACTATGGCCCCTGCCAGGTTACATAAGGTGACACACCATCTGCACTGACATCTGTGACCTGCTGCAGGTGGCATCACTCTGCAGCACATGCTGAGAAGGGGAGGAGGCTCCTTACAGCCCATGTCTTGTTTTTTTTTCATTTTTAATCTGATCACATTAGCAGAAGGCATCCCTAGCAACTCAGCAATGGCCTTTATCTGTCACCAATACTAGCAGGAGTGATATATAAGATATATATATATATGGTGGAAATAAACACTGCAGATTTTTCTGACGTGGAAATAATTTGAGGGCCAACACAGTAGGCATTTTCCCCCAAATTTCAGAAGTTCTCAAGTGCGAAAATTCTTCAGGTAAGAAACGCTATTTTGCTTCCTACTTTGGTAGTCCTGAGTGGTCATGTTTAAGATTTTCCATTAGAGCGGAAAAGGAAGAGTGAAAAACCAAGAGTAAACAAAGTTTTATTTTACAGGGAGTGTGGGTCTGCCACGTATTACATTTTAGCCTGTTCTAGACCCACAGTGTTCAGAAAGGAAGGTGGTAAATTTGCTGGGTATTCCTGTGGCAGTCACCTTAGTGTGTGGACTTGGAGAATAAGAAGAAAAGGAAAAATAAATGCTTGGGAAATGCAGAGGTACTCCAGCACCCTGAGATGGCAGGAGTGAGATTAATGCTGCTCTGATGGAGGAATGTATGTGCAAACTCTGGCTGAGACATTCCCAGAAGTACGAGCTAGTGCAGACCTGACCTTGAGTCCTGGAGAAAAATAAAGCTAATTTTTAAAGGCTTTATGCCTCTTTTCAATAAACACTGAATTGATTAAAGCCTGTAGCCAAGCCCTGGGTTTCACAGGCTCAGGGATTCGGCACCTAAGAAACCTCTCCAGTATTTCTAAAGCAGATTTTTTATTTCCTGTAACAAAGGAGCTTCTCTCAGCACACGGAGGACAACGTGCAGCTATTATCCGTGCCCACCGCTGTGTAACTCACTTGGTCAGCCCCAGGGCAGGCAGAGTCTCCAACACACCCAGAGTTAAAATCTGCACCTGCAATCCACACCCCGGCACTCCCAGCCCCTCACAGCGTCTCACAAGCACGCTCCATGCACTGATGGATGACTGGGGGTGTGGGTGCCTCCCACCAGTGGTGACAACGAGGGGTTTTATTCATAGGTGGTTTTAAGACAAAAAAAAATCACACTGAAAATGCGTGCGGTGAGAGCATCCCCGTCTGCATCATGTGAATCTCTCTCCCCTGAGCCCCGAGAGCTCTGAGCAGGAGGCAAGAAGCTCAGGGGTCCAGTTTGCAATTTGTGAAATGTCAGGGAAAACAAAAACTGATTCTGATTGTCTCACTGAAAAAAAAAAAAAAGTAAAAAATCTCTTTTCTGCCTTTCACAGTGCTCCTTCTACCTCTTTGTTTTTCAGGCTGCAGATCAAGGTGTTCAGCAGCAGAGAGAAGGGCAGAATAGAGTCCAGCATATCACAATTCAAAGCAAGAGAGAGAGATGGGGTCAGTTACTAAACCCTGGGCAGCCTGAAGGGTTTTCAGCACTGGGTAAGGAAATCTGTTTGAAAAGCCACTTTCTCTCCTGCAGAATTAAGTGAAAATGCATAATTTGTGTTTTTTAGGGTATTTGTAGTTGAAAGCATTGGGCAAACATTCACTGCTTGGTGTCCATAGAGTTTCCAGCCCTTCTGTTGTCAGTTCACTGATCCTGCAGGATCTTAATTCCAGTTTGTATCAAACCAGTGTAAAAAATACATATATTAACACAAATATTACTGCTAGAAGGCAGCTGTATCAGTACTGCTAAATACTTTTCCTTACTAAACTCTAGATCAGTTATGCTTTGACATGAACCCTTATCCATAGGAGGAAGAAAAAGGGTTTAGAAAGATTGTACATCACCTAAAGTCAGCCTGAAAGTGCAACTATGCAAATTGAAGTAAAAAGCAGTCATGAAGCTTAACATCCACTGGCAATGATTCACACTTCTGTTTACACTTTGAAAATCCTCTTTGCCTTAAATTTTCTCTTGGGGACGTGTGTTTTTACAAGACAATTTCTCACTTTCATCTTCTCCTGCCCAGAACAGAGCTACTCAAGTAAAGGCTGTAACTCTCAGCAAACCCTACCAACTATAGAAAAGGATGAGGGAGGGGTGGTGCTATTTGCCTTGTCATCACTGAAAATAATGCATTTTCATTACACTGGGATATCCTGCTTTTTAAAGATCTTCCACAAGACAAAGGGATGATTTGTACCATGCAGGTAAGAGAATTCAAATTAAAATAGGCACTATTAGGTCAAGATCAACAATAGTCATGCTGAAGGAAAAGCTCATGAGTTGTCTCCAGTGTGTCTTACGCAGTGTCAAAACAAAACAACTTTTCTTTCTCTCTCTCTTTTTTTTTTTTTTAATGAAGACAGAGTAGCTGTTATTAATGTAAAAATTCAACAGAAGAAACAGAAGAATCCTCAAAAATCCATTTTACCCTCTCTGCTGGTGGTGGGAGGCTTTAAAACATCCTGTAAGAGCCAAAACAGCGTTCTGGCTGCTGGCTTTCATTTCACAACAGATGTAAAATTCTTCTTTAGCCCAGTGGGTTGAGTAGCAGACTGTAAGGAGAAAGGGAAGAGAACAAGTGCAAACACACTTTGACTAAATAGGTACATACATGCCCAGTAAATTCAAGTATTTCAAGCCAAACCCATTTCCTATTTTCTTTAGTACTGAGTTTTAGAGATAAAACATAATAGTACTTGATTTTTATTGGAGTAGTAGAAGGCAAGTGATTTTCTTCATGTCCTCAAAGCCCCTTTGTCTTAAAAGTCTTGATAAAAATTAGTCTTTTCAACCCAGGTAAGTTTCAAAAAACTTTAGTTAAGGACCAGCAGCAGATCAAGATCAAAAACAGAAAATAGAATTTTCATCAAAAGGAAAAGCCTTTCTGGAGACTTAACTGGGCTGATGGAAGAGACTGTTCTCTCAGAAGTATCTGATATTAAAGGGTTTCCACCATGAAATGAGTTGTTAAATAAACACCCATCAAAACAACAGCACCTTTTCTAAAATTATTTGGCTGTAGGGATTGAAAAAAAATAAAATAAAGTGGTGTTCTCCCACAGATATCTGTTCAGCTGTGAAGGCCAATCAGGAGGAATGTATCTCAAAAGCTAAACTTCTGATGGTTCTTCTGATAAGTGGAGGAGTCTGTTTCATTCAGATTTTTTCCTAAATTTAGTCTGGGTGCAACCAAGACATAATTTCTCCACCAGCTTAATGAGATTTCCTGCCAGTTAGTGTCACAGCACACCTCATGGAGAAGTCTGGGGCACTGTTCCTTGGAATTCTTCAGATGCTATGGTCATGCAACCACACCAAAACAACTCTTAAATTTCCACTGCAAGCTTTTGGTTCCAGTGGATTTCAGAGGTGGAAGTGTGGGTGAAAACCCTGGGATGGTTTTGTCATCACTGTAGGAATCACACTGATTACAAATCAGTTGAAAGAGCCATTCTGGTTTTGAATTGGAATGGAATTTTTATGCTGGATAGTGCCTGGATCCACGTGTCTTTCCCTGTGGGCTGGGGGTACCCGTGACCACTTACTTCATCCAGCAGCATCTCCTCCTCCTCAGAACCTTGCAGGAGTCTCTGGGACAATCCTGTGACCAGACTTGCTGATACAAAGCTGCCATTCAGCTCTTGCTTGAATGCTAGCAGTTCCCTCTCCTAATCCACAGAAGACCATTACTATTCATAAAAATAAATGCTCTAATCAACCCAGCAAGGCTGAGCAAAGCCTGGATGCTTGGACAAAACTCCCAGGAGAGGGATGACAGGGATGCTCCTCATCTGGACACCAGGCAGTCAGAAGTGATGAGCCAACACCACAGAATGGTGGATCACCAGGGATCACCAGCTCAAATGCAGGGTACAAGAGGATGGAGAAATTCAGTCCAAGTCTGCTTTTACCTGCAATAATTAGACTGAGTGAGGCTAGGAGAGGCAGAATTTGAGAGGAAAAGAAACGTTGTAATCAAACAGTTGGAATTGGCAGGATTTTTTGCACAGATCACTTTTAAGAACACTTGAATTCCCTAGTTTGATGAAAGACATTTACTTCTGCTTCCTCCCTTCCTTTCTTCTGCACATTATTGCATCCACCAGCCCTGCCATGAGCAAGCATGGGGGGCTGTGGCTCATTGCTGGCCATATGCTTCTGTCAGGTGTTTATTTGCACTAAATAAATGCATAAAATTGGGCTACCAATCCTTCTGAGTGTTTGCAAATCCATGGGAGGCGTGGCTGCTCCCCACTCCTACCTCATTCCTGCAGCCGTGGGCTGCCCTGCAGTCGAGGAGCAGGGGGCTCCCAGGCAGGGAAGGGACAAAACTCACAGGCCAGGCAGGTGTGGGACATGGAGCAGCAGCCTAAAATTCTGAAGGATGACACCCTGAGTTACACAACCCCTCAGCAATTGCAGGAGCATCACTCACTGTAGAGAGAAAGATGTTCCCTTCAATGATGAAAAGCTGGTGAGAGGAAGGAGAAGAGCCGAAGTTGCCAGTGCCTCTCTCTTTTTAACTATCACAGGACTTTTAAACCTCTGCAATTAAGAGCTTGTATCCTATTAGTACTGTTATTCTTAACCACAGTGAGGCAAATGAAGCCTAAAGGTAATGCTTCAGTTTTATCTCTATCCTTCTTTTTAAATGTACTTTTAATGTCCAGGTTCCTTACTGGCAAGTTTGGATGTGCACAGGACCTTTAACACAAAGAAATTCTGTGTCACAGGCAAAAGAGGTAAAGAAGTGCTCCTCAGAGAAAAGCTGATGGAAGGGACAGCTGTAACATAAAAATCTGGAGGATATCACAGAATAAGATGTTCACTTTGGAGTGTAGCCTTGGTACAAGCTCTGTTGGTGATAGTGTTTGTTTTTGAAGGTGTACTTAACTCCTGAAAGGAGTCTTGGTAGCTCTTATTTGATCAATGACTGATCTTATGCCACAGCTTCACCACGAAGAGGAGGCAGAACTTATATTCCTTCTGAGAAAAACCACAGGTTTTTGTTTTCCTGTGTTGTGAAGAGCAGAGGAGGTTCCAGTATCTCACAGTCTGGCTATTCTGGTGTCTGTACATGAGAGGATTGTTAGTTATTTTTGAAACCCCATAAAGCAGTTATTTTCTAGTCATTTGTGATCTGGTAGATGTTGTTCCCAGCTTTCAGGAGATTCAGTTTTCTACAAAGATGTCAGTTGTGCTATGAGCTTGGTCTTTTCAACAGCTATGGGGAAGGTAATTCATTTTGCACTTAAACTGTACCTCCACCTTTCCATGTCCTAATGTGCCCTCCATGATTTTAAATTGCTTCATTTTCTTTGCTAACAAGTGCTCTACTTCTCTAATCTTGGAAAAATTGCCCTTCCTCACGCTCTACCTTTCTGACTTGAAATAAATTAGCTGCTGACTCCTTGACAACAAAATTGATAGTGTCTCCTCAAGCTGTCTCCATGTGTCTCAGGCAGGTTCGTGGGACCTCGTCTTCTCTGACAGCTCTCCTGGTTTTCCTGCAGTGCCCTCCAACAGTGACTGCTAAGTGAAAGGAGACAGTTCTGATGCTGCTTTACTTGATTGTACTGCCACTTTCATAAGCATTTGCTTCCCTGGCTATCAATGATGGCTTTTTATCCTATTCACTTCACAACTTGACAAATTTAAACTTTTGCAACTTCCTAATTGTTTTTTTTCAGTCAGTATCGGTACTCCTACTTGCTTCTCATATTTCCCAAGAGGATTTATAGCCATTAACTGTTCCATGACAGAGGCAAGTGTCTGGCTGCAAATTTGCAGTAAGGGTAGAAGAGCAGCCATTCCTAAAGTTCAGCTCTTCAGCCAAACCTGTATTTTAAGAGGGTTTTAAAGTGTTATTATCATAGAGTGGATACTCTTACCTAGTAGGATCCAGAAAATATGAAAGTGAGCAGACTACCAAAATTCCTGCTAATTAGCCCAAGCTGCCTGCAGTATGAGTGGAATATAGTCTGAAATATTTTGGCTTTAAGAGGCCTGTTAAACTTAATCAACTGTTTTATTAATTGCCTTGTGACTTTTTGACCCACAGGGATAGAGTTGCTCTTTCTGCAGATAGCAGGAATCCAGTACTAATGTCAAGTCAGCAGCTTGGACTAAAACAAGGGATGCTTGGGTGGAGCACAAAGAGGACAAAGTTTGTACTGTCTGCATGTAGACCAATCAGGTTTTCTCAGAGGTGATAGGCTCAACTCCTGCAAATTCAGGTTGAAAAAGTCTTTTGGTTAAAGTTAGAAAAGGAGCTGTGCCCAGCAAGGGTCTGTCTCCTCACCCCCTAAGGAGCAATAAATCCTCTAATGCCACAGAAGCAAAAAAACCCTGACTTTACCAGCACTTTTAGTATGTCCTTTCTTCTAAAAAAGACTGTAACTTCTTCAAAATTCTGTTGCAATCAGCTTAGCAATATTCTGCCTGCTCCACACACACGGGAATTCTCCCCCACAGCCACCCTGCGAATTCCTTGCCACTCACTGTGCAGCTCTCAGCTTCTTTGTGCTTGAAATAGCTCCCCTGCTCCCAGCTGACATTCCCAGCCCACAGAAATCTCAGTATTCCTGTGCAGCTCCTCAGCTTGGGAAATCTAGAAATAACACGTTGTTTTACTATTATCTTTGCAAGTTTAGGTGAATATTCTGGAGATAGTAAAAGCAAGAGAAAACTGCTGCATGTGCAACCCTGAAATTCAGCAATGCCTAACTGAGCTTTTTAGCTGGGCTCATTTGTCACCATGGGGTTAAGTTCCCAGGACAGTTGGTGCCTCACGTAAGAGGAGCTTGGATATTTTGGCCATAGACTTAGAAAGGTGGCTCTAATTTCTGCTAAAAATACATTTGCATTCCTTCTGCCTTATTCTTAACCACACAGCTTCCCTCTCACAAAGGCACAACCCTTGAGCACTCCTTTCTCCCTTGCCCTCCTTTCTCCCAGAGGCTGGGAGCCTCTTTCCCATCTCCCACTTTCAAGCCCCACATTTCTCCCAGATTTAATTCCCCAAAATCATCAAAAATTCAATTGATTTCTCCTTGTTTAGGCAAAGCCAGAGAAGATTTCAGAATTTGAGGGTTGTATTATACAAAGTACATTGTTGGGTAAGATGTTATATTAAAATAAAGTCACAGAATTTTATTCCATTTGCAATAAAGTTTACACATTTTTTGCAATTCTTGTTTAACCAAGATAGGTACGTTTCTCAAAAGTATTTAATGACGTGAAATACTAAAGTACATTTTATTGAATCACACTGAATACAATGGAGTAAACCTTGTTTATTACTAAGTTAATCCCAATGTGTTACTTTTACCCAAATTTAATCTGGACAGAATATTTTCAGATTCACTGTCTCAGAAGCTCAGTATAACACAGAATTTGCTAACTTCTGAAGAAACCAACAGGAGCAAAAGGCTAGATAATCAGGACTTTCTTGACATTCCTTCATGTTTCACATCTTCTAGGCAGAGATGCTGGGGATCAGTTCTTTCCTTTAAATTAAAAATCAAAACAAACTAAACAGCCACCTCACTTTTCCCAGTGTTTGGTTTGGAAGCACTAACATAATTTGAAAAAGCTGCCTTAATGTATTGTTTTGTTGGGTTTTTGGGTTTTTTAAATGCTCTTGCCCTGTCAGTAATTAACAGATCCAAGTAACTTTAACTGGATAAGTTTTTCTTTCTGTTCTGTTTATTTTCTTCTATTGTGCAGCCAACCTCATAGCTGGCTGCCAGTTCAAAGATGTTCAGTATCTTTGCAAGCTTCTAACAAGAATATGTTTTCTTCAGTAATTATTCTTGAAGAAGGTAATTTATATTATTAAATGTTCTTCAGGTCTACTTTCCTGTGGTTTATGAGCTCTTGCTAGCTTCAGTCATCTGGAGAGAAATAAGACAAGTAACTCTCCAGAAAATATTAGGATTTACAACAGGACACACAAGGGATAGCATTTTGAAACCAACAATTATGAAAGTTTTATATTAAAATATTTCTGTAAATTGTAAGTAAAGTCCATTGGGATTTTTTAAGAATGAAAATATTTTTCCTGGAGAAAACGTTAGTGACACTGAAAGAGCTGTGTGTTGCCTCTGGGGACCCATTTTACTGAAAGCAAAGATGGGGAGTGAGCAGCTGGCTCAGAATCATTGGACAGGCTTACAAAATCCTGCTCTTGATGCAGCTGATTTTGGCAGTAGCTTGAAAAGTCTTGGTGTGATCTGGTACCTTTTATCAATGCCAGCCATGACCGCAGCATTTCCATTTCCCAACTTTTTGGCAGCATTTGTAAGACTTGATATCTGAGAGTGCAGTTGCTGAAAGCTTGAATGAAATGCTGCAGGCACTGAAGACTCTCCCAAGAGCACCATGTATAAAATGCAAAGTCATTATGTGTACATATCTATAAACCAAACGTGTGCTTCATCTTGCTTTTCTCCTTGGCGTTCATCTGCATCCTTCAGTACATAATTATCATTTTTGAGTGTGCATTTCCTTACCTATCAGGGTGTACCAGCTTTGGCTCTCACAATACATTTCATATTAGCTGTCCTCTGTGTTTGATACATCGTTTTAGGAATACAATTATTTTTTGCTGATATCTCCACCACTTTGATTCATAAAATGAATTAAAACCATTACAACAGGAGGCAATTTAGGAAACACTAAATAAGAAACCCTCCCCCCCCCCCCAAGGGCTAAGACAAGAACAAAAGGAGTAATCATGGGTGATAATTGCATTGCCTCATTCCATTTTCTTCTGAAACCTTATTACAGCTGTCCCAAGAAAACATGCATTATCCAATCCAAGTAATGAAAGAACAATTCTAAAAGCTAATTGTCTATAAAAATCTAGAGTTGATCCTTTACTCCTTGGAAATGGGAAGGTAATTGCATTGGTGTGCCAATTCATGATCATCATCACTGGGTATCACATCCAGCCTCAGAGCACCAACTTCTCCCTTTCATAAGGTGTTAGAAGAAAAAAACCCAAATATTGCAATGAGACCATTCCAGCACAGATGTGATTTTCATTCATCATGGGTCTATATCTGAAAGAAAAAATGCATGCAAGATCCAGTGGCTAAAAACTGAAAAGAAATTCTGTGGCCTGGAGCAGGAGGATTACCCTGGCACCTTCAAGCTTTAAAGTCCTTTAAACCGCTACCCAAGTTAGGAAAACACTAACATCTCTCCAAGCATTCCTTCCAAGCCACAGGAAACTAGAATGAGAAGAGGAAACAAATCACAAGTGGTTCCATACATGTAATTTTTTGGTGCTCCTCTGACCACATTTCGTGGCGCGGGAGTTACCTCAGACGGCAGCAGTGGGGCTGCTCCAGAGGGTCTGATCAAAAACCAGACCTGGAAACTCTTCACTCAGCAAGCCTTGGCTTTGCAGCCACTGCAAAGACAGCAGAAGAAAGTGAGAAGAAGCATTGCTGTTCACCAAGGGGAGTGAGGATACCAAAGATAAGGGCTGAAATGCTTTCTGACTGAAATGTAACCCTGAGAAAGAAAATGTATCAACTCTGCTTGGGAGTGGATGGAGAAAGTGCTAAGAAAGGAACATGAAACAGTATCTCAAATTATCTATTGTTATTTCTACAGGCTTTGTTGCAGGTTTTGTTGTTTTTTTGTTCGAGATGAAATAATTAGGAGACTAAATTTGGACACCAATCTGCCACTTACTGCTGCTTCTGGTACTACCATGGCCCCAAGCTGATGGTACAACAGCAAGAGGCCAACAGCCAAAATGCATTAGGAACTCGGCTGACATCAACATATCTCTGCTGAATATTTTGTATCACATCAATGTCTTGGTGCAGATCAGCAGTACAGATATTTAACAGTGACTTTTCTGTGCAGACTATGTTTAACAGGCCAGAAACAATACATGCAGTACCATAAACATGGATTTTACAGCAGAAAGAACCAACCAGGCTCATCTCTCGAACAAGAGGAAAAACAACCCTAAATTCAGCTACTTTAAATATCCTGAAAAGGCCATAATTATTCATCTTTACAAATAAAAATATGGACTGATAAGTATAATCCCCCCTTTGGATTAAAATTCAAGTTTGCTTGGTGCTGAGGTTCAAGAAGAGTTTCAATAAATGTAGAAGTTTGTGAGAAAATGGTGTCTAGGAATTTATCTTCCTTGATGATAGATCATTATGTGTATGCAAATCATTGTGCAGTAAATAGAAGTTAGAGATTATTAAAATAAAAATAAACATGCAGTTTCTCAGTGATTTAGTGAAATGCTGTACTCTGAGTAAAAGGGCAACTGATCCTTTTGTGCAAGAGAGTAGTACATCTCCTACTAGGCCCAAGAGATAAACAAGTCATACTCACAAAAATGTCCAAAAACTTGGGATCCAAACTTGTTTTGATTTTGTGGGATTTCTGTCCTGTGCCTTTAAAAGCTGGCAGTTTAGCAAAAACATCAAGCTGCATAATTTCCCACTGGCTAGAAAAAATACTGCTGATTATCTCTCAAGTGGAACTGAGCAAAAAGCCTTATCTCATGCAAACAGTGAGATGTGTATTTTTGGGGATTTTTTCCCCCCTCTGTATTATATAATAGGAAATCAGGTGAGTTTTCCATGGAAATACTGGTTCCTCATTTCAACTGCTGATTTTTTAAGAATGTATTTTTCAATGTATATATTGGTTACAGGATTGAACATTAATCTATAAAAAAGGCCTAGAATTTGATTACTACACACTCAATGCAGATTAATGAATCTGCAGATTCAGCTACACAAGATCCCTGTGCTCATCCTTCAAGCAAGGATGTTGATAAATGAAAAAACCTGGCACATTTATCCTGGACCTTTCAGGTTCTACTGCACAAACAGATCAAATGGAGCCCAGAACAAATGGGAGCATCCTAAACCCTCCATCCCTTACAGCTCAAACCCACAGCCTTTAAAAGCAGGGCATCTCTCAGCTGGTAACTGCATTTTTTTGGCCATAACAAGAGCCTGTGTTGTTGACAGTGGCAGAGCCCAAAGTGATGCACAGGGAATTATGCAGAGAACTGAGAAGCCTCCCTTTGCTGTTGCTATTATGGGGTCATTTTGGTTCACTCACGTGGAGGAAGAGCTGCTTTTCACTCTTCCCTTCTCTGCCTCTCCTGTCTTTTCTGTGCTTTGTCCATTAGCAAAGGGACCTTCCTGGTTGGAGCTGGCATTCTTCAAACCCCAGTTTGGAGATGAGAAATTTCAGGTAACACTTGGCAAATCCAGAGGACGCTGCTGGAAGCTGCTGATGTGATTCCAGTGTTCATCCATCTGCATATGGAATATAAGGAAGAGGAGTCAATTCAAAGGTTTCTGAAGTTCATTATGTTTTTTTCCAAGTAAACAAAAAAGGTATTTTTTACCCTGAAGAGTAAATTAATTTCTTCATAGTCTAAATTTTTCAGCAAGTGAATTGAATCTGATGGGTTTTTAATGTTCTTGTAAAGCCAGGAAAATGTATTAGAAATTGCTAACATTTATCATGTTCCTTGGGAGAATAGTTAGATAGTTTGGTTAAAAAGAAACCCCTCACTGACTGTCTCTCTTGAATAAATACTTCTAAGTAAATAACTGGGACTGCTGAACAAATTAAAAACAAAAGATAAATAAAATAATATTTCTTCAAGAAAATAGTGTCCAAATTTAGCCCATGCAATTTTTGTCAGAAGAGAGAGGCTAAAATTATCTCCAGCTAAAGCAAAGCTCTCCTATAACTTGTCATTTAGGAACTCTCAGTGACATGCAGGCAAAGACTAGAACTGACAATTATTTCAACAGAAAAAAAAGAACAACAAAAGGGAGGTTAGAGGACGTGTTATTTATTGTGCTCATCTGACAGCCCAAATGCAATGAGATGAGGCAGAAGTGCCCAGGCACTGTTTACAGGAAGAATCATCTCTTGAAACAGATTTTCATTTCCCTTTGCTCTGTCATAATTAGAAATGTCAAATTTCTTTGGGGAGGAAAAAAAATAAAAAGGCATGGGAAAAGTTTTTGCTTCCTCTTCTTCCTTAGGAAATGAAAATATGAGTGAGAATTGAAATATCTGTCTGCAATAAATGTTTGTTTGCTCAGCCTAAAACATATTTACATTTTTGGAAGTGTGGAGTGCATTGTTTATAATCTAGTTAGTTCATCAAAAGTATATTCAGATATGAATTCTTTACCTTTGAATGATGATGAATCTGTTATCCAATGAACTTACCCAGAGATACCAGCAAATCAGGAAAAAATTAGGAAATGCTGCATGTAGAAAGCAACAGGGTAGCTGAGAAGTGCAGGAAAAAGTGGCACACACAAGGCATATGATGTTTCTGAAAAAAACCTTGGAAAATTAATTCAGTATAACAACACATCTATTAGAGTGGACTTACCATTGCACACAGGGTAAAGGAACCACAATAAATGTGTTTCACAAAATCCCCCAACCCACAGCAGTAATTGTTATAAACTAAATTGACTTTTGCTGCACCTGTGGTGCCGGTTATTTTGATTGGTTGGCTGGTTTGTTTGTTTTTCCTCTTGATTTCTGCTCTTAAATCCAGGAGGTTCCCAGATCCTCAGGTCCTGTGCACTCCAGCTGCCTGACAAGCCCTTGCAAGAAATGTTCTTGTTAAAACATGGTCCTGTGCCGTGTTGGAACAGGATGTTTCTTCTCTCCTTTCTTCATTTCAAATTGTTTTGTGAACTGAAAATTCTAAGGACATTCAGTTTTCAAAACATTTCTGTAAGGAAATACGCTGCCTGTGTCGTGAGAGGGGTGCAGTGACTCCAACATCAATTCCAGCTCGCAGCTGCGTTTGGATCCCAATTCCTTGGCTCTGGGCATGTGTCAGGCTGCCAAGCAGCTCAACTTCCCAGCAAAATGGGAAGCCCTCCCTGTCTCTGCTGGCTGCTCATAGAGAGGGGCTGTGCCTTCATCGAGTCCTTTGCTCAGGGCAATCCACAAGGCTTTCAGGCAGACTTGGATTACACGGGAATTCAGCTAGCTCTGCATGTTTCACAGCTCAGTGAGCAGATCTGGGAACAAATTGATGGTTTCAATTGAATTTTGCTTCTGATGTGCCAAGTGGACCACCTGGGTAGGTTCCTAAATCTGAATGTCTGGCTGTGGAGTACCACCCTCTGGGGCAGCTGAATCCCATCCATCTGCCACCCTCCAGCCCACAATTTAGCCCAGAAGTTGCATTTTTCTCAAGTGCACCCCATGCTAGGGGGTTACCATGGCAACTGAGGGACGACTGGCAGATGCCGATCCTGCTGCAGCTCCACTTCTGTCAGGAGACAGCTGAATCACTAAAGCTCTATTTTATGGTCTTTATTGTAAGACATGAGGTGATTAAAGAGCTCAGGTCACACCTGCACAAACCCACCCCATTCAGAGCTGTTATTCCCCTATCAGTGACAAGTAATTCCATTTTTTGTACCAGCCTGTTTACTGTTTTGAGAAAGGCCGTGAAGCACTCAGCTTTGCCATCACACAGCTCACCAAGCAGTGCAGCAGCAATGCCACTAATGGTTTTCTAAGAAATACACATGCTCCCTTCTCCCCAAGAGGTTAATGTGAAGCTGCCAGTGTGGAGGAACTTGTTAGAAACTGAGTCACCTCCTAGTTTTAAAAGGCTGGTGGAAGGGGACTCACCTCCGAAATGTTAAGGCTCCAAACCCTGCTTTTATTGTTAGGCTGATAAGGGATGACAGGCAAATCGTTTTCTCATTCTCAGTCTTTTTAAGAGGACTTTTGATGTTGTTTCTCTCTTAAACTGACTCTAACACCATTTTAAAGCTAAGCTCTGTAAAAGCTAAATATGATCACCACTTACATCAGCACTGAGGCAATCGCTGAGCACTGTCAGAGGAGGATGGCAACATTTAACTCAGAGCTTCATGTCTTGATGCTTGAGCATCCCCTGTTTGCTCTCTGGCTGCCAGATTTGGTGATATGCCTCAAAACCCTGGTGGGCACAAATCTGGGGCTCTGTTGCCAGGCAGAAGAGATTCCCCTCAATTTCCCATCTACTCTTTCTTCAGGAATATATCCTGGTGGATGTCCCTTATTTGTCAACCTGCAGCTTCACTGAGATGACAGCTATCCTCTCATGGAAAGGAGAAGCCCATTTCTCTTCTAGACAGGCAGCACAGCAGGGTTTGTTTTCCTGCATAGATCTGAAACTTGGAAATACTTTGTTAGAGCTGTGTCATGTGGCCATTACCCAGCAACACAGGAGGTCACATCCCTCTGACAGCTTTTAATGCAGGACACCCCCTGCCATATTGCAGGCACGTGGCATTGGAGCATTTCCCTGCAGCCCAGCTGCACTTCATTCTTCTCTGTAACATCCCTCTAGACTTCTAGATTGTCTTTCAGGGAACCAAAATATCATTGCTGCATTGAAAATTTCCCCCCTTCTTTGTGTTTAACTCATCTTTTCATTTATCCTCACATTGTTTGCTTTCAGCTGCTTTCTGCTTCCCAGGGAATGAATATGCAGAGGGAAGTGGAGACCTTTCTTCTGCTCCTTCTGTCTGCTCCCTGCCTGTCCACTGATGGGCCAAAACTGCATCCTGGGTTCACTCTCTTAAACCTTTTCCAAACTGCTTCATAGAACACCAGCAAACAGAGGGGATAGACAGCATGAGAAGCAGGATGACAGAAATTAAATCAGTTTCTCATTTCTGTATCTCTTGCCCAGCTCTCCTCGGTTAGAGTATGTAACAGTCCAAATTTAGAGCCTCCAGACTGCAATCAAATCCATTCAGTGCAGAGATCTGGCATTCAAGAGCTGTGAATGAAGCTGAGTTTCTGAGCCATCACGTGGATTTTCAGTGTGGTGGGGGAGTGTGTGACTGTCACCCTCGGTGGCACCCAGGGCCCCAGAGCAGGCACACACAGCGTGGTTGTGAAGGAGAGAGGGGCTGGGAATTGCTCCTGCCTCGGGGAGGGGGTGCTGATGGAGGTGCTGGCTGTAACTCTGGGGGTGAGCCAGAGCTCCAGCCACACAGAGAACCCCCTTCTCCAGTGCATTCATTGCATAACCTTTACATGCAATGGTAGCAGGTGCACAGCATAATTATAATTAAAGAAGAAAAAAAAAAACACCTGAGAAAAATTGGAAAGAATTTTGAAGTAGGTCTTCTATGTCCTTGTGTCTGGAAAGCTGCTGTAGTGCAACAACATCCAAGCCAAACGGTTTTGTCACAGTGCCTAACACTATTTTTAAAGCTATGTTCATTTAAAGACTTACAGAACTATTCCTTGCTCTTTCTAATCCTGGGTAAAATAACCACAAATTATTTTAAAACATGGTATTTTCCCTTGGAATGCTCATGGAATTAGACAGGTAACACTCCCAAACATTTTCTCCCATGAGCAAAGTGCTGAATGAGCATCCTCAGAGCTGTCTACTGACAGCTATGACAACATTAAGTCAGCAAGAATTAAACCCCAACTCACCCTGCACAACTACTGAATGCTCATCCCTCTCTGAGGAACAGAAACCCCATCTTGCAACTTGGCCAGTGTCACTTTCAACCCACCACTGAAAGGACCTTGTGTTAATTACTGTTCCTTTAGATGACTTAACTGTTACAGGTTTGTTTTAAAGTTAGTCAAATTTCTTTAGAAGTGAGGTAAGGAAGGAGAAATTCCTGGAAACAGGGTCTGAGCATGGAGTCATCCTGCAGAGGGGAAGCAGAAGAACTGCAGTGCTGTTTGTGAACAGCTGCAGATCCCCTGGGATTTGTTTCCCAATTAGTTACAAAGCTCATTAACAAACTCTATTTAGAGGGTTTTCCATTTAAGTGAGATTTTCCTAAATTAGTAGCCATCAGTTCTTTTTTGGAGAGTGAATCTGTCAAATTCCATGGACTATGCTAGTGTACAGCCATCTTCCTGCAAAAAAAAAGGGCAGCATGATAATATGGGTAGAGTAATAGAAAAAAAGGAGCTTGCTTTGAAGAGTAGCATATCCCTATTTTTCCTGTCAAAACACCTTGCTGTGGGTTGTAGTAGTAGTTATTTTTTGAACTTCAGTTTGCTCTGCCAGTAAAGGGAAATTAATCTAGAGGGGAACATTGACAGCAAGTTCTTAAAAGGCACTGAGAAAGTGGATGGTGCCTTCTCATCAAAGAGAACAAAGCAAATGCAAATACTAAAAGGAACATTTAAACCTGAGGAAAATAAATCTCTATTACCTTAAATAACTCGGGCTGAGCAGTACAGAATGTCACTGAGAAGACAAACTGGATGCTCACACAGATAAAGGTATTTGTGCACATTATAATTCATGGAAAGAGCTTAAAATTGATTTCACCCCACATTTCAAAGACCAGTTCAATCTCTGTTTAGGCAGGGCAGTGACCTCACAGATGCCTCCTGTGTCATTCCCTGTGCTTCAGCTGAGGTTTTGGGGTTGGCCTCTTGTTGAGTGTGTGACTGGATCAGGAGGAATATGGGCTGGGATCCAACTGCTGCTAATTGCAGCTCATTTCTTAACAGTGCTGCCAGCTCTGCCCACGAAACAGGACTATTCCCAAGGATTGTGAGTGATGGCCTGAGCCTGGCTCAGTGGGATCCTTCCATAAAAAACTGGCTTTCCATAAAAGAATGGCTCAGCTCTCCCAGGCTGAGTGTATTCATCCCCTGCACACAACCACACACACTCAGTGGTTATATTGCTGGTGCAAGGCCAGTGAAACCCCTTGCACATTTACTTCTGGAATTTCGTCCTCAAAAACATCATCTGGGATATTCTCAAAGACCTAAAGGTGTACACAGTAGCCTACTGTAACATTTTTCTACTGCTTAGGTAAGAAAAATTCACAATCCAAGTGATGCAGGATGCCTTTAATGAACCTTGTCCTGCCTCCATCGGGGAGGCACAAAGAGCAGAACTGAGTGGTTTGAACCAGCTCGGCATCTTTGTCATTTAAAGGAGATTGTGCCCTGCAGGGACCATCTGCCCAGGCTTCAAGACACCAAATTATTTACCAGGACTTGTAGCAGAAGTTGCTTTTGATCATTGCAATGGTGTTAAGGAATATCCTTCCTAGAAGTGAGCAGTGACACCTGAACCCTTGCTCTTCCCAGCACACAAGCAATGACAGTGCTGGTGTAAGTGCACATGCAATCCTACAGCAGAAGGTGCTCCCTGTATCCTTATCACCATCCTGTCCATCAAATTTGGGCTGCTAGTAGACAATAAACGTTTTGGATCTGTCCAAGTGCAGCAGGAACGGGGCACTAGAGGGAGCTCCAGCAGCACCACCCACCTCCAAGCCCCAGCCTGAAACCAGACCCCAAGCAGAGATTTCCTTCTCAAGTTGTGAGGCTTTGGGATGGCTTATTGCTTTGATTAACTTCTCTGCACATTTAAATAACATTTTCCCAATAGTCTTTTGCAGCTGCAAACTCTAGAATTGTCAGCATTCCCCATTTCTGCCGACAGCCTCTGTTATTGTATGGTTCTACAAAGTCAGATTTAGCCCATTACATAAATGTTAATTAAAGGAAAAGCCAACCCAAACACTATAGATATCTTAGTTTTAGAAAAACTGCCTGAAAAGCTTCAGTGAAATTTGAAAAACCCTCCAGATATTACATCTTTTCCCTTACTGAGATTAAATCCTCCTTTTAATCAGTGAACCCGCAGCTGTGCATCAGGAATTAAAGCTAATATTTAGTAGGAATTAAAGCTAATGTTTAGCTTTTGAATAAATAAGAGACATTTTGGGAATAATGTGCCTATTGGGGAACTGTGGGGGAAAACAGACAAGATTATTGCTGTTGGTATGCTCTTTGCTGGCAATTCCTGTAACTAAAGCAAAAATGGCAGAAGTAGCTTTTTTATTTTCAGAAAGACATCCACAGTGATTTATTAAACCTCTCTGGGGAAGACAAAAGCTATCCTCTCCATATATTTACTTGAGGAAGAATTTATTTTCAAGGCAGAAAACTTACCATTTCTAAATAAGAAGAGTCAGGCTTCTGTAGAAACACCAGGGCTAATTTTGGAAGAAATTACCTTAAAAATCAACTACAGAGATCCAACTGCATTAAACATTGTGTTACTCTATTTCAGTCACAAAACGCCCCAGCAGTGGAACAGACAATCCTATTTTATCTATACGCTAAACACCTTAGATATTTCCTGTATAATTCTTTTAAATCTAATGAGAGCAGAACCCCTGTTATAAAAATTCAAGCTTAATTTACATGTGATAGAAAAACATTGCTCAGTGCCCTGCTGTGAGCAGCAAGGTTTGAATAGTGCTAAACCCCTGTGTTCCCCCCTTTCCAAACAGATCCACCACAAACTCATAAAACATTCTTTCATTTCTTACTGATCTAAACAAGCTTGACTAAAACATGATCTCATGAGAAAAAACTAGTTATGCTCCCTTGTCCCACAGAAGGGCCACTTACTCCACCAGAAAAGACAGATATCCATATTAGCTGTTACTCTCACTCCATTTCCTTAACAAACAAGCATCTTACCTTGACATTTTCTCCCCTCCCTTGCTGATGTTAGGTAAACATCAAACACTTAGCAGATCTCCATCCTCTCTGTTGCACTGACCTCCTCAGGATGTGACATTTCCTGGGTTTCACAGCACTCCAGTGTTTGAGGTGCTCATTCTTCTCAGCATCCTCTGCCTCCAAAAACCTCTCTCCCCAACAGTAATTTTCTCCTTTGCCAAATTCTCTTCACTGCATCACTTTCAATGATTTCTTAACTTCTCCTTTAAAACAAACAAGGAAACCACCCAGCCACCCTCATCCATCTCCTCACACTTTTCCTCTCCCCTTATGTCTTTTTCCCTTGCCCAAGGGAATATCTTCACTCTTACTGCCAGCTGAGTTCCATGTAATTCCCACTTCTCTTCCCTCACAAATTTCTCTTTCTCTCCTTCGGTTGTTTTAGTTTTCCCTTTATTTCCCTTCCCTGTGTCCCTTCAGCCTGCCTGCACTTGAATCAGGACATCAGAATGTTGTGCTAATGTTCTTTTTTATTTAGTGTGGGGAATTCCTTTTGTTGATGTCAGGAAGTTTGTGCAGCTCATGTGATGAATGTGTATTTTACTGTCAGCAGGGTAATGAAGCCTCCAGTACCCTCATCCCCCTGATTTAGAATTCTTCCCAGCATTCTGTATTCCCCAATGGAGCCTCTCAGCATCTGCCATCCTTGGCAAGAACTGCCAGTGAGCAAACAGCTTTTTCCACCACTCCACCTTCCTTCCTTCACTTTCTCTTCCCCATTGCCATCCAGAAATCTGTGGAGGAAGGGTAAAGCCCGTAAAATAGACTGAACAACCTTCCCAAATAATTACTCCTAGGAAACAATGCACAGGAATTTTTAAATTCATGTTCCCTAATTCCAGTGGAAGTTAAGATGTCCCTGCTGCTGTTGCAAAGGCAGACTCACAGATCTAGCAGTGAGATACAACTATTTCACCAGCATTACAGAGCCAAGCACAGAGAATGGGAAGTGACGTGATACAACTGAGGGAGAGAGAATTTTTGCCTACATAAGTGTGGGAAATGCAAGAATCAAGAGACGAGGTCTTAAAAGTCCCCAGTGCTCACTGCAAGAAATAATTGTGTTTGTCACTTCACCAACACTGTAAGAAAGAATGCAAATACTGCAAAGGCAGCAATGGGGTTGTAGTTACAAGGTGATAAACCAATTGCTGCACAAAGAAAAACCAGAAAACTACTTAAAACAACCAAATCTTTTAATTAGAAAGCAACAAACATGCAAACAGCAGGTATAGAAATTTATTTGAACCAACGTTTTTACTATCATGAAAGTTACTTTAAAACATTGATCCAAGCTCTCACATTTGCTGTTTAAGGAAAATATTGCACTTGGCATCTTCTAGCACCCCTCATACATGGCAAAACATTTTAAAAACATTTTTTTTTATTTTAACTTGCACACTCTCCCCAAGTCATGCACACAGTCGTTCAAAAAAACAAAAGGTTAGGTTATCCAAAAGCAATACCTCAGAATTGCACTAAAGCTCTGTAAGGAAAAATATAATTAATGTCTTATACAAATTTCATTGACTTCCAGGTGCTCACACACAACTGTTGGTTACTCTTCATCTTCATTTTCATTCTCCTGGCCAGATCCTTCTGATCTGTCACCTTCCAATCGGTCTGCAAAACACAGATTTAGTAAAAAGAATGTGCAAAATTTTCTTTTTCTGGTAAATATTTATTATGTGCTGTCTCCCTGGACTATTACACAATGGGATATGGCTGTGGGTTTTAGGGTAGAAGAAAGTCTGTGTGGACTTACAGAAGAGAGTGGGTAGAAATGTTACCACAAGAAAGAAGAGAAATGCCCTTAAGGATTTCCAGACATGAAAGCAAAATCTGTGTACAAAAGGAAAAACCTTGTAGCTGCTGACTGGCTGTCAGCACAGAAAAGACCAATGCAAGTAACATTAAAATGAGATGGTGACTACAAGGGACATAAGTGCTGTGCTGGGGAGCTGAAACTACAATAGCTACAGTTAGAAATGTGAATAGTCCAGAAACTGGGGGATCACTGCCTGTCACTTCAATACATCAGAAAAAGTGCCTTTGGATGTAAATATTTAGAGAAGGGCAAGTACAGAAATGTGTAAGGGAACATGACTGGCTCAAGACCAATCACTCAAGCAACATGCAGTCAGGTTTAGAAACACTCCACCCAGCCGTACCAGATTTTTGCTGGAATGTTGTAACTGAAGTGTTGGACAGTTCTTTTAGCATTTCACTCAGAAGAGATAATGACAAATGAAAGAAACACAGGGCCATGGAGGTGCAGCACTGGGCTGGACACATGGCACCCTCCTGGCTCCCAGAGCAGCCAGAGGTGAGAGAGGAGCAGCAGCTGCCAGCAGGCACAGCTTCCTTCACACCTCACCACTGCAAGCCACTGCTCTGCTCAGCCACAGTCCCCATATTCAGTATTTCCCATCACTTTCACCTTCATCTACAGGTCTGTTAGGTTTTTGCCCCATATGCCATGCCAGCCTCCCAAAACTTCATCTCCTTGCTTCCTACACAGTGTGTGATGCCTCTCCACTGTCCTCCATCTTCAAGGTCAATCCACTGCACTCAGCTTCTCCAGCACCAACATCCAGTTCCCAGTGATGATTCCTCCATGCAACCCTCTTATCACCAGTGCCAGCCCCATGGGAACTGGAGGGACATCCTGCTGCCCTGGGAACAGCTGCCAGCAGCCTCAGCCATGCCTCCCACAGTCCTGAATCTTCACACCTTCCTTCGCCCCTAGACAACTCCCACAGTCACAGCCAGTTTATCTTACAGTTCATTCCAGTCCTCCCCAACAGTTTTCCCATCACACAGCAATCACTGAAAAGATCACTCCTGAAGAGAGTGACAACATCAACATCTAAAAATATATTTTGCTCTTTGTTTTGACATAAAAAATAACAGCTGCAAAGATGGTGCAAGTCTCACACCAAAGAAGCAATTCCTAAGTATTAACAGAACATTGAACAACCCTTGAATCTTCTCACCAACCCCAAGTACAGCCAGAGCCAGCTGAAGATCCTGATGATTTCCCAACCAACCTGCTATTTCATAGCCCAGTGCTGTGGACAAGCCCTTCAGAAGTCTCTCACCTGCTCTTATGTGATTCAAGGAAGCCAACATTCGGAGCATGAAGGAAGCTGGAACAGTGATGGTGTTTCTGGTCTCTTCCAGCATTAACTCATTGCGAGTTATAACCTGAAGGCAGGGAAGGGAGAAGACCCGCATCAGAAATAAACACAGAATTATACTGCATTGTAGATACAAAGTTTCTGGCAAAAGTTGTTTTACAGAGTCCAAAATTACCATAAGGGAGCAGTATTTTAATAATTGCTATTGGAAAACTGTTGTCTGGAGTAAGAAAAGTCAGCCAGTGGACTCTGCCTGCAGGTGTCCAATTATCTCTCTAAAGAATATTTTAGTAAGATCACGGTTCCATTGTCCACATGCATGGCAGATACTAAGATTAGTGACTAAGAAAAACTTTGGAAATCTTTCATGAAGTAAAGCAGACTGATGAGAGAAAGAGCTGTTTCCAGATGGCAACTGTTGTAGAGAACAAAGTTCTAGCACCAGTGCTGGCCAAGAATGTGGGAAGGAAAAGAGATGAGGTTACCCTCAACTCCTACCTTCATGCTGCTTGAAACTTTTGGACAAAATCCAAGGAACACAAGCCATTTCTATCCCACTTCAGGAACATTCTTTAGCTCCATAATTCTTTGTAAACAGAGCTACAGCTTGCCTCTAAGTGACTTGAAAGAGCCAGTTCCTACTGTCTCATTCTCAAGGGAAAAAAAATCCACTAACGAATACTTGTATTTTTCTTCCCTCATTCCTTCCTCATGGAACTTCCTCGTCATCCTTCTTTCTTCCTCCATAAATTTTAATCTCACACTGTAGGTTGTCCCAGCTTTTAGACTATATTATTTTGTTATCATTAAGCACAAAAATTTCTTTAGGTGGAGACAAGTAATGACCATTTTTCAGTCTTTGCTCAGTCAGATCAGCTGCTGTAAGACAGGAAAAATAATGAAATTCTTGTTCTCTCTGAGACTCTTCAAACCTGTTCCTCTTGTGAGGAACATGTTCTTGCAAATGTTTGCAGTTTCTTCTCCCTTCCCAACCAAAGCACCTCTTTTCTGCCATTCTCACTTGTTTGTCAGACACTTGGCACAGCTGATCCCTCCCCAACAGAAGCAAACTGAGAAGGCAGCAGGCTGCTCTTTATTCCTCTTTCACCCCATATTTCTTGCATAGTTCTGCAGTGCATCATCAATAATCCCCTGATAACCTGGTGCTGAGGCTTTTTCTCCATTCAGAGGTTTGTTCTTATCTCCCCTGTCTTTTCCTATTCACTAAGGTCATGGCCTCTCTCAATTTTAAATACATTTCTGTATCTATGTGGAACTTTACTCAAACACAGTGTTTTCTCCTCAGACCTTCCCCCTTCTCTGGAAAATTCAGTTCAGGTATTTTGGACACTTCCAGCCAAACTTAACATGGTGAGAACTATTTTATTGCTATGAACATGTCCTGTCCCCTACACAGGCATGTCAGTACAGGGAATAAATTAAAAAACAAAAACCATGTAAAATTACAAACAGCACTGCAGTCAATTCTTCTGAAAGTTCTACTTCTTTATTAAAGAAAACATAACTAAATGTCTAAATAATTTGCAATTATTAGAAATAAAGGGAGGGAACTAAAGTACATTAATTAATTTTAGCACACATTTATGTTTAGCAATACTTCTAAACCCCAAAGGCTCCAAAACATGTCAGGACTAAAGCTGTCACACAATATGCAAGGAAGTGTCACTTCACTCAGTGCTAAAATAATGGGAAAGGTTCAAAACTTACAAGTGGATAGTTTGGGGATTTTTCAAGGCATGTGGGGTGGTGGCTAAGGGTTGTGTGTTTCTGTTGGTTTAAAATATATTTAGCACTACTACAGAGAAATAATGATTTTAAAAAATCCTAATCTACTCTATCTGTGCTGTGCAAGATTTTACAAAAAAAGCCCCCAACCTGACCACCCCATAACCAAATCTGTCCTATAATATTATTTACAGAAAACTATATAACATTTTGATACACTGTGTTGTGTAAATCACTCAAATATGATTATTCAGCAGTCAGCTATATGGTCACCCCAGGCCAGCTGCTATATCCAGTTATTGCTCTGAGGGCAACATGAATATAATGAGTTACATAACTTCACATTGGACTTTTATAACTTGGGCTTGCAATGTTTGCTTTATTCCATGAAGTTCCCATGTGCAATCTTAACCTTTAAGTCCCTTTTATGCCACTGAATATTTAATAGGATTGATTTTTGTACTCTGTGTTGTTCTGTATATCCTTGTATTGCCTTCAGTTTATTTCCTTCATCTTCCCTTCATTTATTTGTTTGGAGACAGGCACTATATTAATTTTTTAATTCCTGCCAGTTTTCCTTCTATATCTGAGTGTTCACACTTCTTCCAACTCCTTTCATGTACATAATAGCAGATCTTGTTATATAATTTCTAGGAGAGCTGAGGAAATGCAAAGTGCCAAGGATATGAAAGTCAGCTGTTCTGAAGGGCAGCTTTTAATTTGTAGCTCATTTGCTGAACATTAAATAACTCTGCTAATTCAATATCAGTAATTTGTACCAAAGGCTTTCATAAAATTAAAGACACAACATTACCATGAAAAAGGAGGAAAGGTTCTTACCTCATCTGCAAGTTTTCTGTTAAAAATCTTGGATTCTTCCAGTGGTGACCAAATTTTTATATCATAATCAATACCCGAAGAGGCCAGAACTAGAAATAAGTAACAGTAATTCTAAATTAAATGTGTTATGTGTTTATTGGTATTTTCTGCTCTTAAATAGAAGAAAAATATTTCACTTGAAGCATTTATTTGCAAATGTCAGATCTCATGCTGAACAGAGCTTGTAATTACCAAGTCTCCACATGAGGTCTGCTCCATAGATGATTTGTTTTTGAATCTATCTATATAGATATGAAGAAAACAAATGCAAACATCAAGAGCCCCCTGTTTTGTATTTTAAAAAATCACCAAAATATACAAAAGATAGAAACAAAAAGTAAGAGCAAAGCCAGCCACTACTGATCCATTTCTGCTGCTAAGTATATGCATTAATAACAAAGCTTTAGAATTTGTAGACCCAGTACAAAGGCAGAACCAAGATAATTTCAAAGGTACCTTTGATAATTACAGTGAATTTCATGTAAATTTATTTGATATTTAAATGTAAAGATGCAATGGATGCTGTTATAAATAAAGTATGAAAAATCTGAAAAGCTGCAGAACATTCCCTAGATCATTGCACGAAAGCCACTGTAGGAATTAAAATTCCAGAGAAAGCTCTCAGTAACTGGGAACTGAACAAAGGCAACTGTCCTAGAAGGATGAGGTCTCTTAGTGACACCTTCAGAGTGTGACACACTCCAACAAGACACCAGCAAAGCCACAGGGCACTCTGAAAGGTGCTTCCAAAGGGAGTATCCAACTCTGGACATTTACAAGAAGTCAATTTCAATAAAAAGTTAAAAGTTCAAGGCTTACCCTAAGTAGGACAGTATTCCACGTTCCCCCAAACTGTTTGAAAAACCCCCAGCCTCTTCTAACATAATTGTAACAACTTTACTTGCTAATTTACTAATAGCTCACTCTTACTATACAGCCAGGTAAGCTGTGAAAAAAAAATAACACAAATACTTTCTCTGACTGTGTCAGAGGCTGGAAGATGGTTCAGATTTTCCAGCTACATGTGATTCTTTCTACTGCTTTGGTCTATCTTTTCTATGAAGGATTTCCTCTAAACACAAATTATTAGGATTGCTATTAATTTTATTAATTATTCTAATCTCACAATGCCAGTGAGACTTCCAGTGTTATTAATTATTCTAATCTTACAGTGCACTTCCACTGCATTTTTTAATAGAACCAAGTAGAGACCAGATTCCAATATAATTTGCAAGTATTGCTGGCATCTCAGCAATCCCGTATTTCCCTCATTAGCGTCACAGAAAACATTTTATATGTTGAGGGCAGCAAAAAATTGAGATTCTTCTTATTACATCTGTCAGTATTTCTATAAATTCTGTGCCAGGAGTAGTTTGACTTCAATAATTTTTTGAGCAAGGAGGGATTTAAGGGCATTAATAAGAGGCAAAATTAAAAGCACTATTATCTGAATTATATAGGGAAATATGAACAACATCTCATTAATCATTGCATTGCTCTGTTGAGACAGGGTTTAAGACTGAGCTTTAAAATGCTCTAGTGCAGATAAGCTGGGCATGCAGAGTGTGAGAATGCTGCTCTTACTGGGGTCAAAGGGGTGAGGCTGCAGGCAGTTCACCACGTGGTTGTCAGCCTCCAGCAGCATGAGGTGCTCAGCAGTGTGGCGGTCCCAGATGAAAATGTGGCCACAGTCTGAGCCACTCATGACAAAGTTGGATCCCCAAAAGTTGGCTTCCTTTATCTGCAAGAAAAACAAAACTTGGTAAGACCCAGCCAGTGAAAAGCACAACAGTGCTGCTGAAGGAAAGCTCAGCGATGCAGAAATGAGATTTAAGAAAATTTAAATGAAACATTTAAAGAAGAGTGACTAAAAAAATGAGAGTTCATAAAGTTTTAGATTTCAAGAGCAAAGTAGCTGCAAACACAAAGAAAAAAAAGAGAGAGAGAGAGAGGAGTTGGGGCAGACTGAACAGTATGAAAATAAATGTCAGCAGATCTGTCACTTTCTGAAGCCACAGAAATGATACTGGAGACAGGGTACGCAAAGGAGTTTTTAGGAAAAGTTTGGCCAGTTTAAAGTTTGTGACAGGCTAATCCCTGGGGAGGATTTTCCACTACAGAGAAACAGGAGACAAGACAGAAGCTGGTGATACCTTCTTCAGAAATCCCTTCTGATTTTACTCAGCATAGGACCTCACAATAACCATTGTGAAATGATACAAATTTGCTATCCCATGTCCCCTACAGGGAGAGGGGACATTGCTTCAGCAACAGCCAGAAAACTCAGTCACGAGATGGGAGCTGAGAGCTCCACAACACTCTGGTGTCTGTGCTGCAGAAGGAGCCTGGAAGGCTGAGGGGGGGCCTCGTGTGTGGAATTGTTATTTTGAGAGCCAGCAGTACCTCCTACAAACTTTTAATCAACATCCAAGGGGAAAGAGTGCAAGCAGGAGCTGCCTGTGCAGCAGCTTGGAGTTCACACAGACCATTTCCAATGCTGGAAGTTCAGTTTGGCATTTAGGAGTAACTCCAGCATAAGGGACACAATTTTGAGTTTGAGACTATTTACACTGAATCCTGCTATAAATTATTTTCCAGGTAAGGCTCTAAAGAGGGCCATGCCTGGATCCTTGTCTTTCTTTTGGCACACTTCCCTCAGAAAGTGCCCTGAAGAGAAGGGCAGAGACGTTGCCTTGCTCTGTGCTTTGCCTCAGCTACCTCGGCACAGATTCACTGGTAAATTGAACCCTTTTCTGTAGAAAGATGTGGTTTATTTCCAGCATAAGTATGCCCAGGTTTAAATTTCAGCCTTGGTAGATCTCTTTCTATAAAATATGTCCCAATGACTGCAGTCAGTGTAATAATGTCATCCTGATGTCTAAAAATAAACCAGAGAAGCTGCTTTCCTGTAATGAATTCCAATGTATTAATCTTTCAGCTGCTTTTGTCTTATAGCTCCTTTTAATACATATTTTCAATATCCTGTTACATCTAGATTATCCCCAATAATAAAAAAAATAATTTTCTATTTTAATTTTCAATCATGACCTCTTCCTGTGTCCTGTGTATTCTCATACTCATACTTCTCAATACTCATAAAATCTAATTTTAGCACCACAAAAATGAACAGAACTGAAATTCACATTTAAAAATTTTGGTTTTCAAACGTTTCTAAAAGTCACTCTTCTAAAAGCAGGACTATAAAAAACGTGAGATTGCCAAATTAATTTTTCAAAAGTAAGGAAGAACCAGAATTATTCTATTTGCCTGCATAATCTTAATTCATTATATATACCTATACACACACCCACGTATAGGTATGTACCTGTAAAAATTCTACACAGATATATAAATGGTTCATGTAATTGAACACAACTTTTTCCCTGGGCTGCTCAGGTGTGTAGGAAACAAAGCTTTTTTAAGGTATCTCCTTAAAAAAAGGAGACACCTTAAAAATAAATTTGAAGGGGAAATATCATGGAATATGCAGGAATGAGGGCATTACTCAAACCAGCAGATCAAAAAGAAGTTTGCAACCATAGAGACCAACAGGGAAAATAAAATTACATTTTTTTTCATTCTGTGCATTCCTTGCCATTAGGTGCTCGTGTGAAACAAAAGCAAAAAGACCAACACATCCCTAAGAAACCAAACAACAAAATCTGTTAAATAATCTATAGAATAACAGCTATGCAGACAGAGACTGAATTAAGCCTTAGATTAACTCACTTTTAGTATCTTTTAACCACAAAGTGCCTGATGCCAGGACTTGTAAATTAATCGGGGTTTAAGCAATTCAAATTGATTTCTGAAATACCATACAAAACTCCTTGTCATTAATCAAAGTTTATTCTAAACCCTGTTGCTTTTGTAGACTGAAATATGTATCTAGTCAAGCATTTTTCCCAGTGTAATCAAAGCTATTCACACAAACCCTAGAAAATGGCTTTTTGGGGGTAAAGGGACTACTCTTCACATCAGCTGCAAAATAACACACCAGCTACTTCTGCAAAATGCCACCTAGAACTCAGAACTTCACATCTTCAAAATATTGCAAAAACCAAAAAGAAGAAATAGCAAGGAAAGCAGCATCTGTTTTTCATGCACCATTGCTTTACAAACACAATACCCGTGTTTTTTCTTAAAATACTGGAATTTTTTTGTGTGAAAAAAGATGAGGCATCTAGTAGCTAAATTATAATTTAATAACTAGCACTCCTTCCTTTTTTTAATTCAGAGATGTCAAGGTTCTTCAAAACTCTGATTTAATCCTCACTTTCCCTTCCAAGCTCTTCAAATTTAAAGACTAAATAATAATTTTGAACAGCTTGGAAGGGAAAGCGAGGATTAAATCATAATTTGGAAGGCAGGCACATTTTATGCCACATAAGCTGAGAGAGAAAATGAAAAAGAAGGAAAATGCACCAATTTTTAATGGATGTTAAGGGGAGAGAGTCTCAAACTCAGGAGTATTTCAATGCCTTTCACAGTGACACGAGTCATGCTAATTGCAATTTTCATTTAGAGCAAATTCTGTGCCTTCCCAGCGAACACAGAAGCCCAGGTGCTCACAGAGCATCCCGAGATGCTTTTTGGGAAGCAGAGCAGGGCCAGGTGCCCGAGTGAGCCCCCTCAGCCCCAGCCCCGAGCCCCCAGAGCCGTACCATGGTGCGGGAGTTGCGGTGACCTTTGTAAACCATCTTGATCAGGGGCCGCCTGATGTTCAGCGTCTCCAGCTCCTCCATCTCCTTCCTCTCCTTCCTCCTCCTGAAGAGCTCCTGGATGCGGGCCACAGCGGATCGTCTGTGAATCCAGAGAGAGCAGCACTGAGAGCCCCTCCCAAACGCTGCAGGGGGCTCCCAAAAATCATCAGCAGGCACTCCACCACATTCTCCATGAGTTTGACACAGACATCAACATCATCCCAACTGTAAAACTGCAGACGTGGATTTTTTCCATCCTGGCTTACAACAAGAACAGCATGCAAGACAGTGGAATGTCAAGTGATGCCAGGTTTTATTCCCCCCTCTGTAGAACAAACTTCAGCTGCTGGCGAAATTCACATGCTATTTTATTTTCATTCTCCACCCATACTGAGGCAGCAAAATTCTGAAGTGAAAAAAAAATTCTATGCCAGAACAGAAGTTTTTAAATTTTAAAAAGCCATTAAGGATCTAATGGGTCACTCAGTGTAAAAAATTTCAAAAAAATCTATGCCAGAACAGAAGTTTTTAAATTTTAAAAAGCCATTAAGGATCTAATGGGTCACTCAGTGTGATTTGTTTTTTCATAAGATCAAAAAAAAAATTTCAAAAAAATCTATGCCAGAACAGAAGTTTTTAAATTTTAAAAAGCCATTAAGGATCTAATGGGTCTGTCACTGTGATTTGGTTTTTCCTAAGATTTTGTCCAATGTATTTCTCGTCAATATTTCTCTATGAGGAGATTTAAGATTTAGACAGCTTTTAAGAAGTTCCTACTAAGGAAAAGATGATTTGAGATCAGTTATTGGAGCACCTATCCCATATGGTAGCAGTAAGGTTTACAGCTGGAGATTTCCTAAAATAACAGAGGCATAAACAAAAGCAAAATTATGCAATTTGTTTTGTAAATGTTTAATTCCAGGAACTTAACTTTTTATTAATCTGTGAAAAGACCTTGGTGTCAAATTTTTCCTGTTTAGCTGTTCAGTTTGCAGATCCCCATAATTCCAGCTATGACCAGATGGTCACATCTCAGTTTTTTGTCTTCTGTCATTCCTTGTCATTATTAGCTTTGAGGTCCTGAACACAGTCCAAGGGGAATGTCACTCTCAAGAAGAAGCAGGTACAGATTTTAGCAGAATGCAAGGAGTGAAACTATTACAGCAATTTATATTATCCTAAAAATTAAACTGATCCAGGAACCTCCAGAACTACATTGCTGCCAGAAAGTAACCTGAATTTGTTTTTAAGTAACGTTTTCCTTTGTGTTTAAGTAATGTTTTCCAGTGTTTTAGTCACTGATCCCGAAAACTCCAGCAACAAGTCTTTTACTCCAGAAAAAAATCCCACCAGATCTATCTCATCACTAATTCTCTCAGCCAGTGATCTGCTTAGATTTTTGTTCAATTTCTGCCACAGGAGAAAATTGCACCAAAAAGTTAAGGTGAAATAAATGTTATGCTACAGCTAAGCAAAGAAGGAGAAGCAATGTAAGTCATTAATGCAAATTTATTTGCTATAAAAACAAATAAACAACAAACCACCCACTGTTTTACTAAGACAGATTACCTACTACAGCTAAGCTTTCAAAATAAATTTTAATACTTTTTTATAGAAACCAGAAGAGTTTTGAAAGCACCAGTCAATAAATCTACTTAACAGTGTGCTATTTATTATAATACACTTCTTAGATGCTTGCCTAGCAAACAGCACCAGAAAAAGTAGACTACTGCTACTTCCTTGGTGACAGTTTTCTATCCTTTCAATCCCTAGACAATTTCCTGGTTCATCTTTTTTATACTACAGTAAATAAATACACTGTATTTTTTAGTTAGTCCTTATAATATGCTGAGTTTCAACTTTAATCTTCAACAGATTTAAGAGGGTTCTTCACAACACCTTCATACAACAGAGGGAGTAAAAAAAGAAGCCTATGTTCTTTATCTACTGTGTTTTAAAGATCACTGAGTTATTCTCCTCACCAGTTTGCTTCTACATAAAGGAAAAAGGGTGGCATGCACATGACAGGCTGCATCAAACACTTACAGAAACTTCAAACCATTATTTGTGCAGATTTGACTTTTACTTGCATTTAAAAAAAGATGGGGTTCGTGCGAGAAAGTAAAAGCATCTATCATTTACTGTGATTCCTTTTCCGAATTTTGGTGCATTTATTCACATTAATTAATTAAAGATGTGCAGTGAAGAGGCTGGGAAGTTAAACATCATTAGGACTGACAGAGCACTAGACTTGTCCAGCTGTTTCAGAAGGGTTACTTGCTGGACAGCAGTAACAAGTCTTGGGATTAGAAGATGATATTAAAGGAGCTAATTGGTAAAGCAAAGTAGTTTCTTGCACAATTTTTCATCCAAACATCTCTATGAAAATTAATCTCTCCAGTTCCCTAGACTGAAATATGCAGACATTACAACAAAACCTCAATACTCCTCAGCAATCAGAATCATGCATTTTTAAATAAGAGCAGAAGCACAGAAGCAACTTTTTGTTAAAACTGTCTTTCAAATAAATGGAACTCTGAATTTAACCTCCTGATTTGGGGCCTCATTTTAAAAGGCAGGAGTGGATTTCTATTTAGTTATGTTGGAAGCCAATGATTACCTTCTCCAGGGAGAAGGCAGCCAAGCACACACAACTGTCATACTGTGATTGAGCTCTGCAGAAAGCAAAAACATGGCAGAGGCAGGTCTGCTCCAGAAAACATAAATACGAGCCCAATTTAGAGACATTTCAGGACAAAGAAAATTACAGGAAAAAGCCTTCTCTCTGAGAGATATTACTTGTTGATAACTACAGATTTTCCATAATTCTTTTTAAGTCATACATGCACAAGAATTTTAAAATCTGACATGGCTGTTTTCATTTGAATTTGTGATGAGCAATTCCTGTCTTTGCCAACACAAACACAGAAGCAGCCTCATCACTTGCAGCATCAGTGGGTACAGAAGTGTGCTGTGCAGTTTGAACTGTTCTGAGTTCAGCTTGAGCTGAGCCTGGCTGAGAGCTGCTGCTTCCCCTCCAAACTGCTCTTCCAAGCACAAATTATCGGACAATGGAATTTATGCACATTGTGCTGGCACTCCTCAGGCAACCCCATCAATGGGTACAGTTCTAGGAAGTATTCACAGAGCCCTGCTCCTCCCCTTATGATCAGTCAGGTTTAAAGTCCTCAAAGTTAATAGTTGTAATTAATTATCAAAAGTCCATTTAAATTAAGCCCGAGATGAATGGAATAGGGATTCAGAAGTGAAGCCATATTTTTTTTAGTTAAACATAGGTTCAAGATAGGCAAACAAAAACGCAAACCCACAAAAATCCTGTGATGCAAACTGATCCACAGCTATATATTCTAAATGGAAAGAAATGGAAAATATGTACACACATAAGCTAAGCCTTAAAATATGTAAGTTGTCACACAGGGTGTTTTCTGTATATTTAGAAGTTCTGAAGCATAATGAGGATTTTTTTAAAAACAAGAATCTGTACAATTTGCACAATTAAATACCTGGTTTGTTTGTTAAAGGACAGTAATTTAGTGGCTGCCATAAAACTCATCTGGTACCTGAGATAACCCTGCTTCTTCCAAAAACCATTATCCCAGACAGAAAATGGTCAGTCTCCTGAGCTCAGCTGGAGCAGAGCTCACGTCTCCCTCCTTCCTTGCTCCATCCCTCTTGCCTCAGCTCTGCACTGAGTATTGAGCTCAGTATTGATTCCTTCTGTACTGAGGATTTTTGTCACTTCTCAAGTTTCCAAATGCACTCACACACAGACAAATATGGTCTCCTTTTCATAGTAGACAGCTTTGGGCTGGAAGGGACCTTAAAGATCATCCCCCAAGCCCTGCCAGGGGCACAGACATCTTCCACTGGACCAGTGCTGAGGACCACAAACCCTGATTGCCTCTCTTGAGCTCTCTGATGTTAACATCTATTTTTTTATCCACTCTTGTTGCCATCTTCTCCTTTGAACTGTTTTCCCTATCCAAAACAATTGCAGAGAACCTAAGGCTTATAACAATTAACTTAGATCTTATTTCTCCAGTGCCTTATGGTCATCTGGACAATGCTCTCAGGCACATGTTGGGATTCCTGGGGGTGTCCAATTGAGTTGGACTCAGCTGTGGGTCCCTTCCAACTCAGAGCATTCCATGATCCTGATATTATTTGTGGGCATATCTAAAGCACTGCAGCAAACCTTGAGCCAGGTCTGTCATTTCTTCATTGATCCCGTAAAGGAATCCAGTTGCCAGCTACCACTGATCTGCCCAAGAATTCCAAAGGCTTGTCTTAACCACCATATTAAAATAGATCCCTTGACTAGATGCCAACACTTGATTATATTTCTAATATTGGTTACTTCCTTTAGGAGCCTCTGAACCCGTGGAAGAGATTTACTGCTGCTGTCAAATTTCAAGCATTAAGACAGCTCAACACCAAAGGCAAAACCATCCTGTTAACAGCACATTGACACTACCCCTAAAGCCCAAGTTATTTCACTCTTGATCATACAAAACCAAATGTTTATTGTAATGCCCTCCTAGGTAATTTTCCCAACTTTTCAAACACAATCAGTGTTTAAATTATTCTCAGTTACAAAACACTTCAAAATTTTCACCTGATATGCTGATGAATGACAAAATTTTCACCTGATAGGATGATGACAAGCAGAGAAAAAAGACTGATAAAACATTCTACTCTGAATGCATCATTTCTTTTATATTAAATTTATAGCAATATGAAACTAATATTCCCCTGGGCTGTGCTGAAGAGCTAAAGAGCTCCTTGGTAAGCATGCTGAATATAGAAAGAATGCCTATTGTAAAATTTCAAGTACAAACAGCAAAGATTCCTGAATCTCTAAGAAAGCTGCCAAGTAAAATCCACGTATTCCAACTGCAACTAAGATGAAAATATAAGACAAAGAAATATAGATCTGCACTATTTTCCTGAAGGCATTTAAAATACAGGACTCAGGCTAAGTCTTTTATGGAACCTCATCCTGCACTTTTGCCTTTTCAGCTACAGAAAGCCAAGATATTAATTTTCATCATTGTAACAATTTTGGGCCATTTCCCCTCTAGACGACCTCTGGCTGAAATCACAGCTGAGAGTTTCTCCCTCTTACATGTGGCCAAACACAATTACCCAAATTGTCTTATATGTTCTTACAACTGCTTCCCTCAAGTATTTCAATAAAGAATATGAGATCAAGGGATTTTTTTTTTTCATTTAACTTCATTAAAAGCAATATTGAGTATAATTTAGCATCTGTCTTTCTAAATGTGTATTACCCAATATAGCTCTAATAATTATGCTTAGTTCCATAACCTTGTTCAGGCAAAAAATATAAATGGTTTTTGATCCATGTAGTCTTATATTTTTGTCCAGAACTGGATGTTCTCTACTACCAGACAAAGCAAATCAGCAGTAGCCCATGCAAATATAACTCGTTCCTCAGCAGCTCAATTAAAAAAAAAAAAAAAAAAAAAAAAAAAGAATATTTCTTTTCACAAGCTACACACTTTTCAAATTCCATTAATTTCTATGACACACGATAAAAATGTTAATAGGTTGTAAAATGTATACACTGCCATTTCTTTTCAATTTCCATGCAACACATGCAGCTAAATATAACTCAAGCAATATGCTCTGTAATTCATAGCATTTGAAGTACAGCAATTCTTAAAATGCCAGTTAGATATGAAAAACCAGAACCTGATAAATCCAATATATGGCAATAAAAAGGAGGAGAGGAGGAATAAAATAATTAATTACCTCATTATTCTATCACCTATCGCTGTTCCTCTGATATTATATCTAGTAAAGGGAATAACAACTGAAGTCATTCACAAATGCTAGGTACCATGTTTTTCAAAGGTTAGCATCTTTTACAAAATGTGCTCTATGAATTCCAACTGAGAAGGCTCCTTCCCAGTGTATGAGTCAGTATATGAGACTACTTGCATTTCAGCAAAAATAGTATTCAGATTATATAACAGCACACAAAGTAAAGTTCTAAAATGCAGTAATTCTTCATAGATCACAGCAGCTGTATCATCATTTCCATTCTACATTCGTATTTCTTTAGATTTTAACCTACTAGGTTAAAGCTAGTTGTAGCTTTTTCCAGGCTTAGCCTCCGCCCCCAGATCAACTTCAAAGTCCAAACAAACTTAATTCAGTCATTTAAGTAGGAAATCAGCCCTCAGAGAGCTGTTTTGACTAATTTGTGAAAATTGAGATTAATCCATTAGAAACTGCACTCTCTGTGTATGAACAACATTTTGCAAAGATTTATTTCCCCTCCCACAGATTACAAGGTATCACCCTCTGTTTGAACTAAACTTACTGGATCCAGAAACTTCTAAAGGAGAAATGCCCTTGCATATATCCAAACTGAAAGACCTGCATGTGTTGTGTTATTTGTCACAAAAGGCACCTTTTCCTGGGGATTCCCTAAAATGCACAGGAGGTTATTTACTCTGGTGGGTATCTAGCTAAACTGCTCTGCTGTATAGAAGAGGTTTTAATTTTTTTTTCATTTCAGAAAATTCTGTGCACTTCCTTATCCACTTAGTTAAAAAGAGCATGCATTGACTGGCCCAACAACATGAAAAAATGAAATAACTGCTTAGCTTATTTTAGTCACTTGTGAAGACCATTCCTACAGTGATACTCAGTGGCTAAGAAATGCTGCTGAAAAAAAGTCAGATGTCACATTCTCAATTATTTCTTTTAAAGAAATTACCTTCTGTGTCAAAACTCTTCCTAGCTGACTCCTAGTCAACATACAGCTGACTTAGCCCATCAACCAAAGGATCGTGGTCTTTCTCCACATTTTGCTGCTGCTATTTAAAGTCCTTTTCAAAATATTAAAGCAAGTGCAGACTTTGCCCAGTCCTTGCTGATAGCTCAGTTTCAGGTTAATTGGTGAGAAACCACCTATCCTCATTGTGTTTTGAGATTTGTAAGTATCCACAATGTGAGATTATTGAGAAAAAGATCAAACCCTCAGCATGAAAACATTACAATTGCAAATAATATTCAAATAATGGAAGCCTTGTACAATTAGATTTGCAAAATAAACAATACTGAACTGAAATCTACATCCATCTTACTAAAAACAACCTGAGATGCAGCAGGAAGTTCCCAATTTATTTAGAGCTCTGTTTAACAGAGCTATCAGAAGGGTATTTCTGCCACTATTTTTCCCTTAAGAGGAAGTGGCAGATCATGATTTCAGAGTACAGAATCAGAAATCTACCCTTCTTTTTCAGTGGAGAAAACTGTATTTCACAGTGGGAAAATGACTCAGACACATTCCTTTATCTGAATTTCTCCACCTGCAGAATATTCTGCTCAATATAAACAAGAGCTATTTGGTTTATAAGAAAACACAGCCTAAAGAAAAACAAATTGATTGTAGACAAAGCCAGTAATGTGACATATTGGAAAAGGCTTATTATTCAAACAGTTTTTTGCATTCTGTCTCAGAAGGCTACAACAGCCTTTTTTTTTTTGCCTATAGAAAAATGAAACTTTTTTTCTTCATTACATAAATTATGAATTATGGTAGGTTATTGTAGGCTTGTCTTTCTTCTTCAGAAAAAAAAAAAAAAAAACAAACCAAAAAACCACAGCAAAACCAAACCAAACCCACAAAAAAACCCTAAAAAAACAAAGCAGTTTCCCCTAAGTATTTTACAGAGAAAAAAAAATCTACTTTATTACTTAGATATTAATGTCATTAATTATCTAATAAGATGACACATTGGAAACTAAAGTATTAGATTAACTTGAAAAAATGAGATTTAGTAAAGGAATTGTTAGGTAACACAATTTACTGAGTGAGCAAAGAGAAAAGAAGCCTAGAGAAAGCATCCTGGAGGAGTGGAGCCCCAGACCTGCAGGCAATTTTATCCCATGTATTGCTACTGCTCTTGAGCAGGGTGTAGGAATGGAATCATGCAGCACATTGAGGGTGGGGAACTTATTAACAGAGGGGACTCTAGGGCCTTGAGAAAAAGAAAATCAGCAGTATAAAATTGAGATTTATACTTCTCAGCTTCCTTCTGGTGAATGGGAACACTCATTAATTAGGAATGACAAAGTAGGGAAGAGTGCAGGGTGCAGGGCTTGTGTCTGACCACGAGTCACCCCCCGAACAGTGACAGGCAAGAGAGGAGGAGGACACAGCTCCAGCTCACTGTGCTCAGAGAATCCTCTCCAGACCAAGAGTAACAACCACAGAATTACTCCAGCAAAACCCAAATAGTGCAGAGGGCTGGGCTACCACATTCAGGCAAAAAGTGAAACATGAAGAGGAGACAGAAACCAGCATGACGGCAGGAAATCCATGAATTATTACTGCTAAGAGTGAGAAAAATTTGGTACTCAGTCTAAGGAGGCAAAACCTGAAAATGGACAGGATGAGCATGATTCAATGATGAGCACTGGGCATGAAAAATTATTTCAGTGAAAACAGAATGTTAGCACAGAACAAAATGACCAAGTTTAGTTCATGTGTACCCAAGGTAGCAGCAATGCTTTGAGTTAGCTTCCTACTCATTAAAGGACATGGGGGATATTATATAAATTTGATCAGTTTGTGAAAGGGATTTTAGGCTATAAAAACTGCCATAGTACTACTACAGAGAACTTCCAGTTCCTTTCACTCTAATGTGAGATAAAAATACTAAAAGGGTTTAGAGCCATAGCTTTTAGGACCATCAGTGTCTGCTTCCTTTCTGGAAATCCAAATTCCTTTGAGCACACACAGGATGTCTTACTCTTCCTTAGTATTCAGAGTGCACTTGTAAACTCCTGAAACCTGAAGAATAGGAGGGAATGTAATGCTCAGTAGTTAAACTGGAAAACTTCACTGCTTGCACACACACAAAAGCAGAACAAAATTATCTGGTCAGGCATTAAACCTGAGCATTGAAAGCCTGCAGGAAATCCTAAACCAACACTGACTACAAAGCAACTATTTTTCAGATTATTTGGGGGAACTATAAGGGAGCAGGGGACTGCACCAAGGATTTTAATTGTATCATTCACTTGGCTGAATGATCTTTCCTAGGTGATAAATTTAAACTGTTACAGGAAAAAAATCTCACTGCACAGAGAGGAAAGAAAGCATGTCAAATAAATTGTAACTTCATTTAAGATGCCCCCACTAGTGGGAAACGGTAAGAGCTCTGTGATACCTGGAAGTGTAATTCTTATCACATTGCTACAGAAACTACACGGTGGAGACAACATGGTGCATGAAGAGAAGCTATGAATCCTGCTTGAAAATGGAGATGGAATTAAAATTGCAGGGCTTTCCACAGCTTGCTCTTCAATCACTGGATCATAATGAACATTGGCTCTGCAGGGGAAAATATTTCTGCCATTCCATATCTGCCTACAAATACTTAGTACTGCATGGAAAGTTAATGGGTTAAGACAGAATCTGTGTATATTGGCTTCTTCATAAAAGCTGTCATTTACTGAGCAGAATTACTTGTGCTTTGTAATAAACAACCACTGACTGCTCTTTCTGCCACTACTGACAATGTGCTGGCTTACGATTTCTATTTTAACTGCAAATTATTCAAAACCTCCTCTAGAAACAGCTATTAAATTCTTCCTGATTTCCTAATGAATACATATTGTAAATTCCTGTGAAGAATCTTCATTACTAGCATAAGAAATTAATAGCACTGTCTTTAACAGGAGTATGTGACATGAGGTTAAATTACATCTAAAGCTAGTAAGAAGGTATTGTATGAAGTCTAACAACGGAAATGTTGCTTAAATAATTTTATAGTTTTGAAATTCGTGAACAAAGGAATTAAACCAACAATAACAAATTGAGGGTTCGGTTTACTAAATGATCAAACAAGTATGTACAGCTCTTCATATAAAAAAAGCACAAAGCTTACCAAATGCATCTTTTATTCCTGGTAACACTTAGCAGTCTACCTTTTTTTTTTACTGACATACACAGTAATATTTAATAACCAACAAAAGAAAAAGGATTACAGTTTCTCTTTCAGAGAAAAAGAAGAATGAAAAATTGAACACATCAGTTTTAATATATGTACTACAAACACACTATTGCTGCACAAGGGCAGTTAAAAGCTCTTGCTTTGCCAAAATAAGAACATCTAAAGTACAACTGAAAGAAAATGTAGGTCTCTGTCCAAATTTATGAACTTTCTATACTTATGACTAGAGGGAGAATAATAACACATAAACTGCAAATATTTAGCACCGAGGCATTCAGCAGGCAAGAGATCAGCATAAGCAGGTATTAGACCTGCAAGAGCCTTCCTGGCTTGCAGGGAAAATGCAGCTGCACCTATCTTAGATATAATTATATATTATTACACTGAGCCATCAAGCTCTTGGCCAGTTGTCAAAGAACAACTTTAGGATACGAGGGCCGAGTTTCTTGACCTTTCATTCAAAGAAACAAACAAGAAAAGAGGGAAAAAAAAGCAAGAAGCGTTTTGCCAAGCAGAGACAGGTGCTGCTCTCACCTGTGCCCAGGGCCTCCTCGGTACCTGGCCCCCGGGATGAGGACAGGGTCGTCATCGCTGTCGTCGGTTTCCTGCAGGGCCGAGCTCCTGGTGCAGGCCTCGTCCGCAGCCGCCAGCCCCGAGGATTCCGGCTGCGACTGGGGCTCCTCGCTGCCCAGAGGGGTGCTGGCACTGGGGACAGTGCTCTGGCTGCAAATGTCTTGGTTTGCACCCTGCTCACAGGAGCCTTCTTCCTCTGCGTTCCCAGAGACAGCGTCAGCACTGGGGCCTTTTTTTTCTGGTTGAATTCCGGAGTGCTCAGGAGCAGGTTTATCTGATACTGCTGAAAAGCAAATATTGGGGAAAACAAGTCACACCATTAACAATTATAGTCTATTTTAGAAATGGTCATATTTCTATGACCATTAATATTTATTCAGTTAATATTTCATTCTCTACTTATTCCTATAACTATTTGAAAGAGTACAGATACATACTTGCTATGTACAGATACCTACTTGCTTCTGTTGTCCCTGCAGCTTCATCTGTATTTTTCAGCTCTTCAGCACTTGCATCTTCCTTAAGAGATTCATCATTAGGAACTCCTAAATTAAGCAATTTAATGGTAAACCACATTATTTCAATTAGATGCACATCTATAATGTAAGCAATTATAAATGAGACCAGCACTCCTGGAAGAAACCAATCTAAGTAATCCACTCCAAAGTCAATGTCTCTACTGAAATCTCAGCTATCAGTCACGTAAAAATCAGTATATATAAATCTACCTAAGTTGACCAGGTCAGCACGCTAACTAAGAAAAATGTAGTCATTTCTTGTTCCTTAATGTATTTAACAGCCTATGCTATGAGAACTTCAGCAGTAAAAATAGCATTTGTACTCTTAATACAGACACTTACTATTATTTCTGAAGACAAATGAAGTTATCAGTCTATTAAGAGGGATTTATTTTTTTTAGTATTTCTCTGGAACTAGTCATTTGACTTGACTGCCCTTTTGGCAATGAACTGAGCAAGACAAACACATTTAATAAAACACAGTGAAAGCTTGAAAGAAATGTAACAAAATTCCAAGCACTCATTTATGACTGCAAAATGCAGTTGTTCTATTTTCCTATACAAATCGAGGCACAATATACCCCTAAGAAGAATAGTGGTTATAGAACTAAAGACAAGGTAAGTTAATGTTTATATTTATTGCAGCTATCTCAGGTTGGTGTTTTCTTTCCTAAAAGAATTCATGCTTTACTATGGCTGTGTTCTGCCTTCATGTGCACATATGAGACTCCCAGTGTGTGCAGTGGGAATCAGGGACATAGGAGGGCAGAATTTTTGCCTTAGCATTACAAATCCCAACGTATCTTACTTGTTTCTTCCCCATCAGGCCCTGACTCATCCAAAGCTTTTGTTTTTACAGAGTCTTCTTGGCCTTCTGTTTTGCAATGACTTCCACTCCCTCTAGAGCTTGAATTTATGCTGCTCCTGGCAATGTAACATGGAAAAAGAAAATCATTTAGGATCATGTAAATACATAAATAAATAAATAAGATCATTGCAACAGCACAGCCTGACCAACATTATCTATCTCACTGCAGTAAAGTGAGAGCTCCTGGCAGCAGCTACAACCAATTCACAGCAATTTCAAAATTCTCTTTTATTGTGTCCATTGCCACTCATCCCACACAATTCCTCTGCATCACAGAACCCTGTTCTCTCCTTCCTATCTTTTTTTTTACCTTTAAAGAATGTCATCATTGCTTTTCTAAATATTTTAAGAACTCCAAAGGATTTGCTGTATTTCACTATGTGCCCACTTTTTAGATGTATAAATAATTAGCAATCATTTTAAGAGGTATGACAAGCCACCAACTGAGCACTAATAAATAATGTTATCCCATTCAATTAAAAATATGATTCAGATAAAAGTCTCCAGGTCCTTCACCACTAATTATCATTCCTGTACCTTTCAAGGTATGGACTTTCAGTTCTCAAAGTTTTGTTATTGCTCAAGATTCACTACAAGCTGGTATTTGACATTTACTCCCCATTCATGTTTAGATAATTACTGTGGGACACCAATTTCTCTTTACAATATAGAAAATGAATCCTTGGGAAATATGTAAAATGTTGTCCTGGATGTCATTGAAATTCATGTTTTTAGACTCTCTAGCAAAGACTTTCAGGAAATGAGGCCTTGTTGCTGAGCCCTCTTATGTGATGTGGCCTAAAACTCAGGGAAATCATTGGACAAAAGCAGAAAAAAAGGCAATTATAAGCATGACTCGCAATAGTTTAGACTGTCTCTTTACAAATATCTTCTGACCTGTGTATGTTATTAGCAAATATTTAATATGCTACATTGCTAGAAGCAGCACAGATCACGCTTAGTTGAGATTCTTGAGAATTCAGTCTAGACTTCAGGAATTTTATGTCTTATGTTAAATCAGAGCTTCTACTCCTCTTGATGAGCAATATTCTGTATATTCATTGCTGTATCAATTTGGAAGCTGTAGGGAAGTTTTTGTTAGCCCTTTCAGTATTTCTTCTAAATCCAGAATTTTCAGCATTGCTTCTGAATGGCCAGACAAGAAGGGTACTGCTAGACACCAGGTGGAGGATTTTTGCTATTTTATGTCTCATCTCTCTATAAACCTAATCACAGCCTAAACAGTAAAATATTTTTTGACTTGTAGGATTTACATGTCTTCCTCTATTTCGTTTTCACAACTTCCAGTTCTCAGATTAGGGAGTTATTTGTTCTCAACTGCATCATTTTGGCAGATGGAATTGCATCTTGCTCCTGTTGCTCCACTCTTCAGCACAATGCTTTTAGTCAGCCTTTGAACTGACAATGACTTGCAACTTTGTCCTACCAGAAAATGCTTTTTCCTCTCACTACCCACACCACACTACCCACCACCAAACTCCATGGATTTGCTGACTGCAAAATTAGGTAAAAGCATCATAGCAAAATTAATTTTTTCCAAGTTTTCTGGATATTGGAGGCGAAATCAGTGTTTTAAGTTTCCAAACTGTGAGCAAGGTGCATGTCTTGTGTCTAAAGCCACAGCACTTAAGAGTGACTAAATGTGGCTGGGTTTTGTGGGTTTTTTCCCCCTCAGTAACAATGAGAAAGCATTTCTCCTCACTGCCTCCATATAATTTTGAAAACATAAGCAGAGGAATAGAAATAAGATGAGATAAAATAAGGATGATGGTTGTTCTGGGAGGTCCCAAGATGCTCTACTGATACACTTGAACACAAAGCCAGGTACACAAGGCCATCAGGCAGTGTGTGCTCCTTATTTGAAAAGGTTGTCACCACTGTAACACCTGAGCAGTCCACAAAGCTGCTGTCTCAGCCTTATGCATTCATCAACACTCCTCAGACAAAGAAATATTAATTTCAGTGTTTACAATCAGGAACTCAGTCACAGACAGACTCACTTGCAGAATACTATATGAGAAGTTTGTTAACCCCTGGACTACCATTCCACCCCTGGACTACCCTGCTTTATAACACCTTGATATTATGCCAGGGCTTGATGAAAATAGCATGTTTCAAACTAGGTTTGGGTTATAGAGATTCACAGTAAATACACAAAAAAGAAGTCTCTTGTATAAATTTCACATTAAAGTATCTATCTGAATGCATTAAGACTAGAGCCATTTCAAATTGTGTAGGTACACCTAAAAATAGACATAAACCACAGGGAAAATAATTTATAGCTATGCTAGACAAGTGTTATTGATATGTGCTAATCATGAACTAGTCAAAACCAAAATTAACTTGTTCTTACCACTCATCAGTGAAGTCCAGTTTTATTGTGCTTGTAGTTGTTCCTTCTGTACTGTAGTGCAAACTTAAAACTGGTTCACCTGTTCCTGTTCGTGGCTTATCACTTTCTGCAAATATGGGGTTGATAAAGGTTGAACAGGCATTAGAAATGTACATACAGTTGCTATAATTCTGAAGATTAATTTCATTATCAAATGTTGTAGTAACATATATCATGTCTGTTTAAGATCTCTTACAGCCCAAGCAAAAAGTTAAAAACTTCTAGAGTAAACACACCAAATTTGCAATGCTTGTAAAATGGTCTAACATTATATGTAATTATAAAAGCAAATAAAGGAGATGCTGTCCTTCAACATGCAAGTAAATAAAATTTCAGATAAATATGTGTACACACAATATAATCATTAATAAGCAGATCAATTTTATAGCAAATATATTAATAGGATTATTTTTAAGTGGTATTCAGTCTTTTTGCCTTAGTAAATACACATGAAAAAAAGATTATCAGATCTAGACATAAATCAGCCTAGAAAAATCACCATCCTCTACTTTGTTGCCTGCTTAGAACCCAGACAACTACCAGTACCCTTAGCCTGCTGTAAATTGTCAGTCAGTTGTCATAAAAATACTGTAAATTCATGTTTCAACAGTTTTATGCTTAAAACCCTATTTTATATTATAATAACTGCAAGCAGAAGGGAGCACTTCTAAAATGGGCTCATTCATGATTTCCAAAAGCAACAGAAGTGAATGGAACTGAAAACCACAGCATACTGGCCACTCCTCTGCTGCAGAGATGGTTCTAAGGATGTTAATGAGCTCCTTCAAAAGAGAGCTGCTCAATGCCATCCATCCATCCATCCATCCATCCGTCCGTCCATCCATCCGTCCATCCATCCATCCCCTTGGAGTCAAGTTCATGGTCACCACCTATCCACAAATGGCAAGTTTGCCATCAGTCCTGAAGTTGGGCAAGACTAAAAAGTTCATGGAAAGCAGCATCAGATGGAGCCTCACTACAGAGGTGCCATTCCCTCAGAACTCAGAGGGAAGGTTTATTTAGTGTATTCAAATGCATTCAAATGGCCACTGAAAGTCTCTGCAGTCTTGCTTTTCCTGACTACTGAGCCTTTTATCTCAGGATTATTTGGACAAAATCTTCTGTCCTTTCTTTAGGTTCTAGAATACAGAAATGGGACTATAAATATCCTTGCAGTATTGGCAGCACACTGACAAGTGTAATAAAGGAAAAGCTGCAGATCATCTTTGTGGAAGTCAGTGAAAACCTAACATTGCATTCAAACACAAGCCTACAAATTTCCCCACTAAAAAGGCTGTTGTCATAACAGTAATGGCTACAATGCTGGCACAGGATACCTAATTCTGAAGATACAATTAAATTATAGCAACTATGAGATAGCACATCAGAATTTAAGCTAACAATCAATGCTCATATTTTTAAACTGCTGACAGGCAGAAGCCCACTCACAGGATCCAGAGCAGTGATCAGCTGTGCCAAAGAGCTTTAAATATGCACTTCTACATGTTCTGAAGAGAAATTTAAAAATCTAAAACATACCACAAAAACCCTGAAAGAACAAATTAGAATACTTTTTTTTTTAAATGAAAGAGAATTAACCAATTACAACCATGGCCCTAATAATGCACAAGGTATGGCCTCCACTCCATGGGAAGAAAACCTTATAGCCCCTTTAAATTAAAAGTTCAAGTTACATTCTTGTTAGAGTGGAGCAAGGATAAAACTGATTTAAAGAAAGTGTATTTAAGGAACAGGAAACCTAAGAAATGTAAGGAAATATTTTTTAGTGCTATATGGACAGCTTGAACAAAAGTGACATTCTTTCTTAACTAAACGGGTGCTTCCTCTATTTTTTGACAATCTGTGATTTATAAAGTCTCTTTTTATAAATGTCTGTTCAGACTTCAAACACCCCTTCCTCAGCAAGTAGAAATATTGACTGATCCCACATACTGCACAAGTCACCAGGAACTGACACTGAAAGCCAAAAGTGAGAGTGGGAGAATTCTTCAGCTTCCTTTTAACAGCCTCAGACAAGACAGATCTTTGAGTTGGGAACCCAGCTAAAGACAGACAATTTCCTGCTGTGAATAATCCAAGACAATCCCCAAATAATGACTTTACTCATGGACTTCCTACTGCTGTGCAAGGTTGGCTTCAGCACAAAACCACTTAATGCTGCCAATCAAAGTAACCAAACCTGGCTATCTACAACGAGCCTAACTGAATACCAGGATTGTCTTTCTTAAAATGTCAGTGCCTGAAAATCTAACCAAGATGCATAAGGACTGGCTACAATTACTCTGGAAGCAATGCTCATATTTGTCCACACCCAAAAAGATGGAAGAATTGCTGCAGACTTCACTAAAGAGGGCACTGACTGAGAAATTATTTTTACAAGTTTCTAGGAACAGAAACTTGTAAACCATACTGGACAACAGCATTTTCCTAAATCTACAATAACATGATCTACAATTTGGATGGGGTCAGTTTCTTCTTTCAAGTAACTTTAGGGCATAACATAAACACTAATAAGAAAAAGAAACTTTAAAAAAGACAGATGAGAGAAGAATCTGATAATAAACTGCAGAGAATTAGCTGTGTGGTTCAATATTTGATATTGAATTTAAACTGCTAATGAAAGTTGACTGGGAGCCTCTGTGAATAAAATGCTTTGCTTCCTACATAACTGAACATTCTTTCAGTTATGAAAGAATAACAAACTCTACAAACCTTGAACTCTGTTTTCTGGGAGAAATGTGATGGCTTAAGACTGCCCAGATTAGAATGAAGCTCTGCTCTCTTCCTCTACTAAGTTCATCCCATCAGGGCAGATCTACTTCACACTGATAATGAAGAGAAGGAGAGGAAAATGGTCCAAATTCTGTGATCTAGGCAATTCACAGTTTATTAATCTGGTTGCCAGCTCTATCAGAGTAATCACTGCTACAAGAGAAAGCTGTAGCTTGTCAACACTTTACTAAATTTTATTCTGAATCCCTCAAAAATACCTTGAAACTTTGCTTAATTTTACAGCCAAACACAAGATATTTTGAAGATACTATCAAGAGCTTTCAGTTATTTCATAAACACTGTCCAAAGCATACTCCCATTAAATGGTCCATTCTCCAATTGCCTACAGCAAGAAGACACTTTTAAACTACCACTCTTAAAACTGAAGACAAAATTTCATTCATAACCTGACATGAAAAAGAAAGCCACAAACCAAACTGCACAACTGACAGCAACAACCTTCAGACCCACTTTTTCACTTAGAAAATGAACCTGTGCAAGTGTAACTTCACAGACACTGGGGCTCTCAACCATAAAGAGTAAGTGCATAGGGACAAGTTGACAGATTGCATTTCCTAATTAAACTAACACTGTAAGGAACTTCAAGCCAGTTTGCCACATCTCAAATGCTGCCCTGTTCATTCATCTATTGGCAATCTCATGAGAACAGGATAGATAACTTCTCATTTAAAAAAACTCCAAAATAATTCCTATCCAGCACTATATTCTGTGTGAAGACCTAAGAGAGATACTTCTGGAAGGGGGAAAAACTGATCCAAAGAGGAGAAGTTGTGTATTTTAGAAAAATAGGAATTCTGTGAGAAGGCTTTAACATGGGAAATTTAATCAGGCCTCAGGTTCCCTCTTTACTCATTCCAACTCAGGCAGTACCTTAAAATCCTAACACTGCAGTAGATCTAAAGGCCAAGCCAACCCTCCACTATTACAGTCACAGCCTAAAACATTTTTAAAAAGTCAAATGTAGATGGCTGTGATCCATTTGAAATCATTTTGTATATACAGCAATGACTTTTGGGTTCTGCTGGACTGTCAGACTGCTGGCATTATAAATGTACATGATTGCAATAAGAATCAAAAGATCTTTAAACCCCAAACTAGTCTTAAAACATGAATGCCAACAACAGAGACAGGTCCAACAGAAGACAGCTGATTCAGTACAAAATTAAGAGAAGGCAGGAATAAGAAGGAAGAGTAATTCTCTATGAAAAGAACTGTTATGACTTCCTTCATTAACTACTTACATTATTTTGAGACTTCAAATAGAATTGAAACTAATGCAGTTAAACTTCAGAAATTCAACTGGATCTCAGCAAACTATTCTTTCTGCTTATCATTTGAACAAAATATTTCCTAATAAATTTGCTCCTTTTTCAAATTCTTAGTTTTACAAATTAGAAGTAACATTGTCTGCTAACAAATCAGAAAAACATTGCCTTAACACAACTGGAGAACTGGTGAACTGAAAAGCAATTGTATTTTGGGTTGGGGTTTTTTTGCATATTAAAAAACCTGAAGTGATTCTATAAGAGGGAATCTCTTAGTTCAGGTAACTTGATACAGAAAAAAACCCCAGTTTTCCTAAATTTTTAGTTGTAAGAATCTTAAGAAAATTACAGACTTTCTATGTTAGTTCCAGGTTATTCTACTCTGATCAAATAATGCTTTATTCTGAGCCCAGAACAGAGGGCATAACTTGGCCACATAACCATAAGCAAGGTTTCCATCTAAACCTGATTGTTGGAATGATCAACTAAACCATGAATAATTAGCAAATTTACACATTGAGTTTTAAGGCTATTTCATCACAAAATGTATTTCCACAAAAAGAATTCATTTTGTCAAGGGGCAGCTTGATTTTTTTTCCCCACCATTCTGGCATTCTAAAGTAAGCCATAATCTCAATAGTTGCCAAACAGACTATTTTTCAGAAGTGGGATTTCAAAATGGCTTTCTAGTTTGGAATGTGGAAGAAGACAGAGCTGTTTTGTGGGATTTAAGCTATTAAACCTCTACAGACACTTTGATATGGAAGCATAATGAAGAGTGTATGGCAATCTATTTTTAAATTAGCATCTATCACTCCTTAATTATTCGGCCATAAATATTCTCTACAGATGACATTGATGGAATAGGGTCACCTCTGGCCCACTTCAGTGCTCACAGTTCACAGACTGATGCACAATGGGCACAGAGAAACCTCCCAAGCATTCTGTCCACCCCCAGTCCACAGGGATACTACAAGAAACACCAGTACTTGTTCAGCAGGAGGGGTGAAGGACAAGGAGATACAGAGGGAAGATGCACCTCAGTGCAACGAGTACTCTGGAGTTAGTCAAACTGCAGGAATCACAAAGCTGCACATCACTCATGGATAAGAGAAATTAATGTGGCATTATAAAATTAAAGGTTATTGCAATCTTGATATCTGCCCTTTGATCCAAAAAGGGCCATTCAGAAAAAACCCAACCTGTTTAAATAATTAATTTTACTTTGCATTTTACAAAAATATTCCAACTGTCTGTAGAACACATGAGACATTTACTGTACCTACACTGAACCGTAGTAATTGCATGAAGAATCGAACTTAGGATGGCTTTCAAAAACAACAATTAACCTCACTCTGTTAATCATATTGATCATTAAATAATGAGTTTCCAGCAGATCTGCTTACAGAATTCTACAATATGTGGATGAACAGCATTTTTAGACTGTTTTTCATCATGAAAAGCAACTTTAAAAGAAGCATTGCAATCAGCTATGGCTGGGTATAGCGCATTTCCTGTCACACGCACCCTGTGGCTCATCAAGTGACATGGATCCAAGCTGTTTGTTAACCACTGAAGAAGGAGAATCTGAAACAAAAACGAGATTTCAACTTAAAACATAAGCAGCAGAGAACTGCACAGCAATGTCACGATCATATGTTAGTTTAAAATAAAAAAGCAGCAACATAAGGAAGCTTTGGGTTTGTTTAATGAGCAGCCAGCCATATTGCATTTTCTAGGCATGACAGAAGCAAAGCCACTTGTTTCAAACCATTATTTATTCACTGAGTAGCCTGAAGCTTGCTGACATGTTGATAATGAAAGTGCCTGTCCATTACCAAATATTTTACTGCGTTCTTCACACTTCTGACATGTCAGGAAAAACACTGAAGAGTCATGACTCCTAAAGCCTTTGCTCCAGCTACCAAATGACACCAGTGTTTCACACCATGTGCAGAATGTAAATTTCACAATATTTATCCTTCAGTATAAAATACTCCATGGCATACCAGTACCTCCAATATTTAAATACTCTTTTAATAATAATGTTTTAGAACATCAAAGCACCAAAACACATCCTACTTATATGACAGTTTGGTAGTTCTGCATTCTTAGATGCTGGACCTCTGATGACTGAGAACAAGTCTTGATGAGTTTATCACAGTACCACACCCATCAGTCTTACAAGCATCCCCATCAATCACATAAACAAAGAAATAGAATAATCACCCCCCTCAGCAGATAAGTGCCTTTTTTCCCCTGGACACTTCCAGTTAATAACTATAACCAGCAGCACTCATTCATTGCACAGACACAACAGATGCAATAGTCAGTATTTTCTGTGAGTCTTATTTCCCTTGTCACCTCTGAAGACCAGATCTTACTTCTACATTATTTGAAGATGAGCTGATGTACATAAATTAATGCAGTATTCTAAAGATATTGGCTAGAGTATCATATCTTGGTTCCACTTGATAATCATCTATTATAAACAAATTCATCCTAAACTAAAAGGATTTAATATCCTGTGTTACAAACTGAGTCACAGTCTGCCAGCATCACAGCATGCTAAGTGACTTTTAACATAAATGTAGATCCCATATGAGGAAAGCAATGAAATAATACTCTCTCCTACAGGAAGCTCCCTTCCAGCTTTGAGCCAGAGTCACCATTGAGACCTGTTTTGTAGTACAGCCATAAAACCTGCTAAATTGACCAAGCTACTTTAAATACATATATTCTCAAGCAGCTGTTCACTCCCAGCCACTGGTGGAAACATGGCAGTGTGCTCCTTTGCCACACTGATATCCAGGTGCAGGGAAGGGGAGGAGGAGCAAAGGAGAGAGACCAGGAAAGTCACAGTTGTGTTCTGGAGGCTGCCTTGTTTTGGGAACTGGGCTTGCACAGCTTATTTCTGTAACTGAGGAACATTAAATTGGTTCTGGCTTGTCTTCCTTGCTCAACCATGCCCATGCCTTGCACCAAACACACCTAAGTCACACCACAGAATTTATCATCTAGATTTATGGCACGTAGCTATTAAGTAGAAGACTTACATCATTAATATATTTTACTTTCCAAAAGTGAAGTGTGCTTTATATAAAATATCTAAATCAGAAGAGAAGGATTTACAAGGGAGTTTTTCAATGGACTAATAAGCCACACTTTTTAGAAGGTAAATCAGAGCAAAAAGCTGGTGTACAAATGTTCCACATCATGAGATGGTCTCCTTGTGTTCCAGCAGACTCAGCACAGGAATCTGTGCCTCTTTCAAGGGCTGGCTTTGATCTTGGACTCACAAAGTCCATGGCTGGGATTAACTTGTATCAGAAGGGCTAAAGGGAGGGCAGGTCCTGGACTGCAAGCCGAGAAACCTAATGCATGACAGTGATCCCAGCCATGCTCTGTTCCTGCACTCCAAGCCTTTCCAAAAGCTCATATGCCCTTGTTTAAAAGGTTTTGTGCTGCCAAATATTTCACTTGGCTGGAAAAGCTCATCTCATCAACTCTGTAATTCAGACCTGTATGATCAGAAGACTGAACTAACATATATTAATTAGAAACATTAAGAAATTACATCTACTACCCTTACCAACACTTCTAATTTTATTAAGACCTCACTCTATACAGCAGTAGGTAAAAAAGTAGGTATGTTTTGCCATGTGCATCATTCAACCACAGTAAGTGGAAAATGAAAAGGTTTCCAGCTAGAAGTCCATGCCAATTGAGGCTTAAATGGAGGCTCCCACATCTCACTGTTACACCCAAGTCTCCATACAACTCTGTGAATGCATTTCATTTTAATAAATGAGTATTTAACCAACATATAGGAAACATCCTAAATACCTGAATTAGCATGGTTAAGAACAGAGTTGCTTGTAGCAATTTGAAACCTTGTTTCCTTTTCCAAGTACCCTGAAGCCACAGATCACCAGCACCCCCTCAAGTGGCTCTGCAGTCTGGAACCCATACCTCAGGCAGGGAAATCAGCATGACCATGAAACCAGCCTAGAGAAGTTCAGGTAAATGCCTCTTTTTTTAATATATGGCTTTGTTTTGTAAAAAAAATCTGAAAAATATACTTTCATAATTTCTTATAAAGCTTTTGAAAAGAAAGTATTACCAAAACTGTGCCATATAGTTAAAAAAACAAACAAAAATCCAAACTCTTACCTGAGCCTTCACAGGCTGGGTCTACATCCCAATGCAGTTCACCACTGGTTGTAATGTCACCAGTACATTCTAAACTGGAGCACCACTTAAAGAGGGACCTGGAGATTCATAAATTTGGGCAACCTCAAACAGAAAATAGAAGATAATTTTAAGGTCAGTTATATGCTGAAGGATCTTCCTATAGTTTGGGCAATCAGCACCTGACTTCACCAAAATATTAGCATGCCACCTCAGTTTTGGTTGGAAAAAAATCTTCCTTGTATCACCAGCTGGAGGGTGAGGTCTAAAGCAGTGAGAATTGTTTTAAAGTCTTAAACATGATACATGTAGAGGAATCTATGAAATGAAGTATTTGATTTAATAAGTATAAATGGTTGCTTTGCACAATTAATATGCTCTCACAAATTGTGCACTTCAAATGTTATTTCTACATCTTCAAATAAAATTTCTACATTTGAGTGTTAGCAAAGAATCTAATGATAAAAACTGCTGTCATTCCCTTGCTCTTCTCCAAAAGCTTTAACACAGAAATTAAGGTCCAGTTTGCTCTGCTTTAAAGACTCACTGTATAGATCAACCAAAAGCTTAAAAAAAAAAAAAAAAAAAGGTCGATTTGCAGCACAGGTTCTGCAATATGCCAGCATGCACATGTATATACCTGCAAATGCAGTATAAATATTTTTTTTTTCCTCTGGAAAAAAAAATGTTACTATTGATTCATGGTTTTGTGCGTAAGATTAGGTACAACGACCACTGCAGGAACCCTTGATCTATAATATGTTTTTTCTTTTTCACTTCATGATCAGCTGGTTCATGTTTCTGTTACTTTTCAAACTGAATTCCATCTCCCTGCAATTCTCAGAATGAGAAGTGATGTAGCCGTGGTGATGCACATGTGGCAGCAATAACAACAGGTTAAAAAGGTTTACTTTCTTTGTTGTTTGTATATAGCACATAAATGCAGTTGTTTAAATACTGCACTGGATCTAAATGTTATGAAATGCCACAAAAATGCAAGTAAAAACTTGAGCTTTTGAGGGAGAAACCATACAATAAATAAAAATCCAAACTAAACTGAAATATTTACCATAGTTCCCTAATTAAATAAAGTGGCAACTAAAAATATCTAAATCCATTCAATACCTAAGCAAAGACTTGAAGACAAAATAGACCTGATCCATGCAGCACACACTGTTTCTAAAATTCAGCCAAATTCCAAATTTAGACAATAATTAAGAGGGGTATCTCTCTAGAACTAATTGACCAAACATATTAAATATTTTCAAATTTAAATTTCTCCTTTTATAATTCCACTGCCTATACTGCTGAAGACAATTCCACCCCCCAGACCAAACCTCAAGAAGACACATCCTAATGAGCTGGAGGTCAGGGAGAAAAATGGTTCCCCTTTTGTCTCCCCAGAAACAAGTGTTTCCACAGCACTGAGTAAATCTGTCTTTCAAAGCAATTATTCAGTCGGTAAAATGGTTAAATCTGCAAATTCATTGTCATGTAATTCATGATATGGCAATGTAAAATGTAAATGTAAATTCATTTGCATGTAGAAAGACATAAATATTTGAATATTACTTTCCTCCAAGGCTGTGTATGTGGCTCCTGGTGATCCCAAATAAAAGGACTGGATGTTTCCAATAGTTCCCTTAAAGTTCTAACCATGTGGGAACTCAAATAACTCCAAGAGACAGTGTTGGAGAGGATCCAAACTATGTACAAGACCCCTCTGCCTCCCAGTCAAAGAAATTACTCAGCTTAAACCTTTCCATTTGTGGCACTATGGATCCTACAGTGTGCTGTAGGAACCCCACAGGGAATAAATGGGGAGTAAAAAAATTACATTGCATCCTTGAAAGAGCACTAAGGAAGAGATGGGAGAGATGTAGCAAGTGAAACCCAGAACAACACACCCTTCAGAGATAGTCAAATCCACAGATAAACCTCCAGACATGGCTGTAAACAAACTTATTCCCTACTTCAATTCCGTGGGAAGCAATTTAGCAAAAAAAGAAAAAAAAAATCAAAAATTAAGCCATTCTGAAAAGGAAATGGAAGATCAAGATTTATTGACTGTGTTACAATTTTTCCTCTATCAATACTTATATTTGAGTTAATAAACTCTGATATTTAGTTTGCTGGGAAAAAAAAAAAAAAAAAAAAAAGACAAAACAAAAACTGGTAGTTTTTTGGGTGGGTTTTTTTTTGGTTTTGTTTTTTTTTTTTTTTTTTGTTTTTTTTGTTTTTTTTTTTTTTTTTTTTTTTGTTTTGTTTTGTTTTGTTTTGTTTTTTTTTTGTGTCCTGGCAGGAAACTGCAGCCCCCTCCAAGGCCACCACTACCATTGCTGTTCCTATTCTCCTACAGGTAGACAGGCACCCATGTTGCCACCCCTAAGATAGGCACACACCCTCCCAGGATGTACTGGTTTCCAAAATACTCTTAAAACCTCACTGCAGTATTTTCTAGTGTAGAAAGTTATTCAAAATTCAGCAACTGCATATTGTGACTAGAGCATCAGCCGCTGTTACATCAAATTGTTCTGTAGGGCTCCAGATTAAGGAATAAACTAAGCCATGGCAAGACAGCTGTAAATGTGTGACACTATGTTTAAAAGCAATTTAGCCACATCTCAACTGTCACAGGATTTATCCACAGAAGAGACACTGCTAGACATGACTTTGCAACACAAAATACACTGAATTCTCACACAGCATGCAGCTCACTCATTTTTACATGGTGCCACGACAAAGTTTGCTTCATGTTTATGCTTTAGGGTTTGCCTCTTTATTCATATGCATGCTTCTGCCCTAACCTTCTCAAATATGTTATTGCAAACATATTTGAGGCTTCTTGTAATCATTTTTAATTTCAGTAAGACAAGAGAGAAAGAGGATGGTGAAATGAAAAGTTGCTCTATTCAAAAAAAGGAGAGCATATCTGGGGATTTTGGCTAGGTACAAGTATTTTCACTACACTTATTGTAAAACCATAGCACTGAAGAGTGCCAAAACTCTGTTTTACTGAATTGTTACTCTGATTTAGAACACATGCTAACCCAAGCCAAGTCATAAATGTTACTGTTGGATACAAGTAGCACCAAAATGCAATTTCAGTGTGCAATTCTCCTTCTACTCAGAACACAGCAATTTCTTGCTCAGCTGCTCTAACGACCATTGCACAAGGCTGATACCATGCACCTAGAAAACCATTTCCACGCAGTGTCACCCAACCCAAACGTGTTAGATCAATAAACCTGTCCATCCAACTGTTTCCCTGACCATGTGATGATAAACACCACCACATGCAAGGCAAGACAAGCAGCGAATGCAGGAAATGCCTTGTTCTGGAGGAGAAGCATCTCAGCAAACAACAGCAGCACAAACTACAGCTACATCATCTGCTGGAGAAACCTTGGCAAGTGACAACCTGCTGCCTGAGGGTCCTGTGAGGAGCCCTTGGGGGTGGCCTGCTCAGAAGAGGAGGGCTGTGGTGCAGAACCCTCAGCCAGCTCTCGCTGTCTCTGCTGCTCTGCCTTCTTAAGCCGCAGTCGCTGCAGGCCCCTACGGATTATTGCTAACTCGGGTCCCATTAACTCTGACAAAGGGAGGGGAGACAGAGAAAGGGGGGGAGAGAGAAGCATTGAGCAATCAATATATAGAACAGAGAGGAGGGGTGGGGGGACTGACCAAAGAGACAAGCAACAGGTACTAAGTGTCATTGCAGTGGAAAAAAAAAAAATTACTAACAGCCAGAAATCATGAAATGGAAATATTGAAATTGGTTTTCTCTTCCTAAAGGCATCAATCACAGGACTTAAATGTCCAGGATTTGTGCCATACAGTACAGTCCCCTCCCCATTTCCAGCAATGAAACCATTAAGCAAAGAATTATTTAAGGAAAATAGATACAGCCTGGTTAAATCAAAACAAAGCACACAACAGATATATTCATTTTGATGTTCCTAACACACAGAATAAATGAGAATATTTGGTGTAAAACTATGCAACTGTGGTCTGCAGGTAAGGTTTCAAAATGAATGTAATAGCTTCCTGATGATTCCAAAAAAGTTACATTTTGATCAAACCAAACCAGTGCAAAAATTAAACTGGAACTATGGAAAGAGGTGGCAGAACAACAGCTAAACCAAAAAAACAGACTTCTCTATGAACTCATTTTTAATTTCAGACATTCCCTGCAGTTGGGGATTCACAGTCTGAAATCACTGCTAAGTGGTCCTACAGACAAAGTAATTTATAGAATGAAAAGCAATTCTTAGTAGCATCCTCTTAATAGATTATTCTTTTAGTCCCATCTTTAGAGGCTTCACTGTTTTCATCATTTTGTCTTTATTCATTTGCCAGTTAAACTATTTTGGCATGTGAAGTTCATTGCCTGATTACCAGTACTTTTGCAATTTGCTATAAAATGAGGTGTCCAAGCAAGTTTTTATTCTTTCCATGCTCAGTGCAGATTTCCTCCACTTACACAGGCGCTGTGTGGCAAGTGCTCCTCTTTAAATAACACAGATTGTGTCTTTAATAGCAGTGCCTGAATCATACTGAAATGTTAAAATAGTAGAGAGCATTATACTGGCAGGGGACCTTTCAGCCAGGCAAAAGCTTAACAAACATTCTGTAACCCTTATCCACACAGTGAAACAAACAAATCTTAAATTTTCTTTTATAAAGAGAAACAAACCCAAAACCAGAATCCAGTAATTGGAAAGTTAGTGGCAAGCACCAGTTAATACTGATTGGTCATGAAGTTTAAGGTATTTAGCCTAATATAATTTATGGGAAAAATATCCTCTCAGTTTATGGTTGATAAGGTGTAACAAAAATAAAAAGATATCGTTCCTAAAATGAATGTGGCATCAAGGAGATTTGCTATGAATTGTGTTCATGGCCCAAAACCATTTACGGAAAGAAAAACTCCAAACAGCCTAGGGAATATTTTTATGGGAATTTCAATGATGCTTAAAATTGCAGTTTTCACTACTTGCTGCTGATTCAGTTCCACTGAGTTAAGAGACAGACACAATCTAAGATTTAACAAGAACTACAATATCAAAGCTGCTATCCTGGATATGCTCAGTGACAACACCTTTTAATATATTCCAGAATATCTAAGCAAATGTTTATTTTGCCAGCAAATGGAGTGAAGAAATAGAAATGAATAAAAGAAACCCAGTTATTGTCACATTCCCATTCAAAATTTAAAAGCAGTTACCTTACATCAGAACACATATTAGGGTTAAGCTTTGTATTAATTAGCCAACTGGCCCCCTGCATCCCCTCCCCTGTGTGTATCTAGAATTTTATTTATAAGAAAAACTGTATTATATTTTACTCTTTGTTGTACCTAGTGTTTATTAGTAGTTTAAAACATCGACATCTTAAAACTAATATATAAAAATTAAAGGTTTCCACTGAATGGCACAAGCAGGGCAAGAAAA